>NC_052511.1:12453441-13193441 GCF_014356525.2 Nilaparvata lugens
AGTATCCCAATGATTTAAAACCCCAAATTCATTATTACTTTTCACAAACAAATATTAGAAGAATGATAACAACCATATTCATTGAAATGGAACACCGTTAAAATTGAATTTGTAATTCCAATTTTGTTGATTACCATATCAGATGTGATAATAAGCATCAGCGCCCTTATTCAATACCTACTATTACTTACTCGCTTGCTTACCGCCAGTAGATCATCGATGATCTACATGTGATGACGTCATAGTTTGTTAGAGATCAGTTGTGGGGCTGAAGTAATAGTAGGTATTGGTTAAAGCCGATTTGAATCGATCTTGAATATAGCTTGCTACGCATTCCCTTGAATTTTGTTTCTATTGTGAGTGTCGAACAATCCTCGAGTAGCCTATTTTACATTGTCTTCTTTACATTGTCTATTTCTCATTGTCACTTCCAAAATCTCCTCTAATACAGGGGAGAAGATCAACCTGTAGTGTTCATCCCTCACAGCACAAAAAGTTTAAAAAACGTTTAATAAATTAATACTTGTTTTTGTTTTTCGAGCTCTTCTTTGTTGCTATACTTCTTCTTTTTCTTCTTCATCTTTTTCTTTTCTTCTTCTTCTTCTTCTTCTTCTTCTTCTTCTTCTTCAGCAATTAGTTACATATTTGAGGAATATTAGCTCATATTCACTATTCTAATCCATATTTTCGGTCTCGTTTTTCCTGATCCTCTTTTGCTCCACTTTTTCTTATTTATTTTACTCCAGTTATTCATGTTAATTTAATTTTATTGATCTTCTTGTTCTTCTTTTCACTCTTGTTATTATTGTTTCTCTTGTTTCTTTTTCCTTTCTTGATCTTCTTGATCCTTCATTGCTCTTCTTTTCCTTCTTTGTCCTCATATGATCTTCTTGTTTTTCTTGTTCTTTTTTGCTGTGTTGCTGTTTTTGTTTTATTTTTTTTCTATTTTCTTTATTGATATTTTCCCTTCTCTTGTTCTTCTTGTTTTGTTTTCCTTTATTGTTGCTTTTGTTCTTCTATTTCCCATTTGTTCTCCTTATTTTTCTTGTTCTCCTTGTTCCACATGTTCTTCTTTTCTTTATTGGTTTCTCTTGTTTTTCTTATTCTTATTCTCCCTCTTGTTCTTCTTATTTCCTTCCCATTATTGTTCTTTTTGAACCTCTTCTGTTCTTCTTGCTTTGCTTGTTCTTCCTCTTCTTCAGCTATTAGTTACTTATTTGAGGAATGTTAATGGATAATTATCAACTATTTCAATCCATATTTTTGTTCTTCTCGTTTTTCTTGTTTTATCTTGCTCTTTTTGTTCTTATTGTTATTCATTTGAATTTGCTATTCTTGATCTCCTTGTTCTTTATGTTCTCCATGTTCTTCTTTCTCCTCTTATTATTCTTGTTCAATTGATCCTCTTTTGCTCTTCTACTTCTTGATTCTCATTTGCTCTTTTTAATTCTCTCTTGCTCTTCTTATTGATCCTCATTCACTCTTTTTATTCCTTTTCTTCCTCTTTCTTTCTCGTCTCTCTTCCCTTTATTGTACTTCTTGATCATTTTCTGTTCTTCTTGCTTTTCTTATTCTTCTCGTTCTTACTGAACATTTCATTCTTCTTCACACATGAGCTACCTATCTGAGGAAATATATTGCATATTCACTATTTTAATTCATATTTTCCATCTTCTCGTTTCCGTGATCCTCTTCATGTTCTTTTTTTCCTCTTGTTATTCTTGTTTCTTTTGTTCCTTTTCCCTTTTTGTTCTAAATTTTTCTTCTTGATCCTCTTCTGATCTTCTTTCTCTTCCTGCTTATTTACTATTCTTGAGATTTTTGTTGCACTTTTCTTCTTGTTCTTTTTTCTTTATTGTTCTCCTTGATCCTCTTTTGTTTTACCTGTTCTTGTTGTTCTTGCCTTCCTTGTTCTTACTGAACTCTTCTTCTTCTAAATTTTCTTCTCCTTCAGCAATCATCTACCTATTTGAGGAATTTCAATGCATATTCACTATTTCAATCCATATTTTTGTTATTCTCGTTTTTCTTGATCCTATTTGGCTCTTCTTGTTCTTATTATTCTTCATGTTGATTTTTTTCTTGATGTTCTTCTTATCCTTTTTCTCTTCTTATTATTCTTCTTCTTCTTCTTCTTCTTCTTCTTCCACTTCGCTCTTCTTTTTCCACTTAATCCTCATTTGATCTTGCTGATTTACTATTCTTGATCCTATTATTCTACTTCTCTTCTTCTTGCTCTTGTTCCTCTTTTCTTATTTCCTTTATTGGTCTTCTTTTTCTTCATGACCCTCTTTTGCTCTTCTTGTTCTTATTGTTATTCTTGTTAATTAAATAGACTATCATTTTCCTTCTTTTTCCTCTTGTTATTATTGTTTCTCTTGTTCCTTTTCCCTTCTTGTTCTTCCTGATCCTCTTTGCTCTTCTTTTGCTCTTCTTTTGCTCTTCTTTTGTTCTTCTTTATCTTCTTGATCCTCATTTGATCTTCTTGTTTTTCTTGCTCTCTTTTCCTTCATTGTTGTTTTTGTTCTTCTTGTTTTTCATATTCTCCTTCTTCTTCTTCTCCTTCTTCTTCTTCTTCTCTTCTTCTTCTTCTTCTTCTTTTTCTTCTTCTTCTTTTTCTTCTTCATCAACTTCCTCTTTCCTGTCTATTTACAATAATTATCTCATCATTTTCACCTCTACTAGTTCAAATTCTACTTTACTATGCATCTAATTCCACCTCTATGTTCTCCTTCTACCACTATCTACTAAACGTTCATTTCTATCTTCATACTACCTACATATACTTTTTTCTCCCAATTCTCAACCTTCCACTACTTTTATTCCTTTTATTTTTTGATATTTCTATTTCTACTTGATCGTTTACTGCAATACTCACTTATTCTTAGTTCAATCTTCTACTTCTACTCTACTTCTGATCCTTTTCCATTTCACGCAACTTCTATTCTACTTTCATTATACTTCTATTCTTCTATTCTACTCTCTCAACTTCTATTTTACTACCCTTCAACCGTCATCTGCATTATAAAATTATATGTCTCCTTTATTATACTTCCACTTTCACTTATACATGAAGGATAATAGCTTTATACTACTACTACCACCATTCCTTCTTGAACTATCTCTATTTTTGGTTCCGTTTTCCTTTATCAATATTATTCTACATCTACATCTCGAATGATTGCTTTTATTCCTCGCGAATAGAGCGAAGTTAGGGCGCAGTCGGCAGTCTTACACTCAACTCTCTATTAATGATTACTTTGGTGCTTTCCTAACATAACTCAAACTTATTTGTATTCCTCTTTCTCTTCCTTCTTTTTTTCCTCTTCTTCTTCTACTTGTCCTTTTCCTTCTTCTTTTCTTCTCTTCTCCAAATTATTTGTATTCCTCTTTTTCTTCTCCTTCTTCTTCTTCTACTTCTTCATCTACTTCAACGTCTCCTTTTACTTAGTCTTCTTCTTCTACATCCACTTCACAAATCTACTTCACAATCCTGTACTCTTCCTTTTCTTATTTACTAGTAGTTCTGTGAACAGTAGACCTCACGCAGTATTCTCATCCACAAGTACCAGATGTCCACTGTTTTATATTCACTGTTTTACAGTTCACGTTTGAATTTGTATTCCATATGATATAATTCATCCAGTTCCGTGATTATCTTTCTATCTGATGAAAATTAATTTTTTAGAATCAAAAATACTAGTAGTTCTGTGAACAGTAGACCTCACGCAGTATTCTCATCCACAAGTACCTGATTGAGACTATAGACCTTATGGAAATACAGCAATAGACTGGCTTCTCCACACATATGTGTAATCACTTGTCAGCTGATTTATGATGAATAATTCTGTAGTCTGATTTTTACTCTAATAATATTGGCGTATGAAGGAGTCTCCTTTTTCCTTTTATATTATCCTTGGAATGCAAAATTTCCAAAAACCTTGTATATACGTCGATGCGCAATTAAAAAAGGAACATACCTGTCAAATTTCATGAAAATCTATTACCGCGTTCCGCCGTAAATGCGCAACATATAAATATATAAACATTTAAACATTAAGAGAAATGCCAAACCGTGGACTTGAATCTTAGAACTCACTTCGTTCGGCCAATTACTTTATACTCTTGTTCTTCTACTACTCTAATTTAGCCACTGATCACTTCTACTCCACAACTATGATAATTTCTCTCTTTGAGTACTCTGTTTCTCCTCTACTTCGTATAAAATTCTACTCTATCCTTTATTCCATTTCTACTCTACAAAATATCCTTTACTTCTATGCTATTTCTATTGTTATTCTTCTGTTCTACTCACTCGTCTAGGAAATGATTTCCTGAAATGTCTTTCAATTCATGATAGAACTTTCCTTCAATGATTGTCAGTCACTATCATGGAAATATATTATTATCATGTTACAATAAAACTATTTATAGTAATTCAATTATAATTATGTGATTACTTGAGCATGTACTGTCCAACTAATATTGAATAGTTTTCTATGCACTTTTATAACAATGTTCACTTCACATTTCCTGAATTATGTGTAATTTTCTTGGCATACTTTACTTGAGCATGCTCTGTCTAGCTAGGTGACTAATATATTTTTCGCCCCACTTGAATGTAATGAGCTGGTTTTCGTGCGTCATATGGAGGCCGAAAATGACTGTTTTCTGACCAGGCCGGTAAAATTTTTACGGCCCTAGGGCTGTAAAATAACCTTGAAGTCAGCTGATTCTGATTTGATGTGAATGTGTTTACAAAATAGTTTATGAAACGGAATCAGTTTATGCTTCTAGAATTGAATAAAATATTTTGCAATAAGATACTATCATTCTATTTGGATAAATGAAATACAAATACGATATTGTAAACTATTCAAATTCAATTTTCAGAGTATAATAGAATCTAACCTCAAACCTGCGTTTAATCGTACTGCGTTTAATCGTTTATCACGAAACCTGGTGGATAATTTTGGAACTACTTGGTTAATATCCATGGTGCTGAACGTTTGTACAAAATAATATTTTATATGTAACGGAATCAGTTTATGCTTCTACAATTGAATAAGGTATTCTGCAATAATATACTATCATTTTATTTGGATGAATGAAATACAGATAAGATATAAATATTATAAACTATTCAAATTCGATTTTCTGAGTAGGATAGAACTTCTAACCTAAACTTCCGAAGTCCATGACAACAAGCGTATAGTTGAAATAGTTGAAACATTATAATAATATCATCTTATTGTCATTTGAAAGAAAAAAATCATGAACTCAACCTCCCACATAATTGAACATAACCTTTTAGGTTATTTAAACAAATCAGAATAAAAAATAAAAATACTTGAACAATATCCTGATATTCAGATTATCTTAGATTCGCTAGAGCTATGACCTTCCACTTTTGCTTTTGGATGTGCTTAATAAACAATTATTCTCATATTTTATATTGTTTATTTCTCTGTGTGACGAAAAATAGCGTTCGCACCACGGGCAAAAATGTTTTTCCGGCTCTCAATCTTTTCTAGTCCTCGGCCTACGGCCTCGGACTTGAAAAACCGATTTCGAGCCGGAAATGTCTCATTTTCGGCCCTAGGTGCGAAATATACTATTTCCTACAGTTACGTTGAAAAGTGGCCATTGCTGCACTGATTACAGAACGCAAAGAATCACTTTTCCGCTCTAGTGCGGGAAAAATTTTTCTGCACTCCAGATTTGCAACATGGCAACGCAAAATACTTAGTAGGTTATATGGAGCAACAGTGCAGCAAAATCAAAATGAAGTTGGTAACAGTGACTGGGCTGCTATAGTGAGCAGAGGTGCAACGAAGCACAACGCGCTAATTATTATTCATTATATATTATAATGGAGGACAACGAGGACTTTAGGATTTTAGGATTAAGGTTTTTATCAATAATAAAATTACACAGAAAAACATTTGATGGATTTCAGGCAATTTTACCCATAATTACCCACTTTTCATATTCAATGGTAACTGTAGGAAAAACTTAATGTGAAATACGTGCGCAAAGTTCCTCTGCTGCACTCAAGAAACCATTCCGCCCTCGCCTACGGCTCGGGCGTAAACGTTTCTTTCGGTGCAGCAAACTGACACTTTGCGCACTAGTTGCACAAATAACTATTGAAAGCATGTTAGTGCTAGGAAAACTAATTCATTTATTCATACATTCATACAATAATTACATCATCAAAATGATAGGGAGAGAAAAGATAAGGGTAACCTAGTGCTATTTCTCTCCTAAATTTAGATGATTAAATAATGTTATCATATTAAGATGAAGAAGTTTTGATTCAGTTCAGTATAATTTTGTTCAAATTAATAGTTGACACAGCTCAGATATCGGCATAATTCATCATCGGCACATCATAATTCATATCTATTGAGATCATGTCAGGTTTACCAAAGTTATATTATGTTTTTCAATATGAGGCTTTTCAATAGCAGTATCAACACCTCTTATTTATTCCATTGCGCATCCATACATAAACTACGACAAAATCTCACTGCAACGAAGTGATAAAATTAAAATTGTGATTCATTTCACTTGTATACAAGTAATATAGTGTTTTTTTCTCATTTTTTATTGTGTACTTTGTATTTTTCATTGTGTGATATACCAATATTGCATGTTGAATGATAACCACTGTTACTAATATAACAATATAATCAATATTTATGGAATTAGAATCTTATTTATATTGCATGTAATACTAACTTATTCAGGTAATTCAATCTAACACTCTTATTGTATGCTATAGTAGTGATTTTTTTTCTTATAATAAGTGTGTACTCTAGCTTTTATATCCAATATAAATAGCGATTTTATCGTAATCAAAGTTTTATATATAGTGAGAATTGAAAATTATTACTTAAAATATAGTTGGTGTTATTTTGAAATTTGCATGTTTAACATAGATCTACTAATTTTTGCATGTACTGTAGTTTGTAGTTGCATGCATGTAGTTGAGATTGTAATAAATATTCTATTCACTCCTTTTAATTGATCATTATCTCGATTATGAAGTAACATGTTGGAATCCTATAGAAGATGTTTGTATTGTTTCTTGTTTCATAATTCCACTTATTTCCAACAATATCTATTCTTTCGCTAACAAACCACCATAATATAAACTAGAACTTTGAAGTTCTAAGACTAATAAACTAGAAAAGTACTATTGTTCCAATAACTATCGTACTAATTGAGTGAAAAAGTTCACCAAACATTTTCTCCTTCATTCTTTATTTCTGTTCCATATTTATCTTTTCATATTTCTTCCAGTCTGATAATGTTCCTCTATAACTATCCAGCTATCCAACTATTTCATCTCTCATAATGTTTGCTATTCAACTTTTTTTAATCACCATCACAATATATCTATTAAATTCTATTACGCTTCTCATTCTAACAAGCTCTCTTTGATTGCAATTACTCTGCAAATGTTTTTTCTATCTTCCTACTTTCGAATTAAATCATCTCCTATTCTGAGTCATTCTAAGCTCTTTCTGCTTCTCCATTCTAAGTTCACTGTTTGGATCTGTCATTTCGCAATAAATCAATTAAAACAAAGTATAAAGTACAATACTTTATTTATTATATAGTACGGGTAGCAACCCTAAACTATATGTTTGAAAGATAGTCATATGTAAGTAAGAACATTACACAAGCAAAATCCAGTATAGAGTTTCCCCTTGAGAACCTATGCATTCTGTTATGAGAAACAACCAATAACATTGCATCAATTTTGAAGTATTATATACTATAGTAGAGGCCTGAAAATTGTATTTCAATTATAAGATTCCAGTTTCATTTTATTGGTGTATTACTTGATAACAATGCCATTCTTGTAACTGTAGCCTACGATGGAAAACGAATAATCAAGAAAAAAATAGAGTGGATTACAAAACGATATTGGAATCATTTTTACTTTCCTTGCCATACTACCATAGGTAAGGAAAGTATTGCTTTCCAAAAAAAATTAAGGTACCCAAATTTCAAGTTTTCTATACGTTTCAAGGTCCCCTGAGTCCAAAAACATGATTTTTGGGTGTTGGTCTGTGTGTGTGTGTGTGTATGTGTGTGTGTGTGTGTATGTGTGTATGTGTGTATGTCTGTGAACACGATAACTCCATTCCTAATCAACCGATTGACTTGAATTTTAAACTTAACGTCCTTATACCATGAGGACCCGACAATAAGAAATTCAATAAAATTCAATTCAAGATGGCGGAAAAAATGGCGGATAATTACTAAAAAACCATGTTTTTCACGGTTTTCTCGAAAACGGCTCTAACGATTTTCTTCAAATTTATACCACGGATAGCTATTTATAAGCCCGATCAACTGACATGGGTCTCATTTCTGGGAAAATTGCAGGAGCTCCGTAATATTTTTGTGAAAAATGGCGGATAATCACTAAAAACCCATGTTATTCACGGTTTTCTCGAAAACGGCTCTAACGATTCTCTTCAAATTTATACCCTAGATAGCTATTTATAAGCCCTATCAACTGACTTGAGTCTCATTTCTGGGAAAATTGCAGGAGCTCCGTAATATTTTGAGAAAAATGGCGAATAATCACTAAAAAACCATGTTTTTCACGGTTTTCTCGAAAACGGCTCCAACGATTTTCTTCAAATTTTTACCATGGATAGCTATTTATAAGCCCTATCAACTGTCATGAGTCTCATTTCTTGGAAAATTGCAGGAGCTCCGTAATATTCTTGAGAAAAATGGCGGATAATCGCAAAATAAAAACATGTTTTTCACGATTTTCTCAAAAATGACTTGACCGATTTTTTTCAAATTCATACCCTGTATAGTTATATATCAGCTCTATAAACTAGCATGAGTTTCCTTCCTGAGAAACTAACAGGTGGTCCACCCCATTCTTGAGAAATTTACTTTGTAACCTCCTTCTCGTGCTTGAGGTAGGTGGGTAGAGCAGTTTATTCAAAAGAACACACGTCGATATTTTATTTGTAGAACAGCTGTTTTGACAACTTTTAAAAAATCCTTAAATTTTATAATTCAAACAAAGGAAAATGTACTCTGAAAACAATAACAATAGTATAATCGTAGTTTTAATAAAATTATTAAGCCGCCAATCGGCATAATGTTATTCCCCTAGATTATCCTCGTTTAAGAATGAGGCTTATAGATCAATGAGCAAGGAAAGTAGTGTGAGTGTACCACACCAGATTTTTCTTTTTTCTATCCTGAATTTTCCAATAGTTTTCGTTCTATTCTTTTGCTCTTTCCTTTCTCTCCATTCTCGCTCTGTTCTTGCTCTATTCTTTCTCTATCATCAACACAAAATTCCAACTTTGTATCATGTTGTTGAACATTATTATCTTTCTCTAGCTCACCCTTTACTCCCACTATTCTCTCTATTTTTTCTTTATGTGCACATTAACCTGCCAACTCGCTCACTCACTCTCTCTTTATTTAACTAGGTCTTCTTCCTATCTTGTTATCAATCATTTTCACTTCCTTTTAATTTGATTAAATGTGCTCTTCAATATAGTATAATTTATCATTAAGTTCTATATCAATTCTCTGATAGTCTCTCTGATGACTAACCAAACGAACTTACAAAGAACTTACTAACATTTTTGTTCTATTTGAAAACTCTCTATCACCACTCACGTACATTTGATGGAGCAAATTTCTCCTCATTCTCCAGATTATCTTGTATAGTGCGTTCCTTATTCTTTACTTTTTATAAGTTTCCTCATGTTTCTTCTTTTGTACTCTTTCCACGTTGTACTCAAATGATCTTTTATTTTTTTAAATAAAACCTTTTTCTCTATATTTCAACTGACATTCTTTGACACTATTCATAAACTCTATCTTCCTTCTGAGTCTTTCGTCATTTTCTACTTATTCCTCATTCCTTGAATTTTCGCTCGTATTACAAAATACTTTTCATATTTTCACATTTCTTTACTTGTTGTATTTCTCTAAAATATTTTTTATCTATTTTCACTAACAGCCTGCTATCCCAAATTTCCATACCCAGTTCTTTTTCCAATAATGTTCTTGTTTCTCATACTCTCCTCGTTTAAACTGATGTTCTTTGAAATATTGTTATTGGTTGTTTGTTCATTCCGTTTCCCTTGTTCTCCTACAAATCTTTCTTTGTTCTACAATTCTCTTGTTTATTGTTGTTCTTTCTCTCCTTGCTCCTAACATATTCTTTGTCTTCTTCTTCTCTCTCTTCATCCCACTCTTCTCCTAATTTATTACCAGCCTACTCATTCACATTGCCCTTCGCTTTTCGTCTATACTGTATACTATTGCTTTTGATCTTCATATACATATTGGTCTTTTCGTTCTTCTTGTTTCTATTTTTATTCTTTTTTATTATCTCTTTTTTTTCTCTACTTTTTTCCATTATTCTCTCTCTTCATGATTTATTTTTTCTTTCTCCAACACTGCTTTCGTTTTTCGTTCCTTCGTGTTCTTGTTTGTTTTTCGAGCTCTTCTTTGTTGCTACATTTCTTCTTTTTCTTCTTCGTCTTCTTCTTTTCCTTTTCTTCTTTTATCTTCTTCTCCTTCTTCTTTTTTCTTCTTCTCTTTTTCTTCATATTCTTCTTTTTTCTTTTTCTTTTTCCTTCTTCTTTTTTCTTCTTCTTATTTTTTCTCCTTCTTCTTTTTTCTCCTTCTTCTTTTTTCTTCTTCTTTTTTCTTCTCCTTCTTTTCCTTTTTCTTCTTCCTCTTTCATAAACTTCTCCTTCTTTCCTCATCATACGTTTTTCTAATCTTTTTCATTTCTCTCTCTTCTTCCATATCTGCTTCTTTTCTCTTCTTCTCCCTCTCTTTCCTCTTTCTTCCTATCCTCATCCATTTCTCTATCTCTTTTTCATATCCCTCATTCCAAGTTTTCTCTTTTTTCAACTCCAACTTATCAATCACATTCTATGAATTCGTCTTCGTAGTCTTCGCTCTTCATATTCTTCTCTAGTTCTCCTCATTTGTATCTACTTTTTATCTTCTATTTCTTTCTCTCCTCTTCTTCCTCCCTCTCATCATCGTCTTTGCATGGTTCTCATTCTCTTCCATTAACTTAATCTCTCTCTCCCTGTTGCCCATGTGTATTATTCTGACACTTTGATATCGATCTCGCTACTTGATTTTATGCCCATAGAGTACTAAAGCATAGAGGAAAGATACTCTTAGCTATAGTAAAGTCCACGTTATAATGGCAGTGGAAGATAGAAGAATAGCGATGCCGATTCTCTGCATTAATTAATTATATTTCTACACTGTCGAAAACATAATTGGAATCGTTGTGGACCTAGAAAAGGATAGATAGTACCACCGGCTATGTCGATAGACAAGGATAGCAAAACCAAAGTTGATCAAATACTGTCATTTAACGTGGACCTCACTATAATCTTTTCTCTATGACTCTAGTTTCTCCAATCAATTATTTCTTAAACCCTTCACAATATTTGAACGATTGTCAGCGAGTTTTCACTCATGACTCACTGAAGCACAAGACGTTGTCCGTCTGTTTGTATGTTTTACAATAACTTTAGAAATAATTGATATATCAGCTTCAAATTTTAAACACGTACTCTTCGAATCTTTTTACAAATCAAGTTCGATGGACAACAAAATTGACTCATTCCTTCATCCTTTTTCATGACGTTGGATTCGAAATAAAGTTGAATTCATATGACGGATCCAAGATTGCGGACAAAACATTTCCCACCGTTCTCGTTTCAGACGAGAATATTGATTTATCTGTCCAAAACGTAGGTTATGTTTTATACACTTTTCAATTTAAGTCTCCTTGTTCTTTGTCTCCTATTCTCATATTCTTCCTTGTCTCTCGTCTCAATTGTTTCCTCTAGAATACAGAAAAGTTGATATTTTCCAATTATAAGAGAAATTAAATAAAATAAATAATAATAACCATAATTAAATAAATTATATAATTACATTATACGAAATTATTTAAATTTCTTTTATGATTTTCTCCCTCTATATTTACATATAAACACAACCTCCATTCTATCGAAGTTAAACTTGATAATCGATATAAACTTCCATCCTAGCAAATCTCGTTTTTCTGCTACAGCTTTATCCTCATCTGTCTGTGTTTTTTCTCTCGTATATTTCGGCTCCTTCTATTCGTATTTCTATTCTTTCTTTGTATCTTTCCTAATGTATCATCGATTAAACATTCTTCTTCATACCACAGTATATAGTATATACAGATTTCTTTTCAACACATTTCTAAACTGTTTATACTTTTCGTACCTTTCTAATCTTCTTTTCAATTTCACTTCAAGTTCGTCATCTTCTATTCTCTAATCTACTCTTCGAATTTGCATGATCGATAGATCACTATAAATTTGCTTGATCACTCTTTCTTCAAATTGTAATTTTCTGCTTCTCCCTCTTGGCTTTTATTCTATGAATTGTATTTATTCTCATTGTCTTCAATATTTTTTCTTAATAATCTTTTCATTCTCCTTATCCTCTTTTCTTCTTTTTCTTCCGGCTCACCATCTATTTCAAATAATAATCGGAAATTATATCCAGGCAATTTATGTTGCCTCCTCTCTTCAACAAATTCTTCGTCCATTACTTGGATTTTCGATATCGTACACTATTATATTTTCTTCTTCTTTTCTCTCGCCTTCTTCTTCTTTTATCTTCTTCCTTCTTCTCTTTCTCTTCCTTTCTCTCCTTTTCCCCTTCCTCCTCTTTTTTTTCTATTATTCTCTCTTCATTATTCCTTTTCACTCTCTCTCTCACACTTTATCCGTTTTTGTTCCATCGTGTTATTCTTCTTCTTCTCCTTTTTCTTCTTCTTCATCTTCTTTTTCTTCTTCTTCTTCGTGATTTGGGGGGGGGGGTTATCACATGGAGCACAATTAACTTGGCATCAATCTTCAAATTAATATCTCAATAGTAATTGCTTGTTGCCTTCTTTCATTCTGTACATTTCTATGCATTTCTTCATAGGCCGTATCTTATTTGTCTACTCTTGTCTCATTTTTTACTCTACCTTGCTGGAATATCTACCGAAATATATTGTATTAAACTTATTTTTCACTCTAAAACTCTATGATATTTTTATTCCAGTTCTTAACATCAGACTAATGTGCCGGTTGTACAAAAGCTGGTTAAATATTAATCGTGATCAATTTCTCGAGATCCAATCAGAGAAGCTTTCTTTTCGAAAATACCTCCTCTGATTGGTTCTCGTGGGAATAATCAAGATTAAAACTTAACCGACTTTTGTGCAACCGAGCCTATTTCTTATAATCCACGAAAAGTATTTCCAGTATCACTCACCTTCTATTACCTTGAATTTCAAGAAAAAATTCATTCCTCTTTGAACCTTAATTTTCACTGTTTCCAAGTATTTATTTGTCTCTTCCTCTTTCCAACCACTTTCTACCATTTTCTCGTGTTCTTCTTTCCCCCATCCTCTTTGCCTCATCGTTCCCTCTTCAACTGTAAGGTCTTCTCTCTGACTTGCTTCTCTCCATCATTCCATCTTTTTCATTCTAAAACTATTGTGCGACCTGAAAACTCTGACACATCTCTGAGCCAGCAAGATCACTCAATATTTGTCTATCTTTCCAAAAATTATTAATAACCTCAGTGGTCTTGAGCAATTCCTTTATGATTAGATTCTTGATTCCCCCAAAAGCAATCTTTCTCCACTATTTCTATCTTTCTCCTATTTCTACCCTCCAGAATCTCTCGATTAGGTTTTTTTCTCCATCCATATGGATTTATGTTATGATGGAGAACTACTGTTCTCCAAAATCTTCACATGTCTATCCAAATTCACGTCACCACTTCTTACTACTCTTCTACTTCTTGTACTTCTTTCTACTCTTGAAAACCATAACAATTCTCTCTCCATCTGATCCACATCTGAAACTTCACTTTTCTCATGTTCCAATTTTTCTCAATAAAAATAATGTTTTAGGCGGAATGCACACCGGAGAAACGCGTTTCGTGAAAAAAGTTTCAGGAAACGTGAAACGAAAGTTGCTCGCAATCGACTGATAAGATCAAGCAGGGAACGTTTCTTTTGTATGCATGCGCGAGTGAAACGGTTTGCATGAAGCAAGTTTCATGAAAGAGGGCTTCACGAAATGCGTTTCTCCGGTGTGCATCCCGCCTTACAAGTGATGTGTTGAATCTCTTCAACACTCGACAACACGTGACCTTCTTTATTCTCAACTTCTCTCCTGATATTTCTGTATCAATATGAACGATTGTACTTTTGTTTTTATCCTATATCCATTTCTTGAAAAACGACCTGGAATAAGGTCGTACGTTAGCTCAAATTGAGCTACCGTATACCAGCTTCTGTATTTTCTTCTTTTCTCGTTTAGTCACTACAGTCTACTTTACTTCCTCGTTTCTGTATTCGCATCCTCATCTCATCAGTTCATCTATCAATATTCTCTTATTTCTATTTTTCGTATACTTTCTTTGATTTTTTCGTAAATTCTTCCTATTTCTTCCAAATATCACATGATTCATTCTCTTATTAATTTCATTTCCTCATAACTCTCTCTTCTTCTGGTACGCATCTCACTTTGTTATCATGTAAACTGAGATTATGCTTCCTTTAGAATATTGGATTATAAGAATTGGAAAATGAAGATTATGATTCTGAAAAAATATCTGTTGGGAAATATATAATACATAT
This sequence comes from Nilaparvata lugens, assembly GCF_014356525.2. Classification (NCBI taxonomy): domain Eukaryota; kingdom Metazoa; phylum Arthropoda; class Insecta; order Hemiptera; family Delphacidae; genus Nilaparvata; species Nilaparvata lugens. Next base: position 12,468,161 of record NC_052511.1, read on the forward strand.
ATTTCCAAGAGTGTATTTTCCTTAGGGTTGGCCAATTTCACAAGTGTCTTAGGCCCAAATCCACCAAAAACTAAAACCAGGTTTGAGCGGCAGTTATATCTAAGTCAGATGATTTTGAATTGGTTTTGTAATATGATTTTTTGTTCATTTAGAACCAACTGATGCTCAGACCAAGTTTTCGTTTTGGTGAATTCGGTCCTTAGGCTACGAAGTTTCAGATGATAGGCATAGTGATAATAGCTTACAAATCCATTTTCTATTCAATCATTATTTATTCCATAACTCGAATAAACCACCAATTATTGTCATAACTAGAATAGGTTTATAGATTTTCTAGTCATGTAAAAATATACTATGCATGCTTCTTGGTCTATTTTCTCAAATTCCCACCATTTATATGTGGTATCTTCATATTGTATACAGACTAATTCAATAAATCAAGAAATAATAAGAGTGTTGATGTATTTGAATAGGATATTGTGATTGATTAGAATAGTATCTGTATTTTAAGAAATGTTGTACTTCGACTCATTAAACTTCTATATTCTGCTTGTTTATTGAATTCCAATTTGTCTTCAATTTTTTGATTAGAAATATAAAGAGCCAGAATCTGGGAGTAGTCTAATTATTATTCGAGTGATGAATCATAGAAGAATATCAAAGCTAACTTTCTTGTCTAGGGCTACTCGTATTTATATAAGAATTCAAAAACAAAGTACCCTTTAAAAAGTGACCCCAGCTTCAGTCCTTTAAAAAGAGGATACTTTGTTTTTTTAATTGTTTTATAGGAAATTCAAAGTTATTGCTTATCAATTTAATTTTCAAAGTGAATGGAAATTTATCTAAACAATCTACAGTACAAGCTTTTCCCTTTTATGGAGTTCCAAAGTAAGAACAGGTATTCTACATAATAAGCAATTTATTATTTTTTCAATTATCAATTCCTATGGATTTGAAAATTATGAATGAAGAATTGTAGGTTCAATGTAAGGAGCAATAGGAAATTTAAGAAATGTAAGGCGCATCGGACGAATTTATACACAAGATGCAATACCTTAACAAGCCAAACATCTTTAAAATATTATTAGCGTAATCAAGCCAAACATTATCGAGAATTAATCAATGAAATCCGTTCTTTGGATTATGGGCAGAGCAAAATTATCTTTTGGAAACTGAATTCCCAGTTCTATCTCCATTGCTGAGATCTCGTCTGGCGACGGAAAAAGTCTTTGAACACATACTTCATGAATCGTGTAGCAATTCACCATTTTCGTCAACTTTGTCATTGCCTGGAAAAAGAATATACAGTATCACTTAATCAAAGTTATTCTAGAATGATTGAATTGAATCATGGAATAATATTCGACTTGGAAAAATACGAATCTGCAATAGGCTACTGTCAGTAATGATTATGTAACAATATTGATTGTAATTTTGTAAAGCTTCAAACTTATGCAATAAATGCAATAAACAACATGAAATAAATTAATGTAGACAACCTCACTATTCATTTATTCAGTTTTAACTCCCATGGGGATTCGCTTTTGAAGTAAAACAGTGATAGTTATTTGATGATAAATACTGTAAATGATTTCAAATTAAATTCACTACCGTATAACACTCAATTCAATAACAAATTATTATTACTGAGTTTGAGGTTGATATCACTGGTATTTAAAATTTCCAGAAATGATTCGAACCTTAAGGACTGATGAAGATAGCTTTCGTTTCAATTCACTGTATGGCAATCGCATCACAGAGGACAAGGGCTTTCTTAGTTTTATCACATGCGTAAATCTTTGATGAGGGTCTGGATAGAGTCTCTGAAATCACAAAATCATCCACAGGATCAGCATTAAGAATGTGTCCTAAATAATTTTCTCAAGTTATTGCAGTTTGAAATAATGATAAATGGCTTACAAATAAGTTTGTAAGAATATAATGTGGTTTGATGACCACAAATTTATTACTGTAGTTTCAATTTTATCGAATTATTTAAATTTAATTTTCTCAAGTTATTGCAGTTTTAAAATAATGACAGCTGGCTTACAAAATGAATTTGAAAAAATATAATGCGGTTTGATGACCATTGTTTCATGCTTGGAACATATGGTTTAGAACTAGTTATAAGGGATGCTTCAGTATTTAATAGCTCATTATATTATATCACTAGCAAGAACCCGTGCTTCGCAAGGATCTATTTTAAAACTTGACAAAATGAAAACTTGAGGTAATGAAATTTTGAAGAATTGAGAATAGGCCTATAACCATCCTTGGTTAATTAAGAATCTATAAGCAAAATTTCAAGTTAATTAGTCCAGTAGTTCAAACGTGATGATGCGTCAAACATAATTTTCCTATCCCGTACGTGCATAAGCCAGCTCTTTACTTTATATAATTATTATAGATGTAGTTAACGACTGCAAGAGATAGGACTGTGGAACAGAATAGTGGTGAAACTATGATAGCGCCAGAAGTGTCTCAAACACAATAGTAGGTACTACATGAACTTTTTGAAAAGTGATTTGAAAAATGTTAAAACAACAGAACTGAATCCTTATCATTCTACCTTCATTTAGAGAGGCTTTTGTTTGAGCCGAATGGAAATCTATTTATAAAAATATGGTGTGGTACACTCACACAACTTTCCTTGCTCATATTTGAAACTACGATCAGACTTCTGTATATGTATATAAATATATCATTGTTTTCAAAGTACTTTTTCTTTGTGTGAATAATTGTGAAATTCGATGATTTTTTTAGTCGTCATTTTTTTAAAGTCGTCAAAACAGCTGTTACAGATGAAATATCTCGACTATGTGTTCTTTTTATGAACTGGCGCTACCTACCTACCTCATGCACGAGAAGGAGGTTACTAAGTCCATTTCCCAAGGATGGGGTGGACCCCCATTGTTTTCCCAGGAAGGAGACTCATGCCAGTTGATAGAGCTGATAAATAACTATACAGGGTATGAATTTGAAAAGAATCGGTCAAGTTATTTTTGAGAAAAACGTGAAAAACATGTTTTTTTAGTAATTATCCACCATTTTTCTCGAGAATATTACGGAGCTCCTGCAATTTTCCCAGGAAAAAAACTCATGTCATTTGATAGGGCTTATGAATAGCTATCCATGGTTTAAATTTGAAGAAAATCGTTAAAGCCGTTTTCGAGAAAACCGTGAAAAACATGGTTTTTAGTCATTATCCGCCATTTTTCTCAAGAATATTACGGAGCTCATGGAATTTTCCCAGAAATGAGACTCATGCCAGTTGATAGTGCTTATAAATATCTATTCATGGTATGAATTTGAAGAAAATCGTTAGAGCCGTTTTCGAGAAAACTGTGAAAAACATGGATTTTTAGTCATTATCCGCCATTTTTCTCAAGAATATTACGGAGCTCCTGATTTTTTCCCAGGAATGAGACTCATGCCAGTTGATAGGGCTTATAAATAGCTATCCATGGTATAAATTTGAAGGGAATCGTTGGAGCCGTTTTCGAGAAAACCGTGAAAAACATGGATTTTTAGTCATTATTGGCCATTTTTCAGAAGAATATTACGGAGCTCCTGAAATTTTCTCAGAAATGAGACTCATGTCATTTGATAGGGCTTATAGATAGCTATCCATGATATAAATTTGAAGGAAATCGTTAGAGCCGTTTTCGAGAAAAACGTGAAAAACATGGTTTTTTAGTAATTATCCGCCATTTTTTCCGCCATCTTGAATTGGATTTTATTGAATTCCTTATTGTCGGATCCTCATGGTATAAGATCCTTAAGTTTAAAATTTCAAGTCAATCGGTTAATTAGGAATGGAGTTATCGTGTTCACAGACATACACACATACACACACACACACATACACACACACAGACCAACACCCAAAAATCATTTTTTTGGACTCAGGGGACCTTGAAACGTATAGAAAACATGAAATTAGTGTACCTTAACTTTTTTTGGAAAGCAATACTTTCCTTACCTATGGTAATAGGGCAAGGAAAGTAAAAAAATGAATGTCTGTTTGTGTGTTTGTTTGTTCCCTGTAGACTTGAAAACTTCTTGACATAACGGCATGAGACTTTGAGAATATGTTGTGTGAATATTGGGGATGGTTTCTGAACAGAAATTTTAATAGGGGGGCTAATAATAATTATTTATTTATCCATTTTACAGACATATGATTACAATTCGCCGTGCAGTTCGCTCCACAATATTTTTGCTATCCATCATAAGTGGAAAACATGCGAACATGAATACAGAAGTATCGGCAATTTTTTATTTGATTAAATTCATGTTTTGAAGAATTCATTGTTACGATTGATAAATTGATAGGAGCTTATAAATATTTTCTAATTCAAATGAAATAACTTCTGAGAAAAATAATGATTGGATAAATATCAATATTGAATTATTGTTGACCAAGAACTCAGTACATAGACAATTCATTCAACTAATTCTGTATTGATAAAATTATAATCATTTTCTCTATTGATAATCAATTTCATCAACTAACTGGAAAAAGTTCTTCAATTTCCATGAATTTATTAATAGAATTATATAAATCTAAAGTGTAGGTCATATCTAAATTCACAAAGAGTTCGATTCTTGTTGGCAAGATAGATGTTATTCAATGCAGAAATCATTGTTATTTTACTAAAAGATAGGATAAAATTCTCTTTCAGGGGGAGTTTTGACAACCCACAAAACTCATTTTTCATTTGAAGAAATAATATCAAAAAGGTGCATAGGACCTTACTTTTTTGTTCATCTTGCCAAAATACCCCTCATTTCAATATTAAAATTTTCGACTGACTGTACAGTGAGTCAATCATTCTATCAAGGCTCGAATAATTTTGAAATTTTAATTAAATAAAAATGGTAGAGAATATTATCATGTAGATATCAACACCTTTATTTAAAGACATATTAACTGCATGCGTTTTCATATTGCTGATACAGCATTGATAAAACTGTAGACATTTATTTAGCAGTCTCAAAAAACTGTTCTAGCTGAAAAATTAATAATACCTACATGCCACGTGTAGGCTAATACATTGCATCAGGAAAACGAAGTTCAAAACGATGGTTTTTCTAAACATATGTTTTTGAGATAATTTCTTTGATGCAGCTGTTTCACATTCACCATTATAAATTATACAGAGTTTGTGAAAATAAAAATATTTATTGATTACCAAAACAATACTATTATTATATTAATGATAATAATTAATTATCAAAACAATACTTTTATTATATCGATAATAATAATATTATAAGCATATCAATTATCAGAACAATATTATTGAGGTAAAGTGGAATCAGGTAGAAAGCAATTATAGAACAGATGTTCTTTTTTGAATTTCTATAATATTATTTTGTTTTTCTAATGATTACAACATATGTTAGAATATCACATGTCAATAAATAAATTATCTCATTTCCATATGGCACTCACCTTACCATGTTCATAACCTTACTTCATAGGATCCTTTTTCATCCTTTGAAACCCTTAGAGGCAAAATATCTCAAAATACGTTCTTAGTGCGCGTCTAGTATGTTTGAAGAATATTTGTGCAAAGTTTCAAGTCTGTAGGACAATTAGTTTGAGCTGTAGTGTGATTTTACATCAAAATTTTCGAAAAATTCCCTCTCCTGGACCCCCCTGTGCTCCTGATCGAAATTTTTCTGCATAGATCTAATTTTTTTTCGTAGCTGAACAAAAAAGTTCCTCTTGACTTTGCTGTGCAATGAGCGGTTAAAAAGTACAAAATTTTGGGGGGGCCCCAGCTCCCTCAGGGGGGCAAATTTCTGAATATCCTTTCTTAGTGGATGTTTTCAGGCTACCATAAACAATCGTGCAAAATTTCAAGTTTTTAGGCTCAGTAGTTTGGGCTGTGGTGTGATTTCAGTCTGTCTGGGCTTAGCCTTTTATAATATTATATCATATCATTACATAAAACACTCGGTCAAAGACATTTCAACCAACAACAATCATGATTTTAATTAATAAGTTTGTTTAAAATGAGTGAATTAAATAAAAATATAATTTGTCTTTTATTTTAACTTATAATTTTTTACTTTAAATTCGTGTATTTATAGAGTGTAGGCCTATATACAGAGTGGGTGAAAAGTCCGAGACCGGCTTAATATCTCATACACAAAGGCAACTTGATGGTGAGTGTGATTGGGGATCCTACCCAAATTGAAAATACTACTTTACTATGAATTTGAAAATCTGGTCCGCCATCTTGGATCCGTCATTTTGAATGTAACTTTATTTTTTTAAATAGGAAGGTGGTCATGCGATGTATGATTTCGATACAGAATTTCAAGAAAAAATTTAGGCGAAATCCGCATATCGACATCTCAAACCGTTTCGAAGATATTCACATTATTAATCAATACTATTCAAAGCAGTAAGGGAAGAAGAAAGTATGAGAACGGCTTAGTATCTCATACACAAATGTGATTTCAAGAAGAGTGTGATTGGTGATCCTACTGGAATTGAAAATACTTATTTACCATGAATTTAAAAATTTGGTCCGCTATCTTGGATCCGTCATTTTGGATGCAATTTTTTTTTTAAATAAGACGGTGGTCATGGGATACATGATTTCAATACGGAATTTCAAGACAAAATGAATGGCGAAAACCGCACATCGGTATCTCGAACCGTTTCAAGATACAGTATTATTAATCAGTGTATTAATCAGTATTACTCTCACCAGCGGGCAAGGCTTAATTCCTTTTGCTGGTGATGCCAAATTACCATTGAAAAGTATCTTATTATGATTTTGGTATTATTTATGCTTAATTTTTATTTTATACTTTTGATTATAAAATTATGTATTTTTTTTATTATGTTTTGAATATGTATTTATTGTATGGCAAATAAATTATTTGATTTGAAAAAAAAATCAATACCACTTATATATTTAATTTCTGATTTGCATGGTATTGATTAATAATATTAATATCTTCGAAACGGTTCGAGATACCGATGTGAGGATTTCGCCATTCATTTTTTCTTGAAATTCCGTATTGAAATCATGTATCCCATGACCACCTTCCTATTTGAAAAATAAAATTTCATCCAAAAAGGCGGATCCAATATGGCGGACCAGATTTTCAAAGTCATAATAAAGTAGTATTTTCAATTTGGGTAGGATCCCCAATCACACTCACCATCAAATTGCCTTTGTGTATGAGATATTAAGCCGGTCTCTCGACTTTTCACCCACTCTGTATATATAGTGATGCTATATAGGTAGCCTTGCAAACTAAAAGTCTCTATTCTTCATTTTATACAAGCATCAAGTGATTGAAAGAGGAGTAAGCGAACCTTAAGCTATTTATCTGTAGAATGTTGAGAATTTTTCTTCTACCAAAAACTAGATAAGCACCTCAAACAACAGCAAAAAATCACCACTATCACTAATCCACATCAACTTGGGCCTATACATTCACCAAACCTTAACAATTAATCAAAATCAATAGAAATATATACAGAAACATATACAACAACAGAAACATATACAGGAATATATAGGGAAGTGAATCTCATCAAATCAAATCAATTGAAAAATAACTTTACAATTATTATATACTGTATTTGAAGAAAGATATCTTATAATGTATCTTGTTAGACATTATATTTCTATAGAAAGTAATTACTAAAAAAGACATACTACTGAGGGATAATAATGTAGGCTACTCTCTTTCAATCAATGTGGAGTATTTTTCTAACTTACCTCTGTGAAAATAAAACTGCTATTGAAAAATATCTTGACTTTTTTATTGTATTTCAACCTTGAAACAATTCCAAGTATTTTAAAAAATTTGAAGTTGGCCAATCCCTCAACCATGAGAAACTTCTTCTCCAGTGTATCAATTAGGAACCCTGGTGCAATAGTGATAATATTTCAGCAATGAAAGTGATTGAATAATAACTAATTTCGGAATGCTTACCGTATCTCAAAGGAAGGATTTCATTGCGTTTTACTCTTTTGATGCTATGCAATATAATATTACTTACAAATTTCACAATATTTTTTGAGACAATTTCTTGATGGAGCAAAATATATGTGTAAAATTATGTGGATGATTCAATGATTTATTGACAAAATAATCACTGACAAATGATTGAGTCAATGACTCAATGATAATTGAGATGATTTTAGCATTAGACTAGGCCTATACTTTATTTCTAAGTAAAATAATAAAAGATAAATTATATAGAATCATTACCTATCTCGATAGAATCAACATTGTACTGATGAATCTGTAAACTATTTCACATAGTGATCTGAGGAATTACAGTATACAGTATATTCAAAACAATGTTATAAATCTATAATCTGATCTTTTGAAAAATCTAATTTGATAATTTTATCTAATAACCAGTGATAAGTGATACCAGTATGAATGAATAGTATAAAGTCAAATACCAATACTATCACAATCAAAATAGCAAATTATGATCTTTCTGTAGAAAGAAATATTTTCTCATGGATTGGCTCACCACTTATGTAATTTATCTCGTTCATTTCTTCACTGGACACTGAATATGAATACAGATCTTTGGCAATCGATATTAGAGAGTCAGGAGTGATTCTTGGTTTTATAAATTCTTGGTTATCAATTGATGTACTGTTTATGTTCAGAGTATCCTAAGAAGTTGGAAAAATAATTTCATATTCAGAAATATGTATTTACAAATTCTCGTATTTGTAATTGAAAAGACTAAGGATTTTATCAATATTCCAATTTTTGTCAATAATATCAAGTCTCTCCAATCATGAAAAAGTACCACAACATCAATATCCACTCTACAGACTCAATTACCTTGTATTTGTGTTATTTTTTTGAAAAATCAGTCATATATTTTTCAGAGAGCTTTTATCAAGAAAATTACAATCTTAATTGATAATCTAAGTAAAATAATAATCATAATAATGCATGTATATCACTTTTTGGACAAATAGATTTTTCATGTCTTATATTATTTGTTATTCAACTAGTTCTAGAGGTTTGAGAACGAAAAGGTTTATTGAAAGTGAATTTTTCAAGAAGAAATTTGAACGTTATTAAGATCACGAATATATTTCAACCTTGAAGTTTTCATGTAATCTAAACAGTTTTGGGATGTATTGATGTGGTTCTTTTTACGTTTCTGCCTCGTGTTTCACTGTTTGTAATATTTGAACTTTTTCAAATAATTTTTAAAAAATGTTCAATCATTCAAAATTACACAACTTACAGAAAAGTACCACAGGCTTATAAGCCCAAAACGGTTCCAATTCTAATTTATACAACAGTCCAAAACTGTAGCCAGGTTATGTGTCACTTGACAGTCATTAATTACACACTCAATTCACAATTCAAAACACACAAAAATCATTTTAAATTAAATTGAATCAATCACAATTCATTGGAAAATTCCAAACTTTGAAAAAACTATAAAATTTTGAGACCGAGAAGACAAACACACTAAGATACCACAATGTTAATGAAACCAATATTATAATAGTTTCATTGAAAATGATTATTCGTATTTTTTTCATACCCAGATAACGTCGTTCGTATCATTTTCATGGAAAACTATTATCAAGCGGCTCAAAATTTCTCTTTGAGATAGAATGTTAGCCAAGAGTGGAGGTTGTATCAAATCTCCATTCCTCAGTCTGATCTGGGAAAGATAAATTGTTTCATCAAGCAAGGTAAAAATCAAACATTTGAAAAATGTTTTACAGAATGCCATTAAAGAACTACTCTCGAGTCAACACCACTGATAAAATGTTTGTATCTATTCAAGGAGAATCTTGAAAAATGAATTTCTGATTGATGAAGATGAAAATATTTATGGAACACAGAATTTACTAATTTTATATATGTGGTCAACTGATGAGCGAAAGTGATAGACTACAAGAAAATATAATGAATACTAAGTGTATAGAAACAAAAAAGAGATATAAGCTACTTAATGATTATTAAAACCACTTTCCTCTTTGTAGACTTTAATAAAGAATCTAATATTGAGCCAACCATACTGTCGGGAGCAGTGGATCTTTAGTAAAGCCAATTGAATTTACTGAATCATCCATGCAACTGAATAAATATTGATGAGTCCAACATGTGATCTCAATATTATAATGTAATTTATTATTTGTTGAAATTATATTTTTCTTCAATGATCCTATAGCTGCGGAATTTTCCACAAAACTTGCTGTGACTCAAGATATGTTATTTTTGATGATATGATGAGAGAAATTCAAACTTTAATCCATACCTTCATAATTGTTCCACACTCCATAAGATGTTTCTGTTTGAAATAAGGAGCTACTTTTCCTTCTTCTTGTAGAATTTTCTCATCGTGACATTCACTTCTATTCCACCAACAGTCCTGAATGCAAAACACAGCATATAGTTTTATAGATAACAGATCATTCAAGTACTGTACCGTATCTATTTCACAAAAAAGTTCACACAGTTGCTATGATCGATAGGACATACAATTATTGGTATTTGCTTAAGAGAAAACAATCGGCATGAAATAATTTGCCGAGTCCACCATGAATGAGAAATATCAATATCAATATTGTGAACCAATATATGGGAAACATCATGCATAAGATATTAATCTACTGTACATTTTATACTCTACTGTCTTGAGTATGCCTAGGCTGTGGAAACATGTACTCTTTTATAATACAGTCTACACAGGGAACCAGAAAATTCATTCTCTACCACTCTTGGATTTTACATGAAGGTAATACTGCTTACGTTTCCAATACATATTATATAGCTTAGAGTAGGCTACTTGTATTATAATTTCATCTGAAGAGGGTTTTGCTCTTATTATTACCCTTTCAAAACTTTTAAGTTATTTAGTTCTAGAGCAGACCAAAAATAATACCATCATTTCATTCGTATTTTGTTATTCGAATTAATTTAAGAGTTCTGTTAGCTATTGAAATAATTTTAAATACGTTTGTGGTATTGTGGACCTGACTTACAAATGGTAGATTAGCAGTTAGATGGGTGTTATAATCAGTCCACAATGTACTCTTTAGCATCTCACATAGATTCACATACGCTACAGCAAGTAGTATGTTACTTGAAACATCCTTTTTCTTCGCTTTTTTCGAACGTTTCTCTTTACTTGACTTGGTTTGCTTTTTGCGATTTTTTTCAGGAGGAACCGAATCTCCTTTGATTGCTTTCTGTGGCGTATTTGTGCTTATTTTAAGCTCACTTGTCGCTACCCCATAGAGCTGAAAATGTCATTTGGACTCTACACAGTAATGTACCAAAATGAAATAGGTACCGTATTTCTATAGATATCAATTACTTCTGTGAAATCATTCTATCCATATTATTTCCAGACTATGCACTTTCAAGGTGTATAACAAACATTGATATTTGGTATTTAAGAGATAAAACTATTGTGTTGATAAATCGCAGTTCGGAATTTATCAACAAACATGTGTTGCGATCATGTCTGCAACTGTGTTTCTGTGAGATTATTTTACTATATTAGGGTATTTCACGATTATAGTACCGAGTAGCCATATTTTGAAATAGTACATATTTCATTCATCAATGCAATTTGATAGAGTTTCACATTGACGAGGTTTCATATAATAGTCTCTACATCATGTTATAATGCACATGTTCACATACCTTCATAATCAATTGTTTATTTCATTGTACCTTTATAATAGGAATAAATTATGTTTTTGGAATGGAGTGTTTTTCAAATAAATGGAAATGAAATTTCAGGAAACTCACTGGATCCAGTAGACTTTTTCAAGCTAATTTTTGATTTCTGAAGTTTTGTAAAATAGTTGCAAATATTCATGCCATTTGTAGGTACCGTATTTTACAAATATCTCAGTTATATTTTATGGTGAGTTCCCTGCTCTTGCGCTGAGTCAATGAGTGGACTATTGCATGAGCTGTTCATCTGATTTTAAGATTTGAAACTCCAAAGTATCCTCTGTCAATTAATCTCAATTACAGTAGTTCACAATGATGCATTTATGCTTGTGTTTTAAACTTCTCAAATGATACGGTATCGCGGTACCTAATAAAACTAACAACCGAACATATTTCTTGCAATTTTGTTGATAATGAGAGAACTGATACTAACCTCTATGTAAAACAGTCCAGTCTGTAATGCTTCAACAAAAAGTGAGAAAGGGATTTCCATTCTATTAATGAAAAGCACCTTTGAATGATTGAATTCAAGGTGCTTATAATTATCTTGTGTGATTTCGATTCTATCGGTTTCCTCGGTGAAAGCATTTTCAAGTGAATATTTCAAAAATAGGTGAGTTAGACTGAAAAAAAATTGTTTATTGTGGAAATTTGAACTCATACTGCTAGGATATCACAAACTCTACAAACGAATGCATCATCCTCAGCAAAAAATATACATATACGGTACAAATATACCATACGGTACATAAATATACATATGCATGCTATATAGCATATTTGTGATTAATATTATGAAGAGTGTATAATAAACAAATTGACGAATCTGTTTAAATTATATGATGAAAATCAATTGGAGCTAGTATAAGTAACTTATCTACTGAAAAATTTTTATCATCAAAACTGCAAATTATCATTATATTCTTCTATAAAATGTATGGAATTTCTTAAGGGCGTATTATACATAATAAAAAATAAATGAGGTACCTATATGACTAGAATAACATAATTTATGAGAAACTGGAATTCCCTTGAACTGTAAGGTAAGGTTGGTACGGTACCTAATGAAATTCAATATGAAAACGTCTGAATCATATGCAAACATTTAAATGTACCGGTAATGGTAAGCTATTTTATTAGCAATCAATCAATTCACGCCAAAAATTCTTTTTCTTCAGCTAATAGCAACTTGACTTTTATAATGAATGAGCTCTTGCTTTGCAGCAGGCCAATATTGTACAATATTTAAAACTATTCAATCACCTCAAATCATAGGATGGGAGATTTTGCAAATGCTTGATTTCCACGCAAAAAGGGAAAAGAGACTCCCTTATTTCTTGTAGCATTATATCTTTAGCACTGACTATTACTGCCACAAATTCAATCTGCTTTGCCGGTTTTATTTTCTGGTGGTGAAGCATAATCTTATCTACAAAACATAAATTAATCAAATATATCTAATGAAATGATGGACTTTACGGTGGATGAAATCAGTCATATTTGTTCACTTTTTTAATACATTTAGTTGGAGATACTTCATGGCCATACTACTGAGTACAAAAATTCCATATTATTTACCCACAATAACATCTTAAATACCCGCAGTGATATTCACTACAGTGATGAATATTATATCATCTACATCATCTTATTTCATCTTCTCATCTTATTTCAATTCATCATTGCTGAGTTTAACGGTACGTTCTTATATGTGTGCTATGAATAAATAAATCAATCTACTCCAATATGATAATGAATGTTTAGACGTCCAAGTAGATCTTACTTACCAAGGAGTAACTCAGTGCAACTAAAACTTATCGCATTATTATCCTTAGATCGAGCAGATTTTGGAGTAGATTTTCCCTGTGATTTCTCAGCAGTTGATCTGCCTGATTTTTTCGATCCATCCTGCTTAATTTCTGTTTTTAGCTTGTCTTCTAGAGATCCGATCACATCCATGAGACTTTTCTGGTGGAGTCCCAATGGTTTTCCTCTTAGTTTACTTAATACTTTCATATTGCTGGATTCAGCTTCATCACTCAGCGACTCGAATGTTACCTTTTCTTCATTTGTAATACTGTCCGGACCATTGGCTGTTTTACCTTCGTGTATGGTGGCAAAAAGGTTTTTATCACTTGGTTCAATGGAATCGTAGAAATATTTTGGTGCATCCTTTTGTGAACTGAAACAAAATGATAGTTGAAAAATTTCAACTACCAGAACTTTACTTAATTGTATTAATTGCTCATTCTACTTGCTGGAGTGCCCAAAGGAGGAAAGGGATAAAAAACAATTCTGGGGGTGGTGGTTCAAAAAAGATCAGCAGTGCCTGTTTTAATTAACAACTAAGGCCTTTTTTGCGATAATAGCTTACCGTATTCATGAGGGACTTGAGATAAAATGTTGTATATTCAGTTGGGTGGGGGGTGTTGACATTGTGCTTGAGGGGAATGAGCACCCTGCTTATACAAATTCAAATACAGAGTCTAAAGCCTATACCGACCAATAATATATACCTAGTTCATCTAGACTAGTATTATAGTTATATGAATGTATGTAGTTATTGAATGTTCAATATACGTTGTATAATCAGATATCAATTATTTTTAAAAAATTTTTATTAGTAAACATGGTGCAGCTACATGATGAAATATTATTCAGAATATTGATAGCAGTTTACTCAGAGATTCCACATCATCGTTAGCCTGAAATAATTAATAATGTAGTACCGTACTCAGATTCGTCACTGATATTTTATTGATATTGTATGGGCGTTTTCTCACTTATCTTTGAAATTCACACAATTCACCAAACAAAAGTAGTCTATATATTTAAAAAATAATATCCTAACTGATAATATAGATAATATAATGTTATCCTGATTTTCCCAAATTCGTTGTCAAAGGTTTAGAGGAACTGTTTGGCTTTTGTTTGGGAGGGATTTTGTTTGGCCAGTAAAGCATGTTCAATTATTGTTTTTGGACCATCCAGTAAACCCAATAATTGCACATATCATTGATGCGCTGTCCTAATTCTTATTGTATATATTGTTCAACATTTGAATATATTTTAAAAATTTTCTATTGGACTGTATGTATTGTATAGAGTTTCATGAATTAGGCCTACATGAAAGCAAGATTTGAAATAATAAAGGTGGAATTTTATTATATTTTTACTACCAATATTGTACCTATAAGTTATATCTACTGTATAAGTTATATCTACAAGTGAAATGAGTTCAATATTCTCACCCTGCAGACATTTGAGTCTTATTATCAAAAAATTTGAACGAGACTGACTGATTCAGCAGTTTGATGATATCATCTTGATCAAATTGCAAGTGTGTGTATGCGTGAAAAACGGAGAAGCATACAATCGATAGTTTTTCTGTTTGCAAGCACCTCACAGCTTTGGAATTACCTCCGGCATATACCTATTAAAATGTTTCAAAAAAGCTTCAATGCTTAAATATTCATCAGAAACGGTATAGAGGTTATAGAAAATTCAAGTTGAGCTGATGAATGAACTGCAGATTGAAAATTGGAAATATCTACTTCACAACAAAATAGTTAGCTACAACCTGCTTTGCAAATTAACATTAGATTCCATAGTTTGGATCGTCATCAAACTTTAAGATGATAATTAATGTGATTGAGTGAAAATTAAATTACCTCAACTCTTACACTAGGAAATATTTTGTTAAATCAGTTGAACTACATTGATATGTGTGTATATTACTCAATCAATATTTTTAAAATAGAATAATTATTATAATATACCCTTTTGATTTTAGAAGACACAACCAGTCTAGGCCTATTATGATGATAAGAAACTCAATAACAGCATACCGGTACTTAATTAAAACTTAAAATAACATATTTACAGCAAAACCAGCCGTGTCTTTGATAATTCAAAAGTACTAACTAATGATTCTTTAAAATAGAAATGATTTCTATAAATAATATTGGAATGTTAAAATTTTCAATTCTTAGTTTTATTAAATATTCTAGTTTTGGGTAAACTTAATAGCTGTTATAAAAAGTTTATTTTATGATCTGTTTCATTTCATAGTTGATAATACTATTTCATAACGGAATTTTTGTATTTTTTAATAATATATAAAAATATCCAGTTCTCAATAATTCTTAGGCTAATCCTATACTTATTTATACCTACCTCTTGTAAGTTTAACATCAAATAAACTTCTCAAGTATAAAATTAGGCTTAGCTTACCTTACCAGGCAGACCCCACGAACAAATATCCAATTGATATTGAAACCCATCAAACAAGTTATATTTGATTGCACAAGTACTTTTCACGCCTATTTCTAAAGACTTATAAATTGAAGGCTCAGTCGTATCTGGCGCACTGGACGGCTTTGATTGTTTTCCTGAGCTCTTAGGTTTTCGAGTTGGTTTTTGCTTTGCTTTTTTTGGAAAAGCAACAAGAAAACTCAAACAAAACATTGTTCAGGTTGTAATCAAAAAATTTTAAGAGGTTAAATTTTGAGTCCTGTAGAATGAAATAATATAGATAGATTTGTTTGTAGGCCTATCTCTCAAGATAAGAGCAAAATTGCTTTTTTATTATCATCTGGTTTATTACACTGTATTGATGTCTACATAGTAGCAAAAGTAAATGTTCTATCGAAGAAAGCATCAATTTATTCAAGAACAAATATAATAAGTAAATCATTACTCTAGACATAGATCGTCCACAATGATTTCAAATTCAGTGCTTTATTTAATTTATTTCGACAGATAGATATACATAATTATTCTTTTGAAGCCGGTCTTCTAGATGCTTTGTTCATCCAGTTTGAAAACATATGGAAGTTATTCTTTCTTGAGACCACTATAAATTAGAAAAATGACTACAAATATAGTTCTGAAATCCTATAAATTGAAAGTGAACGTACAATTATTTTAGATTTTTTTTGTTAACCCTTTAAAAATTATAAAAACCTTTATTCATGAATATAGTGGTAATCTGACAAATCACAATCTGGATGTCTTGGAGATCCAAAATTGTGCAAGTTCAATTATACAGTTCCTCCTAATAAATTAGCTAGGTAATTCTTAAGCTGCGTTTACACCAAAGTTATTAACAAAATGTATAACATACTATCATACACATGATGAACATAAATGTGTTTGTCAATTTCCGTTCAATCTAAAAGAATCTATAAGGATAAAGCTATTAACATTTTGTTAATAACTTTGGTGTAAGCCCAGCTTTACTAACATTAGGCCCAATTGCCTTGTACTCGTCGTATATTATGAATTTTAATATACCTAATCTTAGGCCCTAATATTATGCATAAGGCCAATGCATTAATATGACTTGGAAGGAAAACACAACAATGAATAACAACTGTTGTTTTGTAGTAAATATGATTTATTTCATAGTTCATCTCAGGTGAACGAGAAGTGAAATTTCTATTCAAGATTAAATGTATATAGGACAAAAATTACCAGATCAAATAATTTATACATGTGACGATTTCTTAAAATCAAAGTAATATTGTTGCGATAAAAAATCTGATAGAATAATATGCTTGAGCATCACTTTTCTCTAAAATTACCTAATCAAGATAGGTACAAAACTGATTATATATGATAAAATAATACCGTATATTATTGTACGTAGATTTCTAATAATTGTACTATATAAGTTAATAAAAGCCTCAAGAGCTAGAGTGCATTTTCCGTATTTCATGTAATTTCAAACATTTCAAAATGAGAGTAATAATTTGTATTCAAATTTTAGATTATAATAATAATGATATTTTCATGATAATTTCAGTCTAGAGCAGGACGGCCACTTCATATTCGGTGAATCTAAGTTCTTCTCCGCCGTAGGAAATGTACAGGCAATTGTGGCTGGGTTGAATCTGCAAACACAAATTTACACATTTATTTAATAAATCATGATGTAGGTACCGTAACTTACAATAGTCTTGACTGTTGAGTCAATCAAAAATTATTGTAAAACTCAATCAAGAAGAGATTGAAACTAAAAATCTGTTCAAAAATGAAGTTTTGATACAGTATATCATATTAATAATAGATTACTGGATTGTAATATTACCCTCATTAGTTTGAAATTTACAATTGTTTCTGAAATTTTGTGGAGCTCCTTCTGTATATCTATCTTAGAGAGAATGAATTAAACGAACGAATATTGTCTTCAATCTATGACTGTGAAGAATATGAATAGTACTCATGTGGAATAGACAATATTTTATCAATTTATTCACCTCAATAACAATACTTTATTTTATCTTACTCCACATATCCTTAAATGTATGTATTCAGGGCTACTCATTTTTTATTTATAAAATAGCATTCATATGTGTTTTATATATGTTATTTTATATAGAAAACTTTTCAAAGAAATTGTAGATACTATGATGTTATTTTATAAACTATCTTAATCCATATTCTACTTTATCGATACTGGTACTTGTAGTGTCATCGTTATCAATTATTGTTCAAAATACAAGAGAAATACACTAACTCCAATTTTTCCAAACTTTGATTTTTTATTAATTCTTTTATTTAGTTTCTAATTTATTCTATAAAACTATGAATGTTAAATAATCAATTATCAAACAAATGAAGAATATTTAATTTCTGCAGTGTGGAATTATTTTTGAAAAATCACTAGCAGGAAATTATGATTCATGTTAGAAATTAGAAATTGATTTCCTGAAAGATTTACTTTTATGGACTTGGTGGATTTTCCTTGTATGCCCAAAAATAATTCAAGTCTCATTGTATATTGCTTATGAAACCTTTTTTCCTCTATAGGTTCATTTATTCCCTTGATTAGAACCTTTTTGACCCTAATTAGATTTAAAATAAATTTTTATACAATAATTATTATTTATATTTTTTATATTTTATAAAATATAGTTACTCTCTTGAACAGTAAGTTTACTGACTGATTCCTGAATAATTATTGAATAAACTATACATCATACATCAGATGATATATAAATATATAATTCAAAACTTTGAACTGGATTTTATCTTTTAGATCTAAGATGGAAGATGCTAATTTTTTACATGGGCCTATACTATTCTTCATTCTCATTTCTCATTATATTTATTCATTTACAGTATAATATAAACGCGACTTTCCACAAGTATTTCAAGACCAGGTGATGATGAGGGAATAAAGGTGTGAATGATCTGGAGAGAAAATGTTTTCTTGTAATTTAGTAATTTTCATCTACTACGCACCTTTCCAGGAGTGAGTGTGCCATCATGCATGGTCCTGCCCAGGTACAGCTTCTCGCCACACTGAGTCTGGCCGACACAGATCGCCTCTGGTGGCACATTGCCATCTCCTGCCGTCTGCCAGCCGATGTGGGCACTGCACAGAATCTGTCAAAGTACACCATGTTAGTTTAAGCTCATTAAGACATCGCCTAAGTAGTGTTCTTTCATCAAAAATCGAATTAAGTCAAAGCTTGATCAAACATCACAACAATGGATTTAAAAAAAAGGCTCAATCCCTAACAAGGGTCGCTATTCTAAAACACTACTGATATTTTTTTCGGGAATCAGAGAGCTTCCCCCACATAATTGTTTTTTTATGATCTAGGGAAACAACACCTCCTCCCCCCCCCCCACGGCAAGAATTTCAATGACGCAGTCCGAGTCTTTGCCACCCCTCTGTATTTGAAATATATCTTAATAGCCCCTGGGCTATTAACTAATTATAGTTAGAGCTATTCACTCCATTATTCTCACTCTCATTCGATATTCAGATTCTATTTTGATTGTGAGAGACTTCATAGGTCGCCACTGGTTTAGTTTCCATGTTCCCTTCAAACTCTTGTTTTTATTGCAAGAAAGAGATTTCTCTGATTTTCTAATAATAATATTGAAAACATTTCATTGACTTAATCAATGATAAGAATAAAGTTAAGAGAGAGACCCCATTTTTTCGATGGGGTATAAGGGTCAAGCCACACGAAGCGTTTCGGAACGACACAACAGGAAGCTCTTGGATTGACTGGACAGAGAACTCACTCAATACGCCAAACCAATCAGCCAATCGGAAATCTTCCTGTCCAGTCGTACCGACTGAAAAAAAACGCCTCGTGTGGGTTGGCCCTAATAGTTATCTCGGTTAGTAACATGTGTACCGTATTAGGCGTAGCCTTCCTATGCAAGGGAGAGTGCAATAGAACAAAGTGGACAATAGAACACTTAAATTTCGGGATGTAGAAATGCTTGGAAATGTACAGAATAGAGAAAGACAACAAATAATAATATTATTGAGAGATTGAATAAGAAGCTATAACAAAATTTGAAGACAGATACGGTACCGATGAGTTTATTATAGAAAAGTAGCTTGAGAGATTGGAAGATATGATATTGAAAATAAACAAGACTGACGAAGAAATAATGTAGAAAATATAAGAAGCGAGAAAATATAATTATGTAGAAATCATGGAAAGCGAGATGAAAAGGTGGAAAAGAAGAAGAAAATAGGAGAAAGAAGAGAGAAGAAGGAGCAGTAGTGGGAGTAGGAATAGTTGAAGAAGATAAAAAGTAAGGAAATAAGAGAAGAAAACGGATGAGAAAACTTGAGAAGAATTTGAAAGAAAAAGATTTTGAAGAGTATTATTCGTAGAATAGGACTGCAAAGAAGAAAAAGCAGAGAAGAGAAAACTTTGATTGAAGAAAACGAAGAAGCAGAATGAAAATGGAAAGTATTGAAGAGGAAAAAGAAATGAGAGAAACAGAAATTAAAAAAAAGAGGAATAAGAAGGAAATAAAAAATAGGAAGGAGGATAAACAGGATAGAAATGAGAAGGATCTAAGGGGAATAGAAAGAGTAATGGGAAGAAAGGAGATAAAAAAGACGAGTAAGATGAAGAAGAAGAAAAAAGAAAAAAATGGGAAAAGCATAAAAAAGAAGAAATAGAAGAAGGGAGAGATAAGAAATAAATAGAAGAAGAAGAAGAAGAGGAGCCGTACTCCTCTGAATACCATTTATTATTTACCTGATTACAATAATTTATTAATTTATCAGTTCAAAAATCGCTTCCCGATGGTTCTTCGGAACCCACTTGAATCTGTATGTCCACTCATCTCTCATCATAAAATTTAACTCATTACCGAGCACGCACAAGTCTAGATGTCATGTGAGCATAATCCTCAGAAAAAAAGAAGTAGTAGTTCAAGAAAAAGAATGAGAATTGATTGATTATTATGCCTTATTTATTCATTTAACGTACCGTATGGCATCTTGTTAGAGTATAGCTCTATGTGAAACACCTATATGTCTTGATTGTGGCGGAGTTAGGACTCCAGACCTCTCTACCAAAAAAGAAAAAATTCTTTACAAAAAAGTTGCATTAGATCACAAATTAATAGAAATACATTAAATCCTCAATCAAAAAGACAATAATAGTTATAAGGATAAGTGTTGACTGACCTCATATTCGTACTTGGCAACCTCCTGGCCTCCATAGGCGACATAGGCAGCGTTGTGCGTGGGGTTGATCTTGGCCGGGATGAGGTCACCCTCGTGGAAGGCGCGCCCCGCAAAGATGGGGGCCCCGTCCTTGTCTTGCCCCACCTTGACTGCATTGGGGGGCACCGACCCCTGCATGCCCTGCACCCACATGAATGTGCCTGTGCAGTGTGCGGGTGGACGCCAACCGTAACCTGCAACAACAATATCATGAGTAACACATCGGGAATAGCAGTTTCTGTATCTTTCCAGTTTAATATAGTTAGCGCCAGTTGCACAAATCCGATTAAATTTCAATCGTGATAAGGATTCCCAATATACTCTAGTGATAATGATTCGAATCGTGAAGAGGATTCTAATCGTGATAAGGATTCGAATCGTGATAAGGATAAGGATCATGATAAGGATAAGAATCTTGATAAGGATAAGAAACGTGATAGGGATAAGGATCATGATAAGGAAAATAATCGTGATAAGGATAATAATCGTGATAAGTATAAGAATCGTAATAAGGATAAGAATCGTGCCAAGCATAAGAATCATGAAACGGATTCAAATTGTGTTGAGGATGCCTAATAATAATAAATAAGGATGCTTAATTATTAAGCTCTAGAAATTATTTCACAAGAACCAATCAGAGAACCTTTCTTTCCGGAAAAGCCTTTTTTGATTGGTTCTCGTGAAATTAATCAAGATTGAAATTTAGGAGGCTTTTGTGCAACCAGGCCTTAGTACCCTATTTCCTTTCATTTTCAAGACCCGAGTATAGTTTCGTGCTTACATGGACCAAACTTTTTCTACCTGAGGGAAATTTCTGTCACTCGATGACGTAACAAAAGGTCGAGAACTTCCAATTTCCGTGTGTGACAAAAAGTTCTTCAGTCTCATGATGCGTACAAAACTTATTACTCCACCTACAAAATTATTATTAGAATAAAAACTAATATCAGTTCAATAACTTGCTCCAAAAAGCTCATTCCAACATAACCAAAAGGCTTGCTATCATAATATCAATCGCGAATGGCATATGCTTAGACGTTTAAATTATTTTGTAGCGATACCACCCATGCTATTCAATTGGGGCCCTACTTAGGTGGATATTTAGTTACAGGCAGTAGAATAATGCGACTCTAGATGGTACGTTAAATGGAAGATAAACAATATTCATGGTAGTGAAAAATACTGCCTGAAATTTCCCGGCATACGAAGCAACTAACCTACTGATATATTATTCAAGCTAGCAGTAGTTAATCAACAGGTTTTTACGATTCCAGTACATAGTGATGTTCTATACTTTGTTCAAATTAACTTCCGATTTGGGATGGACATGCGCAGCAGAGAAGGCATGGGATACAACAGCGGAAACAATGGTGCTTGCTAGCACTCCTAGAGACCCATTTTGGTGCTAGCGAGGCGATGTAAAAGATCCACCCGAGTCGATTAGGCTAGGATTCGCGACTGTAGCAATCCCCCCCTTAATTTTCTAAGAATTGAGGGGGGCATCATCGACCCCCAAAATGAAAAATCCATAATTTTTATTAGAAAAATTTTTGTGCTAGCGTTCTCTAATTTCCAGTGAGTATTCAAGCGCTCATGTTAAACTTAGGAAGTTTCCTCTCTGCAATCACAGACTCTACTGACTCTATTTGACAAATTGACAAATACGCTTCCACCTATGACTCACTCCATCACTGCAATTGGCTGATCTCCCTCCATTTCTCTGCGCCGCATATTCCTCCAAGTCTGAAGAAGATTTGCACGGAGTATAGCCTATAGTTACCCGCTACCGTTGCAGCAATAGTTGAAAGCAACAAAATTATATAACTGCTTCCGTTGCAGCAATAGTTGAAAGCAACAAAATTATATAACTGCTCACTAGGGTATCGGTATTTCATTGATTCTTCATTTTTCTTCAATTTTTGTTTATGGGATAGCCCACTTGAAACCTTCAAAAGATTACTTTCAATCATTCAACTGCGGTTAGTTTGTACTTTAGCTTGTACCTAAGGACTATTTCAACTAGTTTTTTTTTCATAATAACGTCATGTGTCTGGAAATGTGAAAAAAAAACTTTTCCCACTTCATATTATATCCAATATTTTTCTAAACCTCACAACTATCTAGTGTAGCGAATATTATTTTTTCATAATCTGAGTAAGGAGTAACATTTTCATGGGTTTCATTGATAAGGAACATCAGTTTTGTATTTTGGGAATTGAAGTTGTAACCACTTATTTAGAGAACAGAGACTGCTCCATCATCCAACATTCAACTGCTTTTGATTCCTAAAATGCCCAATCTTTCAACTGATCTTTATTGAATGGAATGAATAATCTACAAGATGCAGGCAACGTACATTCAGAGAATTGAGGTGCAGTGGGGTTCTGATAGGAGGGTGCCCAAATCGGTGGATATAATTCACGACTAGGAACAGCTGGCACTTGCTGCTGGTAACCTGGACCCGGAACTACTGTGACAGGATAGTCATGGGCCTCTGATGACTCACAGCAACCCATTCTAAATCACTCAACTCAAGTCATACGTCACAACCTAAAAGAGAGAACTACTTTAGTTCGGCGATAAGATGAAATTTTATCAAATTTTAAAATGTGTCATTCTTTCAGGCGTGACTGTCTGACTAAAGGTACAGTTGTTTAAAAAATCCTATCTAGGGTAGATTTGTATCTTGGGCACTTCCAAGAGTTCTATCAAAATAATCTTTATTGGTTCTATCTAAGAACTATTATTGTAGCAACACAAGGAAATCTTGGACAGTTGTTTAAGAAATCCTATCAAGGGTGGATTTGTATCTTGGGCTCTTCCAAGAGCTCTACCAAATCTTTATTGGTTCTATCGAAGAACTATTATCGTGGCAAAACAAAGAAATCTTGGAAGATTCAATAATTTTCCAAAGACAATTAGCTAAACCATTCAGACAAGAATAGTCTATATGAGAAGTGAATTATTGACATGGAGGCTATAAATTATATAGACATGAGCCTCATATTTTATATAGGGAGATATAATTATAGACATAATATTATAGACATAACATAAATATAAATTTTGTAAAGAAGATTATTCACAAGTTTGAATAGATCCTAAGCAAATATTTAGAATGAGATGACACATGTGTTAGTCCAACGATAGCTGTCGTTTAGCCCAATACTTCGTTTGACATTTTACATAACTTCCATATCAAGCTACTCGTCAAAGATAATGTCGATTATTACGCCATACTTGGTAATCATTACACCACGATACCACTATAGGCCCTATACCCAATTGAAAAAACTCATTTTTTATCTCTAGTCAATTAAAGATTACTAATAGAATTTATTTTTATTTATATTGGGGCACTGGAGGCTTTTATCATATCTTTTCTATGACGCATTTCACGACTGGGGAAACTTTTGCCAACTTTCATATGAGATCAATTTTGAAAGCTTCCCCGTGATTACTTTCCATGGAACTTCAATTACAGTTTTCCCTGTATATCTTGAATATATTACATGCTATTTAAAACTTGATATTCATTCAAAACAGATTCGATTCTGTTCATTTATTGTTTTCAATGATGAACTCGAGTTATAATTTGGTGCTGGATATTAGTAGAGAAAATGTCATTCATCTCTTGTCTTTATAGAGTTTTAGGTTGTAGGGGATTGTCCCAAACGTTTTCATGACCCTTCAATAGCACAATTGTTTCTCAAAGCAAAACGGAGTAAAAACGATTACAAATACTGTGGAATGAAACAAATGACAAAATTAGAGTTCTTATGCCTCTACAACATCTATCTCCATAAATTTTTCGCTATTTGTCAAGTTTTCTCAGTTCATCTGTCGATAATTTGACATCTTGTAAGATGATTCTTGAACTCCTCAGAACGAGGTCAATTCCCCCCCCCCCCAGACAGATGAAGATTTAATAGAATTACTCGGTTGTTAGCCTGTTTATTGATATCTTCCGGTTTATCCTAAATGTAGGCTATTGTAAGTCTGTACTAACCAGATGAGCTCTGTAGAGATTGGTATCTTGGAGGCGGAGAGGGTGATGACTCATAAGACTCATAAACACCTGGACCCTCATAGTGAGTCACTTGAGGATATAGATGATTTTGTACCGGTACATGATTATGATGACTATGAAGATGCGGATGTGTACCATCGTATCCAGGTCTGTGCGCAAAATTTGGCCCGAAAACATGGTTCATACCATGGGGATGATGAGGACCGTTACCATGAGGTGGTGCGAATTCCCACGGTTTGTTCACATGACCATGGAACTGTTGATAAGGGGCTGGAGGAACAAACCCTTCCGGTCTTGGGGGTAACTTGGGGGGTCGAATCCAACCGTCAGGTCCTGGCCTCAAACTGGCTCCTCTAGCCGTTTCTACGCCATTTGCTTGACCTTGGAGAGAACTATTCACCTGTATACGTCCCAGAAAGTCCTTAGAGTCTTGCATGTCTCGATCCATCCCTAATTTTTCCACACAAATACAAATTCGACTCACTTTTCCCTATCACAAAACAGTATTTTTCCACAACACTCGGATTTATTGTTGAAAACAAAGACTCACTTCAACACTACTACTGAACTTTAGACACTTTTGAACATTGAAACTCTTCACACCTATCATTTTCAAATTTTGTAGCATTTATCAGCACTTGAAATTATCTTATCTTCCACTTTATTGAAGGCTGAGGCTTAGTGACTAGTTCAGCCCGCTGTTTCAACAGAAATACTTGACTCCTCTTTCAAGATATCATAAACTCATTTCAGTTATTTTATTCACGTATCGACTCTAGAGACAATGATAAATTCACTGATAAGAAAGTCTGAAGTACAGAATATTATTACTCATACTAATCTTGTACTCATACTAATTATCGTGTCTGTATTGATATCAAATTTGTGGAAATACGGGATTGTTCCTAGTATAGCCTACAGTAATCAGTTTGCTAATTTGAATAAAAAATGCTGTATAATATGAATTGTAATTTCTTTAATTAATTGCTGTTTGATTGATGATTGTCCCTTTCTATCCTACATGCTATAATGGATAATCGTGTAGGGGGACTCCAAATTTGTGGTATTGTGTGTGTTTCATAATCTTTTCAATATTCATATCTGTTTTTAATAAATTTGAATTTGATTATCTGAAGATCCAAAATATATAAGGCTATAATGGTTTAAAAACTTCATTTAAACCATCAACTAACACATAGTGTAATGAAATAAAATATTTTCTGCACATTATCATTAGAAACATGATTTGATAACCATTTCAAGTGGGTGGATGAGTTTTTTTATGAAATAATGACCCTATTAATCAGTAGTAGGCCAATGCTGGTACCGTACTTAGTTGATTCTTTAATGGTATTGAGTCGTACGTAGTCAAGTAAGTTCATCATTATTCTCTCCTCAAAACTCCTCATTAAGTCCATCAACTCTCCTAATATAGAATTGAATACATTCATTCAAATCGATATAAATGTTGATTCCAATTGAATAGTTGCTTTGAAGCGATTTTATTTTAACTAGAATACCATAATAGAAATAAATTGACATGCATCGTCTACGTCTGTCTCTGTCATTGAATCAATGAGTTGCTGATAGTTAATTACTGTTTTGGAACCATTCCAAAAATTATTGAAATACTACAAGTAGTTTCCATTGCCCCATGAATGGTTATTTTTTTATGAATAAATTCATTATTTATTGTCACAAAGGTTTCATGGCTGCAACTATTTATCAACAAAAGAACTTGGAATAATCATGTATTGATTAATGAAATGTATTTAATCCCATTCATCACTTCAAGTGATCCATCCAATATACGGGTGACACGTTTTTGTCTCTATTTCCTTCACCGTTTTTCATCAATAAATTATTGTATCAATACCGGTTCTTCTTGATAATTTCAATTGAGAGCAAATTCTATTCAGTGTGAGTTAATGCTATGAGTTCAATAATTCAAAGCTATTTCGCAATGTTGCGCCTTAGTGTGTATATGAAGACCATATATGAATAGTATATAAAAGTCTCATAAACACAATGTTAATTATAAGTTAATATTAAAATTAATTTGATATTGTTCGAAAATTCAATTGGATCAGCTAATGCAATGACAGCACTGTGCTATTTGTATCTGAGCAATTCGACCATTTTTCCATTACCCAGACCATGTTACAATAAGAGCTACGATAATAGATAATAATTTGCCTTGGCTTGAAAAATATCATGACTTGTTCCTATAACATTCAATACATTTCATCCAACCATGCACAGCTATGCCTGTAGGTATTTTAATTGCTCAACCATGCATTTTATAGAATTTTTGTTGATCTCTTTAATTTAAAGGAAGAAAATCACTTGGAAATTTGACTTGAAAAATATAAGGATTTGGAAATGTGCACGATCATTCACTTCAAATCAGCCCGAAACATTATGTTGTGATCACATTGAAAAAGTTAGTATCAATTTTCACTTAGAAGTATTCTACCTTAAACTTTTGTGTGAGAATAATAACAATATTGAATGTATATACCATACCTTTACGCAAACCAGGCATTATTCCAGCCGCTCAAACTTATCTTTGTTGCACGAGAAAACCACTACAGTACACTGCAATAATAGACTGATCCATCTGTCACTCTATTCAATGAGCGAGTAAATTTATACTATTTTTTTCTATGAAAAAATATTTGTATGTTGGTTTCCCCAATGTTGAGTTGTCAGGAACTGAACTAAATATTTCATGTTTAGGTACTTTTGCTCACATTTAGGTCTTATTTAATCAGTGGGAGCGAATTATTGCTCATCCACATAACTCAAATTTTTTATAACTAAAAACAACTATTTTCCCAGAGGAGATAATAAGCGTTCAAACAATAAGCGTATTTGCCAATTATCTTTTGAAATTTGTGATATATGAGAGGTTAGCACTATGACATTTGCAATTTGATGTTATAAGAATATTTTTAACAATTGAATAGAACTCATTCTTTCGATTGTTTGATTTGATGAATTCTTACAGTTCAGTTCTTTTTTCTATACAATTGATTGATTGAATAGTATTCATATATCACAGACTGTAAACAAGAAGTACCGTAATGAATTTCAGAGATTGCAATCATTACGAATTTGGAATTCCATTTCATAAATCATCATGAGAATGTCATTTTGAACTATCAAGATTGTAAGTAATGAACTCGCTTACAAAAAGGCCTATCCAACAGTGCTATAGTAGCTTCACAATATTTCAACTAGGCTA
Organism: Nilaparvata lugens; assembly: GCF_014356525.2. Lineage (NCBI taxonomy): Eukaryota > Metazoa > Arthropoda > Insecta > Hemiptera > Delphacidae > Nilaparvata > Nilaparvata lugens. The sequence continues at coordinate 12,496,655 of NC_052511.1, forward strand.
TTCAATAATCTATTTCAAACAACTCCCTAAATATTTGAAACACGCAATTCCCGTTACAGTAATAATTAAAATAGAAAAAGCAGATAAAATTATAATTATACTTTCTAATTATATATATTTATAATTTCCTCTCATTTACATTACATTTTAAGCATAAAACTCATCTTCAATCATGAACAAAATTCCAATTGAACGAGAATTCTCTATGGATAGACTACATACTTATGGGCTTCACTCTTAATCCAATTCCATTCTTGTATGAACTAAGTGAGATGAATAATTATTGTAACTAATAATCATAAAGATAACTCATTCATTTCAATTCCAAGTGTCTCTTTCCTATTAGTAGCTCCACTATAATAGCTCAACTTCTATGGCAACTGAAATCTGCTAATTGGAAATACCTTGAAGGTTTCAGACTAAAAATAATTCTATTTGATTTAAGCTCTCGCACATAAAAGCTCAGTAAACATTGTACGGTACCGTATATTTGTGTTCTCTTGAGTAAGATAATTAGATGGAGACTCACCTAACAATTCAAAACTTATGTTATTTCAATATCATTCGTGACAGTATTTCTAAACGCTTCATTTATAAGCAATGTACTCAATCCTTTCGAATAATAATGAATAGATATACTGTTTAGTTTAGTGATTGAAATATATATTTTTCAATCCGGAATGAGTTGAAACTATGAAAATGTTCCCAAAAACTGGATGCTCCTTGGGTTTTATTTGAACTGAGCGAATCAAAAGTCAATGACAACTTGTAACCTCTTTATCAGAGAGTACAATAAACTAAGATATACGGTACCTACAATCTATGCTATATACTTCCCAATCACTTTTTGTAAAATCCTATCAATCCATTCATAGAATTATATTTCTATTTTTTCCTGATTTAACAGAAAAATCTGTGCATTTGTTGATTTATTTAGTGGCCAATGTATCGATAAACTTGTTATATCCATTCTCAAGTAGTGCAAATAAAATGAATAGACTTAGGACTAGCTACGCTGGATTCCCAGTACATCTTCAAATCACATAATCAATCGATTTCGAGATTATCAAAGTACTCAGGCTTATAGGCTATGATAGTTTCAAAAATATCTCTAGAAATATAAAACATCTCATCTTGGTAATATTTTCTTAACTCTCTAATGACTTGTAAAGTGATTCTCCATTTCCCAAACTTCAAAAATGCATTAGCCTACTTCAATTAATTTCAAATGAGACCAGCTCAATACGTATTCATCCATTTGTGGGTTCAACAAGGATTTAACTTCATATAAATAAAACTTTCAAATATTCTCTGGTTATTAAATGGGGAGTTTCTAACCAACAGCATGGAAACTCCGAAAATCTGTGAACCCTCAGAAGCTCTACTATAGTATAGTGGAAGTGGAAAAGAGTGGAGTCTCTTAGCGCGATATGTGGAAAGGGCAGTTAGTATTAGAAATGGAATGATTAGAGAGTTTAATTATTAAATATAAAAAGGAAAATTACTGAGGCATTATAGTAGTATTTATTTCATTTTGTTCAGCTTTATTGATGTATTTGTTCTTTATGTAGCAGGTTCTTTATTTATTTTTTTTCTTTGTTTGCTTTCCAATGATAATTGTTTTCACAAAATTTCGAATTTCTTTTGTTTTTGTAGAATAGGCCTACCAAATCTGGCAGACAACCTTTATGGTTATGTAAAGTTTTTTGTCTCATGTTTTTTATTTAGCACAATCATTATCTTAATTATATAATTTTCAATTGTTTATTTTGTAACATGATTGTAGTCTTATTATTTTTATTTATATTGAATAAAGGCATTTTCTATCTATCTATCTATCTACTATAGTATAACATATCCATGCAAGGTGCATCATCACTCATCGTTCGTCAATTGTCTGTCATCTTTGATCAAATCAGAATCACCAATTAATATTGAATTACGGTAAATAAAATGTAAAATTTCAGTTCTCACCCAATACAATATCTTATTTGAATATGTAGTTCTCTTTACTTGCAGTGTTTATTCTCATCATTGATATCTTCCTCTCCATTACAACATTTGAATAAGCTATCTATTACAACTGGCATGCTGGATTTGAGTTGATACTCATCATTACCGTAAAACTGAATATCGGTATTCATTCTCGTGTATTAGTTCTCGGCCTAATCGAGAGGTTCTGTCCGACTTTATCAAAAACCTAGATTCGCTGATTCCTACTTATCAACGTGATTTCAAAAGTATGAAACTTATTGTACTCATTTCCAACATTCAGAATTCCGTGTACTAATGCTTATTTGCATGTTTCAAATGAAGAAGCTTAGTAACATTCAAATGGCAAGTTGATTCATGTTGCTCTAAATTTTGGAGATTATGCAGAAATTTTTCAATTAATGGTAATTCGCGTTCAATATCTTTCTTTTTTATTTTGTTTTTCAACCGTCAAAATATTAAATTCTTAGTTTTTATTGTTTTTGAGTGAAACTGGACTAAATTTTAGAAAAGTGAAATCATAACCCTATTTCGGAATTTTAAAGTGTTATCTAAATTTGGGAGAGAAATAGTACAAGAAGTATCCTTAGTTTTTCTCTCCCGGTCAGTGCTTCTTTGTAAAAATTATAATAATAATAATAATGATTACAAATTATAATGTTAATGCTGTACAATTTTAAACAATGCAAATTATTGAAGCTATATCTCACTTCCAGAGTTTCTGACCAGATACCAAACTCACAAATCATGCATAATATCCAGTTTAAAAACAGCAGCTCGCACAAATAAATATTATAGAGCCCAGCAACAATAGTACAGTCATACCGGTGCCTACATTTTTTCTTCGGATATTGCTATGCAAGATGTACTACATACATGAAGTATATAGGCTTCATGAATTATAGGCCTATTCCAATAATAAGCCTATATTACCACTTGATGTTCAAAACCCTTTGAATTAACAAGGTATCCACGGTACTATGAAGAACCATGATGCAATATAATATAATATTATTCAAGATATTTCTACTCACCAGCCATATTAGAATTTCACACAATTGAAGCGATCAATCTCAAGGATGAACTAGAATCTGTTTGATTCAATAGAGGTTGTTACCAGTCAGTCAGCCGAATCACTTAGAGATATAACCTTTATCTGTAGGGAGGCTCCGCTCTCTTATCTCTACACTCGCCCGGTGACAAATAGTTTTCGGAGAATACTTATATGGCGTAACGAGTGCAGTACAAAGATGAGTGATATTTTTTGTTTGTGTGTGTGCGCGTGCGTACGAGAGAAAAGAGAGAGATAGAGAGAAAGAGAGAAGTGAAGAAGAGAAGAAATGTTCAATGAAGAGAAGAGAATAGGTGACTAAAAGGTAATAAGCGTTTGAATAATGTCACTTGACGTGACGTTATAGCTATGAGATTAGTTGAGAGAATAAATGAAAAACAAATACAGTTCATGAGTGAGATAGAATGAGAATTAGCATTATAATGTGGAGTTTTGGGTGATAGGTGGAGAGGAAGAAGATGATGAGGGAGGATTTCAGTGAATAAAGTGAGAGAGTTGATGTGAAATGATTTGCATATTGAAATGAAAATAATATGAATTCGAATGAGAATAATAGAGAGAAAACTATGATGAGTAAAATGTACTGTTTCTCATTCTCACCTACGTCAACTGAACCAACTATATATTCCAAATAAATTCCCTCTTTCCTATACTGTATTATTTTTTCCTCTTTACTACAGTACAGTAAAGATGGGTTTAGTCAGATTTATGACAAAAAATTGCTCAGCAAACAAGTAGGCTTACTATTGATTTCAGTTTCCAAGATTTGTATGTTTTTACTTTCCTTGCCCTATTATCATAGGTAAGGAAAGTATTGCTTTCCGAAAAAAATTAAGGTACCCCAATTTGTAAATTTCTATACGTTTCGAGGTCCCCAGGGTCCAAAAAAGTGTTTTTTTTGGTATTGGTCTTTATGTGTGTGTGTGTGTGTGTGTGTGTGTGTGTGTGTGTGTGTGCGTGTGCGTGTGCGTGTGCGTGTGTGTGTGTGTGTGTGTGTGTGTGTGTGTGTGTGTGTGTGTGTGTGTGTGTGTGTGTGTGTGTGTGTGTGTGTGTGTGTGTGTGTGTATATGTGCGTCTGTGTACACGATATTCCATCTCCCAATCAACGGAATGACTTGAAATTTGGAACTTAAGGTCCTTCCCCTATAAGGATCCGACACGAACAATTATTTCGATCAAATGCAATTCAAGATGGCGGCTAAAATGGCAAAAACAGGGTTTTTCGCGATTTTCTCAAAAATGGCTCGATCGATTTTGATCAAATTCATACCAAAAATAGTCATTGTTAAGCTCTATCAACTGCCACAAGTCCCATATCTGTAAAAATTTCAGGAGCTCCGCCCCATCTAGGTAAAGTTTTATTTTAGATTCCCAATTATCAGGCTTCAGATACAATTTAAACGGGAAATTCCAAATGGAAAAGATTGAGCATGAAAATCTCTACAATTAATGTTCAGTAACATTTTCACCTAAAGTTTAAAATAAGCTCGAAATTTGAGAAAATGTAATTATTACAATTTATTGCAAACTGTTGGCAACTATTGATTCTATTAAATCATTCACTATGAAGAGATAGCAGACCTCGTGTGTCTACAGCGTTATTGTCCTGACACCAGCTGGCTCAGATCTTTGAATTAGTAGACTTCAGATGCGCGGGATCACTACCGTCAGGTAATCAATTTTCGTAACGGCAAGGAAAGTTGTGTGAGTGCGCCACACCAGATTTTTCACATAAAATTTCAAAATATAATCAGCTTTTGTTATTGAATAGATCTAATTGATAATTATTGCAAAATCACTGATTGATGGATATTATGTCACTTGAGAAAAGAATCTACTTCTACGATAAGGTGTTGTGTTAAATTTGTTACCAATTTATTAGAGATTTTATCAACGAAGATGAAAAGAACTTTATTCAAAGATAAAAGAGGATTACTCTTGTCAATTTTTTCTCAAATAAGAGACCAGCGGTTTTTGAATTTATATATTATACCAATACATCAATCTATATTATTCATTGAACCTCATCAAGGTCCAATGATGGTTAGAAGGCGTTAAATTATTTAGTTTGAAGTGTAGCTAGAACTCTGAACCGATTATATTCAATTCATTTTCGAACCTACTACTACTGGTATAGTACTTGTCTAACTACAGGATACTATTGAATTGATATTCATTGATTTTGAACTGGCTGAAAGCCTTCCTCTTCTCCAAAATATCACAAGAATCCATCAAAACATTCTATGCGGTTTCTCTCAGTTACAGTAGGGTACTCTATAAAGAGTTACTGTACTCACAGTGGAGTGTCAAACTTCAAGATTCAAATTGAGAATTAAATCGGATTCTGCAATAGGAATATGTTCAGTTACAAATGTTTCTAGTATTAGATCCAATTACATCAAATAATAACTTATCAGCAGCTACTGCTTTAGGATTCATTTCCACACCTTTTCCTCTCATTTGTAACCTCTCAGTTTTTCTCCGTCTGCTTTCAACTGAATCGCTCTCAGTTCAACAAGTGCACATAACACACGAACAAGAAAAGAGAACAATCATTCTTGAATAATAGACTACGTTGTAACAGTTTGACTTCTGCTTTATCTTTTGAAATGTTAATTTTGTTAGTTACTGTCAATGACGCACCATCCTAGCGGAAAATATTTCACTGAATTCGCATCTCACAAATCGAATTCTCTCAAGGTTTATGTGGCTACTGCTTCAAGTATTATCATACCACATATCTCTTCTAGGAAATTACATAATGTTGGGTTTTTACGTGAGATGTATTTTGAAAGCTTCAAATAAATGAGATGGAATCGTAAGCCTATCGATGCCATGAATACCCTCGTATTTGAATTACCCAGTTATATAGGACCACATAAGACCGATCTTTTCAGATCTAACCATCAGGCTGGACTAAGAACGACTTGGCTGCTTAGCAACCTAGTACTAGAGCAATACTGATTGCTTTTATTGGTTGCTAGATAAATTTATTTGTTATCAACTGATTAAGATCCTAAGAATCGAATAGGCCCATAATTATAGAACATTTCCATTCTTACTCGTACAACTTTCCAATGAATCATATTAAGAAATCCTGAAGTAAAAAAAAAGATAAATTATGAAAGATCAATCTTCTTCTTCTTCTTCTTCTTCTTATTTGGCATTACAACTCAGCGCGGGTCACAGCCTCCCTCAATTTCCGCCTCCAAGCATCTCTGTCCACCGCTGCACTTCTCCATCTTCGCACCCCAATTACTGCTGCATCCTTATCCACTACGTCTATCCATCTTGTTCTGGGTCGCCCTTTCCTTCGCCGGCCATATATTTTCCCTTCCATTGCCATCTTTGGGGGGTAGGCATCGTCAGCTCGTACCAGGTGTCCTGCCCACCTCAGCCTGCGAACTCGCATCACAGTGGCTATATCTGCATACTGGTACAGCCTATAAAGTTCGTCATTATGCCTCCTACGCCAGACTCCTGCTTCCTGTATGCCTCCAAACACTCTTCTCAGGATATTTCTTTCAAAGACGCCCAGCATTCTTTCATCCGCCACCGTAGTTGCCCATGTTTCACTACCATACAGTATGACAGGCATGATGATTGTTCTGTATAGCAGCAGCTTGGTCTTTCTACTGAGTGTACGTTTTTTCATCAGAGTTGATAGCGCGTAATACCATCTATTGGCTAGCATAACCCTTCGCCTTACTTCTTTACTTGAATCGTTTCTGGAGTTTATAGAAGATCCCAGGTATACAAACTCTTCTACGATTTCGACGTTTTTCCCCTGGATCTCTATGCTTTGGCCATGCTCTCGCCCTTCTCCAGAGTTGGAGGCCACCATAACTTTGGATTTACTACCAGACCGATTCTTTTTGCAGCTTCCTCCAACCGCGTGTAGGCGTCCTTCATAGCTGCTGGCGATCTACACGTAGGCATGCGATGTCCACATCATCTGCATACGCTAATATCTGAGTCAGTCTATTGTATAATGTTCCTCTAGTATTAATTCGCGAGTCCCTGATTACTTTTTCCAAAAAAATGAAAGATCAATGCTTTTTGTAAATTCTCTTTTTTTAATTCCTGAATAATTCGATAGCAGACGTACTGTAGCTGTTCCTTATTCAGTTTCAGTCTCTGATTGGAAGAGGTCATTGATATATATATATATATATTCAAAATACAGTAATATAACTAGTAAATATTACGTTTCGTAACTTAATGAACCTTATCGGCTATTTCTATGAAGCAATAAGTTAATAGGTACCAGAAAGATTCCATCATAACTTGAAAGTTTGAAGTAGGCTATACTCTTCCCTCTTGTAGTCTTAAGAGTTGAATCGGTTCTCTCTAGAATAGTTTTCAATTTTGGTCTTATTCAAAGCTCCGATTGAACTCATATCCACGTGTTCCAAAAACATAGGATTTCTAAAATAAGTGCTTCAGATGTTTCCAATTGATGAGCTACGGTATCTTATCACTACATAGAGAAAATGAGATATGTAAAATGTAAATAGATGAATAGTTCAGAATAGATGATTAGGCTTTTAACAAACACTTTAGATTGTTTACGGATATTCTTATTATTCTTCAACAAACATAATTTAGATGATAATTATCATTCAATTGGGGTTTATTATGAGAAAAAATAAAGCCTCAGAATTCATTTCTTAACTTTGTTCCAACTTCCTCTATTGACTTCTCAGGGGCCGGATAGGCATCTCTCAACAAATATTGTAACTCATCCTATACAGCCTTCTAAAATAAATACTATTCATTTAAAAAGTTATTTATGAACAAATTTTATGATTTCAGAGAAACTCGTATTCCTTATTAGAAAACTCCATAGTGTAAATATTTTCTAAATTCAACGTTTTGTGAGTGGGACTAGTGTAACTTTTGGACAATAAGAATTCAGCTCTATAAAGCAATGCCATCAATTGAGTGCCTCAAGTAGGATTTCTCTTCAATAGAATATTAAAAACTATTGATAAGGATCATCTCCAGCTCCATAATAAATTTTAAACTTCTTACAAGTCTTATCTCTCGTATTTAATTTGACATGCTGCTTTAAGGGCCGTAAACACCGTCCAAATTTAACGCTACCCAATCTAAAAAGCTATCTAACAACAGTAATTTAAAGCTAAAGCTATGTTAGAGTTTTTCATCATGATTATGATAATATCCTCTATTAACCACAAGCTCATCTAACTCAGTTTAAACTTAAACTTTTCAATTTAACCATATTCAATATCATTAAAGGCTACTGTTATTGCAATAAGCTCATCTCTCAGTTATACAATTCCATATAGTTTTCTTTGTGCCATGTCCTTTTTACCGATTGCAGTCTTAATCTCAACTTGAAGTCTGCTACAAGTGAGTTGGACTCTCACCCACACAACTCTTGATTTCACGTTTTTTTGGAAACTTTACTACGATATCAAAATTGACAAGCGCGCCTGATTAGTGCTGCCATCTGGCGGATTCAGCGCGAACTACGAGATCGATACCGGAGTAGACTTTCCGTGGAAAACGGCAAGACTTGCCCAGATAACAATTTCGTGTTGTTCGGATATTTTTTAGTAGAACCGTCGTTTCTACTGTTCTTATCGGCATCAGTAAATAGTGTACTTATCTGCTGCATACTTTTGGATAAGCGACTCCCCATGTAAGTACAGCTGACGCTGAAATAAGTTGCAAAAATGTTGTGATGTGAATCTTCCCCAGACAGCCTGGGAAAATCTCCAGTTTCGGAAGTGGTATTTGGGGATGATTTATCTCCTAGATTTCCAAAAAATTACTTGTACTCTCCTATCATTTTTCTCAAGTCACTGAATTCGATAGATTAAATATATATACTGCTATGATCCTCTCCATAGTGGACTGTAAATATTTTTATTATGAATGGAAATGGTTGTATGTTTTTATTAGTGGAGGGGGCATGTGTTATCATTCATTAAAACCATGACAACACCTGTACTACACGTCTGTCTTGTAGTAGTTTGATAGTAATTGATTGTATTTGGCTGATATTTGTTAAACTCTTTGAAAAACATGTTAAACAGTTTGGATTGTTGAGAATTATCTCACAAAATATGTGGCAGTTTGTTTCCTAGACTAACTTTTCATGTGTACTAACTTATGGTATCTGGACCTACAACTGCTTTTTCTATAATAAATATCATTCTAAAGGGTATTTTTTGAAAAATTGAGGTATCTTCGAAATGATGTAATTTATTGATGATCCCAGTTTTCATTTGGAAATTGTTTTTGGGAATCATATAGCTTTTAGTTGATCCAAAATCCAAGAATTTTTGGCTTCCAAAACAAAATATTTCAGCTTCACTAAATCTATTTGAATCAATAAATAAATGTATCAACTTTCAGTTTTACTGAGGAGATTAGAACAATACGCTCTCGTTCCAGATGCTATTAATTTTGACTTGAATGTTGTCAACGCTGATATTTGATTATCCTCCCGCCCTGAAATCGGAAAAAATATATTGAATTGGAAACCCAAAAAAGTCGTCGTTGGTCATTCGTTTTTTACACTGATAACCCTCCCAAGATTTGATTTTCAGTTCCCCCCCCCACCAGAATTTCAAGGACACAGTCTGCGTTCAAGCCCACCTTCTGTGTGGCATCCCTGGTAGAGTAGACATTGTCAAATGAATCAACTATCATAAATAAGTATTTTTTTTCTGGATTCAAAAAAAAAGATGGAAATTGTTGAGTTTGAAAAAAGATTAATTTCCTTCAATTACTCATTTGGATGATGATAATAAGATCATGATTCATTGAACGTGGAAAGAGTGATTTTGAATTAAAAAATAGAGGTCAAACTATCAAGACTTGAGAGAATATTCTTGGATTATTAAGCCAATAAATGATTTTTCCCTCAAATTTTTCATGTATTTCCCATATTATACATGATTTGTTATCAGATTTATTCCAACGTTCTCGTAACATTTCTCATTGGGAAAATCTGATAACTTTCTGATTCATTTGATAGAATTTGTGTTTTTTCTGAATGACTATTCAAATTTGTGAATTTAAGAATGATAAATGTGGGGAAGTCCATCTGTGATAGGAATATTTTCTCTTCTTGAGAAACCATTTCTGAATGCATTTTTATACACAGTTCTTATCTTCTAAAGCTGTTATATTTTCCATTGGAAACAACTTCATATCTGAGACTGCTGCAAATGAAGAGTTTAGGTGTTTGCAATAAACTATCACCAATCCAACATTTTCTCCAATAAAATTCACTTCATACTGTCAGCATTGGTTGAATGAGAAGCAGTGTGATGTTTTATATAATGTATGCTGACAGAGTGAATCTCACTACAGGATCTTATTCATCAACGTAACAAAATCCCTAACTTTTTAAATTACATGCGAATTTACTACAAGACTTGAAGCTAGGTACATCGATTTCTAAGGCATTCCCTGAGTTGTAGGAACAGACAGAGCACAGAAGCACATACTCTTCCATCCTTCTCCAGCTCTTTTTGCGATCATGAAGGCACCTCGCATCTAGGGGCTGGAAATTCTATTTTGTCACGTGAGATTGCGTGTATGAATTTTGGCAGAGGGTAATTTAAGAGCAGGGAGAAGGAAAAATTATGAAAGTTGATGGCATCAGAATACAGACCATCAAGAAGGTTGGGGTGAATATGAATTTAAAAATTTGATTACTTTCTTCGTTAACCCATAGGCCTATTCTTCAAATTAATATGATTAAGTATATTGTTTGTAGATGAAATGAATTTTGTGAAATAAGTGGAAAACAAAATCAATTCTTCTGAAGAAGAAAAATTCTTCTTTCTTCTTCTTCTTCTTCTCTATTCCTATTTCCTTCATCTTCATCTTCTCCCTCATCCTATTACGGAAGTAAGAAGGCCTACATGGGGTATTGAAAAAGAAACAAATCAAATGTTAATACTTCTCATTCAATTTTCATGAAATTACACATTTGCATTCGGAAGTTTAAATGGGTTTAAGACTAAGCAGTTCAGACTACTTACATAAACATATTATTCCTGAGTGATTTTCACTAAAGTCAGTCTACTCGTGAAATTTGACGTGAATTTTCTCCGCCCGGGAAACCTTTGCATCGTTTTGCTTCGTATATCAAGAATGCTTGACGTGACCTATCTCAGGTCAGGGGATTAGAAATGTCAAGCAGTGCCCTTCTGCCCTTCACTGCTGCACTGCTCTGAAACTCTACTACCGTAGGCTACTCAGAACAAAGCTCTAATTGAGTCCCACACTCATACCATACCATACCAAACGTAATCTGTGAATTCCATGCACATTGTTCTAGTCAAGTCAAAATACTTTAAATATTCAATTATCTTCTAATCTAGGATAATTGTGTTCAATGCCTTCTCATGAGTTTCGAATGTGAATTAGGATTAGCATTGAATTAGATTACATTTTTCAATTTATCTCGTGCATTACAATATCAATTTGGTTTTGAATCATCGATTGAGAGATTATTGAAGAAGTATGAGAGATATACTATCAGACATCTTTGAGAAATAAGTTAATCTATTTTGTTTCAGATAAGAGTCGCCATGGAAGCAAGAAACGAAACAGGATGCCAAGAATATGGATAAACCAACCAAGGTACGAGAACATCATTATTAATTAATATTATGATTCAGGTTTGAATAACTTTTGACAGAACCCATCTTCAATTTTTTTTCTTCAAGATAACAGAATGACTGATCTAATAACTACATTTTGAATTTAAGAAATCTCCTTACATAAATTCATAGAATACGTAGAGTTCAAAGCAAATGAGTATTAATAGTATTACATAGTTACATAGTATTAATCTTGTTATAATAATAATTATAAGCCTTCTTGGAATAATAATAATTTATAATTTCGGAAATAATATGAAGTTCATTCATTCATTTATCGTATAAAACACTATAAAGCAAAGAACAATCTTCTCAATTCTTTCAATAATTCTATCAAAAGTATTAATACCCTATTCGAATCCCTTTTCTCCATTCATTCTTTTACGATGATTCAGGTACATTCAAATATAGATGCATGATTTATTAATAGGGAAATCGTGATGAAGAAATGTGTTTATTCAAACAAATATTGTCCAGAAATTATATTATTTGAATAAGGGAATATAATATCATCAATATATCATTATCATCACACTTCTAAAACAAACTCTCGATTGGAAAATCCACAGATCTTAACTTTTAGTTGAAAGAGATGCGGCAAAAAAACTTTCTGAAAAGTAATTTGTTCTTCCATAACAGGTACAAAATCATTGAAATATTACTATAATGTATATTTTTCTATAATTTCAGATTGCCACCATGGCCGAGTTAGTCAACAGGAAACCAATGCTCCGAGGTAGGAACAATATTTCAATTTATTGTATTCATAATAATAAATTATATTCCCAATTTCATCTATTTTTCCAATCAATCAGAGACCTTTGAGATACAGTAGTTTGATAGACCTAGTTTGAATCAATTTTATCAAATATTCCAGTAAATAGAAGCACTCAATGATATGGAAGAATGAATCATAATAAATGGTGCAAATCTGAATAATATACGATATGCGGATGATACCATCACGTTTGCAGATAGTCTTGAAGGATTACAACAGTTGATGGACAGTGTAACAAGAATAAGCTCATAGTATGGTTTAGAAATAAACACAAAGAAAACAAAACTTCTGATAGTGAGTAAAGAGAACATTGCTGGAGCCAGCCTTTACATCGATCAAGTTAGGGTAGAAAGAATGAAGCAGTACAATTATTATCTAGGAACGATTATTGATGAGAAGTGGGATAACTCTCAAGAAATCTGGTGTCGCATCGAGAAAGCCCGTTCAGTTTTTATTAAAATGAGCTCACTCTTCAAATCTTACAATCTATCTTCAGAAATGAAGCTCCGACTCATGCGTTGCTACATTTTCTCTGTTTTGCTGTATGGTGTGGACACCTGGACTCTGAACAAAGAAATTACCAGGAGACTTGAAGCATTTGAACTATGGCTTTACAGAAGAATTATAAGGATATATTGGACACAAAAAGTCATAAACGCAGAAGTACTGCAGAGCATGAGGAAGGGAGCAGAAGTTGATGAACACCATAAAATGCCGGAAACTCCAATAATGAGGAACACAGAAAGGTACGGGCTACTCCAAGAGATCCTTCAGGGCAAGATAAACAGCAAGAGAAAACTGAGTCGAAGAAGACTAGTTGGAAGACTAGTTGAAGACTAGTAGAAGATTAGTTGGAAAATCTGAGGAAGTGGTTCGGTAAAACATCAGTAGAACTCTTCCGAATCGCAACCAACAAAATCAAGATAGCCAACATCCGGAACGGATAGGTACTTAGAGAAGAAGATTCCAGTGAATATTTTCTGGCATTTTCCAACCAATATTATCAATTTTGAATTTCACTATTATTTTTTCAATATTTCCCTGGATGTTTCATTCAATTATTCTACTCAAGACATTCTATTCGTCTCTTCCAGAAACGTGATGTTTCCGTTCAATCTAGAGGTCCCAGAATTTTTATTTTCCAGTACTAACTCACGGTGTACCTTCACCTTTCATTTGGATCATGCTTTTTCTCCTCCCACTCGAGAATCGTGTCTCGTTGTTTATGTATGGCGTTCACCAGTATCCGCAATAGGGTGGGCCGAAAAAAATAAGTTTTTTATTTTGAAGTTGTAATAGCTCGCAAAAGTGTCTATTTTGGAAGGGGAACACAATGAAATAAAAAAAATTGAAATTGGTTGACATCTTCCGGTCGCGCATGGGCACTAAAGTTTGTTAAAAATGTAAAAAAAACGAAATTTTTCAGAATTTTTTTTTCAACTTAAATTTTATTTTTTTGTGTTGTAATAGGTGAAAAATACTTAAAGTATAGCTTAAAATCATTGTGTTTTTTTTTTCATTTAGGTTAGGCAATATCTACCGGTGGCGCACGGAGCCTAAAATTCGCCAAAATATAGAAAAAATCACATTTTTCACAGAACATAACTTGAGCATTTTCAATCAATGTGGGCTACTTAAAGACAAGTTTGAAGAGCCTGATACAATATGATGGGTGAGTATAGAAAAACGAGCTTGGTACATTGTTTTTTATTTCACAAATTGTAGAATACAAGAAACTGTTGAATGTTATTGGACAATAAAAACTGAAATAGAAAATGCAGCAAAACTAAATTTCAAAACTGTCCAATTCTATGTCAAGAATCAAATTCATATGTTTATAAACTACATGTTTCCTTCAAATGGAACTCTGAAATCTGTTTTGCTTGTGTAATTGGCCATAGACGATCTTGACAGAAGATTTGCTCTTATGAAGCCATTTTGGTTGTGAAATTCACAAAGCGTTCTTGAAGCTTCGGTGACAAGTTTAATGCACCATTCTACTGCCTGTGTGTGAACTTGAAACTTTTTAAAAGTAGAGTTCCAGTCAGGGATGGATTCACTGTTGAAGTCAATGTGCGCTTTTAATGCTTTGTCTGTAAAGCCCCTTAACAACGGAGGTGATGGAAGTGTGAGATTGGAGTCCATCCAGTTGATTAATTCAAAGTAGTCTTGTGCACAAAAGTTGATTTTTGGAGGGGTAAATGTTCTTATGGCTTTCCTTCTTTCATCGACCTGCCTTGACTATGGAATTCTCCGGAATCCGAGCTCTCTTATATGTTTCCTGTTATCCTGAGTCATTGCCAATAATATGTGTTCAGGGTGTGCAAAAAAACCGTTTCTCTCGATTACAGGATCAACAATGTCAAGCAGGTCTTTTGGTAAATACCTTGTTGATTTTATGGTTTGGTACACACGTTTTGGACCGTCAGTGAATAGTCTACTTTTCCTATTGCAAACCACATTGGCATATATGAGCGGTAGCACAAATAGAACGAGTTTTTTTAGTTCAGGTGAGGGGCTTACTTCACTTACCTAGAGTCTGAGG
The DNA here is from genome assembly GCF_014356525.2 of Nilaparvata lugens. Lineage (NCBI taxonomy): Eukaryota > Metazoa > Arthropoda > Insecta > Hemiptera > Delphacidae > Nilaparvata > Nilaparvata lugens. The sequence goes on from NC_052511.1 coordinate 12,511,693, forward strand.
GTCCTGTAGGCTTTTGTCAACCACCTAGAATGAGATAAGTGTCCTGGATCTCAAGCAGCCAAATCTTCTTCACAAATATCTGATTTAATTGCACTAGAAACATCGAGTAAATATTGCTGATCCTTACTGAGTACCTAATTGTCTGTCTTTTTCATGGATTTCACAGTCAATGTTCTGGAAGGCAACTACTGGGAACTTTTCACAGTTAGATAACTTTTCACCGATTGGCCCTTTAGAGGAAGTAGGCCCCATTGTTACGCCATCAAAGTGTTCAAATAAATGCTGAAACGGCAACTCATTCAACTGTATGAGACAAATTTCCCATTGTAGAGGTCTTCTCAAAAATAGCTCTATTTGGCGTATCAAACCAGATTTCAAACCTGTATTGACTGCAGTACCATCGCAGGCAATCACAATCAAGTTTTCAAGAGATATTTCATGTTAAGATAGATGAGAAATAACAGATTTAACGATTTCTTCTGAGCTTCCAGAGTTTGGAGTAACATGACCAATGTAGAGTGAGCTGAGTTCTTGAATAAGGGAGTAGTGCTCTTCTTTTATAACTCTACGATACTGTTTCAAGTGGGCCTGCTCTATCACCAAAGTATCGTCTTTTCTTCCATTTGAAGGAAATATGTAGTTTCTAAACATATGAATTTGATTCTTGACATAAAATTGGACAGTTTTGAAGATTTAGTTTTGCTTCATTTTCTATTTCAGTTTTTATTGTCCAATAACATTCAACAGTTTCTTGTATTCTACAATTTGTGAAATAAAAAACAATGTACCAAGCTCGTTTTTCTATACTCACCCATCATATTGTATCAGGCTCTTCAAACTTGTCTTTAAGTAGCCCACATTAATTGAAAATGCTCAAGTTATGTTCTGTGAAAAATGTGATTTTTTCTATATTTTGGCAAATTTTAGGCTCCGTGCGCCACCGGTAGATATTGCCTAACCTAAATGAAAAAAAAACACAATGATTTCAAGCTATACTTTAAGTATTTTTCACCTATTACAACACAAAAAAATAAAATTTAAGTTGAAAAAAAAATTCTGAAAAATTTCGTTTTTTTTAGATTTTTAACAAACTTTAGTGCCCATGCGCGACCGGAAGATGTCAACCAATTTCAATTTTTTTTATTTCATTGTGTTCCCCTTCCAAAAGAGACACTTTTGCGAGCTATTACAACTTCGAAAAAAAAAACTTATTTTTTTCGGCCCACCCTAATCCGCAATTCAGGAATAGCTGAGTGTACTGCCGGTGCACAACACACTGCTGGCGTTGAATTTCAATGCGGCAAACAACAAAAAGATGAGCGACTTTCGTGTTGACTAGTTTGCAATTCACTTCAAACTGTCAGCATTGGGTGAATAGGAGCATTGATATAACTCGAATGCTGACAGTGGATAGATAGCGTCTCTCAGTCTGGTATTTCGGTCACATACATGCCAAAATTGCACATGACGACAAATGTTGTTTCCGACTTTATTGTTATCTTGGTAGTATTGACAGATATCCTGCATTATTATTACAGTAAAATATTATTCTTGCAATATTCCATTTGATTTTTATATATTTGAAGACCTAAGACCCCATTTTTCATTATTTCATTGGATAACTAAAAATAATATGAAAAATAGTATGTTACTCTGACATGGTATGAATGTTCCATGTACAATTATTGTACCTTGCAGTAAAGTTTTCATTCGGTACTTTTATTCAGTTCAATTCATTTTATTCAAAAACTTTATGCATTACATAGTATGTAAAAACAAACAAAAGGCGATATATTAGTTTGTAATATTAATATGAAAAACAAGTAGAAAGTAAATGAATAACTCCATGCTTGGACGTCAAGTCCGTGTGCATGGAGGAAAGTGCAACTGAATAGTACAGTTCCATAATTATATCCAGGCTGTATGAAGTTTTTCCTCTCTTGAGTTAAAAAGAAATATTTTTTAATAATTTTCAAGAATTTTTATCAATAATTGAATATCATCTATTAGGGAAAAAAACATTTTTAAGAATACTCGTCAATCAACACAACACAATATTTCAAATTCTATTCTAAAGTATATCCCTTTTAGATCTGTAAACGATTGAGCTCTATACTATAATAGTTTTTTAGAAAAATTTATTGATAAATAAAGTGATGAAATAATAACGTCCTAGCTCCTGGGGTATGAGCGAGTGAACTTCAGTTAAAATATAAATATGAGTGAGAAGCTTTCTATAGAAATATATTTAAATTTTGCCATCCATAAAGCATCGACAATTAAATCCTGTTTATGTTGAGGTTTCATTGAGACACCTCATTTATTGAAACGTTAACATGAACACGTCTTAAAGATTCAATAAATCATCGATACTTTCATGGATGGTGAGATTGGAATATGTTTCTAAAGAAAACTTCTCACTCATATTCATTATTTTTACTGAAGTCTACTTCATACTCCACGACTTCCATTATCAAAATTACTTATGAATCTTCTTGACTATATTCCACTCATAATCATTCTATAGAATCTTTAAAATAGAATTTTAAAGATAGATCTTCTCTATAGAATTTTAAAATAGTTTCAATTTTCCACACGTGCGATTTCATGTTTAGAAATCAAATTACTGATTCCTCTCTTACATTCACATCATAAAAACGATATTCACGAAGGAATCTAAATTAAATACAACTTATTCCAGGTTCCTTGATATACACGATTTGTTGACTTCTTTGTAATTGTTGAGTATCGCATTTTAAGTGATAAGTGACCATTTCATGGGTAATGTAATAATTTTCGGCGAAAATTTCGGTTGAAAACCCCTCAATATTCTTCATAATGTATGGTATTACAACTTTTTTCCAAAACCACGTTTGCATAGGCCTAACTGAATTCCGCTTGTCACATGACGGTATCGTCATCAGAGACAGTTTTATTCCCCAAGGATTGATCCCCTCTTTCTGACTGTGAAATAGTATTCTACCTACCCACACAAAATGGAGTGGTTTCTCATGTTCATACAGCCGTATAAACTATTTGTAAGTGTTATTAATGAAAGGATTGGAATAATATTTAGCATAACATAAGAAATAATTCAAATTCAATCCAACCCTTAACATATTGGTTCATAATACTTGTTGGATAATTTATTTGAACGAAGCTAATCAGAAACAACTCTAACTACACTGAAGTCTCTAATCTGCATCGAAAATAAAGTGATATTAACCAGATAGTTTGTCACAGCTCAAGGGACTTCAAAGCTACTTGAAGTTGAAACGAGTATGTGAATAATACCATTTCATTTATTTTCCATATAGGCTACTACGACAGATTTGAAATTTGTCATTCCTGCAAGCTACTACACTCTACCGGCCATTGCTAGAACTAGATAAGCATCGACATGCATAGTAGCCGAAAATGTTCAAGACTATCAAGTTCAATGTACTTACAACTCACGCTTGCGCGTTGAAACTGTTCAATCGTGCTTAAATTCAGTAGCCAGTTGAAATAATTATTAGTTGCACGAAGTAATTATTAAAACTAAATAAATTCCCTATTGAATTATCGTTGCCCATTTACATTATTCAATCGACTCAAAATCCGACAGGCTTTCAAACGAACAACGTTGTTTTTATTACAACCTAGTTGAATCTTTCAATTTCTGTAATATTTCAATCGACCATTATTGATATTTGAGAAATCTGAAATCAATGTGGAGAACTTGAGAGGTTTATGTTCTTCTACTTTGATTTGCGTAGGTGATAACATGACAAAACTATACTCACTTCCTTTCATAAATTAAGGTTCCAAACGGGTTTTTGGTAGCTTTTTACTGGTGGCAATATTCATAGGTTTTTATGAGGATACTATCAGGCTATCAAAATGAAACCCTCTGAGTAATTTTTCCAATTATTACTGTTTAAGATAATATGACCACCTGAAGTTGAAATTTTTGCGACAGATCGTTTCGAATTCGGTTCGGTAAGAGATTTTATCTATGAAATTTTGAGGGTACATTTCTTCACCGTATTGTTTATTGTGAATCTAAATAAGTTTATTGTTTTCCAAATAATAAATAAAAAAGACTGAGAAGAACTCAAAATAAGTTTTCCTGACAAGTGTGTTGATAAAAATTCTAAATAATTTGAATTCTGTCAAATAATATTATTGTAGTATTCGAACAGTTTTTCACGATTTAAAATAGTTAAGGTACAGCAACAGTTTCCTATCCCAAGGTTTCCTTCCTCATATCATGCAAGTATCGTATTTTGTACCAATATGTAGAACTTTATCATGTCATCCCGTATCCGTGACAAGAATATGGAAAACTCACTGAACAGTGAACAGATCTCAACTTGTGAGTTCGGATGGAGGAAATATGAGCTGCTGTATGAACCAGCCAGCCACACCTCTCTCTGCTCCTGAGTCCTGAGCCAGGTAGGGTTTCATTACATGCTGTGAAAATCAATGCTCTCATAATGCACGTATGAGTGCACCCACATACCCAGACCCACTTACATACGTGCACATCCAGAGATGCTACAGAATTCTCAATTGTAGGTTGAAAAAACTTATTTTTCACTATAGAATTCTCACTTTTTTTGGTAGGTGAGTAAAATAATACATGTAGTAACTTATTGGTGGCATTATCAATGTGATTGATACGCTTCACATATAATCAGTGAATTTTTATATTTAAGAATGTTTTTCGGACTCAAAAATGTTGATTCTTTTATCCCGAGGTTTCTAAGGCTAAGGTCAATTCTGAGTTTCACAATTAGTATATTCTTATCCAATCATGACCAATCTACTAAACTTGTCTATGTATAACCAGTACTGTAGAGTAGCCTAATTTTATCAATACCGAACTTGACTATGATGTCAATTCAGTATTATAGTTCACAGAAGGATAGTTATTCGTATTTTATTATCTCCAAACTTGACCATTCATTTTTTTATTTATGTGGATATTCATCTGGGAAGCGAAACTGTAATATTAGCTTTTCCAAACTACTAGAATTGACACTACTTCAAACCAAATAGTTTTTGTGAATTGATTCAAGATTGGACGACTGTTTACCCCTGACTGTAGAGCAGTTTTCTCAGTAGAGAAGAAGTGACATTTCGGTAGCCTATCCATATTAGATGTAATGACTAGCAATTGCCAACTGCTCAAATTTTCAATATATCTGTGATTTTAGCAACTTCAAGTCCATTTATTCAGTAATCCCACTATAAAACGAACGTTCTATAAATTCTAAAAGTACAGTAACGTAGAATGTCAACAACTACTTCATTCCTTGAGACCTTCCAAAAGCAACGCATTTCCCTTCGCCAAACAACCACTAACAAAAAGAACTAATCAATAAGTTGACATTTGTAATTGGATTTGGGCCGAAAGGTCGTCCTAGGACAACACTTGAGATAAATGGGGCAACGATAATAAGGGTTGGAAGAACAACAAATTAAGCAGAAAGGCAATTGATTGCGAGAAATAATGGGGAAGGAGTTGTGCCTACAGTGAAATTCATATTATACTGTCAGTAATTCTCTTGAATAACACGAATGCTTCCCATAAAACAAATGCTGACAATGTGATTTGATACGTGAATTAATTGGGTTTTGTCAATTGAATATCAAAGAACTCTAATTATAAATATCAATCTTCTATTTGATTATTGATTCTCAATTGGATTTCAATTCTCTTAATTTGAATTCTCATTTCATGTCCTCAAATCTCTTATCATATTCACACATAATCCTCAACATAACGAGCATTTTTCTCGATTTTCGTAGATACTGGATATACTGCTAGTCTCATTCAAAGAAACGTATACTGGATATACTGCTAATCTCATTCAAATACTGAATACTCGAGATACTGGATATACTGCTAGTCTCATTCAAAGAAACGTATACTGGATATACTGCTAATCTCATTCAAATACTGAATACTCCAGATTCTGGATATACTGCTAGTCTCATTCAAATAAACGTATACTGGATTTTCGTACAATGGATATATTGCTAGTCTCATTCAAAGAAACGTTTGGTTAGGGTAGAGAGCAAAGTATGATATTTGTATTCTATTTAGTTAGATTTTCCGGAGCTCTGTAGGCTACTCCAGTCACAGAGACTGTGTTGAGCGAGTGACAATTTGGTTACCATGACAACCCCCCACGAGCTACATAAACAATAGGGGATTTCTTTCCCCCGAAATACTGTGAGTTTTATTCCAAGCTTTCCCCTCAGTTCATTATGGCTCGCTCACTCGAGACTGTGTCTACAAACTCTTAATAACATATTCTTGATCCCCCATTCTTCGAGTGCATGAGTTCAATTGAGTCACCGCAATTAGGCATCCATTACTATTGTTCACCTCAGTTCATAATGTTTCAAGAGATTTACCTCCTAATAAATGTAGTTTTCCCAGTTCAATTATTTTTACTCCCCAATGAAGCATCTCTCTTGTAAATCCTTTGACATTGAAGTACCTTCTCAAAGCTTACTCAACCAACATCGATTTCAAAAGTACCAGCTTGTTCAATCAATTCAAGGAGTACGCCTAACGTAGCTCACGAGATCAAGAAAGACTTTGTTGTGTCTAGGCTATCTTTGAAACTCGATATGACTTTTTACGTAAGTTGAGTTTTAACTGAAACTCTGGTAAGAAACTTATCATAACTTTTCAGAGAAGTTCCAATTCATAAATTGAGTTATATCAGTGGATTAAATTATTCCATATTCATTGTACAGCATTATTGGGAATGCTCTATTGCACTGGATCATGAAGCTAAATACAGAATACTTTGTGATATATTTCCATCAAAACTGTTTCGAATGAACACGTTCATTCGTCGTTCCCGGCTGCCTCAAAAACAGTCGTCAGGTTATGTCAGAGGTCCTGAAATCGATCTGATGCGACATGAAAACTCTGACACCAGACCTGAGCCAGCCAGGTCACTCGATATTATTATATAATAATTATTATCAAAATGTAAACCTAATAGACATTTTTTGCTTATACTTGTGTTTGCGGTGAAAATTTATGACATCTTATAAAGATTGATGTAACTTTGTAATGGATTCATAATTCTGCACTAAATCACCAATCTTCATAGTTATTATACATTCTTGAAAATCTCCAGTCACTGATTCAAAATATTAACTGTGTATGAAAATACGACAATATTCCATTTACTGCAACCCAGAGAGAGAGAATATGATTAATATTTTCACGCCAAATGATAGACTTATGAAAATTCACTTCAAGAACTATCAAGGGTTTGTAGTTCGAGGGATATTCTTGAAGTGCTAGCGTATTCTTGAAGTACTGGAAAGTTTGTTGGCTCCATGGGGCGATTTAAATATGCTCAGCCAGCCTCTCTATTGGTCTGAAACGAAATGATCTTGAAAACGATCGTCGCTACAAGAAGTGAACCCAAACAATGGCTCAGAGTGGGCGCCTTCATAAATTTCAAGCTTTTTCCCTTCTTCTCCATCTCACTTTTTTCGATACTTTTCTCCTCATTTTGGTCCTTCTCCCTTGCTCTCAGTCATTTTCCACATCCTCCTCCACCTTCACGTCCTCCACCACCCCAATCTCATCCTCCTCCTCCTTCTTCTTCATCTCTTCCTCCTCCTCATCATTCTTACTCTTCACTCTCACCACCACCGCCTCATCGATTTCCCATTCTTTGTTCACTCCTTCTAATCCTTTCCCTGATAATTCCCCTTTCTCCAACGTTTTTTCTTCTAACTCTTCTGACTTCCCTTTTGCCCGAGGTCACCATCGACAAAATACTCTGTCAGTCACCTGCAGAGGAGAGCTGGAAATAGACTTTTCGAACGATCTGAAGACATTCAGGTTCTCCACAATCAAATATTCTACTGAGACTGGCGCCTATCGGAATGCTTGACCGGTAAACGATACCATAAATTCTTATTTCCTTTTCCATTAAAACCTGAACGTGAATTGATGATTTGTCATATGGAATAATTGGATAGGATCGTTGATAAAGCTATTGGGAAGAATCACTCTCATCGATTATGATGCTCTTACCATATATTATTATCGTTGCGCTTCCTAGATGAACGTAAATGGAAAGTAAAAAAGTAAGAGGAACGTAAATTCACAAGTCTTATGTGAATGGAAATATGATTGAGGTGATATAAGAAGCATATCGTGCACATAGTATAAATCCAATTGAATTTATTTTTCCAGAGAGAATAATTATTTTTTGTTCATCAATATGAAGTAACTACTCCATGGAAAAAATATTATAATAGGCTATAACATTGTCTCTTGAATCCGGTCCTTTGTTGAACAACTTCTTTGAAAAAGTAAAGCGATATGAACTTTCGTACAAAGTATATCTCCTAACATGTTTTAATGTATCATTTTTTAATGAGCATAGATTCAACTACAACCGAGGTTTTCTACTTTTGTAACTGTACTAGAATTTCTGAACTAATTAATTTTGAAATTCATGAAATGTCTTCAGTATTTACCTCAGGTTGTTCCGATCATGACGATATTACTCTCTTCTCAAGTTATTTTAGTAACAAGCACCGAAGTACATGTACAAGTATTATGAAAAAAATAATGGAAGAGAAAGAGTTGTTTGTCTCCAATTTTAGTTAAGAAGAACGTAACCAATTGTGATCTACAGCCTGTAGAAAACTCACAAGACGCCACTAAAAACACCCCTGGTGTGATCTTGAAATAACAATGACTAATGCCATTAGAACGAGTGCCTCAATGAAAAAGTCTCAACAGAACTTGGTTTGTCTGTCGATAGGCTGCTTACTGAGATTTTCTTCAAACTGTCAGCATTCCTAATAGATAGCATCATTTATTCTCATATAATCAATGCTGACAGTTCAAAGTGATTGTCACTGTAGAACTAGACAAGTCATCCCAAATATATTTGGGGAAATAAATAGAAAACATCAAAGACTGAGAAGGTTCCCTTTTTAGTTATTTGGAGTGGTATAAATCAAGAGACTTTGTGTTTTGTTCAAATTAGACACTGTGAAATTGAGATGAACGTCTAGAGTATAGGAGAATAGAATTGATTGAGGAATTTACTGAAAAACTGGATCAATAACTTTTTATTCATATTGGGGTATTTATCGAGTATTAAATCATTGTACATCTTGAATCATGCAATTTTTTCGTAAATGATCCACTTATCATTTACTTCTGATCAGTACAGCTTTCACCCTATCACTTGTTGGGACTGTTCAAATATAATAATCGTATTCTTCAAAATTGTATAATTTCAAGTTGGTTTATCCACACTCATATCTAGCACTCACTTTTAATATTTTAGATGATCTTTGAGTCGGTATGATTAGCATAGAATGAAATTTTATTACTCGATAATCATGATATTATAAAATACAAAGTATGTAATATGTCAATTTATAGGATAGTAGTAGCTCAAACTTCATCAGAGCTTTTCAATAAAAAAACTCGTGATAACGTCTCCCGCATTATGCACTCTAAACTCAATTTTCTTCCCTCTCAATTATATGATCACATAAATTACAATACTATTCGACTTCTCTTCTTCATTCCCTTTTTTTCTCTCTCTCTCTCTCACTTCAAGATCACACACACACACACCACACACACACACACACACACACACACACACCACAACACACACACACACACACCACACACACCACACACACACACACCACACACCCACACACACACCACACACACACACACACACACACACACACCACACACCCACACACACAACACACACACACACACACACACACCACACCACACACACCACACACACACACACACACACCACACACACACCACAACACACACACACACACACACACACCACCACACACACACACACAACACACACACACACACACACAACACACACACACACACACACACACACAACACACACACACACCACACACCACACACACACACACAACACACCACACACACACCACACACACACCACACACACACACACCACACACACACACACACACACACACAACACACACACACACACACACACACACACACACACACACCACACACACACACCACACCACACACACACACACACACACACACCACACACACACACACACACACACACACAATCTCCCTCCCCCCCCCTGGTAGAGAGTTAGTGGGGAGGATATTTTTAATATTCTTTCCGAAGAATGGACATTGATATGTCCAAAGCTCCGCCAATTTATGTAGATGCATAACAATATAATTATTATCTATAGTTATTATATTGCAAATTGCTTTTTCATATCATATACAGTTCAATAATTATTTTCTTAGTCTATAATATGTAAAATCATCTATAATTTTGCTGTATTGTAAGCTATTGTATATAAGTGTATAAGCCAGTATATATTGTAATCTACATAAATAAAGTACTCAATCAATCAATCTCTTTTTCTTCTTCTTCTCTTTCTTTTTCTTCTTCTTTTTCTTCTTCTTCTTCATCATCTTCTTCTTCTTCTTCTTCTTCTCTCTCACTCTATCTCTCCCCTCCTCCTTCTTCTCTCTATTTTAATTTCTTCAACTTCAACCCAATCTTTCCAACTCTATCTTTCTATCTCACTTTATGATAACATGAGTATTTTTGTGAATTCATGTAGACTGATTTAATTAATACTACATTATCTTGAATGAACCCCTACTTCACAATATTAAACTTATTCAAGACTCTATTTCCCTTTCTCTTTCTCTTTTCTAACTATTGTTTCTTGTCATTTATCCCTTATTCCATTATTAATACTGCTTCTGTTCTTCTCGTTTTATTTTATTCCATAGATGCGTCTCTACCGTCACACATTTTCCAACCGTTTCTTCACTTCTCCCACCAAATACCTCAAATTACTCTTTTCATTCCTATCACTCCACTACCTCCAACCTCTCCACTACCGTTCCGCTCATTATTTTCTTTCCTTCTACACATCTCTCACATCTGCTTTTCTTTTTCCGTACTTCTCCCATCAAATATCCCAATTTCTCTTCTCATTCCTACCGCCTGAGAACCCTCTTTATCACCTCTCCGATTTTTCTCTCAACTTCCTTCACACAGCTCTCTCATCTCTTCCTCTTCAATTAATCTCCAATCACTCTTCTCTCTTCCTCTAAGCCACTATCGCATCTGATTTTTTCTCTTTTCCTCTCTCAATTATTTCATTCCCAACTTCTTCCACTCCTCATTAAATCATGAGCTTTATACTCCACACACTGTACCTCCTCGCATCTTTTCTCATAACATGTTTGTTTCCTCCACCCTTTTCGAATTATAGATGCACTTTCATTTCACAGTGGCATCACTTCATACTGTCAGCATCCCTTATGGATAATATCAACCCCTGCTGGCTATTTAACGTGAATCTCACTATAGAATGTATGTTCCCGCGCTGGCTTAACTCCAACCCCGGAACCAAAATAAAACCAGCAGCCTCCGGCACTCATCGAGAGAGAAAGAGACTTTCTCATATTCTTCGACTCTTTCCAATCGCTATTTATTTCCCACTTTATTACTGAACTTTGTCTCCAGCTTTGTTTTGCTTCCTGTTCCAGTTGAGTTGCCCCTACCATCAACCTCATGCCAAGAGCCAAGCCCTCAAAATAATTTCACTGGAGAGCAGGTGAATCAAAATCTCTCTCGAGCTCGATCTGGAATGTTCTCCAAGCTTGAATATCAAAATATTCTTCTTGCCCTGACTTAATCTCATATAAAACAAAAAAAATTATGAGGTTTAAAAACTTTAGAGCAATCTGATATTGTGGTCAGATAAATTGAATTTTCCAAGATGATCTGAATTTGGAGCTTAGATGAAAAATAGTGGTCAATTTCACATCATCGTTCAATAAAGTTACTGATTTTGATAATCAATATAATATTTTAATATATAATTATATAAAATAATAGAATAATTTTTATAATATTCCATTGTGAATAAATAGATATCATAAATATTTCCAATTCCATTATTACGATTGTACATTATTCTGATTAATGGTCCAGGTTTCAAGTCATATCATGCCATTAAGTAAACGCTCCGTAATAGTCCACTAATACTCGTAGTACTCGTGATGGTCCACTGGTTTATTAATCATCAATTTTTATAATAATTGTAAGCAAAGGTTAAGAATAAATTAGGACAGCACTCTTCCAGGATTAGAATGATATACGCAATAAATTTGAGTACTCCAACAGAATAGAACAAATACGTTTTTCTATTCCATACTCTTTCGAATTTCAGAGCTTTCATCGCGATTTTTCAGTCTTTGATGAGAATCAGGTGGCTTCCAAACCATAAGAAAATTATTTGAACTCAACTAAAGGATGTTTCTGATCAACATGCTGGGATATTTCAGAATCTGAAGTAGAAAGGTTTCTACTCACAACCCGAGATTCATCTTTAAAACTTTTTTAATAGTCTAGTAATAGAAATTTTGAACTCTTCAAAGCTTTTACTCTCTTTTAGAAGAAGAATTATATTTTTTACATCAAAATACACTTGAATATTTGTAATCCAGTGACACACTGTCAAATGTCATCAATCTAACTACTATTATTTAACTGTCAGCTGGCTATCTCAAATCTTACTTCCTTTTCGGCTTATCTCTCAGCGAGCAAACATGAATGATATCTTTCTCATTTTATATTCTTCACATTGTCGTCTCCTAGCGCGTTGCTGCCGAGATATCGCTCGCTTCAAGATACGAAGAATCGTCTCTGAGTGTGTTTTTCTGATGGGGTTTGGATCTATTTCTGTAGCGACCAATTGAGAGAGGGAGTTGGTGGTCATGCTCCGAGGGAAGCAGCGATGCTCTCTCTCCCCCACGACAGAGAGAAACAATAAATTAGATATCTAAAACCTCAAGTGCGAACGAGATAGTAAACCATGCTTCCATAGTGCACTTCATCCTCTCTGTCTGTTCCAATTTATTACACGTTTTCCTTCTCTGTCACTCACCTCAAGCCTGGTCCAAGTTTTAATCTAGAGCTAGACTGTAGGCTAATTCAGCTGCCAACTGCTAGTGTATCTTCTAACGTCATATATGTGACTTCTCAGATCGCGCTTAGCTGCTTCGTGAATTTTTATTTAAACAGAATCTAGGCGGCCATCTTGTTCTAATTGTAATAAATGTGACGCGCCCCTTTTTCATGTGCAAATTTTATGTATTCACGCGTGATTGATCTATAAATTCCAGTGCGAATAAATCTCGGTGATCTAGAAACTGTGGATTATACGTGTGAATGAACATTATTGGATTACTCTCGTGAAGGAGAATTGTTTTTGTGCGTCTAGCGCCATTTTTCTTTTCGGACAACGTTTGAGTCATGTGGGTGTAATTTGACAAGTATTTGATAAGTTTTATCAACTTATTAGGATGTTCAAACAATTTAGTGATATCTTAATTATATCCCAGGCCACAATGTTTTAGGCCTATTTGAAAACAATTTTGTGATGGAATTCACAAAGGAAGTTATCTATTATTATGATTGACTCACCGGTCCCAAGAATATTTGAGAGAGCAGCAATTAAATATTTGAATGAAGTTATCATTCCAACGAATTTATTCCATTACTTTTGACGCAACAGTCTTAACTTATTTAATGTCCAACAAATAAACATTTTAAAAATATTTCTTCTCAATTCCAATCATTAAGTACCGTAGTATGATTGGATGATAGTTGATAATTACGATAAGTAATTGTCTACTTCATTATACTCCTACAGGTACCTCTAAAATAGCTTCTAACTATCACCTGATACAAAAATCAACCCTATCGTGGTTAGAATTTGTTACTTTTACCAACATGACTTATATAGTTTGTTTAATGATTGTTGACACATATCTTATATTTTTATCAATTTATAAGGATGTTCAAACAATTTCGTATATTATCAACTTAGATGATTATATAACTTATGTACCCGTATGTAGAAAACTGGCGGATGATGGCCATGTCATGTAGGAGAAGTTAAGAATTACAGCCAGTCCAGGCACCTTTCAATAATCATTATGCTCCATGCTTTAAGCTATGGTGTTTACCAATGAGTAAATGGATTATTTACGAGTACATACGTAGTTCAACCTCTTGCTGAGTTGCAAATGTACATCTATTATATTTTTATCATGAACAACCCTCACTTTAGTCATTTTTGTTAGCTTATGCTTCGATTTTCCACTTTCACAAAATATAATAATTACAACTTAGTGAAATGATTGTTTGGTCATAATAATATGAAATAATTAAGTAATAATGTCATTGAGTTAATTAATCAATTGTTTTTCTACCCTCAGTTATTGACCTCCGATTTGGTTTTTTCATCAATTTCAATTCAATTTATTTCCATCAAAAAAAAAAATACATCAATAAAACATTTACATCTCAATTCAATAACAAATATTTTCTGGAAATAAATATTCCCCCACATAGACTATTGGTCCGTGTGTGGGGGAAAATATTTGAGTATTTTGTGTATCTCCACAAATACATTCAGGATGTAGTATTGCTATTGAACAATGCATTCTTAAAATTACATCCTCGAATACTCTTTAAAATATTTTTCTAATATTAAGTTATGAAAAATGAAATTGAAATTGACAGTAGTTCCACAAACATTGAGACTATTTCCATAAGAATAGCGCCATTAACATTCCACGAAATTTAAATTTCTAGAAAGTTTTTAACTCCAATCTCAAATAGGAGGTTTGGCCCACGAGAAAATAACAGAATCTCATTTACAGCTCATGTATAAAGAATGTCTTATTATTGCTCATATTTTCATTACCATCGTCATTGTTATTGTTTTCAGGCTTCAGCAATGCCAAATCCAAACTCCCACTCAGAGAGTTATTCTGGCATTATGCATACTTTCAGCAATACAGTAGTTTAATCGAGTAGAATGCTTCTTTCTTGACATAAAATGTATTTTTATTGTTGATTTTATTGACATTCGCTAATCAATCTTCATGTCTTGAAAGATTCAATTCGCCAAATACTATCATTAAATACATAGATTCTCATTGCGAATATGAGCTTATTCATAAAAGATCTGATTATTGATGTTTTATAGTCAATAAAATGAAATATCATGATTACTTTGTTCCAATATTGTCTTCATTGCATTTTTCTTTCAAATATTGATCGCTTATGAAAACTTGAAAGAGGCTAATGCTTGACTTGAACAGGCTCCCAACTAGGTTTGAAGAAAAATGTAAGCTTTAAATGGATATTTAAAACGACCCAGTAAGTAGACACACGTACCTTCCGTCTACTAGTACTACTTTCATCAAGCTACAGATTTCAGGGCCACTTTTGATCCACGAAAAGTACGCGATTGGAAATATCCCAAAATATTTTCTTTCGAGTCACAACTTCCTCCTTCAATTTAGGTTAAGATGAATTTACTTTTACTTTTACTTATTTCCGAAAAAATCACGCTCTAAATAAAAGATCATGTGGGTATTATGTGAGAAAATAACCGAACATTGATCTGAACAGAACCATTTAACCCAACGTTCTCCTTGTAGATCTATTGTTTTCCTCTTTAGAGATGTTCTAATCTACTATTTGACCCTAAAAACCATACTTCCAATATTATTTTACTCTTCATCCAAAGATGTTTGTTCAATGTAGCTCCTCACTTCCTTGCTTCTCCCTTGCTCGTTTTTTTACTCAAGTACAGTTTTATTCGTTATTTTCAGTTTTCCCCTTCAAAATTTTTAACTACCACGATATTGGATGGGATCCATAGTGGAGGAAAGGACTAATTCCGTAATAGGGAACAAACCTTACGGCGGAACGTCCAAAGGATTCAGAAAATCGCCAGCGTTTTTCCTGAACGCGGACAAGAACAAAGACAATTTCATTGATTTGTTCAACAACGTCAACAGTATTATAAACAAGACTGAGGCGGATAGAAAACGCGGCGGAAACATGTTGCTTGTAATATTGTGCGTTGTCATGAGATTGCTAGAGGTTTCCGGAAAATATGTCGGTGGTTTTCCCGCTAAAGAAAAGCCGGACAATCTGGTGCAAAAGCAACTGATGAGACAGAAGATACGGAAAAGGAAACGCTTGAAAACAGGTCAGTAAGTAAAATACTATTATTCAATATCGCTGCATTGCATTCTCCCTTTAAAATGATCCTCTCACTTGTTGAAATTGAAAACCATAAGTAGTGAATGATAATTCATAATTATTGATATAACAAAACTAACATTCTTCTGTTTTTAGTACAAGCAGAGTGGATATGTGCATAGATTCTATTTCACATCGATACAAGTATTCGAGTACCTTTCATATTTTTTGATATCTTTATGATAATTATGTGATATTTTATATCATAAATTTAAATTTCTCTCCCATCACCCTCATCTTGATTGACGTTTTCAATTTAATAATAATTTGAATCTTGAATCATGTTGAGGCTTTATAATATTATGATCACTGTTTCTTGGGGTGAATTTCTCTGGTTTACTCACAAGCAATAGGCTACTAAGTAGTCAACCACACAATGGCACAACCCAAGCAATCACAATTATAATTGTACGTTGAGTATCGCGTATAGATCAGAATCAAAAATCAACTTCTTCCTGTATGATTCACACATCAATTTTGTTTCATCACTCTCTATTCAACACGTGTTGATTGATATTCAAAGTTTACTAATAATAGATGTATTTGAATTATAAGAGTTTTACTAAAATTGGTAGTTCTTCATGAGTATGATCATGGATGAATGATTAATTCATAAATTTATAAAAGGTTCTGCATATTTTTGCATTCATTACAAACATATAAAATGTTATTGTATGGATATGATTAAATCAGTGTCTAGCTGGCAGTGCTGTGAAAAGTTGGTAAATCAACATAAAGTACTTAGGAGGTAGAATGTACCTAGGATACATTTTGTACATTGTATACATTCAGGAGTAAGCTCTCGAGCGAACCAATGAAGAAGCAGTGATTTAGTAGTCATGTCAACTCAACACCCAATGGAAGTTGAGTAAGAGAGAATTCAGCCTATCAAGAGCTAACCAATAATGAGACTAGCAAATTCGTCATAATCATAACAGCCATAAGGTGTGACAGGAAATTCTATCTATCTTCATGTGTTCGATGCTTTCTACATAAATATAATATGGAGAACATCATTATTACTTTCACTATTTTAACTTGTTTTTAATCAATTATCATCACCAAAACAGTGCTTCACTTGCTCCATCTGAATACACTCCAGTTGTTGGAATTAAATGTTCAGTTTCAGTGAGTTAATTCATACAGTTCGATAGTTACAATAACGAAACTAGTACACCATGTTTATAACATGTTTATAACTAGTTCATGTTTATAACAGATGAGATTGTGACAACATTTATTCCTTTTCCTGTAAAATCACTATAACCAACAGAGATGATTCATCAGTAACCCACTTTTAAAAGATTTGACAAGTTTATGAATGAATGGCCTGTCAACACGCGAATATAGCATGAACCTCAGTCGCTTCAGATTCATGCAATGATAAAATTGAAGGTATTGTCACATCATGAGTTGGGGGGAAACGTGAATTTTCTTGATGAGGAACGATTCAACTTTAGATCATGCGCTTTTATCATTGGAAATATTCCAAGGGAAAGGAAGTTGTTACTTATAAGGTCAGATTTCTTTCTATAAAGTCATTTTTAACTATAAAGGCAGATAGAGAAGACCTCTTCGAGACAGATAACACCGTTGATGATCTGATATTGATTGTCTATATTACAGTTAGCCCAGTCAATGAAGGCAAAAAATAGGCATTTGTCGGAACTAATTAGTGAAAAGCTGAAACTTTGCCCAATGTTACATTAGTATAAGAGAAGTTCCCCTACAAAAGTCCCCGACCCTACCCCTCTTGCTTCCCCCCCCCCACCCCCTTTTTAAGTTAAAATGTCGATGTTTACTAGAAGCTCGATATCTCAGTAACCAATCATCAAAATAGAGTTGAATTTTTTTTAGAAAGGTTGCTAATATAATGGTCTACAATAATGGGTCTATGCTTTTTCACGATAAAAATGATAGTTATCCTGATATAAACAAAAACATCTAAAAAAATGAACTTTTTTCAACTAGACTCATTTTTGTTTCCCAAATTTACTTATTTGTAAGCAATTTTATCGAAAAAAACTTTAAATGAAAGTTTAAGATCTATTCTTTCTCAATCCAACGATATAAATCTTGCTTACAAAAAATCGGAAATGTCGCTCTGGGAGGGGGAAATAGCAACGCGCTACACTTTTACGCTACGAGCTACGCGGTCCCCTCACATCAAGCTCGCACAAGCCATGCGTCTATTTGAAAAACGAGAGATTCTCAGTTATATTTTATTCTTCAATACTCATAGTTCAGATTGATAGAATAGTTTTTATGTTCAATAGAAAAGTAGCTTGTTTTTGTGGCTTTAAGTTCATAAAATTATATTGTTAGATTTTAAGAGAACCATTGTGACTAGATGTTGTATAGAATGCATAATATGGATATTTTTGAAGATACAAATGCAGAGTGAGGCTCATAGCATAACTATATAACATATAACCATATTATATACAAAAGACTAAGTATTTTGTATGCTACATTTTGACAATACAGTGGTGAGCTGGGCCCATAGAAATAGATGACATCTATTATTATGGCTGGGCCGGGCAGTAGGGGTGCGGCGCTAACGTTGCTCCTCTCAATATTGTTTTTGTTGCTAAATAAAGAAAAGAAACTCGTTCTTTGCATTCTCGTATGAGTGGCATTCTCATCCCTCATGTCAGTTTCAGAGGGAAGTTTGCCAAGTTCGGACGTGCGTGGTAGACTTTTCGTAGTGAAGCACGTGGTAGATTTTTCGTAATTTTTCGTTGTGAAGCACGTGGTAGATTTTTCGTAATTTTTCGTAGTGAAGCACGTGGTAGATTTTTCGTAATTTTTCGTAGTGAAACACGTGGTAGATTTTTCGTAATTTTTCGTAGTGAAGCACATGGTAGATTTTTCGTAATTTTTCATAGTGAAACACGTGGTAAATTTTTCATAGTGAAACACGTGGTAGATTTTTCGTAGTTAGTGCATTGATGGTGACAATTTTTTCACACAGTTCGATTATGAATTTATTTATTTGTGATCCCTTCTGAGTGATTACACACAAAAATATAGTTTTGTAGAAATATCAGTTCGGCGTGATGTGCTCCTGTTACTCCAAACAAGTTTGAAACAATTAGTGATGGATGAATCGGACTTAAATTGTTTAATTTGTGGTAACAAACTAGATGACAATATTGTAGTTGTAAAGAATGGAATCAATGCTATTTCTGAAGCCAGCAAAAAAGAAGAGACAGTTTACATGAAAAACTACGAGGAAAGAGTACTATTAAATTACACAAGTTATGTAGGCAACAATACACAAGACCTTCGAGTATTCAAGCAGCTATAAAGACACTAGATGAACAAAATGAACCCAGTACATCAACCACTGGAGTTACTCGTAGAACCCATCAGAACAATTTTGATTTTAAGTTGTGTTGTTTTATTTGTGGAAAATCAGCAAATTACAGCTCTAAAATTCCAACTCAATATAGAAAACCATTTCACGAAGTAACGACGATCGAGTTCAAAGAAAGTTTTTTACAAAAGTGCAACGTAAGGAGTGACATATGGGGTGAAAATGTAAAAGCCCGACTTCTAAGTGCAATAGACTTAGTAGCAGCAGAAGCGCGCTATCACAAACATTGCTACACAGAATTTACTAAATCTAAACCGATTGAAACACAAAAAGGTAGACCTCAAACCAAATTAGCTTCTACATTAACCAAAGTATGTAACTATATAGAAAACAATGATGAGTGCCAATATACTATAAAAGAAGTTCAGGATATTTTTAAATCTTTAGCTGATGATGATGCTGCTTATTCTGACAAACACTTAGGAAAGCTTCTCCAAGAGCATTTCAAAGATAGACTAGCATTAACAAATGTTTCTGGTAAAAAGAATGTTTTATGCCTTACTGACAATGTGCATAAAATGGAAGTGGTCTAGAAGATCTCTGGGGCACAGTGTATGGAAAAGCTACAGTAAGTCATATGATGAATGGGCATGCTTATGACAGATGTCTTCGAGCATTTACACTAGCAGTAGCAGCTCTAATGAACATTGCTAGAGAGCAGTTTCCTGATATCCAACACTGTTTTGATGAAGTTGATGAAGTATGTAGAAAAATTATTTCAGGAGAAATGTCAACAAAACATGCATTAGAGAACCCCTTGCTATTAGAAAAATTCAATCAATTGGATGAATGTATGAAAACCATTGAAAAGACAAGCAGGACAGCTAAGTTGTGGCTGCAGCTTTTTCACACTATAGATTTAGCTCTTAATTTTGTGTATGCTGAGAGGACAGGAGATTGGATTATGCATTTAAAATGCACAACAGATATGCTTCCATATTTCCATGCATCAGGCCACTTGCCTTATGCAAAGTCTGCACATATTTATGCCCAAGAAATGACCAAAATAACTGAAAAACTCTCTGAAAAAGAATTAGATCTTTTCATCAACAAGGGATATTTTACTGTGAAAAGAACAACAAGATACTGGTCAGGAACATGGACAGACATGTGCATAGAGCAATGTCTGATGAGGCCAATGAAATCTGTAGGAGGACTCACTCATGGAAGGGGAATGAATGAAAGTACTGTGAATAAATGGATTCTTGGGACACCATACTTCATAAATATTAATGAAGCATTAGAGGAGTTGTTAGACATTTCTATTACCTACAGTGAACAACATGTTGAGCTGAGAAAGTCAAGAAAACTCAGAGACCAAGCTGATATTGATAAGTTCACCACATGGTTCAGACAACACAATCCATTAAATAAGGAATCTGGAGAGCTAGTTTCATTATCATCTGGTTTCATCAGTGATGAGTCAGTCAACTGTGACCAAGCCTATGACATAGATTGTGCTGCTATGAAGACAATGATAGCTCTCAAAAATTGAAATTGTATCTTGAATATGAACTGTCTTCACATCCACCATCTCTCTTCGACAATGTTTCACTAAGAAAAGGAACTAAATCATCTATCCTGAAAGTGTTTCAAGATGCTGTAATAGAGGAAGAAGAAATTGATCAAACAAATTTATGTGTGATTATTGATGGAGGATTTCTCCTTCATTATGTTCCCTGGCCACAAGACTCCACTTATGGAAATATCATACACATTTATCGAAAATATGTTGTAGAAAACTTTGGAGAAAATGTAACGTTTGTATTTGATGGCTATCCAGAAGACTGTACAACTAAACAAGAAGAGCAGAATAGAAGAGCAGCAAAAAAATCCTCAAATGACATAGATTTTGATAGGAACACAAAATGCTTAACATCAAAGGAAGAATTTTTAGGCAACAGAAGAAACAAGAAGAAGCTTATATTTTCAGTTTCTGAAGAGCTTATAAGTTCAAATATCAATACAATTGTTGCAAAAGACGATGCTGATATTTCCATTGTGACGACTGGAATAGAGGAGCTGAAGAGACACAAAACTGTTATGTTGTATGGTAGACACTGATTTGTTGATACTGTTGATAGCTCTTGCCCCTGAGAATCAAGAAATCTACTTCTGCAAACAGATAACAGGAAGATTGCATGGAAAAGTGTTCTACAGCATTTCAAAGATAATAGATAAGGTGAAAAATACAAGGAAGCTTTTACTGTTTGCTTATGCAATAACAGGCTGTGATACAACTTCTTCTTTTTTCGGCCTTGGAAAAATAAAATCTTTAGAAATTGTTCAAAAATCAGAAGAAGCTCAAAGACAAGCATCAGTGTTCATTTGTGAAAATTCATCTAAAGAAGAACTGAAAAGAAATGGTGAAGATTTTATTCTGAATTTGTATGGCCAGAAAAAGCACACAAGCCTCAATGAAGCACGTTACTTCATGTTTACAAAACTAGCAAGAAAATCAAAACTCAGATCTAATTTTGATCTTGCTAAGCTTCCTCCAACGTCTGAAGCTGCACATCAACATATATTTAGAGTGTATTTGCAAGTGCAGACATGGCTTGGAAATAGAATGGATGCTACAGATTGGGGCTGGAAGATGGAAATGGTGAAGAAAAATGGTGATCACAAGAAAAGTTTAAAACCGGTACAAAGCACCAAACCCTTTGCACCTGATGACCTTCTGCACCTTGTGTCTTGTAGCTGTAAGACATCATGTCTTAAATATTGTGGGTGTCGGAAAGTGGGACTTGATTGCTCTGCCATGTGTGAGCACTGTGATGGTCTTTCTTGCGAAAATAGTCCTAATATTGATGAAATTATTGATCACGAGATTGAATTGGATTGTCAAGAACAGTAAAAGAAGGAAGAGAAGAAGAAGAAGAAGAAGAAGAAGAAGAAGAAGAAGAAGAAGAAGAAGAAGAAGAAGAAGAAGAAGAAAAGGAAATGAGGAGGAGGAGGAAGAAGAGAAGAGCAAGAAGAGGAGGAGGGGAGGAGAAGAGAAATAAGAGGAGGAGGGGAGGAGAAGGAAAAAGAGGGAGAGTGATTTTGAGAGAATGACTATTGTATATAGTGTGAATATTAATTTAAGTGGTGGGTGGGCGGTCCGTGATGGTGTTTGACACCTGCCGGTTTGAGCCAGTCCGGGACACGGCGGGTCCATAGGTGGTGGATGATGGAACAACCCTAAATGAGGGTTAGGAATAATCCCCCGAACCAAAACTGGCTCTCTTTATAAACTTTTGAAATGCTTCTACTGCCAAACACTGAGATCTAATTTTGGGGGTTGAGGGACCCCCTCTACCCCCTTCTTCATGGTTTAATGAGCTTGGTAGTATCAAATTTGAGCTAAGCGCCCAAAAATACATATAAAACAACTGAAGAAAGATTTTCCGTCCGAGTGAATGTGTTAATCATATAACATGCAATAATAATGATGATAATGAAGGGTCGCGTCAAAGCGTAGCGCGTTGCTATTCCCCCTCCTAACGCAATATTTCTTATCGTTGGTATGCTAAATTATACATCGTTGGATTGAGACAGAATAGATCTATAACCTTTGTTGGAGGCTTTTCTCGATAAAATGGCATACAAGAAAGTTAATTGAGAAATAATAAAAAATTTAGTTGTAAAAATGCAATTTTTTTAGATATATTTATTTTTATCAGGATAACTGTTGGGGTTTATCGTGAAAGTGAATAGAGTCATTATTTTAGACTATTATATTACAAACCATTTGAAAAAAAATCAACTCTATCCGATGATTGGTACCTGAGATATCGCGTTTGTAGTAACTACCTGTTTTTTCCAACTTCAAAGGGGGGTGGGGGGTGAAGCAAGAGGGGGAACTTCGGGGACTTTTGTGTACAAACTTCTCTTATACCAATATAACATTGGGTGAAGTTTCAGCTTTTCACTAATTAGTTCCGACACAAAACCTTTATTGACTGGGCTAAGTGACAACAGTAAGCTTCTCGTTAATTCAAGCATGTAGTTTTAGATAACATCCTTCTCATTCATTACTATTACCTGCATCAACATCGCCTCTACTACCAGAGAATCAAAGCTGAATATACTGGATTTGGAGTATTTCTAAAACCGTCAGAGGATTACATGCACCTTTCACGTTTACGCTTAACTACGATTACGTCTTACGTGAAGGTCTTACGATTACGTGAAGGTCGCGTTTATTATGTTTCATAAATGTTTCGTTAAAATTTATTTTTCGTTTATGTTTCATTCCTGGTTCAAACCAACATCTGATCAATCTCTGTTTAAACTGAGATGGTGCTTATGGCCCTGAGACTAAGAAGTTCAACTTTTTCAAGAATTGAATGCTGAACTCCACTTACTGTATTGAAGATTATTTCAATTGATGATATTGTGACGTTTTTCTAGGAGCTCTCAACATATCTCTATTTCTCAAAAATAATGCTGATGCTGCATGTTTTTTGTTTGTCCAAACCACCAAGTCTTTCATTCTTTACCAACAAATTGTAATTCCAATTTAGAACTGTGATATTGTTCCAGGAGCAAACAACCTCTCTCTGCTTGTTATAATGAATAAATGCTACTTCTATTACTGTTGTCTTGACCAAAATTGTACACTAGATGTCTGTTATACACTGCTACCTGAAGTATCAACCCACGATTTAAATCTTGCTACATAATCAAACGCCTACGAATGTTTTCATCTCCTGAATTAGCATTACACAAACTAACGAGTAGGCCTACCTGTGTACAATACGAGTTTCTCCCCATATGAAACCGTTACACAGGACTATTACTCCATTTGACCGTACGTAATTTTGTATGTTCATTCTCAATTCTCACTCATTCCATTGCAATTGGGAGAAACAGAATACCAAATCCAAGGACTATCGTGTGGTTAATTACCAACCACAGACCTAATCTCTTTTCCTCCGGCTTGTCACATGTGTCTGTAGCACATACCAGTGGTCAGGAATAATTATTATTATCATCTCTCCACATTGAATCAGCTGCGTGCTTGTATTACTAGTGAGGTACAGCTTCTATCCAATTCGAAAGTTTCCCATTTGATGAAAATACATCGCAACAATAATACTACGTATATACGGTACCATGCAGGTTTTATACGTTCATCATGATGTGAGCAAATAAATTGATTTACTGAGGATTGAATTCGTTTAATGAATAATTTATCGATTGGAATGAAGATTTTATGAGTTCATCGAGACATGTACGAATAATTTGATTAAATTTGTTGATTGTATAATTTATAGATTTGAAAGCCTCCATATTTCCCAGTATGTATCACCTATTATCTGAATCTATCTTTATATATAAAAGCGAAATGACACTCACTCACTGACTGGCTGACTGACTCACTCATTCACTCACTCACTCACTCACTCGCAGAACTAAAAATCTACCGGACCAAAAACGTTCAAATTTGGTAGGTATGTTCAGTTGGCCCTTTAGAGGCGCACTAAGAACGGATTTGAAAAAAATTCCAAAGATACGCCCAAAATCTGCGTTTTTGACGTTTTTTAACGTTTTCTCAGATTTATCGAGAACAAAATGAGCAGAAAAAGTTCAAATTTAGTACAGAAGCTCAGCTAGGGTGTAATAATGTTGTGTTAAAAGGAATTTGCAATAACGTCAAAGATACGCCCAAAATTAGCGTTTTTTTGTTTCTTCTAAGATTTATCGAGAACAAATGAACAGAAATTGTTCAAATTTAGTACAGAAGCTCAGCTAGGGTGTAATAATGTTGTATTCAAAGGAATTTGCAATAACGTCAAAGATACGCCAAAAATTAGCGGTTTTTTACGTTTTCTCAGTTCTTTCATCAAGTAATAAGACAGAAAATGTTCAAATTTGGTACAGAGGTTTAGCTAGGGTCTAAAAATTTTGGGATGTGGTGACTTATTTAATATTTCATCAATGATACGCCCAAAATCAGCGTTTTTCCAACGTTTTTCTCAGATTTTCTGCGTTTTCTCAATACTTTGACTTTCTGATGGAATTGAGCGTGCTCAAATGAAAAATGCAGGCGAGCGAAGCGAGCCCGCTGATCTGATTTTTGGATGATCCAGTCGGGGGTCCAGGGGGCGGAGCCTCCTGGCTAGACGGATATTAGAGCCTGACGGCTAGTAGAGGATAATTACGGAAAATAGGAATAATGTTCATTTGTAAAGTAATGCAGAACAAAGAACGAAAAACAAATACAGTATTTCTCTCTTGATTGTATATAAAATTTACTGTTTCCTGAGAAAAATATTCCCCCTTCTCTCGAAAAAGTTTTCACGTATGAATGGTTTTCGCTTACAAGACTCTCAAGACTCAACTGTTGTCTCTTCTCTAGTGACGTGTTTCAAGTCACGTCTTCTACACAATCTGTTACAAATTCTAGAGTCAATTATTTGAGAATGTTTAGTTTTTTGAAAGAATTCCTTCTATCAGTTGACCAAGATAGGGTTGTAAATGTTGGGCGCAGATGTAAATAACTGGAGACTTTGTCGATGAACAATAAATAAACTATGCGTAAACACCATTTCTAGAGTCGATTTATAAACAAACATCTCAGTGTAAACTAGAGCAGAACTGTGAAGTGGTGATAAGTTACATATTGGTAACCGTTCTTAAGTTTGAAACGATGGGAGTTCTTTTTAGAACAGACATTTTCGAAGAAGTATTGAGATTGAGTGTACTTGATCCCTCAGCTTATTTATGGTACACAAGATTGTGGGGTCTTTCTTCTTTTAAATCGACACTCACTCACATGTGTGTTGCATGTCCCATACATATTACAAAACATAAGAGAAAACTACATGCTCATTCAATGACGAAAAGTGGAGCATTTTGTTCCAGAACTCAAATAATCCTCAAATCATGGGTTTCAAGAATTTAATCTCTTTATAATTATTCATAAATAGTAAATAAATAAATGCCTTTATTGAATGTAATTGCATTACACTTATACAGAAGTCTGATCGTAGTTTCAAATATGTTGCCGCCAATCGTCATTATGTTATTCCCCTAAATCATCCTCGTTTAAGAATGAGGCTTATAGTTCAATGAGCAAGGAAGTTGTGTGAGTGTACCACACCAGATTTTTTGTGTATTGGAATATGGGCTTAAGTACACACAACAATAAATTTTTCATTTCTCGAATTTGACTTATGATGCATTATTTTGGACCGCCTTGACGAACCGAGGAGAATGAAGTGTAGTACGATGATATCTGAGCATTGTGTCGAAAGTTATGAGTGTTTGAAATTTTGATCCTTGAGGTGTCCTTAAGCGCGCCTCTCCACTAGGAAATACTGAAATTAAGTGCATCTAGCGGGTGATTCTCATAGAACTTGAACTCATATTATTGTGTGAAATATCAATGTAAGGACAATGTAGTTGGAGATGATGGTTGATGCTGAAAATTAGGTGATTTTCACAATACAAGGAGCATTGTTGTCAGGTGTACCTGGAAATCTATTCGAGATAGAGCCCTCTCCTGATATCAGATTGTAGAGCACAAGATACGCCCAGAGGAATTTTAATTATACATCTAAATGTTAACAATCGAAAGATACTGTTGATCAAAAACTAAAATTCATCAAAATTGATTTTTCCTTCAAATTTCACTCATTTTTGAAAATCATAGCTCAGTACTCATTGGAGATAGAGAGTTCCGAATGATCTCATTTTATTCAGAACTTTATGATCTAATAAAAGGGCAAGAGCACATTTTTCTGTCCGATTACGAGATTTGGCAGAAATAGCTGAAAACTGGAAAATGAGCCGAAAATACGAGGTTTTTGGGGCCATTCTGTATCTAACACAAGGAAATTTTGCATGAAGAAATTAGTTCTGGACTTCTCTTATGTACCCAAATAATGTATTAAAAATCAGAACTACAATATAAATTG
Organism: Nilaparvata lugens; assembly: GCF_014356525.2. Taxonomy (NCBI): domain Eukaryota; kingdom Metazoa; phylum Arthropoda; class Insecta; order Hemiptera; family Delphacidae; genus Nilaparvata; species Nilaparvata lugens. The sequence continues at coordinate 12,539,169 of NC_052511.1, forward strand.
CATGCACCAATGTATATAGTGACTGGACTATCAATCCATTCCATGAATGCTACCCCACAACTGTATTCAATAATTATGAATGGATAGAGAAACAGAAATATTCAGTTGGGAGTTTAATTCACTCAATCACATTCCATTGTTGATGATAGTATTCTGCTCCTATTGGGATTTTCACTTGAAACTGTCAGTATTCATTATAGATAACATCAGTACTCCCCACTGCACCAAAGCTGACAGTTTGAATAGTGCTATTGTTTTCAGAATCTGTTGTTCTAGTGTCAAAGTGCATTTCGCTCTCAAAAGACTTGTAAATTGGCTTTTTCCAACGAGCTTACTAGTTGATCAGCAGAGCACCAGAGCACGCTACGTCACTTAACTCGCCCTTGCTTGTGCTCTGCCTCTGATAGCCAGTATCCGGCAGGGCAGAGAGCAGTTGGCTGTTGGCTTGTTAAATGACATGGCCCAATTACTATTAGCACATCTTCCCCTTCCCCAATCCCCTTCACTGTCTGACTCATCTTCTCATATATTGCTTTTTTATCTCTTCTTTTTTCCCCTCTCATCTGTTCTGCCGCGTACACAGCTCATCTTGTCTCTATCTCTCTCACTTGCACTTTCTCTCGTAGTCTCTCTTTTTTGCTCTTATCACTATTAGTCTCATTTATCATTTGTTATTTCTATTATCTTCTCACTTTCTACATTCTCTTTATCCTCCGTATCACTCTCTAATTTTTCCTCCCATTCCTTCTTGAATTTGTGAGAATGATATAATTATTGTCCCCTTCTATCTACTCCTATGTCACTTTCTTATGTATCTTGTTTTTCACTCTATCACTAGCATTCATCCTATCTTACAGCATGGGGCTCTCTTTTGTTTACTGTCTCACTGTGATAGTATTTTTTCTTTGCAAAAAAACTCATTGAACCCAGTTGCGATTGCTTTGAATTTTTTCCAAGTATAAGCACTGACAAGAAAATATGAAATGTGGAATGATACAAGGTTTGTATCTGTGGTATAAGCTAATAGCAAAGGTAGACCAACATTTCATATTTCAAACAGTATGAAACAACAGAAAAATGTATTATTAAATATAAATATATTTGCTATTGGTATGAATATGATAGTACTTGTAATTTCAAGTTTTCATAGGTTGAGAGTGCAAAAATGTCTACTGATATTTTGTCCCTTAAAAGCATCTTTATTAGTATTTGTTCAATCCTCTCAGAGCTCTCCATAGTAATCTCATAAAAGATTCAAAAGTTCATATTTTTCATCTCAGAACATGGATACAAGAGTTTTTGATGTTATCAACCACATTTGGAAAAGTTTCAATCACTTTTGAAGAATGTCATAAGGGTCATGACATAAAATAGGCCTAGTCCTCAAATTTAAAAAAATCCAATTCACATGAAAATTGACAATGTAATGAGTTGGTTATTTGATTTTATTTGTTGCTCCCACTTGAGGAACAGAAAATAGTCTACTTTTGACTACTCGAATGAATATCTCAATGCAAAACAAAAATGCTCATCGAAAGATACTATCATCCTCTATTATTCTAGAATTCAATCCTTGTTGTCTCTGGTCTTGATATGATCCGGCTTAAATGAAGTTTTGGAAACGCAGTTACTGAAAAATTGGATCTCTGTTCTATGTTTAGATCAACTTTAAAATGTCAGCATTGGTTGGATGAAAAGCATTAAGAAACGCTGAAAGTTTGAAAAGCATCTTACTATAGAGTGTAGAGAGTTTCGAAATGGGTAAGTTATATTATGTGAGTAGAGAGATAAGATAATAGTGATATTTCCCGACTGTGAATTTCCAGCAGTGCTAGAAGATTTGGCTGAGACCACAACCATTGAACAATACGACCTAACCTTATTCCGACGGTTACGCTGTTCTATCGTTCACAAACTTATCTGAGAAAATTCTCTACATTCTGTGGTCAACGTCATTGTAGCTCGGAGCTTCTCAGGGGTAGGAAAAGACGTCATTCAATTCACCCCCTATCCCACACCCCCTTCACACACCCCCGTTCCCACAACTCCACTTTCTCCTAGCGCTCTGGTTATTCACACTATTCTTGGGGGAAGCGAGTGGATACCCGTATCGATTGGAGGGTGTGACCTACCCTACTGATATCGCCATCTCTCTCCCTTCTCCTATATAAAGAATATCATCATCCCTCTCCTACAAAGCCCCTTCATCGCGTTTTGTCTCTCTCCCACTTATTCCATTAGGCAACATCACTACAACTAGCACACACAGACTTGCGAATTCCTTTGTATCTTCTCTCTTCTTCCTCATTTCTTTTTTTTTCTTTACGATCTGGATGAAACGTGACTGCTGTTTACAGCCGGAAAATCTGTCTCTGTTCGTCGCAACAAAGCTAGAGGAAACTGTTTTTGTTCTTTCTCTTTCCTCGAAATAATCTTGGGATTTATTTTCCTGCTGCCTCTTCGGTTTCCGATTGTTCTGGGGCTGATGTTGGGGAATTTTGTAGAGTAGGCCTTGTGAATCATCAACTTATTCAAAGCTGAAAAATATTAGCTCTCACTTTAGTCCTTGGAGATGTACAGACCTACATTTTGCAACAAGTTATCTTATAATTTGACTTGTTAAATATATTTGATATTCTAAATTCTACTCTATTCTATACTGAATAAAAGAGAATGTAGTACTTCATGCTCTTAATGAGCTAGCTTCTTCATAAAATCAAGATTTCTGTAAAGACACCACTGTAGGCCTACTGAATTTGTATTTAAGTGCGAGTGTGAAATGAATTTAGATAATTGAACTGAATTTAGGTAAGTTTTCTTTTCGAGTTTTTTATAAGCGTTTTTAGTTGAATTCTGAATGTATCTCACTCGTGTTTGCAGACAAGAATTTTCTAAAGTAAACAGTATTGTAATCAATTGCCTGTGATATTAACTGAATAATGGAATTTTTTGTGTTAGTGATTTCATTGAATAAAACTTTTTAATTTGAATTGGTATGTACTTGTAATAATATAGTTTTGCTTCTCTTATAATTCAGATATGAGCCATTTCATGCAAGGATCTTATCTATATTTATTATTTTTGCAGGTATGTACCAGTTTTCACAATGAACACAACTGTCACGTAAGTTTTAGCTTGTTTTTGTATTTTTAATTTCATTGTTGAGTTTGGTCACGCTTCCTCGACTCTTCAAATATCAATGAATGTAACCAAATCGAACATTGTGCCACTATATAAAGGCCTGGAGGCTACTATATTAAGACCTATATTGGTACGTTATAGTAAAGTTGCGGATGTGACACGGATGCGGATTTGTACGTGACACTAGAGACATTCACTTTAGAGTGTCAGCATTGATCAGATGGGAAGCTTTGGGATACTATTGATAAGGAATGCTGACAATTTGAATTGAATCTTACCATAGAGACAGAACTAAAACTCAAGACTCAAACTTTAAGACTCAGTCAGCTTGATGCACGTCCCAAGGGCAATGACTGCCTTATTTCTGTCATCGAGAAGCTAATGCAAACTTCGGCTTACTGTTTTGGAGAGAAAGTCTTTATCTATTTATTTTTTCATTTATCTATCTATTTATTTATTTATCTATTTATTTATTTATTTATTATTTATTTATTTATTTATTTATTTATTTATTTATTTATTTATTTATTATTTATTTATTTATTTATTTATTTATTTATTTATTTATTTATTTATTTATTATTTATTTATTTATTTATTTATTATTTATTTATTATTTATTATTATTTATTTATTTATTTATTTATTTATTTATTTATTTATTTATTTATTTATTTATTATTTATTTATTTATTTATTTATTTATTTATTTATTTATTTATTTATTTATTTATTTATTTATTATTTATTTATTTATTATTTATTTATTTATTTATTTATTATTTATTTATTTATTTATTTATTTATTTATTTTTTATTTATTTATTTATTTATTTATTTATTTATTTATTTATTTATTTATTTATTTATTTATTTATTTATTTATTTATTTATTTATTCATTTATTAGGTTAGCACAAACAATACAACTATTATTATTTTTGTTTTTCTATATTATATTTATCTTAAAAAATATCAAGAAGTTTTAGTTGCAAGTTCAATTAGATAGTGGATACTATAATAGTACTTTATATCTCCACTAGCCGTGGAGATATACGCTTCGCTCGCCATATTCGTCTAGCCAGGGCCGCCCCCTGGACCCCCGACTGGATCGTACAAGAATGAGATCAGCAGGCTCGCTTCGCTCGCCTGCTTTTTTCATTTGACCATTTTTATCATATGTTAGGACGATCCAGTCGGAGGATCTTTGGCAGACCTTTAACCCTTAGAGTTAAAATATTGCCAAAAGATTTCTTAATGCGCCTCTAAAGGGCCAACTGAACATACCTACCAAATTTGAACGTTTTTGGTCAGGTAGATTTTTAGTTCTGCGAGTGAGTGAGTGAGTCAGTCAGTCAGTGAGTGGGTGCCATTTCGCTTTTATATATAGATTATCTTCAACTTATAACTCAGAAGTTTTTTATTTCTCGAACTTATATCTCCTTGAAAGACAAGAGTCCAATAATTGATATTTCTAGTGATGTATATGAAATGATAGATCTATTAGAAAATTGGTCGGTATTATTATTTTGATATCAGCATTTCTCGAAACTGATATCATCCTTCATAACATAACCTACTCTATTTTCATTCTCACTATTTTCAACCTTCCTCAATCAATTTTCAATAATTGACATTCTGAGGCTTCTCTGATTTTAATATCATTTAGTAAACCAAAATTTTGTTGGAGATTCAATTTCTATCATGAATTACTAAGAGGAAGAATAACAAGATCAACTGTAGACGTAAACTAGCATCAAAACTATTTCTACTCTGTGGTGGGCTAAAAATACTCATATCTGAACCATCAACAAACTCTACCACATTCTTGTCACTGCTAATGGCTGGAAAAATTACAAAACAGCTGTTTGTCTATCGTCTGTTTAGTGTGGAGTTGTAAAGGAATGAAAAGGAGCTGCCTCTTGGCAAAGCTTAATTTTCGCAAGGCTTACCGCGCATGCGCAGAACGCACTTTCAGCCTCCACAAAGGGTGGGGATCTAATGTTACCCAGTTTCATCTGCTGAGTCCGTCAAGCCGTATCAACGTTCAGAAAAACGCGGAAACCTTTGGTTTCATTCCACACGGTTCGGGTTTCTTTTGCAACAAAAGAGTACTTTGAATAGGGAGTGATGTGAGGAAAATGTGAAAGTGTTGTTGGGGCCATCCTGTGAAGGAGTACTGTGTCATCTATGGTTCCTGTATGTGAAAAGTGTTGAATCAAATGATGAAATCCGTTTGTGTTTCAAAGTTTTATTTTTCGAATGATCGTTAGCATCTTCAAATAGATAACTCACTTGGTTTTTGATTGTGGAAAGGATTCGAATATAATATTATTATTTTATTGTGATAGGTATTGTTTATAGAACTAATCTTTCATTTAACCTCCAAGTGCATTGACATTTCCTTTCTCTATATTTATCGGTGTCTTGAATGTAGTAGGTAGTGCACTCTCTTGAATGTGAAAGGGTCATAATATTGGTTGAAATCAAGATTAATGGAATGCAGTTTTGCGAATTGATCGTAATGGTTTCATATACATTTTGTGATAAGTCTATTTGATTGCATGTAAAGTTCATCGAATTAATTCATGCAAAGAAATTTAATAGTAACTTCGTACGTAGATTCTGAATTGCGGTTGAACGGTTTTCTACCATTGATTTATTACGCATGTTACTTCTGAGCTACATTACTGCAGAAACTGAAACATTTCATGAACTAATACAGGGTATTCATAATACAAAGTATCCAAAATACAGAGTATTGATAATACGCTTATATTGAAGTAATATTATATATAGAGTACTCAACACTCTTATCCATCTAGGCTCGAAACAGCTACAATATATGTCAACACTAGCACTGTATAACAATTCTCAATTGGAGTATCAAATCCAAAATGAAACTTTATAGCTGTCATTTGATTGATATCACTCCTGGAATTTATAGTTCAATATATATTCTAGAACAAGATTGAACGGCAGAGTTAGAAGACTGTGGTGATCTCCTCACTCTCTCGGTCTCCAGAGTTCAGCAGTTTGCCTAGTTTGTCCTTAAATAATTGATAGTTTCAGTAAGCCCCAACTAAGTTTGGATATCCATCGTGAAGAGTGGGTGTAGGCCTTAGCTTGGTCAGTAATGTGAGTAATAGACTGTCCCTTAAGTCTCCTCCTGTGACTCAGACTAAATAAACTAAACAACATTAATCTTGTTGCCAGCTATAAGTAAGACTTTAACTGACTAGTCGACTAGTCAGTCGTCCCCCCTTATTTAATAGTATCATATTAAACTTGGAATGGAATGTAGTTCATCATGAAATTTGAATGAAGCTCATGCAGAATTTATAGTATACAACAGAATAAATTCGTAGAATATTACAGAATATACGTATTATAAAGGGTATTATACAATGCGTTTTAAATAAGATTTTGACCCGGTTTCACAAAAGCCGGTTAAACTATAGCCGTGATTAATTTCACGAGAACCAATCAGAGAAGGCCTTTTAAAAAAGACTGCTTCTCTGATTGGTTCTCGTGAAATTAATAACGGTTAAAATTTAACAGGCTTTTATGCAAACTGCCTTCCATGTCATACCTTCGTAATGATTATAATTGTATGATTACAATCGAACAATTATCAGAAGATGTTGAGAATAATGATGAGGGTTATTGATGATAGTTAGTTCTAAATGTTTCGTGAAGTAGTTATGAATGATGACTATGACTGATCAAATTTCAATTACAACTTTTTTCGAATCGTGTTTCGAAAGGAGTAAAACGTCTCCATAGCATAAGAAATACCCGAGAATTATTATCAGTAGTTCAGCAATTACATTAAAATAATGAGAGCAAAAAATGTGCAGTCTTTGATTTTTGCTACGATCATTCAAGATACATTCAACCTTTCTTAAACTATACTACAAGGGTAGAAGTGATTATACAAAATTTATATTCCGTTTACTCTTTCTCACATCTTAAACTTTTCTCTGGAGCTTGAGAATCGTTTAGTATCTTGGAGAACTCTGAATATTTTCGAATTCATGGAAGATTCGACATCAGAGAAGAAATTCATGGAAGATTCATCAGTTAATCAATATATCTTCTTGTTATAAAATTGTTTCAATTCATTTTTGAAGATCATTTGTTAGTACACAAATCAGTTAACTTGTTAGTTGTTGAGAGTGTATTGTAGAATACATTTACATTTTCTTGTCCACTAATTATCTTTTTAATCCCACGATATCGATTGTTGCTGAACACAGATTTTCACTTCCTGTATCGTGAATACATTCAATTGAATGTAAATTCTCAATGAATGGGCGTACTACGGGTAGTGTCAGTCACTGTTCACGTCATTCTAGCTATTTACAGCTTGAAAATCATGAGTGGACTGAATCTAGTCTCGAAAATCTATTTTTGCAAGAATGTGAGAAGAGATTAATGGTTCACAACAATTCAACTATTTTCAAATTCGTCCTCTTCCCAATCTGGATAACAACTCTGTGGCCAGCACATTGGAAGATATTTATCTCCAAGATATCTTCATAAACTTAAATCAAATTTTCTTTTGATTTCACCAGATAAATGATTGAATAAGTCATCTTAATATTCTAGAAAGACAAGGAACTGACTTTGATGTAGATTATTAAATAGTATGATCAAATTCCACTACTAGGACTCCAAGAGAAGTGACCAAACCAAAATGAATACCGTACTGATGAATTCATCACTTTAGTATTGGGTATCAACAGTTGAGTACTTATCAGTAGACAAGATTTCAACTATTGGTTGAAGCTTTAGTAGATTTCAAAATCATGTTCAATTTTATGTTTAATTATTGTATATTTTCTATAGAATAATGTTTAATGTCTACATTGTTATTTCAATTACAAGCTGAAGAAAAGACGAGATGAGTTCATGATCTCATGTCAGTTAAGAATTGTGATGATTGAAAAAGAGGAAGTTATTTTGCGGGAAATCTATTCCAACAGAATGAGAAAAAAAAACAAAATTCCAGTTAATATATTATGCTATAACAGTATCAAAGAATAGATCTCATCACGTGAGATGTATTTAGACAAATTGTTTCATTATTCAAACGATAAAATTTGTCAAAATAACCCTCATTTTTTCTCCTTTGAAGTATCAGATTCAGTAACTCCAACAATTTAATAACAGAATTTGTAAACTTGCGAATGATAAACAGTCATAAATTTTCATACTTTTTTGTTGATTCATTTATTCTCATGGGAAGTAGATAGAATTCCATTTTAATTCTTCTATCATTAAAATGTGATTCATTACCTCGTATCTTTCAGTCTCAGCTACTATAAAATTGAAATTGAATTATGATTGCTCCATAAAAATCGTCGTTACCAACGAAGAATAGGATTTCCTGTGAATGAATTGATTTCACCTGGTAATGTTCTATGAGCCGTCACAATTTGTCTTTCTACAACGATTCTTTCCTCTGTATTTGCATCATAGAACGTCAACTCCCATGTAAATTTTCTGTAATCTTCTCTACAATCATTTTTGAATCCTTTCTGTGCGTTTGTCGACCAAAGCAATGTGTGGGAGTTGACAATACTTCCAGTGTTATTTCAACACCCACTCACTTTCGGGTGACAACACCCCTCGCCCGCAAATGACCGGAAGACTCCGACAAATTATACTCTCAAAATGTGATTTCAGCTGCAGGATTTCTTTGAATGTGTTGTTTGAGTCGGTAGAAACGGTACAATCTCTTGTTTGAAGTTTGGTTCTGTTGTTGAGAGATCGAAATCTTATTGTAGTTGACTGGATAGACCTACGCAATCGTGGCTTGAAGTCGTAGATGATTGACTTTTGATAATCTCTACTGTATTTTAGGATTATACGAGACGAGGAAGAGAAATCTCCAAGAAAAAGCTGATTTGTGTGAAACCTTTTCTCCTCTGTCATTCCAGTGTTAACCATTCCAATCCTCCTTATTCTTCGAATAAGTCACTTCCTTCCTGAAGGAACACAATATCCAGGAACGTAGTATTTTTTCGGTGAAAATTATTTATTGAATACAATGGTATGTAAAAAACTCAAAGTCATCACAACCACGATTCAATTAAAATTCATCCACAAATTCGATGAGATCTATTGCATTGAAAATCTTCTGAGTATTGAAAATTGATTCATGAATAAAAGAATAATGATTGTAAAGAACAGAAAGCATGAATCCTATTTCAAAATATTTATATCGTAATTTATTCTCCCAGTTATATTGGAATCATAAAAAAGCAATCTTGGACTAAATATAAGTTTCAAGTTCTATCGTTTTACTCGTATACGTTTTCTCGGATTGGAATTTAATCTCTACTTAGCATCGCAATTCGCAATGCATTCTGTGTGAAATTAATACTTCTGTCTTATTGAGCATTATGAAATTCTATTTTCTGAAATCCAAATTTCAATTTATTGTCTGGATTGTATTGGAAAAGTTTCTATTGATTCTCTGATAACGAGTTTATTTCTATTTTAGTTTTAACGAAAATAAGATTTCTAAAACCACAAAAATGTCAATCCATTTCAATATCTTACAGAACTGGAAAACCGACCCAAAAATCATTTTCAGTTGAATTATCAAGATACAATTTGTCATTGTAATTTGAGTCTCGAACGGCAAATCATTATTTATTATTGGATTATTATCGCATGTAAAATCGATCCGCGCTTTTCAGTAATCAATTCCATAGCAAATTTCTCCCAGATCATTGCCTCGGAAATTTGAAGTTTACAGTTATTCAGTGCTGGGTTGGCAAAAACTCAAAAAATGTCCAATATTCAGCGAAGAAAAATGTGATTATTCAGTTTTCATGGAGAGAAATGAAAACACAGCTTTTCCAGTTATATTCAGCCAAGATTCTGGTTTTTATTGAAGTCAGTCAACGAACTTTGAATGACTGATTCCTTTTTAAGTGAATATGATTATGGTGTGGTTATCAATAAATTGATATCTTGACCAGTTTCATAGTCATCTTTAGCCTCTTTTATTGAACTGCAAACCAGTTTACTTCATCCTGTTATGATTGTTGATCTGCGTTGGCGAATTAATAATATTGAATTTGTTGCTGGACCAAGAGATAATAATTATTATTGAGTGGGTGCAAGTTGATTGGAGTCGATTTCCTTCTTGAAGGTTTTTCTAATAATTGCCAGTTGAATTAAATCTTGAAACGCGCGCTCTCTCTCCCTTCCTCTTTCTTTTTCTCAAAGAATCTCTTTTATTATACTCTCCATCTTAAAATACTCTGCTTTCTCACTAAATCTCGGAAGCTTATTTCCCTTCTCTTTTCATCTACCACCCTAATGAATTCCACCATCATTATTCTACTTCTTCATTTTCTTGTGAATTTTTATTGCTTTCCTCCTCATACTGAAATATTGTTACAGTATTGAGTCATAAGGAAACTAAAGGTGAATTTTGTCAGAATCAAACTATCCTTGTTCTTCTTAGTCACTGTTATTTATTAAAATAGAACTTGACTATGATTAAAAATATAAAATAATACCAATTATTTTATTAAGTTTGATAAAAGTTTTAGAGTTTTCGTCAAAACTCAATAACTGAGTTGATAGGAGTGATTCACGGATTTTATCAAATTTCTGATTCATCTATCGAGTCAATATAGTGATTCATGTTTTCAAATGCAATATGTGTAGTATAGTTTTGACTGTCGTAGGCTATGCAATTGAAAATGATAGATAATACACATTACTATCGTGTAACGAGCAATCCAGCTTTTGATCCGGAGTTAAGAACTCTACTTTGAAATAAGAGTATGGTATCATTAATAAATCTGTATCCTGTATCCCAAACTGTTTAGAAAATCATTATTTTTCACGTTTCATGGCTTCGATCATGATTTTTCTCAACATCTCTCTCATCAAAAAGTTCGGTTCAAAATAACATGACAATAACAGCGATTAATCTAATTCATTTGATCACCTGCTGGATCTTATAGGTGAGTCCTTGGCATTGATTTAATTAATTACCGATTGAATATTCAGTTGCATCCGAAATCTCAGGAGAATACTTTGAATTATTCAGCAGTTGAATGGAGGTGTTTCCAGCATCTGTCTTCACAGATTTGCATTCCGGGAGGGATTTCACCTGAAGTCTATAAGCAACACATTAGTGATATAATCAGTAGACTTTTGCTCCATCTATCAACACTAATCCAGCATCCCATATCTCTCTTTCCCTCTCTCAAATCCAATCACTTTATCTCCCTCTGAATCTTCAATTCTTCTCGGAATTTAACCTACGACACCCGCCTCAATCCATTGTTCCAAAAATATATGGAGGCGGCAATACAATGGTAGATGAGTGGCTTATACAAAACTCGCCGAGATCTTCATCTCTCAAGTAACTAATGATGGCTCTCTCGATAATACTTCTTGTCGGGTTTGCTATTACCTAGTATGCTCAATAGGTGTCGGTTATTTGAATTATTCATCGGTGATTCCTCATTGAAAGTGGCTGGAAATGTAGATGGGAAATGGAGAAAATTCATCCATTTCTTATTTCAAGTTCTTCATGCCTTTTTTGACCGAGCGAAGTGAGGTCTAAGATTAAAGTCGACATTTCTTTTTATGTTTATATGTTTTTTTGTTTATATTTATGTTTTTATGTTCCGCATTTACAGCGAAACGCGGCAATAGGCTTTCATGAAATTTGACAGGTATGTTCCTTTTTGAATTTCGCGTCAACGTATACATACGGTTTTTTGAAATTTCGTATTTTAATGATAATACAAAAGAAAATGAGTCTCCTTTTAACGCCAATATTACCGTAAAAATCAGACTTTAGAATTATTCATCATAAATCAGCTGTCTAGTGGACTATAATACTACCCGTTCAAAAACATCGAACATCTTGAAAGTGTATCTTTCCATCAACGTTGTAGACAGTTGTAACCAGACCTGATAACAGCGCTCACACTTACATTTCGGGACAACACGTCACGGTACGGTAGGACAGAAAGCTCTATGTTCATTTAGGACTTTTCCTAGACATTTTTAATTGATAAATTATTTATTAATTTTTGAGAAAACATAACAACAGGTCAATGTAACTTACTGAGCGAGGTCTACTGTTCACAGAACTACTAGTGGTAGGAAGTTTGGAGAGTTGGTAATTCAAAGTTGGAAGAGCATATACAATTATTTGAATGTTTCAAGGTTATTCTCAGTTCATTATTATCATTGATAGTGTAACAACCAATACCGGTATCTTGAATCTTGCTATTTCAATAAATTATAGTGGTTATTATATAGGTCATCTTCAGTACTATATGTAGGCTACTATACTAAAATAAGAAGTATTTTCCCCTGAAGGGGGAAAAGGGGGATGTTCGATCAACATCATCAAGCTTTACAGATACTTCTGGTTCCAAACAATACGGTGATTCCATTGGTTATAGTGCTCACCCGAAATAATGATACTATTCCATTAATACAATTCTCCACACACTCTGACAACAACTTGAAAGTTGGTATTTCTTGATCGAGTTTCATCACATGCATGGTCCTTGCTGATTCGAGCTATAAAATCAGCAAAGCATCACAGAACATGAAAAGCAAAATGCGTTCAAGACCTGTTTCGTAGTTGAACCAAGCTTCTGTTCAGTGTATACACAATAGGACACAGGAAAGCAGACACGTTGGTTGGATAATCCTCCTAATCCAGCCTGTTGTAGTTTGGTTTGAATTCAATTTGCATTTCGCTGTTAAACCCAAACCGCTAAACACCAGGTTTACATGTCGGCATCAGTGCCCTGACGTGCATTTCTCTGTCGCTCTCTCTCTCTTTCCTTATATATCAAACCCTCTCTCTTACACAACGTGTGCAACTCACAATGCAGAACACGAAATGGGAAAATTATTGGACGCCTGCTTCTATATTGGCTACAAGGTTGCCCAGTCGTTGTCTAATTGAAGCAAAATTGGTATCGACAATTGAACTTCGTTGGTTCTATATACACTCTCCCAAGAGATATGGGCCAAACGGCTAAATAAATTGGCTACTCAATTGCTTAAGTAGTAAGCCACTATGCATTGTGCTATGATCTCCAATAGAAACTGAAGTCCACATCTTATGGTAGCCAAATTCTACCCTAAAACTACGCTAGCCTATGTTCTTCAGGTAGTGCTCACATTGAAAGCGTTATCGTACGTCGTACGTAAATTTATAAATCAATAGAAACTATTTAAAACAAAAAATCACATTGTGCTCATTCATTTTTCTTCTAGAGTCACTTCATTTTATATTAGCCTAGGCCTATATAGTTTTCATACTGAATTGTTTCTATTTTTGTTTATTCTTGTTTCTATAAACAGAAATACAAATCTCAGTACCCTTTTTTTCTTGTTCCTATTTTTTAATGGTTCCTATTCGGACTGATAAATTGATGTACAACAAATTTTCGTATAAAAACGCATGCATATAGTCACTCCCTTATTTTGTTGTTTGAAGTTGTTTCTATTTCAATCTTCATGTGAAAAAATCAAGTTTGAAGACTTTTGAATTGTTGGACAACGAGATAGCAAAGTGATGAAGATAGAGCATCCTGATTTGTATAAAAACCCTTTGTTTCCCCTACTTTTCATTTCGTTTTTCTAGTTCTCTAAAAATGTTGTCTCTAGATCCAGTTCCAGAAGTCTTTAGTACATTTACCATTCAGTCCGAACACCATTCTTCTGCGCTGGTTTTTTTTTGTGGATATTCATATTCAATGGAACACACTATTTTTTCAGATCTTCCAATACTATACGTACAATGCATTATTCAACTTACTGTGAATTGCAACAACTCATATGTAAATTCTGCAAACTGCATGTAGGTTTTTGCGTTATAATGTTTGATCCAAGGCTGAATAAATCAAAACAATTCGAGTGGGTGATGCATCGAATGTATGCAGTGATTATCCTATCAAGTGATCTATTATTACAAGTCGATTAAACATGATTGTAAATTGCTGTCAAGTACATCCCATACATTTTTATCTAAAAGGTACAATGTTGGCAGAGGTTTTATTATGATATGCAGCATTCTATAATTTGTAACTGCGATATTCACATTTTTGGATACTGAGTAGGATGAACAGTATCACCACATTCTTCTCCCATTGGCTCCTCAACTAAAGATGGCTATGGTCCCAAGACACTTCATTTGTGTGAACACATTTTTTGTTTTCGCTCTTCTATGTTGATTAATCCATCCACTTTTTGAAATGATCTTACTCAAGTTATAGCCAAGTTGTAGATAAATTCATCTTTACTCAGAAAAGAGGAAAAATATTTCAATCAATGAAGCATCATAACTTCACTGTGTTGATTAATTCAATTGAGAGGATTTTGTAAACAGCACTCGTACTCCTTATCTATGCGAGAAGCAAACCAATCACTGATGGATTCTGTGCTCTTCAAGTAACTGTCACATCGCATGTTATGAGTAATTAGTGAACAGGCTAGTTGTCTTTCAAGTTGTACCGAAAATACTTGAAGATTGTTGAGAAATCCTTGAGCTAAGCTGCATTATGGAAACCAGATGTACAAGCTACTCATCTTCATGCAATTATTTGTTAATCTGGTTTTTGACTCAACAGCTACGTCGAGTAATAGAAAACACTGCAATAATTTCCTTGTCGGAAGGAGGGCAAATCACTGAGAGTTCTAAAAAGCTGATTGTGTCTACTACCTACTCACATTTGCTACAGGGAATATTTAAAATAAATTGGTATTGATGAGATGTTTTGAGCTATGTTGGAGTTGCATGAATAATTTCTTATGAACATGAAGACTGAAGGTTTGATGTGTAGATACTGAGAGTTTTTTCAAATCGAGTCGAATTATTCTTCTATAGTAGATAGCTATAATTCAAGCCATCCCGGAATATCTGATATAATTAATGATAATGAGCAATATCTCAGATATTATATTATATTCACCAAAAACATATACTTTTTCATTTATTTTTTTTTTAATGATTGAATATTTTTTTAATTCATTATACTGTATTACAGAGACTACAAACAATTCGGTAAGATTCGAGTTAGAGAATGATAGAGCTATCTGCTTTCTCTAATGACAGACAAGGATAGCAATGCTTATCAGGTGCTGACTTTATAACAAGAGTCCCACTATAGGATAGGAATAATGTTTTGGATCGGGGGAGAAATAGTTCATTCAAGGACGTTCCGATACTTTCTACTGTGACGGGTCATGTAATTGAGAGAATTTTTTGAAACTTCTTTGAAATTATAAGTTTTTCAAGCTCTTACAGTAATGAAATAAATTGAATTGTAAGCTCAAACCATAGATAAATTTGATTATAAACTGAACTCATGGATATTGAACCATTTTTATTTGTTTTCTGGTCCAACGTAAATACCATTTCCGATATTCCAATGAATAAAGGCTTTCCTCTCCACATTGATGGAGCAATCCCCCAATGGAGCAATCTATCTCCTGATAAGAAAACGGAATCACTCCACATAAATCCTTGTTACTAGCCTCACCTGACCAACTAAATCGGATTGAATGTCGATCGTAAACTTATCTTTGCTGGCTCTCAGTTGTTTAGTGGAGTTCTTGTCAAGAAACCGCAGAAAACGCGCAAATCCCTTTATAGTCTTTCTCACAAGCAAGATAGCGCAGCTAACTGAAACAAACTCTTTCAATAGCTTTTCTGACCTAGAAACTTCTACGAGTCCAACTGAGTTGAACGAACGTGTTCACTTCAACTGCAATCCAACTTTTAAAAGTTGGAGATAAACTACTCGAGTAATGCAGATGTGAGAATATTTTAGAAAAATACCTATGAAACTTTGTTTCTTACGATTCTCCATAGTTTGAGTAGATAATTACAATTTTTGCATCGAGCAGAGAAATACTTCAACACAAGTTTCAAAATTATTATCATACTACATTTAGAATGAAAAGAATTTGAAATACATCCTAAAGTAGAGAAATTTTCAAATTTTCAATTCCATCATTTGAATTGGGCTACCCGTACTCAATATTTCCAATGATCCAATTATTCATCTATGATCTAGGCTAGCCTACATGAAATCATTGGCCAATGACTGTTAATTTTTATTTTATAATACAAGTTGGCTAATTGATATTTATTTATTTATTTATTTGTGGACAGAATCACAAATCATATAAATATGATTAGGAAGGAACAACAGACTTGGCCCAAATCTATTCCATTCCCAAATTTTGATAAATTAATAAAATATAATATAATATTATATTGAAGTTCATCTTACTATAAGATAATATATTATTGTTGAAATAATTTTGGAATGAGTTCATTTTTGTGTACAGAAAGCTATATAATTTTGAAAGTACCATACTCATTAAACTTCTACCAGTATAACATTCCTATTAGTTATATAGCATAAAAGTGGGAAGCCATTATTATTCTTCTCTATCATCATTGTTCTTTCCTCTCTCGCTATAAGTAGTACATGGGGATATTCAATCTGCTGTTTTCGGAGTTTCAGTGAACTTTCAATATGGAGTACTAATGTTTAGTCTCGTCAGATATTCATCTCTGTTGCCAGAAAAAACGCTTCCATTTTGTAAGTGGTATGTGGTTTGAACACTTAATTACTGCGTTTAAATAATATAACGTGAAGCGTAGCTATACAAAAAACGCTGGAGAAGTTTCAATGCGGGTGTGGTCAAGTACTTCAAATGGCTCCAGATCTCATCCACAAGTGTTTGCTCATTCCATTAACATTATTTCATCATGTACTTGTAAAAATATACTTCTTGGTACTAGTCAAAACAGATACCATATAGATTAATTCCAGTGCTCTTTAGACGGAATCCGTTGAAAAAACACTACATGGGAGAAATTGAGTATACAATATGTGTGGTAGTGATGATAAACAGATGACAGGAATCATGGAAGCCATTAGAAAAACGAAGTAGGCTACACCACTTTCATGCTAGCCTCAAGTTATTATTGGAAATTTATTATTGCATTATTACTGTGTCAAACACAATTATTTCAATAGTGATTCAAAAGATACTCAAGTTCAACTCTAACTTTACAACACAACACCGCTACCACACTTTTACTGTCACATAATCAATAACTTTAATAAGTTGTAGGAAATCGCCGTAGGAGTCCATGTCTGGGAAACAAGTTATACTACTGTTACATATTCTCAGAGTAGCGCCAGTCACACATGTCAGTTGTCACTTGTCAGTCAATAGAAAGAGAAGAATATGAGAATAATCAGCCACGAATAAAAACTGCAAGAGATACATACAAGAAAAATTGCTACTACAAATGAAGAATTTGTGGAGAAAATGATGATTGAGCAATAAAGGCAGAATCTTGTGTTTTCAAAATGAATGCGCAAGGTATCTCACACATTCAAGAGCTTATTAGTGAACACAGAGTGAACACCTGTGAACCCAATGGTGTTTGTGTGTGTGGATGATGGAAGGGTCCTTATGGAAGCTGTTTGTGAGGGACTTTGCATCTAAATATAGCTTGAAACTTTATGACACTTTTCCGTAGGGCTTCGGGGACTTCACTCTGCTGTAAACAATATTCTTGAAGACGTGACGTGGGTGAATCATAAATAGATACTCAACACAGTATATCTGTATAAGTGAGGTGAATGGAAAATGGTAGATATGGTTACCATGGATACCAAGCGAGAGAAAGAGAGAAATATCGATCTCACTTGGCCTTGTTTTCAGATCAACCCTATTGTTTACGTCTCTGGAGTATTCTAGTCATATTTAACCACCCCTATTGTTTCTATGCAAGCGGATTTTCCTTTTCAATGACTGTATTATGGGAGATAACTTCCATTCTACAGCTTTGCAAAAAAAGTTTGTAGCGGGTTCAAACATTAACCGTTGTACCTATTAAAAATATTTTCTCACAAAAATGCACTAATCAACCATGAAGATTCTTAAATATATCGAATTCTATCGGTATATAATATGGTATATAAAATAAGAAATTTATAGGTAGTATATATATATACTATATATATATATATATATAGTATGTATTCTGTATATAGTATAGAATTCGGTATATAATATGTGTAATAATATTATATATAGAATATCAATAGAAATATGTTTAAATATAATTTCTACATCATCATCTGTACTAGATATAGCTACGGTATGTGTTTTCAACATTTTTGAATAGATTCTGAATATACTTTCCACAATCAATTCAATTAGAGATTATTGTAATATAATAGAATACAATTCAGATGGTCATAATTTTTTGTGAATTATAATGTGATCAATAGAATCATAGCCTGATAATAAAAATTGATGAAAGGATGAGATACAAAAGAATAACCAGCACCTCAAAAGAGTAAAGCAACATGAGGTACCTCTCTGCTCCAGTGAGAATATTCCACAAAGTTGGTAAGAACCTGAGAAACTTATTAGTTTTCAATAATCATAGTTTTTTGTAGCTAGATTATAGCCTATAGAAAAGTATTATTTAGATTACCATTTTTCTGCGAAAATGTAACTTACCGAACCGTACGATACTCTATGCCTATATAGGCGCTAGGCTTTTTTTGTAAGAATTTTTCAAAGTGAAATAATAATGTTATTATTATGTCTTTGAATTACAAGATATAAATCGTTAGCTCCATTGCGGATAGAAAGTTGATAGAAGTAATATCAAAGAGTAATAAAAAGTAATATAAAATTTATTAAAGAGTAACCTGTGTTGAGCGCTTCATTTTGAACTTCGCGCTCGACAGCTAGATCAATAAAGCAAGGGAATTTTTTTTTTTCAATAATAAAAATACAACTTTTCAATCTTGTTTGTTATTGACAGCGCCACAATATCCAAAAAAAGATAATTGGGTAGGCCTATAATCGATTTATGGTTTCAAATTAGGCTACAATAATTTATTAACATAATATTAAAGTTGTAGGCCTAATTTTTATTATATTACTGCATCTAGGTACTATTTTTTCTGTTTTTTTTAATGTTTTTTTTTCAATAATAAAAATACAACTTTTCAATCTTGTTTGTTATTGACAGCGCCACAATATCCAAAAAAAGATAATTGGGTAGGCCTATAATCGATTTATTGTTTCAAATTAGGCTACAAGAATTTATTAACATAATATTAAAGTTGTAGGCCTAATTGTTATTATATTACTGCATCTAGATACTATTTTTTATAAAAACATGTATTAATTAATAAAGAATGAAAATTTCTAGTCTATTCCACATCATCACTACTGTAGGCCTATTTAGTATGCAAAAATGTGCATTGTTTACCAAAGCAACAGGTTTTTAGTACTTATCCTTTAAGCATGTTACTAAGAGGCTTGAATGAAGCCCTACTTGTTCCTTATTCCATTACAGACGCTCAAAAGTAATTCCTCGGAATCGAAATTTCATCACTTCAACGTTCATATCTTTCAGCAGTAAAAAAATTGAAATTTTAGGGGAAAATTTTCAGACGAGGTAACAAGATTATGACTCGAGCTCATTGAGTAAGTTACTCTTTAAATTATTGAAAAGTAGATTCAATCCATGATTGATCTCAAGAACAAAATTTTATTTGAATATGATATATCTAATTTTCAAAATAGATTAAAAAACTTATAAGTTACACAGTTGAACATTCAATTAACTACGGTATCCTCTAGTAATACATTTTTTCTCACATTATTTCACTGCACTTTGGAACCAGCTATGAATGCTGAATAATAGTTTGCAAACCAAGCACTGAACGAAACTAGGTTGCATTGCATCATGCACATCTTCATATTGAAAATACTCAATTGAACTGTTCTTGTGTGAGTGGCAATAGCCTACTGCTTGACCAGCTCAAGTTGAAAAATTGCTCATTTCATCGTATTCATTTGCTGGTTAAACTACACTGCAATATATTAATTAAAACTCCTATCTTCTTGGTAGCTCTGCTCTAATCTAATGTTTCTATAATGAAGTACTGAAGAGGAGCGGAGTGGGTTGTGGGGAAGAATAGGTTTTTATCACGAGAACTTAGTACATTACGTTTGTAATGTATGAAGTGTGAAAACACAAACATCTATCCATTTTATTTGTAAAATAACACCATAGTGCCCTTTTTGAGGTCTTTTTAATATAATAACAAAATGTGTTATTATATTTATTATAGATAATATTTTATATACTACATTTCTTTATAAATTCAATTTAAATTCAAATATCCAAGACATGGTAACTTCAACAACAATATTATAACATTATTGTTGAATATAAGAAATAATGCATAGGCTACCATGAGAAGATATGCCGTTTACCACAATGTTGACTACTTTGTCAAGACCAAACTCATTTTCCTCAAGCATTCCCTTTTCAATTAATTTTTGTTCTGCCGGACAGAAAAGAATATCATTCGTTGTTATGATAGTGTTCACACATTTACATTCTGCCAATGTGCAAACACTTCCATAAGAACCAGTGGTATTCTTTTTACAACCAACTATTGTATCCATGTCCACCATGATCTTGCCCTTGTCAGATTAGTCAAATATTGTTCTAAACACATTATTTCTTGATGGAGTGACTTGGCAAATGTCATTTTCTCTGAATTCTTTTTTGGCACTCCTTGCCAGAAGTTTATTTGGCAAAGGAGCTATTTTAGATGAATGGCTTTGCTAATCCTTTCAGCCACGTCTAGTAGAACATCTAATCTCTGAGTAGTGCAAATTAACACTGTGGAACGCTCCTGAATTTCTGAGAAATCTTCTATTTTAAGGGGTTAATTTATTATCTTAACTGTTTGTTTATGAAATAAAGAGGAAAATATTCAAATTAAAAAGACAAGAATAAATTAGTATATGGCAGGTTCATTTCCAGCTAGTCAGTCAAGAGTTATTGTTGAGAAATATTAATGTTTGTCTATATGTTTTTGCTGAGAATTATAAGAACGTAATCTCTAGACTTCTACTTAAGTAAGTCAATATGTATGAAAAATTTAAATTTTCCCCTCAAAGATCCCAAATACAGCAAACTTAACAAAACTCCAAATTAAGAAAAAACAAAACTAGAACTTAAACTAAGCAAAAATTAAAATTTTGAATTAATATGTGAATTTTAATGCTATATTTGTTTGTACTGAGTGTTATCAGTGTATTACCGCTAGGCTTGTATGTGGATAATAGGTGTCAAATTAAATTTTCCCCTCAAAGATCCCAAATACAGCAAACTTAACAAAACTCCAAATTAAAAAAAAAAACTAGAACTTAAACTAAGCAAAAATTAAAATTTTGAATTAATATGTGAATTTTAATGCTATATTTGTTTGTACTGAGTGTTATCAGTGTATTACCGCTAGGCTTGTATGTGGATAATAGGTGAATGATGAGAGATGACACAGTTTCAAGTGGTTCAGAATCACCGGAATGCGATTTTGAAGCACCTAAATTCAATTTATGAGAGACGACTCAAGTGGTCACCCATTCACTGGTCCTACTAGGCGACCATGGAGACATCCGCTAATGTCACTTAAACTCTAAATCTAGCTCGGAATAGATTACATTGGACGTCCTATTATTGTATTACAGTATTATCCACTTATTTTCATCTATATTAATTTACGTATACTTACTAAGTTTCGAAGGTAAGATATTCGAAGTTCATTCTGTTGAATTATTGTTCTTAATGTGCTCTCTGTTGGAATATATGCTACTTTATATTTGGAAAAATCTTTCTAAATATCCATTGAAATTTCACAGGAACTTGATATATGAAAATATGGAAAATTCGACATGAAATGATGAAGAAAATCAGTCGACAATCAATTCAATACAAGCAATTCAGTTGTGGTAGTACAAATATCCAATCTGAAATAACAACAAGTCAGCTAGGCGTACTCATTCTCTGGAGGTGTAATGAAAAAATTGAAGATTTTAAGAAGACATCCTGGATGTTTGTACAGCATGTAAAAGTTCTATTAATTTCTTACCTTTCAACTAACCTTTTTATCCTGAAATTCATTCAAATGAACAGTTAGATAAGCTAGGTAAGATAAGGGTTACTTAAGTTAGGTAACAATGAAGTATTGTAAAATTGTTAATTCCACAATTACCTGCGACTTTTATTGCATTCTTTATCAATAGAGAAGCACCCCTCTCTTTTAGGATTTTTATCAAAATTAATTATTTCGAATGAATTAGTTTAAACGGTTATTAGTCTCCCCAGAATAATAATTTTAACCTCGAATCAGCATCAAACTTCAAGACTTCTTTCAATTTGTTTTCCAAGTTCTCAGTCATTTTTCATGAAAAAACTGGTATTGCGTATACTGCTTTTTATTGTATATCAGGATATTATATTATTGTACATATTATTGAAGTTTTCAATACTACTGTAGTGTGTTCTCTTCATAATATTATGTAATAAGTCCCATATATCAATCAATGTAACTTTCATATCTTTACAAGCAAGCAATTAAAATGATAAGGAAGAGAGAAAAAAGTTGGAATTAAAATGACAAGAACGAGAAAAAAAGGTGAACTCTCAAGTATTTTTTTTCAAAATTCATATGAATGGAACAATCCAAAAACTTCTAAATAGTTTGCTATTTTGGTCCATATTGTCGCAATATTACAATCTCCAGACAATTCTTGTTATATGACGTGGATTTCTGTGTAATTTTGAATAAGAATTAATTTTGATTGTTCTTTTCAGGTCTGGGTCCAGGCCAGGGCAGGGGAATGACTGAAGACAAACACAGCCCCGAATCTGACTGCAACTCCAACAATGTGGACTCAACAGCTAGCAACACGTCTTCAGTCGACTTCATCCAGGACAATTCCGACTACCAGTGGTGTCTTGATTATGGGTAAGAACCACTTTACTCATTAACAGCTTAAAAATATAAAAAAGTGTGAGTAAATCTCCATTTTGTCAACTGTTGTTGAATAAGTTGAATGTGACTAAATTTCAATTAAGTTTCATAAAGCACGTTCATCGAGGCACTAGAACAAAAAAACTTAATTTTTTTCTTTAGTCAGTTGAATAAACTCAATAATTGTATAATATCTCCTCTGTAGTAATAAGAAGTATTGAAATATTTATATCTTGAAGTACAATTTTTCAAATACTTGAGTAAATATTTTAAGACTAAATGTCATTTATCTTCTATTTTCCATTTGAATTTCAGAGAATTCGATGTCATTTGGAAGTTGTTGAGCATCTGCATCCTTCGACCAAAGATACATTGTTAAAACGAAATCGAATTTCAAAGCTAATAATACACTGTGCTAAATTTATTATTATTTTTTAATGTTATGTTTCGTTGTGAATTAAATAAATTACCGAATTGA
The DNA here is from genome assembly GCF_014356525.2 of Nilaparvata lugens. Lineage (NCBI taxonomy): Eukaryota > Metazoa > Arthropoda > Insecta > Hemiptera > Delphacidae > Nilaparvata > Nilaparvata lugens. The sequence continues at coordinate 12,562,682 of NC_052511.1, forward strand.
ATAATTATTACTGCTTTCCAAAATCAATCAGTAAATCGTAATCTAATTAACATTCAAATATATCTTTGATACCAAACTGTGCTTATTATAGTTCACACCAGAATGTCAAATTGCGTTTTGTGATGAATAAGAATGTACATTTTTAAAATTCGCATCCATTATGAGCTGCGGAACCCTGATTGTAGTAGGAAAAAGTTGAATTTGTCAAAGTTTCCAGTGGTTTCAACAGTTGCTCTTGAGGATGTGTCATTTTTGGCAAAAAATGTCAAGTTCATTAAAAGTTTTCCTTCTATAATATGACAAATGTGCTTTTGTAGAAAATATTTTCATAATTGAGAATAGTTTCTTAACCTATTGTCAATATGAATAGTGAAAGTTTATCAGTATGAATAGATGCTTGGGCATGTCTGTGTCTTGTCTTTTTAGTGTTGATTTTGAATTTAGGCTATATCCAAGGATGTAATGTTTGTTGTTCAGGTACCGAGAGAGCCACCACCATGCGAGCATTCTGTCGTCGCTGTCGGCCTCCTACGAGGTGGGGCACTACGACGACCTCGCCAGGGACATCGACAGTCAGCTGGCTCAGGTCGACATGGAGGACTTTCGCGCCGAGGACATCCTCCCCGCCATGTGCTGTGGTGACCTTCAGGTAGGCCAACCCTCTTTTTCATCAGCTGTTGACCAACAAATATCGGTATAACTTCAATCTGAGTCCTGCCATAATAATCTAAATTCAACAAGAATCATCAAATTGCTACAAATTACTTATTATTAAAGTAACGAGAAAGTAGTTTCCGTTGTTACCGACATTAATAGATGAAGAAATGAATAGATATTCATCAGCTGATTGTAGTTATACGTTTGCGTGATGACGTCACGGCACCTGCTTTTATCATTACCATTATAGCAATACCTACTATTACTTAGAAGTAATAGTGGGTATTGATAATAGCCGCAAAGAAGCGATGTGACATCATTTCAACATGAAACTACGATCAGCTGATGAGTATTCAACCTTATATCTGTTACCTTGTATTGTTACACCATTTAGGGCTGTTTTCACAGTGAAATCTTCAACTCGATTGAATCAGCTGGTGGTTTGAACTCAAAATGAGCCACATTTTAACAAAAGAAACTCATTAAGGATTTAATCCAGTTTAAAGTGGGATTCCGTTTAAGCTAGCATTGTGCAAACGGCACTAAGCTGGATTCCGACATATTGCCACATCAATGAACGAGTCCAGTACAGTTGAAATATTATTACAATGAGTTTTAATGGGACTATTCCTACTCAGCCCGGCCGAGCAAGCATGGTTAGTGCCATTAGAACTTATGAGAGTCATATTATTCTCCCTGTATTGGACATGTTCTCTGATACTGATATGTGGGAATCCGACTTTATCAATTTCCAACGTAGAATTTAAAACTTTAGAAGGAAGCCTACAGTAATTGAGGCTTTTTGACTATTTCAGTAGTTAGTTTGCCTACCAAGGTGAAGGTGGAAGGTTTGTTATTCTTATTCTAGACAATAAATGTCGAAGGTGGACGAAAAATAATCGAACCACTTTCATTTAGTCATTAGATTCAAGGACAAGATAGAATCCATATTCATTATCACCCGCCAATTTGGATTCCCTGTTCCAGGAATAGTGAATTTTCGAGTGATCATTGATTTATTGTTGTGCAGCGGACTAACTTTATAAAGCAAACAACGGGTCGTAGGCGATGTTGTCTCTTTCTATAATCTATGAAAACAATGTCACAGCCTCTTTCGTGCTAAACGGCATATTTTTATTGCAAATAGAAAATTGTGTTTTGTTCTGTTTTGAAATAAAGTCTGTTGAAAATGATATTTCTATTAAAAAACAGCTCATTCTGAACTTGTATGCAGGAAACGTTAATGCAGTTTTCCAAATAGGTTGACTGGTTGCTGAATACAATAAAAACTTTATAAGTTAAAGTTTTTTGAATGTCGTTGGTGAAACAATTATTTGCTTTTTAAAAATGTTGAAACTTCCTAGAATTTCCTCCAGAACTAGCAAATCGTTTTTATTGATGTTTTAGCCGGAGATTAATGGAGAAATGTTTGCCAGTGTATCTGGCTCGATGATGGTCAAATTTGACTTTGATTCTTCGCTGAGTCCTCTCAGCAGTTCTCAGGTAATCATCCTCCCTTCGAGGAAATGAAATGTAGGCAACATTTTTGTGGCAGCACGCTTTTATATGATTGAGAGGTCTTGGAAAGTCTCACAAATCTGTATATCCCGAGATAATGTAGATTAATATCAGAAATGTTCGTCACTTCATCGGCCCTAAGAAACCAAGTGCCCTAGAATTCTAATTTGAAGATTCTATAGTTGAAAACTTAAAACAATGGTTTCCATATTCATTTCCATTGCAGTTCATTGAACGTTTCAGCCAAAGTTTGATTCACAATACAACATATATCAATTCCGTTATGATGTATTGAAGACTTCATAAATTGAATTCGGTTTATTACCGACTATTTCGATAAATTTCATTATCTGATTTTTGTGCCCTCCATCATTATATACAGAAACTGTACGTTTTCTTTTTTAGTCTCCTTTTATCCATATATAGTTTAATATTATTCAATTATAATAAATCTCTCCTTCACATTGAAAATCAAAAAAACTTCATATTCTTGAAACCAACACAAAATTGTTCATAGTTCTTATTTCAGAGACTTTCCAAACTCACCATTTTGAATGGGGGGGTTTTCTATTGCTTACGCTTGATTTTATGCAGATGTCCAATAAGTTCTTCAATATACTTTTAAATTCAACTTTCCATCGCACTTATTAATTGCTAATTCTAATATTTTCCTATCAATTACTAACTCTATTTTTAGGTAGCTGTTTTCTAATACTGTATAACACGGGTAATGTCATAGCCACCTCTAATACAAGGCCCCGGCCTACGATATTGCAACATTGCAGTATAGGCCTAGAATCTAATGCATTATTGGTGAAAAAGATTTTTTAAAATACCAGCTGATCTTTTTCACCAATCATGTATTAGATTCTAGGCCTACGCTGCGACGTTGCAATATCGTAGGCCGGGGCCTTGTATTAGAGGTGGCTATGTTAATGTGCATTCTCTTGTCCTAGTTTTCTGGCTGCATAATGCAAATAAGTGTGTTTTTTCTGGATTAATAATTATTCTCACATTATTCTTCTCAAATACGTAGATGTTTTTTAATTTTGTTGTTTGTGTCAATGGTTCACATTTTGAATAGTTTTTCGAATTAAGATTATCCTGGTTCTCTAATATGAAAAGTATACACACAGCTTAGGGTTGTATGATTTTTTTATATTGAGCCCTCTCTCATTACACTTTTTTCTAATTATTTCAAAAGTTTCTTGAAATCTATCTAGGTATATTTTTTACCATTCAATAGTAATTAGGGACATCATTGATTTTCCCCTTCAGTTTCCATTGTTGAATGTGATATTTTTAGTTCCTCGGTTCTGCTATGGGGTTTGCAATCTATTCATCTCTGATTAAGATTTACGCATTCTCCAAAACTCGCCCCACAGGTAGATTTTTCGCGATAGCTGGCAATCGAAAAACTATACTTATTCAGTCATTCTTGTTAAAAGCTTTTAATTCAACTTCTTCTGTGTTTGTTATCGTTTGAATAAAAATAAATAATCGTTTGAAACAGTAATCATGAACACAATCTAATGAAAATTCCAAAATTAATCAGAATTCATTGTTGTTCTTTTCAATCATTATAGTAATTTATCTTGTTACAGGAGGAGTCAATAGCATTATGCAAATCAGAGCCACTGTTCTCACCGGTGAGAGAGACACCAATGCCTGGCAATATCAGTGTGGACTCTTTGGATTGTGAGCAGGACATGCTTCTAACATGTCAGGCCAACAAGGACAATTACACCATTGCTTTCGAGGGCTCTACAATGATGGGCACTGACTCTGACTATCATGATACTGGTAAGTACAAAATCTCACTATCATTCCTCTTTTCTCTCAGGATAAATTCGTTAAAGTATCGTGTTTCTTATTTCAACTTGATTTTTTACACTATTTTTAAAATAGTCTAGGAAGTAGAATGCATTGGTCAGATGGTCACCTGCTAACTTGGCAGTGCTTTGTTGAGTAATGCTAGTTTATCCAGCTGGCACTATAATAATTTAAAGGAAAAATGTCACTTCCCGAGTTGTCCTTAACTTACAGGTTAAATTAATGATTACAGTTTATACTCAATATGTCACGTTTTAAGTGACTGCGGATGACAACCGAGAAACTTTGCCTTCGATTCTCATGGGAGTATTCAAACATTGTCAGATTGAACATCTGTGAACACCCCCATAAAAATAATTTTTATTCTCTCTCGGGCTTCGACAGCCTGGCAAAATTTATAAAAATAAGTTTTTTTATATAGTTGTTTGTTATCAACGTTTCTTCAACTTTTAGTCTGTTCTGGGAGTCGACAGACAATGTAAACAAGCTTACAAGTATGAGAGTATATTCTGGATCAGTAAGACCAACACTGTTAACAGTGTAATGCCGGATCTACATGTTGGCCCAATGCAGGCAAATGTCGACCAGCGCCAGTGTTTGGATGGGTGGTTTGCCAGAACTGTCCCTCATTGGGCACTGGTCACATTGCAGGCTGTGCCAGCGACTGGACCAACATGTAGATGCGGCATAACAATGTAACATCTCTGTAATATACTACTTAATAATCACAGTGTCAATGAAAGCATTGTGGACTGCTATTTTCCAGTCGAGCAATTAAAGGCGGACATGAGTAATCACTTTTACACGCACACAAACGCGAACCTTCTGTTATTGTTGACTCTCCTTTCTATAAATCGACTTAAGTGTAGTGGCATTCTGCTAATCAGTTGTTTTGTGTGCAGTGTGGTGAAAATATATATTTAGTAAGAATGTATTATTGTAAGAAAGAGGAATAACTTTTCAATAAGGTGAGTCAAATTTGTTCCTTTGTTTGACGTTTTTGAATTTTTTATGAGCGTTCAAACTGTTTGAAATTTGGCTTTGAACTCGACGAATGTACTTTATTCAACTTTGAGCGCTCTCAAAAAGTCTCAAAATGTCATACAAAGGAGCTAATTATAAGAATCTTATTTGAAATGTCTTCCTCTTTATCCTTAGAATTAGATTTCGACTGAGGTCGATAAAATAAATTTTTACTGGGCAATTTTGTTGCAATTTTTATGGGATTCGGCTGTTACACCTTTCTTATGACACTGTATATATTTAGTAAGAATGTGGTCTTATGATACATCGTATCTCTATCAATCATCGTTAATTAGTTTAAACTATAGATTTCCCTGTCAATCGACTGTGGTGAAGAACAAACTAATGGTTATTTTGAATGTTCTAGGCGAGAGCGGCACCAGCACCTACTCCAGCGAGGGCATCGGCTCCTCAGGCAGCGGCAGCGGCTGCACCCGCCTCTCCTCCTGCCTCCGAGTGGCCGCACAGCTCAAGAGCCAATCACTGAACGCCAACTCACTCACCATGACCAACTCAGATGTGGCGCCGTTCACCACCTGGAGTAAGTTGAAGACAAAGCCCCGTCATTGTCGGCCTCTCACACATCGTCACTCCAATAGTAACGTACTGGCCCTCAAACAGTCCACTATCAGTCTGCCTGACTTGGCCGGTGGACTCGAGCATAGGCTAGCTCTCGGTGAGACATTTTCCATTCATTCTTCACACACAACTCGCTTTGTCAGCTTCTGTACGCACCGTATTCAAAAGTCACTTCTATGCCGAATTTTGTAAGATTGAACAAGAGATGCAATACACGTATCAGATTCATCAGTATTATCTTTTTGGAGTGGGATACTCTTATTCCCTACTAGTATATCAATTTCATTGTGTATCATGTAATTTTTGTAATTATTTTGGGAAATATAAAGTTTTTGATTCGATTTTGATTTATCTGGAAATTAAAAATCAAAGTACCTACCCTTTTCTAAAACTTCTTCAAACATTTTTCAACATATTAATGCCATTTTCAAGTTAAAAAAGGATACTTTCATTTTTAATTTCCAGACACATTCACCAGATATGAAATCATTTCAGAATACATTGCAACCTTCTATATCAGATTCTATTGTCAGCATTTCAATAAAAAATCCTTGTCTTGTGAATTAGTGGAATCAGATAGCAGGATTTATCCTCATGAAGCCATATTCAAAAATCACTATTTTTTGTCAAATTTGTAGGATTGAACATGAAATGCAATACATATATTAAGTTCTTCAGATATGTAATTATTACATAGTACATTGTAACCTTCAATCTCAGCTTCTATTGTCAGCACTTCAATTTAAAAAATCACTTGTTTTGAGAATTAATAGAATCAGATAGCAGGATTATCTTTATCAAACACAATGGGCGATATGAATAAAGTTGAGCATTTGCTTATACTTTTAAAATATGGAGCATTTGCTTCATTTTCTATGAATAAACGTGAGCAAAACCTTTTGCTCATGCTCATCAAAAAAATAGTTTGAGCATTTGTTCAAAAGTAAAAGCTTATACTCAAAATTGTATGAATAAACTAGAGCATTTGCTCAACTTTTGAAGCAAATGCTTCAGAAAAGGTGAGTCTAGTCAAGAGCAGCTTTTCACCTTTTGCTCATAGTAAAATGGCTCAATCACCATTATTTCTACGAAAGAATAAATACAAAAGATAGCTACCTGATATAAAGATAGCCATCACAAAATAGGAAATAGGCATTTAAGATAATAGTGTAGACGATTATAAGAAGGCTATTGATATTATAAGAATATGCTAAAGATAATTATATAGATGACATTTTTTCACACTATTATTTCAAAATCCTAAACTCAACTGACCTAAAACTAATCATAAATATTAATAGCAAACAGAGCAGACGACACAAACACAAGCGGTGCCCCCTACTTGCATATTTAGCGCTTCCGTGAGCTATAAAAACAAAGTAAGGCTACAAAAGCGAATCAGCTGATGAAAAATCATTAAAATACGTGAGCATTTGCTCCAGAGTTCAGGAGCATAAGGTAGGGTATAAGGTAAAGCTTATTCATATAAAAATGAGCAAATGCTTTTGCTTCTTCCTTTTGCTCATGAGCAAAACCTTATGCTCCATGCTCTTGCTCATGAGCATTTGCTCTGGTTTTATTCATATGGGCCATTAAACGTCATCAAGTACCATTTTCATGTTATCTATACACAACTAGTTTCAACTCATTAGAACCATTTTTCAATTGAAAAAAAAAAACATTTAGAAGTGTAGGCCTATTGTGTTTCAATAATTTCAGTAGCCCTATAGAGATAATAATATATCTTTACCCAAGCACTAGAGCTCATGTGGGCATCATCCTAAGCAAAGACAGGGTGGTAGGATTAATCACACTTATATGACGAACTTGTAAGATAAAGCATGAGATTTAAAAATATATTGCAGTAATTTAATAAATAATACTGCAACCTTCTATCGGCTACATAGTTCAATTTTATGTGACATCACTTCTTTGGAAAATCTAGGCTTGACATAAAATGGAAGGAATAATGAGATAGCAATGATTATTGCAAAAAACACTATCGTCTCCAATCAAAACATCTATTCAACAAATCACCTGTTGAAATCAGTTTGAAGAACATTGAAGGAATAATCAGATTTGCCATTATTTCTCACATGAGAAAAATATTTTTGTAGTCTATATTTTATATTGATTAGCTATCACCTTTCTTGTCGTTTCACAAGGTAGTTTCACTTCAGAAGGTTTTGATAGCACTAAAAGTCTTTTCTTCTAGTCTGTTAATTTGGTAGGCAGCTGCTTCTGCATTCAGGCAGATTTCAAAAGCAAACAATTTTTAATTAACAATGGAAGCCTACTTACTATAGTACTTACTAAAAAATATTTTATTAGTCCAGCTGCTTTCAGTCTTTTTACTCCACAGTTACTTGTGTGAAACTGTACACAACATCATGCCAGTCAACTATTCATTCTTCAACAATTATCGCAAGTAGATAGCTTACTCACTCTAGTAATCCAATTTTAATTGTTGATAATTTTTTGTATATCTAATGTGCAAAGTGTCTTTTTCTGCACAGAGGAAAAGATTACACCCAAACTGTAGACGAGTAAGAAATTATTGTTTTTTGAGTGCAGTAGAGAAACTATCCACATGTATTACTAATTATATTGTGCAAAGTATCACTTTAATTAACAAAATGGTTTACGCACGAGCCGTAGGCGAGTGCGGAATAATTTTGAGTAGAGTAAAGAAACTTTTCTTATGTATCACATATTAAATTCTGTTAAATTTCACTTGAAAGAACAAAAATTATGCACGAGCCGTAGACGAGTGTGGAATAGTTTTTTAGTGAAGTACTTTGCACATGTATTACATTATTTATAATATGATTACACCTTGAATGTTCATTTCAGGTGGTTGCGTGAAACTGTACGACGTGCAGAACACAAGCTCCAGTCTGGCGTCCGACTCGGCTTCGAACACAAACAGCGGCAGCAGCAGTCTGAGCTGCGGCGGACACCAGCTGAAGCCGCAGACGCAGCCGCAGTCGCAGCCTCAACACTTCAGCCTGGTGCGGCTGTTCATCAAGCAGCGCAACAGTGGCATGGACCAGTCGGCCGCATCTGACTTCAACTATCCCACCACTGATGTCCAGTCCACCACCAATACTAGCAGGTCGGTCTCACTCCTCATATGTAGATACTTTCATTATATTAAAGTATCGCTTTATAACAATAATAAATAATATTTATATTGTTTGTCATTATATTCACAATTGAATAATCGTAATTTTCTTGATAGTATGGCACTTTTCTATTGCCATTTCATTGTAAGTGTAAGTATTATATTTCATAAGTGGAATAAACATCTATCCTATTCTTTTCATTGAAGTTTTTCCTATCGATCAGTTTACAGTAATAACAGTATTAATAAATATCAAGTGTCATTTGCAAGAAGCCGGTTAATTTTCAATCGTGATTAATTCCACGCGAACCAATCAGAGAAGCCTCCTTTTCGAAAAAGCCTTCTCTGATTGGTTCTTGTGAAATTAACCACGATTTAAATTTAACCGGCTTTTGTGCAACCGGGCCCAACAGTAGTAAAATATAAACAACAAATCGAATAACTTAGAAAAAACATCTTGAACTTACAACATCCATTCAAAAAAACATAGTAATAAAAATGTTGTCAACTTGATCATTGTTGTAGATCGCTGAACGAGTTCGAGTGCCGCGAAACGCTGTGCGACAACCGACAGCCGACAAGGCGGAAGAAGTTCAACTCGAATCAGCTGACCAACAACAACAATAGCTCGGCGGCCGATGACGTCACAGCCACCAAGCTGTGGATCACCGACTACGAAGACAGCCTCACAGTTGACGCCCTGCGCCAGCACCACCTCATCACTGAGGAGGCCGAGGACGAGGAGGAGGAGGATGAGGAGGAGTCGGTGGAGCGACTGACCGAGGGCGGACAGACTGACTCGGTGTCCGTTTGCAGTTGCGACGGCAGTCTCTCCATGTCGCGGGCCAAGTTCAGCATCAACAACAATAATAGTTTCGAGCGTGATGATGTCAGGTTGGTCCACATTTCTGCGTTTTATCTTAGAGAAACAATAGCAGACGAAGATATCCCATGGTATAGGGCGTCTATGTTCCAATAGAAGTGGCCGTAGTCGAGTGGATTAGATGCTGGCTTTATAATCCAGAGGCCCGGGCTCGAATCCCAGCCCGGCAAGATATTTTTCTCGGGCCACTCCCATGTTTCGGATGGACACGTTTGCGTCGGTCTCGGCTGCCTAAAAAAGCAGTCGTTAGGTCATGACAGAGGCCCTGAAATTTATCAGTTGCGATCTGAAAACACCAGACCTGAGCCAGCCAGGTCACTCGATATTATTATTATTATTAAATTATGTTCCAATTTAATTTTCATTGTTAACTGAAGCTGATAGTCCTAGTACTTTTTTCGTGAAGTTATGTGATGCTGGCACTCTCTCATACTGTACTGTTCTTACACTCTCACTCCAACGAAAAAGTAATAATAGACAGTAGTCGACAGTAATTGGCTTGAAATTTGGGACATAAACGACCTACACCATGGGAAATCTCCTTATGTGGTAGTAGTAGTAGCAGAAAAAAAAAACGTGATGCAGAATTCAACTCGACGCGTAAAGCTGGATTCCCACAAAGTGACAGTGAAAATATAATTCACATACGTTCTAATGGGATTATTCATACTTGCTCAGCGGGAATAGTCTGATTAGAACTAGTGTTTTCACTGTTCACTGTTTTGTGGGAGTCCAGCGCTATTTTTACCTTTTAGGTTACATAGTTGAAAAATGTCAAATACAGATAAATTAGGATTCAGTGATTAAAAATTTTTACTGAGTAACAATCCTAATCTATCTGTATTTGATATTTTTCTTCAACTATTGTAACCCAAACAACTTCAAATAAATAACATTTCAAACACAATTTCATCTCAAAATCAAACCGGGAATACCCTTCTTCAATTTTGACTAGATAGACAAATGACTAGATTACTAGAAGAGATTCGATATGTTCTATCAACTATCTAGAACTGCTAATTTTATTTTTATTTAAATTCATTAGAAGTAACTGATTGAAATAGTATTATTTCACTAGATAGCCTGATACAATTAGATTAATGAAGTAATCTATAGTAAAATCATAACGTATTAAATCCACTACAACTGTGCCTAGAATTTTTATTCGATCTATCATGTACAGTGTATGTATGTATATGAGACATGTACATAACATAACATTAACATAATTATCCATTAACATGACATTTCGCATGTACACACATGCGACTGTAAAGTCGAAAACCTGATCTTTAGTAGTAGTCATTTGTAGTCCGACTCAGGTGTGCAGTAGCTTGTGTATTCTTTCAGGTTACAAAACACTGTTCGCTTCTCAGTCGTAAGGCCCGCCGCAAAGTAGACCCATGCTAATTCACAAAAAAGCAACCCACGCCGTGGGATGTTTTGTAAACCATTGCTAGGCTTCTCTAGACATCTGTGTAATACATGCAATGAATAATCCACTTGTCAGCTGATTCATCATGAATAATTTCTATAGCAATGGTTTACAAAACATCCCACGGCGTGGGTTGCTTTTCAGGGATTAACGTGGGTCTACTTTGCGGCGGGCCTAAATGTCCGATAAAACGTTGCGTTAGAGGCTGGTCTTATAATGTTACGTTAGTGGTTGATCTTATATATGTTACATTTATGTTGATTGTCTACCAAACACTAAATAAATTAATTTCACTCAATAATAATAATAGAAAACGTTGAGCTATTTAGAGATAGGCTATGCATAATGTTTTGGTGGTGACTTTGCAGATCACCAGTCTCGCAGCTGAAGCGTGGCACACAGACGCAGACTGCACAGTCGTCGTCGTCTGAAGCAGGCGTCGGCACGACGTCGTCGTCCAGTTTGTCGGATCCGACGGTGGCACGCCTGCGCAGTTCTGCCACCCAGTGTCCGCTGCACTGCCACGACAAGGGCATGCAGACGTCGGCCTCCCTTCAGGCAGACGCCAAACCGACAACAAGGCAAACTACCAAAAATATTAACGATCCAGTAAGTGCGACTATAATTAAAAATTTTAATCAAGTTAACTTATCTGATGTAATTGTTTATAACTGCTCACAAAAAGCTTCCACTCGCTGCTGTTGGAACGTGCAATTGCGAATAACATTTTTATTCGAGTTTCTAGCTTCTCCAATTCAGCGTTCCCACAGCAGCTAGTGGAATCGATTATTGTCACTGTCTGCAGCATGGCATAGCTGGATTTTCATATAACTCTACACTCGCCGCTCTAATATGTATTCACTCTAATTTTAGGCTGCTTACAAACAGATAGCGACCGGTTGATAGTATAATAGTAATGCGACGGAAACTTTAGTTGCATTCTCAAACATACTAAGTTGAATGGTACACCAGTTTAAACGTATTTCTCTTGTCTCGCTGCTATCACTTCACTATTGGACAAAACTTATGAAGTGGAAAACAAAACCTATTTTTGGACAATTTCTATCCAAATTTGGGAAAGGAACAGTTTTGGGCTTTAAGCCTGTTGTTCATAGTTGAAAATGATATTGTATCTATCATTGTATAAATAAATGAATGAATGATACTATGAACAACATCATATCATTCAACTTTGTATGTTTGAAAAATAATCTAAAGGTTTTCTATCACCCGGTTATTCCCAGTGTGTTTAAGCAGCCTAAAAATTCCGTTTGTGTGAGTATGGTGGATTGAATCAGGATGTGCGTGGTTTCATGTCCAGAGGAATACTTTGAATAATGATAATTATAACTGTTAATGATAAGATGATCTAGATAATATAAGATATTATATCATATTCTATTGAACACAATATTTTTACAACGAATAGTTTAATATCGTATTTGAGTCGAGTCTGTATGTGAAGAATTATTGAAAATACAATCACAGAAATAAACTTAAAATAATTGACATTATAGAAATGAATGAGAAACCGCAAATATTAGTTTATAAATTTCAATAATTAAATGTCAACTTCAATTTAAGTGTATTCACTTTCTTTGACAATAATTAAGCTCTTCCAATATCTATTCATCAACATAATAAACAATGAAAATTCAAGTTTATTCTTTCGTTTTTCCAGAAGAAACCAGTATACGTGCTATATCCAAATTACACGCTCCCAGATCTCGAGTTTCTGAGAGACTATCCAAGTGACCTGGAGCACATATTCCTGGCGCCTCTCAGATTCACTCCCAACTGGACCCCTCCTTCCACTCCCCCTCCACCCCTCTCCATCCCCAAAGTGGACAGCACTAAATCGCCAAGACCATTCTCTTGTGCCGAGTTGGATGCTTTAAGGAAAAAAGGTGAGCTGCTATCTATTTGTAAATTTACTTTGATTCAGTTTATTTTAATGAATTGTATATCATTGGATCAATAAATGAATTATTATTGACATCAATAATAATATTCATAATTCTTCTGGATGATGGACAACACAGAGGAGTCTATTGATAAAATTCAAATGTATAACATGTGTAATTCAACTTTCTACATTCACAGTACAAAGTATGGAGTGTCTTAGCCGATGGCTAAGTTAAACCTGATCTCAGGTTCGGAGATCAATTCCTTGTGTAGAAAGGCCATATTTTTTATCCGACCACTTTTTTGATTCGGATGTCAAATCTCCGTAAAAACAGTAATTAATTCATATTTAACTTAGACTTTTAAGAATTTCTCCTCAGAAACTTGAGAAATAGTTGATGGCTTCAAAATACTGTTTAAGTTTGCTGGAACATTTCTAAATAAGATTTTGATGGACCATTTTTTTTTCTTATGTTTCAATCTATAAAATAATCAATTCGTTGATAATAGTTAATATTTGTCATAATCTAAAATACATTTATATAATGTTTTATGAAACTATTCAATGTTTACTATTTGTTTAAATATTTCAGGATTCGGTCACATACTGGACTGGGAGAGTTTGACGTTCCTACTACCTCATGACTACTACAAGCTTCTTCAGGACGTGCCCGAGATCAAGCAGTATGGAGCGGCAAGAATGGATCACACAAAGCCCCTATTCTGTCTCTCACCTACCTCCAGCAAGTCTAATCCTTATGATTTTGCTCCGTTCCCCAATGGTCAGTTCAATTGTCAATATTTAAGTAAATGTCAAGTACTTGATAGTTGTTCTAAATGATCACCAAAACTTTATTGTTCTTTTATTTATTGATGCATTTTTTACAGCTATCGTGGAAAAATTATTTAATTGCTTCATTGTAATTTAGTATTGCATTGTAAAATGTTCTATGATTGAGGTATATTATTATTTTTATGTAACTAATAACATCGTGTGTTGAGTGGAAGAGGGGGCTCTTATTGCATCAACTTCGCCCACATCACTTTCAACGCTTTAAAGTGCCAAAAAATTTAGATATTTATCTATCCATCCATCCATCTACTTATCTATCTATCTATCTGCATGCAAGCTCTAAGAGCAAGCATCGGCTCAATGGACACTCGGATACCAGAAGACTATTATTGAGTTCCTTACCCCCACAATAAAAATATAAGATGTCGTCTCATGTAGTGGGAGACCAGGAGGCAGAACTAAACACGAAGCCTCTATATACTTAATTCATATGCTATACAATTTTAGTAATGTATTATCTATCCATTCTAGTAAGCTAATTAAATTTCAATCAAGTTTCTTCGTTTGTTGAACAGCTCAAACGACAGTGAACGTCTCGACGTCGTCTAGCATCGCGACACAGCCGTCATCCGGCTACCGGGGCTCGTCGACGCTGCTGACCGACTCGACCACCACCAGTCCATGCCCCCAACCCAATCCCAACCCCAACCCACTGTTCGTCTACCGCTACGACAGCATCAGCTCGGAGGGGGGCCTGTCGGGGGGGCCACCCCTGCCCCGGCGCTCCATCTCGCTGTCAGACGCGCCCCCGCGGCCGCCTCTTCCCAAGGGCATCCTCAGGAACACCACCCTCGAGAACATCAAGAGTCGCAAGAATACCGTCAACAAGAAGAGGTTTGTTCGAACTCATCTCATTTTAATAATTAAACTTATTATAACTTGAACTAAATATGTGTTACAACTTGTTAAACCAAATTATTCTTCTCTGACACAATTATTTGGGTTAATAACATTCATTAATATCATATTCAATGCCCCGTCTTCCATCGCATCCAATGGCTCGGGTTATAAAAATGACCGATATTAGAGGATTTCATTAACAGAATAGAACTTGTGTTAATGAAACAGGATATCTCATAAATAACAAGTAATAATAATTATATTACTGATAATTATGATTAGCTGATATTTATCATATCTCCTCCAAAAGGGTGTAGTCAGGAATACGCTTGAGAACATGAAGAGCCAGAAGATTACGGTTGAACAGGAGAGGTTTGTTGGAGTTTTTAATTATATTATCCTGTTTGAAATAATCCATAATTGAAATTTACAAGCAATTGAATTGGTTTTTTCAACATTTACGACCTTACCTTATTGCCAACCTAACAAAGTTAGATAGTATCAAAAGATTACTTGGCTTAGGGTACCCAAATTCAACTTTTAAAAGGTTCAGTTTCACAGAAGCCTGTTTGATTTCAACGATGATCAAATGACCAAGAAGACATCTTCAATTAGCAATAAAATGATGCAAGAAGGATACAATATTTCAATTGAATTAAACTGACGTTTGTGCATCCAAGCCTGAGATTTGAAATAAAATTATGTAATAAGGATGCAATTTATCAATTTTGTGACTTGGTTTGTCCAGATACAGCATGTTCGAACTGGGTGTCGACATCGACTGTGACGAGCTGATGGAGCTGGACTCTAACAAACGCAAGTCGTTGCCGAACCCAGTCGCAGCCGCTGGTGGCAGCGGCCGAAAGACGACGACGGCTGACGACCTGTCTTCGGACGAGGGGGTGGGGGTGGAGTGGTGGGGGGACTCGCCACGCCCCCCGACCCCGCCCACCACGCATGCGCTCAGACTGCAGCATTTGCTCGAGATGAGCGGAAGCGATCACTGGGACAGGCACGATGTCGATAATCTGCGTGCACAGGTACAACAAAACATCAACACTATTATGAACCAGTAAATAAATTGTGAATATACATCTTGGAGATGGTATGGTTACGAGAAAATGTCCAATAAATATCAATAGAAGACAGGCAGGATGTCGATAATCTGCGTGCAGTGTTACAACAAATAAAATAGTATGGTTCAATAAATTGATTAGGTTATAAATATCCATCTTATAGATAGTTTGGTCACGAGAAAAAGGTTGCCTATGGATGTTTCCCCTGCCGATTAGTGTAAAACAGATAGCTTAAATATTCATCATAAAGATGGGTTCAGTTACAAGAAGGCTCAGTTACAAAATGACTCTGTTGAAGGTCGGCTGTTGAAAAGGACGTATGGTTGGCTGCCCTACCGACTAGTGCTAAACAGATCATGAGAGAAACAGAGCATGCGCTGAATTGTTGAATTGTATACATTATCGACATAATAATTCAAAACCAAACAGAGCACGGGCGCTAAATTGATGATAATATTCGTTATCAACACATTGGTTACATGTATCCAAACTGTTTAGTTAGTCGGCAAGTGTTGGTACTACTATACTAACTTATAGCAGTACATATCAATAAAATTATGTTAGTACTGTAAGTTTTGTCGTTGATCAACAAATCAAAAACATGAAGTTAGACACAAAATATCGTCAACGGAATAGTAGGCTCGAACCTCGAATAACAGTCTTTTCAACAGTCCTCTAAATTTTTTCAAATCAGTAGTGTTTCACAGATCCTGTGAGAGTGTATGCTAGAACTATAGAATAACCAATCTGTATTTCCTCCATGATAAAATTGAAATAATTTAAGTTACAGAAACTTGCTCCATCAAACAACAGTCCTTTTAACTGCTTCTCAAACATTTTCAAAACAGCAGTGTTTCTTAGATCCTGTGAGAGTGTAATGTAGATCATTCTTAGATCCTGTGAGAGTGTAATGTAAATCACACAATACTTCAAGCTACAGAACTGTTACTTTGTAGATTTTACACTGAAGTTACAGTATTTTTCCCATCAAACAACAGTCTCTTCAACAGCCTCTTAAACTTTTTTCAAAACAACAGTGTTTCTCACATCCTGTAGATCATACTACATTATATTATACACTGTATAATGTAAGTTGTCCCATCAAACAACAGTCTCTTGAACAGTCCAGTAAACCTTTTCAAATCAGCAGTGTCTCTTAGATCATGTGAGAGTGCATTGTAGATCGAGCAGTTCTGTGAGTTCTGTAAGATGTTACAGCAAGTGTTGGTTTGTAGGTGAGCAAGTTTCTAAGCAGCCAGGCGGGAAGGAAGAGCGTAAGTTTTGCCGACAAGTCAGAGTCGGAAGTTGGTCAGCAGGGGATGACTCCACCCAACTCTCCACAGAGCTCCCTGTCCCAGAGGGGCTACCAGGTAATCTACTTGCCTGGCTAGTATTGATTCAAGCCCTCATCCTGCTTTGTAGAATCTTTACAAAAACATTACTAAAGTAGTAGACTTGTCTTGCTAGTTTTTTTTAATTTCAACCCTCATCCTGCTTTAGTAGAATCATTGAAACTCTACTAGTGATCCTAGAATTGCCTGTTTAGGTTTGATGTTTTTATTTCAAGTCCTAATCCTGCTTTAGATTAATCCTGCTTTAAATGTCACAAATTTGTCAAAGGAGGAATAGGCCTGGCTTGTTTTGATTTTTTATTTCAAGTTCTTATCCTGCCTTAGTAGAATCATTGAATTGTCACAAATTCCTCAATAAAGTAATAAATATGCTGGCTAGTTTTGATATTTTATTGCAACTCCTAATCCTGCCTTAGTAGAATCATTGAATCGTCATAGATTGCTGTCGATGTAAACCTATTCATTGCAAGTTTTGTTTTAGAAAAAAATTACCCAATTTCCTTTTGGCTGGTTTTGCTTTGTAAACGTACATCATCATTTTAAAGAGTCATTGTATCGTTTTGCTGAATTGCGAATTTATAACCGTAAACAATCTACGTTTTTATACTGAAAAAAATCAACTAGACTTATTAGAAATTTTTGTCTTACGATTTTATTATTATTTTTTTTTCATTTGGAAATGAAAGAAGAGACGGAAAAAGAAGAAGAAAATGGAGAAGAAAATGGAGAAGAAGAAGAAGATGGAGAAGAAGAAGAAAATGGAGAAGAAGAAGAAGAAGAAGAAAGCGGAGGAGGAAAAAAGAGAAGAAGAAGAAGAGTAGGAGTAACGATGATTGATTGAACGTATAGATGACGCCGTACAGGTGAAAAATGATGGACATTTTTCAATTTCCTGTTCACACGAGTTTCTATTAATTTCCTCTTGTGGTGTCTTTTATTTTGAATTTGGTCTTCAGTTGATTCATTTTTTATTCCTCAGCTTGAGTATGGTCTATTTTTGATCGGTACCGGTACTGAGGTCTATTATAACGATGCTATTGATTAATGTAATTGGGCTTGAACCGGATATCCAAAACCCAATGGTTGATTGTCTGTTTGAATGGATTTCTTCTATTCAATCAACAAATATCTGGGCACCGAGCTTCGCTCGTTATTTTTATTTATTGATAAACAGAACACAATTCTCTAAAATGATCGTTTTTATATATTTCACAGCTGGCTAAACGTCATCTTATGAATTTCGGGGATTCGATATTTTGATTTTTCACATACTCACTTTTTTACTATCCACAGCTGTTTCAGCCAAGGATGAATTATCCTTTTAATGTCGTTCAGCGAGTTTTCCCAAGGATGCGACTTAGTGCAATCGAATCTTTATAAAATAAACCTACTATGTTCCAAATTTCGTGAAAATCGTTAGAGCCGTTTTCGAGATCCGTTAAACATAAATAACCAGATATAAAAATAGCAAGATATACAGAAATTGCTCGCTCAATATAATTAGATATCATGAATAATGTATCCTCAAAATTTCATGGATTTATCTCTGACCGAATTTGAAATGATCTGTTAGAAAAATTTAAACTAAAGTCTGTTCTATCTTAAAAAATAATAACAGGAAAAATAAATTCCTTTTTATTGTTATTTTGATAACTTGATTATTATTTCGTATACACAAAGTATTTCGATAATAAATCTAAAAACTTTGAAAAATATCATTAGTAAAATGATTTTTTCTCTTAATTACTCTGTCACTTTTAGTTTCTAATGAAGCTTTCTTTGTTTATTAGCTAGAATAATAATTATTGAAATGTGGCACGTCAGCTTCGCACTGCTTCTTACCGCACTACTTCTATTTTTCGATAATGATAAATTATCAGTTAATGCAGCATTACTATTATTTGGTTTTTTATTGAATAGCTCAATATTATTGATGAACTTTTTTCACGGATGAATTTTGTTTTCATTTTGTACCTATGTTGAGTATGTTACTTGAAGAGTATTGATCAGAGTATCTAGTTTCTTTCCCAAATAATGAATCCTCCAGAGTGTACTGAGATAGTTTCATTTCTGAATCTTAGAGTTGAATTCTAACATTTACTTTCTTTTTTTCAGTGCAAGCTGCAAGTTAACCTTGGAGACAATGTTATCAGAGAAGAAAATGAAAATAGTGTGTCGATTGACAATAGGTTTCGATTCTCAGATAAAACAGGTGAGTTATACAGTGTCGTTACTGTACTTATGACTCATATTTTTTCTCAACTTCATAAACTTTTCAAAACTTCTTTACTTTGCGAGTCATATTCAACCCCATCAACTTTGAAATTTATTAATTTTGGGTAAAGTAGAAAACCTCCAGTTCTTATATGGACAGTTTCTAGATGTGATTTGCTAACAAAAGTCATAACGTAAGCTGAGGTTGTAATATTGACCATCCTCTGTAAATTAATAATAATATTATCCAGAATATCCTCATATCAGTCGAATAATATTTTTCGCCCCACTTGGATGTAATGAGTTGGTTTTCGTGCGTCATATGGAGGCCGAAAATGATTGTTTTCTGACCAGGCCGGTAAAAGTTTTACGGCCCTGGGGCTGTAAAATAACCTTGAAGTCAGCTGATTCTGATTTGATGTGAACGTGTTTACAAAATGGTTTATGAATCAGTTTATGCTTCTAGAATTGAATAAGTATTCTACAATAAGATACTATCATTTTATTTGGATGAATAAAATACAGATATTATTATATATATTATAAACTATTCAAATTAGATTTTCAGAGTAGGATAGAACTTCTAACCTAAACTTCCGAAGTCAACGACAACAAGCATTGTTGACGTTGACATTCAGATTGGCTAAATTTCAAGTGTGCTAAAACAGCTGATCAAAAAACTTTTCATTATTTGTGTTTATAATTCAAGAATAGAAACATTTATAATAATATCATCTTATTGTCATTTGGAAGAATAAAAAGTATAAACTCAACCTCTTACATAATTGAACATAATCTTTTAGGTTATTTAGACAAATCAGAATAAAAAATAAAAATACTTGGTACTTGGACAATTTCCTGATATTCGGATTACCTCAGATTTGCTAGAGCTATGACCTTCCTGTTTTGCTCTCGGAAGTGCCTAATAAACAATTATTCTCATATATATATATATATATATATATATATTGTTTATTTTTGTGTGTGGCGAAAAATAATGTTCTCACCATGGGCAAAAATGTTTTTCCGGCTCTTAATCTTTTCTAGTCCTCGGCCTACGGCCTCGGACTTGAAAACCGATTTCGAGCCGGAAAAGTCTCATTTTCGGCCCTAGGTGCGAAATATACTATTACCTTTACAGAAATACAAAAATGATTATCATTACTCGTTTTAGTATATGCCAGGAGCTCTTTTAATAGGTGCTGCCAGTTTATTGTATTTGTTAGTTTCAGTAGAGTTGTAATATATATTTATATAGTATGTGTTCATATAAAATAAAATTCACGCCTCTCTAAAAGGAATAGAAACGCACTATAGTTTCGTGTGAAATATTATTATGTTGAATTTTGTATCAGGTTTTTATTTGACATAAGGTCATAATAAATATAAAAGATTAAAACTAGTCTATATATGCAGTGCAATCTAGTGCAGTATCTCGAAGATCTTGTTACTAGGTGGTACTACTTTACTCTCATTATTCGTCATATGAAACAGCAACAAGGAAGCAGCGCTCCAGCAGTATGTGACACGTCAAAGTGTAATCTATCTAATATTACTAATAAACTCCATCTACACTAAACACAACAGACAAGAAAACACAAAAAATTACATATAACATGCATAAAGCAAAAAGTCCGCTAGTTTGTGTGGACACAATACAATAAGAAATTCCCTAAGTGTTCTTTTAAACTCCTTCAAGCACTCAGTTTCTCTGAAGTGTCTTGTAGTTCACTATAGATGACTGTGAAATGAGGCCCAAACTTTCTAATCATCTCGTTGAAAATTCATTTAATTTCTCCAGATTTCCTTTAAGATTTTATGAATATTTTGTAATCTACTGTTTTCCATTTTTCTGAAAATGTGATTGTTGTTTGTTCAGAACTGGTGGAGGCAGTGTGCTCGGCTGCGCAGCGGCTGATGAGCTGTGACCGGCAGCTGATTGAGGATGTGTCGGAGCAGGCACTCAACACACTTTGTCCGGCACTCTACAGCCTGCTCAGCGACGGACTCAAGCCCAGTCTGGAGACGCCTTTCGGTGAAGTCGCCAACTCCGTCTGGCAGGTGAGATAGAAAATAATATAATTGAATAGAACAGAATAAAGTGAAATAGTACTGCATAGAATAAAGTTTATCAGAATAGATTATCTCCTAGTTTTGATGGTATATTTGGGCATTCCCATTCATTCTTCTAGCTCAATCATGTTTTGTCACATACTTGAGCAAAAGTATGTTTTATTTTTATAGTGAAATTTTATTATGCACTTGCATTTTATGTTCATTATTAATAATAATAATGCATTTGAATATATGATTTTCTACATCGCTAAACCTATTATAAGATTGATGAATAATAATTAGATTAGATTAGACCCCTTCTTTTATGGAGCAAAAATGCAAGCCTTTAGACTTCACATTCAAATTTTAAATATCCCCAAATAATCCAAAAGTCACAGATAGGCTAATTCGTCTGATTTCTTGTTCTGTACTTAAGATCGTTTCGTTCAAATATCAATATGTGACTAATATTCTTGGTCTTTGTTGTTGTTCTATAAATTAGGAAAAGAACAGTTTCGGTATTGAGCCTATTGTTTTACCCCGCAAGTATTGTGTACTCCATGTAATAAATGAATATTCACACAAAATAATCCCAAAGTATCAAGTAGTTGAAGTAATTCTACAATTCATAGCAAGCATACGAACATTATATGCCTCTGAGATTCATCCTATGTAGAAGATATAAATATTACAAATATATAATCAATATTTAAAATAATGAATAGGCCAAATAAAATATTAACATCTAATAAAATATCAATATATAATATTGTTTATCATCATTGTAGGTGATCGAGGCCTCGTCGCAACAAGGCACAATGACCCGCGCCCTCAATGAGCTGGTCGTCAAACTGAACAGTGAGGAAGTGCTCACCGAAGGAGTCATCAAGTTCAACGCCTTCATATTCGGACTTCTCAAGTGAGTAGCCCACAATCCTCTCCCATTGTTGCCGCCAACCTGTTATTTATAATCAAAACATTTTTATTGCAAGGGTAAAAATCAACATAATGAATAGAATGAATAGAATGATTTTAATGTTTTAATTCATCTCCAATTGACATTGTGCAAGGCTTGGTTGTGTGGTTCAGCCATTATATTCATGTATCCATGGTATAGTATAAGCTATTATATACATGGTATATTATAAGTTGGTTTCATTTCAATGTCATAATTCTCTCCACAGTGTGCAAGGATTGGACGTGTGGTTCAGCTACCTGCGGACAAGAGAGAGCGTGCTGCGTAAGCACTACTGCGAGGATGCTCTGCTGCTGACCGCCTGCCAGGGCAATGCCAAGAGCCGCTCACTCACTGATAGGTTGCTGGTGGCTCTCAAGTCACTCACTCAGGAGCCATTCAAGTTGGACCCACTGTTCGAGACACGGCAGCTGCATCACAGTCTCTTGCAGCTTGGGGTCAGTTATATCAATCATTCTTATTTGAATCACTATTAATTCTAATGATCACTGTTATTTTACATTTTATTGAACACTTTGCAACTAATTTAAGTTTCATATTTTGTTTTGAAAAATAAAATTATGTACCTATTAGAACGTTGTTGGAATATAACAGGTTTGTCTCTTTTCTGTAGAGGGCTACTTGTAATATAAATATGAATAAAAATCTCAGTACCCTTTTTTGAATTTTTTTAACAATTCAAAAAAGGGTACTGAGATTTTTATTTATATTTATAACAGGTTTGTATACAGTATAGTATGTATGCAAATTATATTTAATCAATAGTTGATCAACAATGAAAATGAAACAGTTACCGTAATACAAAACCTTTGTTGTCAGTTAAAATGCAAATGGTTTATGAATTATTTATTATTCCAGCCTCATTAAGATTTTGAGAATTCATATTTTTTCATTTTTGGTGGCGTAAATCATCACCCGTCATCATGATTGATCAAGTTTCACTTGGGATGTGCTCAATTTTCGGATTTTTTGGTCTCTTTATTTCCATCTCATATATTTGTGATTAATATTATAAAGAATTAGTCTCTAGTTGGAAGATTCTATAAGAAATTGCAGTTTAGCCAACTGCTGGAAAATTACTACTGTATAATAATTATTTAAAATATCCTATTAAAGCTATATAAATAGAACTAAGGATTTTTCCTTTGGTAAATAATTGCAGCAGCAGAAGTCCTTAGTTCTATTTATATAGCCTAGCTTTGGATATTTGAAATAATTATAAATTAATGGTCTCTAGTTTTTTTAAATTGATATATCTTATTCTCAATTACGATTTATTAATTCAAAAAATGTTTATATTTCGTTTTAATTAACTACCAATGCAGATGAATCTGAAACAGTATGGATATTTAGTTGTGTGTTGCATTTACTTTATTGATTATTGATTGATTCATATAACAAGTACATCATCAAAAATGATAGGGAGAGAAAAAAATAAGGTAACCTTGTGCTGTTCCTCTCCCAAATTTAGATAAGGTTACACATAGTCCGAAATAGGTCAAGTCTGCAGTTAATTTCTATATAATGAATATAATCATTGATAATAAATGAATAAACAATTGATGGACATTACAGAGAGTACCAGTGTCGCCAACCCATAGCAGTGGAAGCAGCAGTAGAGGCTCGTGGACGCTGAGGAAATTGGTGCACTCGATCCAGAGCAACCTTGGAAATGCTCCCTCTGAAGAAGAGGAACTCAACAATGTGGCTTTCCAACATCAAGGTATGATCATTTCGCTACTTGGACTATTTAAAGCAACTCATTCACGTTGTTTGGCCTATGTTAATTTATTGAATGTAGCTTTTTAATCTCTGTTCAAAGAAGTTCACTCTCAATTGGAAATAAGCAATCTTGGAATACTCTATATCAAATCCATAATAGGAAGTTATCAACAATGAACGTAGACGGTGAGAGAAATTACTTGAGATTGTATCAAAGAATAAAATCGCCAACTCTTGCAAAACACAATGTGATGATAATAACTTTTGTTGAAAATATAAAAATTTCCTGGCAGACTACCTGAAAAAATACACCATGACAATTTATTGAATATGGTATGATGGAACGCCATGCTAACATAGTCCTTTAGACTACTGATAGTGTCTTCTACAATATGACACAGTAATGTTGTGAAGTAAGTTATTTCCAGCAAATGAAGATATGCATGATCGATTTATGATTGTATTAAAAATCGATCATGCATATCTACATTTGCTGGGAATAACTTACTTCACAACAATGGAAATTGTTGTTTATTGGTCAATGCTCATCAACTCTCACAGTTCATATGAGTATTCATGATGTAATCTTGATATAGAATATTAGTCCCATTATTTATAAACAAATTTCGATCTTATCTTTTTTATAAGCAACTAGCAGTAACCCATGCCTTGCAAGGGTCTATTTTGAAACTTCACAAACTGAAAACTTGACGTAATGAATTCTAGAAGAATTGAAAATAGGCCTATGAGAATCCTTGGTTGATTAAGAATTTATAAACAACATTTCAAGTAAATCAGTCCAGTAGTTCAGACGTGATGATGCGTCAAACATAATTCTCCTATCTTTTACACGCCTATACATGTATACATGTTTAAGCCAGTTCTTTCCTTTATTATATAATATAATATAATAATAGATGGATATATCCATCTATCTATCATGTTCTATACTATAATAAAGGAAATAAATGAGAATAAATTTTGAAAGGTTGAGATATCGATGTGCGGTTTTCACCATACCTTTTCTCTGGAAATCCTGTATCGGAATCATGTATCATATGACCACCTTTCAATTAAAAAAAAGGAGTTGGATTGAAAATGGCGGTTCCAAAATGGCGGAAAAAATTTGGGTGGAATGGAAAACCTGATTTTATCATTCGAAAAGGATCCCCAATCATACCTATCTTCTAATTTCCTTTTTAAGAGAAATGTACTGCCGCGTCCATACAACAACTGGAAACATGACAAATAATTGAAAACTTGATGTAATCAAATCTTGAAGAATTCAAAATATGTCTATAACCATCCTCGGTTAAGCAAGAATCTATATGAAAAATTTCAAGTTAATCAGTCCAGTAGTTCAGACGTGATGATGCGTCAAGCATAATTTTCCTATACTTTACACCTGTATACGTGTATAATCCAGTTTTTTTCCTTTATTATAGTATAGAAGATGATAGATGGATGGATGATCATTGTTATTCTACTGGAAGATAGAATAAGTTTATTCCCTTTCAGAGTTTCCCTTTCAGAGGGAGTTTTGACAACCCACTAAACTCATTTTTCATTTGAAAATTTAACGAAAAGGTGCATATGACCTTATTTTTTTGCTCAGCTTGCCAAAATACCCCTCATTCCAATATTAGGTATAATTTTCGACTGACTGTACAGTGAGTCAGTCATTCTATCAGGGCTCGAATAATTTTGAAATTTTAATTAAATAAAAATGGAAGAGAATAATTTCTTTATGTAAATATCAACACCTCTATTCAAAGACATACATACTAACTGCATGCGTTTTCATATTGCCGATACAGCATTGATAAAATTGTAGTCGTTTATTTAGCACTTTGTCTCAAAAAAAAAAAAAAAAAAACTATTCTAGCTGAGAAATTAATAATCCATGCCACGTGTAGGCCTATACATTCCATCAGGAAAACGAAGTTCAAAACTATGGTTCTCCTAAACATATGTTTTTGAGATAATTTCTTTGATGCAGCTGTTTCACATTCACCATTACAAATTATACAGAGTTTGTGGAAATAAAAATATTTATTAATTAACAAAACAATACTATTATAATATCGATGATAATAATTAATTATTAAAACAATACTTTTATTATATCAATAATAATAATAATATTATTAAACATATTTATCAATTATCAGAACAAAATTATTAAGGTTGAGTGGAATCAGGTAGAAAGCAATAATAGAACAGATGTTCTTTTTTGAATTTCTATCATATTATTTTGTTATTTCCAATGATAACAACATATGTTAGAATATCACATGCCAATAAATAAATATTATCTCATTTCCATATGGCACTCACCTTACCATGTTCATAATCAAATCAAATCAAAATTGTTTATTGTCATTACAAAACAAATTGTATAACAAGGTCAGGTACATTTACAATTCATAACATTCTTCATTCATCAATACATGAATAAGTATGGTAACGTTTTCTAACACTAACAATAATAATAGTAATAACAAATCACAATATAAAAACAGGACAACAACAATAATATTCTATATGTCTATAGATGTGTTATCAAGTGTCAAACATTCTACAAACTCATTAACACTATAGACACAAAGCTCACACAACATATCTTTCACGCATTTTTTAAAACTGCTCATATTTAATTCTCTGACTTCCGTTGGCAACAAGTTATAAATTCTCTTACCAAATTCATAAAAACTGTTCAGAGTTAGTTGTAAGTTACATTGACTTCTATGCAACAATGTCTTCTGGCGTGTTCCATAATTGTGAATGTAATTATTTGTCTGCATTTCATGCATGTAACTTTTTACATACAACAGACACTCAAGAATAAAAAGAGATGGAACCGTTAGTATTCTTAGCTCTCTGATCAAAGGTTTACAATGAGTTCTACAGTGGACTTTAAAAATAGCTCTCACAGCTCTTTTTTGTAAAATCATAAGCTTTTTCATTTCAGACGAGTGTCCCCAAACCACTATGCCATATGACAAATGACTTTGAATGTGTGCATAGTAAATTGACAGCAATACATCAACATTGACAAAAGGTCTAAATTTCCTGATGAGAAATACACCCCTAGCAACTTTTTTACTTATATTTTCAATGTGTATGCCCCATTTCATGTTTGACTCTAATGTCACACCCAAAAACTTCACCTCCCCATTTTCTGAATAATTAGCTAAGGAAAAATTCATCGTTTGGGTTTTGTTGCTGTTCAGACTAAGTGAGTTGGCTGCTGTCCAGTCTTTTATAACAGTATTTGCATCATTTATAAAACGTTCAACTGAATTTAAACATTTATTATTTACCTGAATTGCCAAGTCATCAGCATACATGTATGCATTCACTCTATCGTCTCCTATCGCTAATGGTAAGTCATTAACATATATTATAAACAATGTGGGTCCTAATATGGATCCCTGAGGTACCCCTGATTTGAGAGGCAGATATGCTGAAAAGGACCCATTAAAATAACCGATTGGTACCTCCCTGACAAATATTCTTTAAAAAGTTGTAATGCAAACCGATCAAAGCCATAGTATTTCAATTTATATAACAATATATCATGGGATATTGTGTCGAATGCTCTACTCATATCATACCAGCTCCCCATGACCTTTT
This sequence comes from Nilaparvata lugens, assembly GCF_014356525.2. Taxonomy (NCBI): domain Eukaryota; kingdom Metazoa; phylum Arthropoda; class Insecta; order Hemiptera; family Delphacidae; genus Nilaparvata; species Nilaparvata lugens. The sequence continues at coordinate 12,590,363 of NC_052511.1, forward strand.
CTCTACGATCTAAAGCATCCACACAAGCTTTCACAAAATTACGAATTGCAGTATTGGTTCCTCTTTTGGATCTGAAACCATATTGTTTATCTGAAAAAAGCTGTTCACCCTCAAAATATTTAACTAATCGAGTATTCAGCAATATTTCAAAAACCTTAGCAATAATTGGTATGATTGACACTGGTCGATAGTTACTACAATCAGATTTAGTACCTCTCTTATACAGTGGAATAACTTTTGACAATTTCAAGCACACAGGAATTACACCCTCTTTCACACATTGATTGAATAAATATGACAATACCTCCACTATATAAGGTGCAGCAAGTTTTAAAAGAGCAGAATTCAAACAATACACATCCAAACTCATACTATTACTGAGAGAAAAAATGGCGTTATAGACCTCTTCAACACTGAAATGGCCAACTGAGAAAACAGAGTTGATATTATTCTGTCTAGCATGAACAAATTTATTCAAATAATACGGCATATCATGTCTTGATTGTTGGATATTTTGTTTTGTTGACTCTACATTATCAAGGAAGCATTTATTAAATTTATCACTTGTGAGATCAGTTACCTGTGGTACCGATGTTCTATCGTTAACATTCAAATTCTCTTTTATAACTGACCAAATAGCATGTGATTTATTTTTAGTCTGCAATACTTTATTACAATAATACTCACGCTTAGCATTAAATACCATGTATTTGTACCTGGATCTCAATATCTTATACAATTCACAATGGTAAGCCAGACCCGTGTACTTGTGAAGACTATACATATTCAAGCATTCCTCTTTGAGAGCTGATAAATTATCAGTGTACCATCTAGACTTTGGGGTTTTCTTCAATTTGGAGGACTTGACCGTTTTTAGAGGAAAAACTATATCAACTATACTTAGGAATTTGTTCAAAAAGTACTCAAATTTCTCACTAATATTGCCTGTTGCATATACATCCAACCAATTAACTTTGCTCAGTAGAAGAGTGAAATACTTTTTATTACAACTATTATTAATCGGACGAATGATTCGAGAAACATTATCACTCTGCTTCAAGTCATTTCCACCAGACAACGTGAATAAGCCAAGCAATGAGTGATGATCTGATACTAAGGTCGGTATAACAGACACAGACTTAATTCTATCTTTATGTATGGAAGTAGCCATATTGTCTATACATGTTCCTCTGTCAATACATATCCTGCTTGGTCTTGTCACATCAAACACAGTTAAATTAAGATTGAAGCTATTTAGTAAGTTGACAAAAATAGATCTATGTACATCATTCACCAGTAAATCAACATTAAAATCTCCATTGAGAATAATGGATGCATTCGACTTATTTTTCTGTGATACTACATTCAAAACAACGTGAAGCGTCTCAATGAAATAATCAAAATTACACCTATCTGGTACTCTATACACTTCAAGACAAATCACATTCCATTTCGAAACAAGAACCCCAGAAACTTCACATATACTGGCTATTGACATTTCCTTCAAGTAAGTAAGCTCACAGTATTCTAGATCATCTCTTACATAAATAGCCGTACCACCCCTCCGTTCTATAGGTCTACTGTATGCACTAGCTGATCTATAGCCAGTCAAACCAACCTCAATTATCTCACAAGCTTTCAACCAGTGTTCACAAATACCTAAAACGCTGACATTATGCTCTCTAATCAAATCACCCAACTCATCAGTTTTGTTCATGACACCCTGCACATTCCAATGAAACATTGCAAAATCATTGTAAATAACCTTACTTAATAGGATCCTTTTTCATCCTTTGAAACCCTTAGAGGCAAAATATCTCAAAATCCGTTCTTAGTGCGCGTCTAGCATGTTTGAAGAATATGTGTGCAAAGTTTCAAGTCTGTAGGACAATTAGTTTGAGCTGTAGTGTGATTTTACATCAAAATTTTCGAAAAATGCCCTCTCCTGGACCCCCCTGTGCTCCTGAACGAAAATTTTCTGCATAGATCTAATTTTTTTTCGTAGCTGAACAAAAAAGTTCCTCATGACTTTGCTGTGCAATGAGCGGTTAAAAAGTACAAAATTTTGGGGGGGGCCCCAGCTCCCTCAGGGGGGCAAATTTCTGAAAATCCTTTCTTAGTGGATGTTTTCAGGCTACCATAAACAATCGTGCAAAATCTCAAGTTTTTAGGCTCAGTAGTTTGGGCTGTGGTGTGATTTCAGTCTGTAGGGGCTTAGCCTTTTATATGTATAGAGATTACGTTCACTTTGGTTAACCTTTCTCTGATCTTCGTTATCTACTAGTGTACTCTTATAACTGAAATGAATCTACCTCATTCATTCTCATTTCCATTTACATGAAGTTCCAATTTGGTAATAGACTTTGATTACAATAAGATTCTCATTGTGTATATTGTGGCTGATACGCAAATAAACTAGACTAAACTTAATGACCATCAATTCTCATCTCCCTCGAGAATTCCTGTTTTCAAACTTATCTATTGTCGGCCGACATTTATCAACAGGACACCCTGAATGTCCTCCGGCTGAGATTCAGCCGGATTGTGAGAATGACATTACGAATTATGAGAATGTTTATGAGAATTAGCCAATCGGAAGACACTTTTGGTAACGATAAACGGTGAGTGTGAAAATGACCTAAGAAGAAAAAGGAGAAGCTAATGCGCAAGATGCGAATCAAATTATTTGTTTTTATTAAAATTATTTTATAAAAAAAATGTTGATATGATTTGCAATCGTATCCACAAATAAACGAATTGTATTTTTTTACTTCTATTATTTTTCAAAATATGTAACTGAAACGTTTTTGTGTAATTGCAGAGGTGACATCTGCCCGTCCGCGGTCGTGTGTCGACTCAGTTGGAGGCTTCTCAGTGAGTGACATTGCAAGCACAGTGCGCAAGCGCTGGAGTGGCATCCATATTGGATCTAAACTGGCCAACGCTTTCGAGAGATTGGCTCCCGATGACACCGAGGAGGAGTACACTGACAGGTAGCACTTCAAGGCTCGTTTGCACAGTGACAGTTTAATCTAAATTTCAATTTAAACTGGATTAAAACCGTATCAAGTCTAGTTTATTATAATGTGTTTCAGTTAAAGCCACCAGCTGATTAAATCGAGTTTAAGCTTTGACTGTGCAAAACTGCCCTAAAACATATCAAATCAAATCAAATCGTTTATTGCACAAAAATATATACAGAATACAACTGAAAGGAAATTGACAACTTTGTGCTACACGTCGGCAAAAGAAAACTTGTACGCCGACGTGGAGTCTTAATATAACTTATTCACTTATACATTAATATTAATATATAAAGTGATCCTACAATATTATAATATAGGCTAACAGTAATTAACATTCAACCAACTAAATATTCCATTCTAAGAAATAACAATAAATTAAAGATATACATAAAGCTGAATCTAAGATTCATACAACATCAATCAATATTAAACCAAATCATTAATTGAATAAAAATAATTTTCTTTCACCCAGGTATGGAAATCTTTTATTTTAGGCTTCTTTATCAACCATCCTCTTGGAACTTTATTATAGAGTTTATTTCTCAAATATGAAATACTTCTACGGGATAGGGTGCTATCAACTCTTTCAATTGTGATTAAGTTTTGAGCGACTTGTCTAGTTACTCTTTGAAAATTTTGAATATTTTTTAATTTGAGCACATGTTTCTTAATAGTCTTTAAAATGAACAATTGTCTTATAGTGAACAGATTGGAATTTTGAAACAATGTGACACTTGGGAAATCTCTCGGATACCTCATTATTGTTTTGATAACTAACTTTTGTAAAACAAATAGAGGTTTTAAAGTTGAATCAAAAGTTCCTCCCCATATAGAATTACCATACTGAACTAAGGATTGGAATAGAGCAAAATAAACAGATTTTAGTAATTTTAGACTCAAAATACTTCTAAGCATGTACATTTTTAAATTGACCACCCTTAATTTTCTACAAAGGTAGCTAATCTGAGGTGACCAGCGTAGATGCTTATCAACAAAAATACCAGATACTTGTAATTAAGATAAAGAAAGGAAAAAGAAAAAAGATGTTGTCGAATTCCACTATAACATTTATCTTTATCTATTTTTCTTTATCTTAATATGGAGAAGTTCCACAATATCTCTGATAAAAGTGTTAAATACTTGTAATTGTTTACACTCTCAATAACCTCATTGCAAGAATCACATGGATACCTGTTACAAGCATTATTCAAACAAAGCCTGTTCATATCTAGATCTCCTCTTGTTGTTGGACTGAAGGTCATACATTTTGTTTTACCAAGATTTAGTCTCAAATAATTACATTTTAGCCACTGAGAAACCTTATAGTAACCCACTTTTGTTTACTTGATAACATCTTCCCAGGAACCTTCTTGGAAGATAAGTGCTGTGTCATCAGCAAAACAAATTGTCTTAGACCCAACTGAGTCCAGTACACTAGGCAGGTCATTAACATAGATCAAAAATAAAACTGGTCCCAATACAGTCCCTTGAGGTAGACCCCATGTCACATCTCTAATCTCACTATTACTACCACCACAGCTAACGATTTGGCTTCTACCCCTTAGATAACTTTCAAAGAAATCTAACTCTATTCCTTGAATACCAATATTAGATAGTTTCTGGATCATTTTATCATGTGGTACTGTGTCAAAAGCCTTGGCCAGGTCCAGAAACATTACCAAGGTTTTTTTATTTGTTTTGAAACCATTGTATATTGTCTCAGTTAAGGACTCCAATGCATCCTCTGTGCTTCTACCCTGTTGGAAACCAAACTGCCTCTTATCAAGGATTTTATTAACATCTAGATATTCAACTAATCTTTTCTTTACCAATTTTTCGAAAATTTTAGAAATAGAACTTAGCAAGCTAATTGGTCTATAATTTTGAGGTATTTCTTTACTCCCCCCCCTTGTGTAAAGGAATAACTTTTGCATGCTTGAAATGCAAGGGAAAGTATCCAGATGAAAAACAACAATTGAAAATTTCTGAAAGAGGTTTAGAGATTGTGTCAGTTAATAGTTTTAGCACGCTGTTGGATATGTTATCCCATCCTTGAATACCAATATTAGATAGTTTCTGGATCATTTTATCATGTGGTACTGTGTCAAAAGCCTAATTATCAGCCTTATTATCATTCAAACTTTTGATTACTTCCTTGATTTCTGTTTCAGTAACAAAATTGAAATTAAATGCATTTCCAATATCTATTGTTTGTTCCAAATATTGATCTTCATTCTGTCCATGTATATCAATTTCCTGCGCTTGATTTATACCTACATTCACAAAATAGTCATTCAAAGCATTAAGATCTTGATTTACATGTAATTGTGAATTCTTATTTACCCCAATAATTGCTTGATTTATCACAGACCATATCTTCTTAGGGTCACCTTGAGCTTTATTTATTTCTGATTGATAATATAAATCTTTTGCTTTTCTAATTAGATCTACTATTCTATTTCTGTAAGACAGGAATTTCCTTCTCAGCTCTACATTAAATGGTTCATTTTTCAATCTTTTATATAATCTATCTCTTATAGTTATGGACTTTTAGAATTCCATTGGACATCCAAGGTTTCAAATGTTTTTTAGTTAAATTAACCTTTTTAATAACTGTTGCTCTACTGATGCACAGTGTTTTACTGTTTCTACTGAGTACCTTTAGTCAAGTCATTTTTGTTCTGAATATAAATCGTAGCTGAGTCTCATTGTTATGTTGAGGAAACACATTCAGGGTTTTTTACCTGTTGTTTTCATTGTCAAATTTTGAATAAATGAATAATTTGTCTCCTGAATTCTTCGACAATGTATGGAGCACGTAACGTAAATGGACGGCTGCTTCATTGTTCGCTGTTTCATTATTCTCCCTTCAGTAGAGGATTGGAACAAACGAGAAGCAATTGGCCTTAACACAACTTCGTCACCATACTCATTACACAATTTGTGGTGGATTTCAGTGCCACTTTTATTCTTTACTGTTAAAGACTGATTACACTACGCATTTTTATTAGGCGGTAGAAGTGAGTGGTAGCTCCATGTTGTATTGCTTGTAACTGAATAATGAATCATGGCAGCCGCATGAAAATTTTACAGAACTGCCACTAAACCTGAAAATTTCAGTCTTTTCTTGCCATGTACAGGATTATAAAAAATAGTATGACTTAATTCCGGAACGATCCTTGTATATAAGGTGAAATTCAAAATAAGATGGAATATAATATTGTTACAAACAAAACCGCGAAGTACATTCTTGATGATTTAAATATCTAGAGAAGCTTTACTGTAAACTGAGAGGTGAATTAAGAAATTAATTCATCAGTGATGGAACTACCAATGGGTGTTGTGATAATTGGTCCTGTCATGCTACAACTGAATTGAAAAGATACTTGGAGAGAAGTAGTACAGGCTTAGCCTAGTTTTTCCTCCAATGTCATAATTGTATTATAATTATAGTAGTTTATACAATAAATAAATATTCAGAAAGAAATTGAGATGAACCTCTTTCTTGTAAATAACGATATCTCTATAACTTTTTATTATATTCACTTTTTTAATGTTTTTATTATAAAATTGGTCTTGATACAATTCGTGTTAACTTTAAATATTTATTGTTTGCAGTTTGGAAACTGGGATGGGCCCGACTAACGACTCGGAACCTGACAGTGGAGAAACGGATGTGAGCGGAGGCAAATTTAGAAGACTGCAAATGAAGTGGGAAATGCTGAGTGGCAAAGAGACCCCGGACAATAGCACGCACACAACACCAATGGCATCTCCCGTCAAATCAAAGTCAGTGACAAACTCGAACAATATGATTCCTTCACTATTTTGTCTTCCATAGAAGAGCAAAAGATCTGAATTTAATCGAATCATTATTCACTTGAAATTTCACAATATTACAATTAAAAGTGCCTTTTGCTGCTGTTAATAGTGGACTTTGGTAAATGATGACTAAATTTAAATCAAATCTCGTGTTCTTAATGGGTCGCTCTTCAGTATGAATTCATTCCTCGTCTTGAAGTTTGAGCCCATAAGAGATATTTCTCCATACTTATGATGCTTTATGGTTTCTTCATACTATTGTTTCGTGTGTGATTTAGTTTTTATGAAGAGATGGATCAATTTTAACTAGAAACAGAAGCAAATCCACAACTTACCTTCTTCTAATTCTAATAGAAATAGTTTAATTAAAATACATAGTACGCATAAATGAAGGGTTATATGAAAGTCTGAAAAATACCGAGTTGATAAAAGATAATATTATTTTGAACATATTGAACTAGGCCCACACATGAAAATCATCCAAAAAAACTCGAATTCATATTCTTTCAGATTACATGTTTATACAATCATATGAATGAAACATGAATTGTTAGACCTCGTCTATACGGACCAAATAAACGCGACCGAATTTCGGTTGAAGTTTTTCGCTCGTTACAGAACGCACGGCCTTTTATGAGACAGATTATATGAGCGAAATTCTGTCACGTCTATTTGGACCGTATAGATGGAGCCTTACTGTAAATACGAACGTTACTGTATTTAGAATTCTGGTGAAATTTTATAGGGACTTAATGTCACTACTTCTGGTGAAATTCTAATCTGTAGTCTGTTTCTTAACAAATATTTACTATCACTATGAATAACCTTTCCGTTGAAAAATAGTAAAGTACTCACATTTTGTCGGCAATCATTTCAAATGTTCTCAATATTGATCAATGAGAGGGAGGTAGATCAACAATACCAAACATATATTTATTAGCATTTTGTGTTATCAATATGAATAATCTTTCATGTGAGGAATAGTACTCACACTTTCTCGGCAATCAATATGTGTCATAATGAAGATTATATTGTGGTAGTATAGAATATATCGGAAGTTAGGCAGTATGGAAGGTATTGTGGAAAGTATATTAGTTGAAGCTACTCTTAATTTCCACAGCATGACGGTGGATTGCACTTTTTCACAAATTGTCTTTTTAAAAACTTGAAATAAGTGGTTGTGACAGTATTATTCAAGGTCGTTCTATTCAAATACTTATCGTCAGCTATTTTTGTCCTGCTTACTGATAGATTTGATGACGTTTGTTCCCAGTATACCTCGGTCTCGCATCCCGCGACCCGTGACCTCGCCCATCCGACCGCAGGCGACGCAGCAGACGCCTTCGCCGGCCGGCAGTGCGACATCCTCCCGTCTGCCCGAGAGACCCGCCATGAAGAAGCCGCTCTCCATACCTAGTCAACTCAGGAAGCCAAATGTCAATGTCAACAGGTCAGTCCACCTACTATCATTCTTGGGCCCGATTAAATCTGATGAACCATTGAACCTATAAATGTGTAATGGTCTATTTGGTTTTAATAAGTGTCCCAGAAACCGAGCCTTGATGTCTCAATAGTAGATATTTGATTATTATTTCTCCAAAAGAACAAGTTATGTGAGTTGTTTCAACTGTTTTTATAGTTATTAGTTCTCTCAGGCCCGGTTTCTAGAACACTTACTAAATACTGATGGATCATTAAAACTTGTGATATAATTCAGATTTAATAGTGCATTAAATTTGATAAGTATCCGAGAAACCGTGCTTAAAATAACCTATAATAATTCAGTCTCGAAAATAGGTTTTACTATTTAAAACGAATAAATAAATTTATTAGCCTAGTAATAATTTTCAAAAAATGCATAACTTGGAAATTAACTGATCACTTTTTTCAGTAAGTGTGATCAGTGTACAAAAACAATACAGTATATATAAATTAAACTTATCAAAATATAAAGGTGTCACCTGTTGATTGCTCTGTTCTGCTTTGGTGCGATCCACATTAAACTGTCTGCATTACTCATAAATGACACAAATTCTTTCCATTCAAACAATGCTGGCAATTTGAAGTGGATGTCAGTTTATATTTACACTACACTTATTCCGGGTTTCATCAATTAATACTCGGTCAAGTCGAGTACGCGCTCTACAAGTATTCACTGGAATTATGGATGGTAACTATTGCCATAGAAATCGCATGTTCCAATGTACTCGTTGTGAATTGTAACTGACTTGACCGTGTTCAAATTTATTGACCTAACTTGGCGAAACCGGGCATAAATGTTGTTGTCTCAAATCACTTTGAATTCTGACTTATTTTTCAAGTTTAATAACTTATCAATGACGTGCCTAGTGTCGTAGGTGGTGATTTGAAGTGAAAAGAAATATTTTTGGGCCGACTGCAGGTCGCATTTTTTTGGTACACTAATTTATCTGTTTACAGGGAGCTATTACTGTTTATTATAGTCCAATTTATGATGGAAATTACTGAGATATTACATTTATTCAAATGCTAATAAATATCAATAATTTTCGGGGTGATTTCCAGCATTCAATTTGGATTTTCGTTTAATAATAATTTCTAATTTGAGACTTGAATGTTAGCAGATTTAGCCAAGCTTCTCGAGGTTTTGATTACTGTTATAAAAGACTGATTTGTGACTTGTATGTCAGCAGGTCGCGAGTGATGGACCCAGGTGTACCGTTGAAGGCCCGGTGCCGCCCCAGCAGAGCCGACCTCCCGGCTAACAAGGGCGGTCCGGCCGTGCGACCCAGTTCGCTGCCCTACCGCACTTCCACCCCATCCACCCCTCGGCCCAAGGACCGCAGAGCCGCCTCCTCTTCAACCGTCCGCAAACCGGCGCAGGACGCAGCTGCCAATCACAAGTAACACATCGTTTCACTCACAAAATAATGAAATTCAGATCATTTTTTATTTAACCTGACGTTCCACTAAACAGGTACAACTGTACAGTTGAAAATCTGAACGTTGGGATGGCCACTAACTTGATAATCGTTACAGGCCATACGGTTTAGACATCCGATTGTTTTAGACTGTCAGATTGATTGATTGATTTGATGTCTTTATTGAAAAACAGGAGGGTGAAGCTAGGACGCAACCCTCACACATAACCCTAATTACACTTGGTCAGATGTATCGGACAACTGCTTTCATATTCTATTCATTCTGTAGAAGTAGCTAATTTATCAATATTATATTGAATTTAGCACATCAATAATTACAAATCCATCAAATGGCGAATTCATAACTGATGTTTTGAAACATTAATTGAAAATCTATTTATTTCCATTATTAATGTTTTGATTTTGAACAGTTCAAACTATTAATGTTCAAAGTCATTACATCATCATTGGTTTGGTAGTTTTGATGGAATAAATGAGGAATATGAATTGATGTAAATGCCTTGGAGTCAACCCGTCACCTTCTCTCTTGCTTTCTACTCATTTCCACTTCTTTTATCTTTTCATTTTATACAGTTTATTCAATTATGTTACTCACAATTCTTATATTTTTGCCCCACTATGTGACGAACTTGTGATATTATTTTACTACTTTCTTCCTATTTTTTATTATTTCTACAGACAGAAGCAACATTTTTTTTCTCAAAACTTTTCACAAAACTGTTCAATAGTTACCGTACTTATTAATAAATTACAATACTTTACTAATCATTTACCGCAATTTCTCTTTTCATTGAATTTATTCTCTATGCTAATATCAAAAATTATTGTTTTTACTTTTTCATCCTGTTTTTCTTTTGAACATTCTCATGGTTTTCTATTTCTTGAATTTATTTGGTAATCATTTACCACATTTTCTCTTTTCATTGCTCGATGCTAATTCCAAAAACTATTGTTTTCACTTTTTCATCCTGTTTTTCTTTTGACGATTCTAACTAATGGTTTTCTATTTCTTGAATTTATTTGGTTAGGCTGCATATTTTTGAAAATCAATTTCAAATTATTAAGTTGATTTTGTGATGAAATTCAATTTGAATTTATTTTTTAACCCCTCCAATAAATTATTTCTGTCCTATTATTCATCGGCCATTATTTGAATTTTCCAATTCTTCAGATTGAATTTTGATAAAAAATGTTACTTTTCATTCAATCTATTTGTTGCTCTCAGTATCAGTTTCCTATTTACTTTTGTATTAAATTTCACTCTATCATTTTATTGGTTTGTTGTTCATTTTAGTTCCAAATTCACTTTTGGATGTGAATTTGTTTTATAATTTCATTGATTTGCTGCTGTTTATTCTCGTTTTATAATTTTGTTTTGCTCTTTAAATTTTGTTTCTAATTATTATTTTGTTGAATTCTTTCTTTCCTTCCCGGGGGCACGTTGCAGCCAATCGTCGACCCCAAGGCACAGTGTGAAAGGCAGTAGTTAGCTGTTATGTGCACTTGTAGTGCTGGCGCTGAACCTCTCCCCTCTGCCCTCTGCCCAGGTACGTGGTGACGCTGACACATCGGCTGCCGTCAGACAGCGGCCATCTTGCCTTCAACGAGGGAGAACGACTGCGTTTGGTGCTCGACGTGGACGAAACGTGGCTGCTCTGTTGTCGTGATCAGCAGAAGGGTTTAGTACCACGGTCAGCTGTCATACTTGTGCATAATTAGCGCCCTGGAAAGGGGCCAGTCTCTTAACGCAACCTAACCTAACCTGAGGTATGGTTAGTGAATTCTTTCACTTCAGATGAGGTTTCCAAAGAATACTGTTGTAGAAATCCACGAAAATATGTTACACAAAAACTGTATCATAATCCAAGGAACGGTTAGTAAGGTTACTTCAGATGAGAGTTTTAAAGAATACTGTTGTAGGAGACCACGAAAATACATGTTACACAAAATCTAACCTAATCTAAGGTATAGCTATTAAATAGCTTCTCTTACGTATTTGAGGGTATTATAAAAGGAATATATTAAGCGATAAAAGTAATACTATTACTGAATTTAACATAAAATCCAACCTTACTTAATCAAAACATGGCTAGTCAAATGTATCTATGATTAAAAGGAAAGTAAGCCTTTCAAAAAAATAATAAAAGTTATACTTTTTAATCTATAAACTAGGCCCATGAAGAAGTCTATGTGCGAAGGCTAAACTTATTTAATAATTATAGTTAGGAAAGGTTCCTTAATGGCCTTCCTGTAACATCCTTGAATCATTCTTGCCTAGCCGAATTAGGGAATTGTTTCACTTTTATAATCCTTACTTAATTGGATATAGGCTTCATTATAAAAAGTAATATTTTCTTATTAATCTTGAAACTAGCTTGATTATTCATTTAAAGTCCATGAATATAAATGTAATGTATTACACTTCAAATAAGTTAAAGTTGCTGTTGTATCTTCAATACTTGAATAATAATGTGAAGATTAACTTGACCTAATCTATTGTTATGGGATTGAATCTAAAGCTAACCAAATCCTGTTGAGTAAGATGACAGTATTAAAATTGAATATTGTATATGAAAGAAATTAATTTCTCCATAACTAGGATATAATAATAATGAGGAAAATGTAGGGTCAAAACTATTGCATTCACCTGACTTATTAGAATTAGAAAGTGACTTCACTTTCTAAAACTAATTCAACCTAAACTAAATTAGGTTAGATATGGAGATTCAAATCTTACCTTGTAAGAACAATATACAATAAATACGCTAAAAAACCTCACTCAATCGGGCTCTGGAATAATAATACTATATTCTGTAGCTTATAAGGAATCTATTCGAAGTTTAATGGAACTATTGTTCAATTTCAGAGATTTAAAAATATCTATCATTTTCTTTAACTAGCACCACGCCGCTTTTAAAGCATATCTAATTCATTATATTTTATATAGTTGAAATACCATTTTCAACAATAAAATTTGCACACAGTACTTCTATTCTTAGTAGTTGTCTTTATATTTTTTATAACATCAAATTCACGTACAATGAAATTGTATGATCATTCTATAATCAAAGGTTAATGCTTTATCACAGTAATATTTCTGTGTCAAACATGTATCAACATATTCAATGCAACCTACTTGACAAATTATTATATGATAACCCTCGAACATTTATGAAGCTTTAAACTTTTTCAATTAATTATATTCTATATTTGTTTGTCATTATACCAAGAGTATATTGCATTTCTAAAATTGAATCACATTCGCTTTCAAGAGCCTAATCTAATGTTAGTTACTTCTAACGTATATGATTTACAGGTACTTCCAAAGTACAGAATGATATTCAAATTATTTTTATTTGAAACATATAAGGCAATAAATTTACACAATTTTATCTACATGGTTATGGTATAACATAAGATCATACCGAATTAATCCTAAAAACTATTTCGAATTCTAAAAAAATTGAAAATTCTGAAATGTTTATTAATGTAATTGGAGCAGTTTGGCTAGAAGAGTGAAATCATGTTTCACACAAGCCTCTGGTGTGTAAATAAGAATCTGAATTTTGTAATGCAAATAAGAGACTGGCCTCTTTTCCCATTTACCATCTTAATAAGGTGAACTATTGTATTTGATGATAATTTCCTAATTCATTGACTACAACATATTGTCTAGTGACGTTGCTCTACCCAAATATTTTATTATGAACATGTAACAAATTTCTACAATGTTGTAATTCCTAGTCACCACGCAAAGGAATATTTCATAAGCCTTAAGGATATACAAGCTAATGTGGCATTTTAGAGAATAATCACTGACTAAGATAATACTAACATTGGCCCCTTATTAATATGCTGTGGTTTTTGTAAATAGTCTAACAATAATAATATTCAACAAGATATTGCATGACGATTGGATGGACAATCCTATTGTAATGGTCGATTTTTTAAAAGATACTTTAGCAATGAAATTGCAAAACATTACAAAGCTTTTATCTACTCATTCACCAGAAGAAATTCTGTATAAGAGCAGTTGAATTAGTGTTATCCATCTAGACTAGTGAATAACTTGCTTTTCCACTCAAACACGCAAATAATATGACATGAACGTGTAATAGATCAGTTTAGGTAGAAGTATTTAGTAGCAATATGTGCAACTTTTTCATCAAATAAATTATTTTTTTCCGTTGAAAAGGATTAAAATAATCGATTATATCAAGTCAGTACTTAATTGCAATTGCCAAAGAAAAGTATACTTCTGGTTATGTGAATAAGTGCATGTTCATAATGTTTTTGTGTAAAATATGTATTTAGACGTTTGTAAAGTGAACGTTTTGTATCTAGCATCCCAGTAATATGCTTGGGAATGTACTATAGTATTAATCATCAATAATGTTTTTAAAAATAGTCATAAAATAATATTCTTGATGTATTAGTTCGGTATTAATTTTATCTAATAGTATTTAGTGAAGAGGGAACTGAACTTACATCATTTTATTGATAAGCTATTGTTTATTCGCTATCCCTACTATAATAACATGTTGCTAGTCATTAATAATCTCTCTACTAGGACTACTTCCATGAATAGTTGGATTATTAATAGAAATTAAGATCCGTTTTCCTGTTTATTGCACAGAAAATGAACTAGGCCTATTATTTTTTATCCATTTTCAAACATCAAATTTGTGTCTAAATTCAACTCGAACCGGTAACTTACTTATGAGAAAGCGATCTCCGATTTTTTAAATATAGTTGCACCCATAATTCATTCAGTTCTCACTTCTAAAAGTATTGTTACCTATAATCTAGTCGGTTATTTTTCTAATTCCATTTGTATTTCATGTGACAAGCTGAACAAATCTTTTTGGATATCCATTATCTAACAATCTTTATCTGATATTTTCCCACTTTATACCTACCACTAAGTGGTAATCTCGGTTCTACTTCAGTATAGTGATACTCAAGATACTTCCATGATTGGCCGCGCAAAAAAGGTTTCATGAGAGTCTTTTTGCAAATTTTAATTCTATAAAACTTTTCGACACAAGTAATGCCATTTATCAATTCTAGCTCCTATCAAAATTATTTTTGGTATGTTCCAAGCATCTTGATTTACTATTAAATCTTTACTTTTTGCGTTTCCACTATCTGATCATGTCTATAATTCACTTTGAAGCTAGAGGTTTTTAATTTTAAAGTTGATTTATAGAACCCTTGCCTTTATGAGTAGATATACATGCTATATCTGGCTTGTAAGTCATCTTTTTTTCTCCATCTTATTTCATCTCAACTATCAACTTGAAGATTCAATGAGTTCGTGAATTATTACAATCAGTTTTGGTATAAATCGCGCATCACAAACTAATATTGATGATATTTTTATTTTCATCTATCAACCTAATTAACGGAATGATTAATATGCAGTATTTGTAATTCGAGATTTCAATCATACAAAATATGAATGAATAATCTGCTCTCTTAGTATTTTTAGTTTGTATTGTAGACAGTATTCTAATATTAACTTATCAATAAAGCACAGTAAATATTGACAGTACTACAATAATCAGTTTACACAGTCATATGTATCAGATATTGGGTATTAAATCTGTATTATATTGTATAATATACTATAGTTCTAGTATATTACCTTTTAACCTCAAGTAATAACTGTGAATTAAATATTAATTTCTTGAGTAAATATACCTAACTTTCATAATTGAAGCATCCTTACCAATAGAAGTTTTAGAATGTTGAACTTGATTGCTTAGCAAACTTATGTAACATATAAGTAAAACAACTTGTATAAGTTCAATATAAATATCATATACTTGATATTAATTTAGTAAACAATGATGAACATTTAAGACCAACTATGTAGGCTCTTTTGTTTCTTTCATTAGTCAGTAGTATTGGATTATTTTTCAAAATAATATCAGTCTAGGATTATTATGATTATGGTGATAATATAAGTAATAGAAAATATGTTATTACATATCCGCTTTTATAGAATAATGACTTAGGAATGATGAAAACCTCCACATGAAAAATATAAAATATTATTATGTCTATACTTCAGAATATAGCATTCAAATAATATAGTTAACATGTAGTGCTTCATGTTGAAGAATAATGTTGGGTTAAACGTTTTGAATAGTAATTTTGAAAGACTTGAGTTAATATTGGTGACTTATTTTTGAAGCGGTTGGTATATTTATAGATAATATTGTAATGTAATTGAATAGAATAGACAACAAACTTACTTCTTGTAAGATGGATGGTGACGATATCGGTGCCGGTGACTAGATGTAAAAAGTAATTTTCTGAAATTAGTCAACTAACTTATTTTCTTTTCTACTAAATATTGGACGTGTGAGACATAAATGATCTGATCTGAATAATTTATTCATAGTTTTTTTGTTTTACAATATTCACTAATTACTGGCTGAGTTTGGAATGCAATGTGAGTACTTTTTGGCTATGGTAATTAGGAGTCTAGTAGATATTATGTATCCAGCATATCCATTGTGTAAATGACTAACAATAACATTTCAAATTTATTTTTGATATGCCATCATTTAGTTTGTATAAACATAGCTTGTGTATCTCTTGACTAGCTTGAGACGAACTACGACTAAGCGAACGAAGCAGAATGCTACGATGCATTTTGTTGAGAACGAACTATCTCGAGGTGCGCAGCAAATGCACACTTGTCCCATGTATAGTAAGTCGTTTATTCTGATTTGGTACTGACCATTCCTGATAGAAGTGTCTTTCAAATTTTTTATCGTTGTTATTTGTGTATCAATATCATATTTGTAATTTAATTAATAAGTTTTTTCGGTGGAATTCTAGTTTATCTCTTCGTTTCAACAATAATATAGTTTATAACTCTATCTTGTTCCACGTACAAATAATGTTTAATGCAATAAGAGTGCTTTAGTGGAGATATTTTGTGGCCTTGTAATTGGAACTATGCTATATGTCTTTGTGGGTTTAGTTTGCGAATTACTCAACTATAGCTATTAATTATATTAGGGAATCCATAAAGCAATCAGTTTGTTGAAATATAATTGTCAGTATGGGAATAGCTTTATTAAAAATATAATTTTCAAAAAACTCAAACTTATTTATGACTTGAGTATTCTATAACGTATCTGCATTTCACCTTTTCAAGGGAATATAATGGAGAGTCAGGTGTTACCGTATATAACGTTTATCCAGATAGGAAAAGTAAAGTTATGAAAAGAAGATTGGTGTAGAATCATCACATGGTATTTCTAGGGATATTAATAGAGCTCTAGAATGCGGTGTAAATTGAAGGAGTTTTTCGAGGCGAAGAAAGAAAAACTCAAGCCAAGACTGAAAGAGGGTGATCGATAAAATAGCTCAGTGCTGGTACTTCTAGAAATTCTTTTAATTTTGATCATTTGAACTTGGAATCCAATATTAGCCCTGGATTATGATATCTTTAGAAAAGTACTTCTAGAAAGTTACTTTTGAAACGCTTATTTGAACAAAGAACAATTTTATATGTCTATCATTTCTAATTGAAGTAGATAAGGTTCGTGTAGTAAATACTGTAATTTAACTTGAATTGTATTTCAAATTTATAACCAGATTAACATAACTCATTTCCTGAATCAAATTAATTGGAATCAATATCTTTTTAAAAAGAAACTAGTGGTATGAACGGAGTTATTTCTCTGCTGAATTTAGTAAGGTGTATTTTCAAAAATGGAAACCATTGTAAATATCCCAGACCTCTACATTATAGTCTAATTGTTGCTTTTGTAAACTTGAAACGTGTAATAAGCTATATAGTATTTTCTAATTTGAATAAATTTCGTGTATTATTTGCTGTTGCCAAGTTATTTCGTTGTTTAATATTCAGCAATGATTTTAAATTCTAATAACCAGTATATATTTTTTGTGTTCTAAGTGCCATGTTTTTCAGTACGTATTTTCAAATATATTCGTTCTTGGCGTTAATAACTGTGACTTATTTAATTCTAGGTAAGTGTACTGAATAATGAGTACATTTACCTTGAGAATCCTAATCACTTAAAACAGCCTCTATGGGGTTGAGATGGATGAATAGAATAGAATAGAATATTTTATTTATTCAACACAGCAAAACAAAAACATAATGCAGTTGAACATCGTCACTAAAATCGAACATTAATACACATTATTAATCTACAAACTAATCATCACGAAAATCGACATTAATACATATTATAAAATTTATGTGAATTCAATGATTCAATGTGAATGCAAACTAAATACAATATGAATATAACATATTTGAGTCAACACAATGTATCATTCATCACATGATGAAACACACTACCTACAAAACTAATCAAGACATAAACTCTTCTACGCTGTACAGTGCCTTGGATATGAGAAGACTCTACAGTTCTCGCTTAAATTTATTTATGTCAGTCATGTTCCGCAATTGAAGGGGTAACTTATAGTGTAATTTCGCTCCCAAGTAGGTTGGCATCTTCTCATAAAGTCGTAACCTGTGTTGCTGTGTGGCTAGTCTGTTCATTCCTCTTGTGTTATATGTAGTTGTATGCATCGGCATGTGTCTTATGTTTGAAAATGTTCGTGTGTGTGAAAATAATGAGTTTGAACATGTAAACTGATGGCAGTGTTAGAATGTTCAAGTCCACAAAAGCCTCCCTACACGAATCATTGAACCCAAGTCCAGCCAGGTAGCGGATTGCTCTTTTTTTATGTTTGAATACCCTTTGGAAGTGAATATTTGGACACCCACCCCACAACTCAATACCATATGCTGCATGCGAAACAAATAAGGCAAAATAAACCATTCTTGAAACGGATAAAGGTACTAATTTCACCATATTTCACAAGTAAGCCTTTGCTTAATCTATTTATTAATTTTTCGACGTGGAAATCCCATGCAAGTTTTGAATCTATCTCTAGACTGAGTAGATTAACAGAATCTGTATTTTCAACAGGATCACAGCCAATGTATAACTTGGGCTCTATATTGCTATGTCTAAGGCTGAAATTCATGAGTCGACTTTTACTCGAGTTTACTGAGAGGGAAAGTGAATTGAAATATTGAGTCAAACTGTTGGATAATAGATTACATTTTTTCTCGAGTTCCTCTAAACTAAAATCGGAAAAAAATTAAGGAGGTGTCATCTGCGTATAATGTGAGTTTATTTTGTGGAAATGCTAAGGAAATATCATTTATATACAGAATGAAAAGGAGAGGTCCCAAGATAGAACCTTGAATCACTCCTGATGTGATTTTAACTAGATTTGATGTCACTAATTCTTTATCACTAGGGATGGAAACATACTGATAACGACCAGTTAGGTATGACTCTACCAGTTTATTTTCTGTACCGCTTATCCCTAGACCAATCAACTTTTTCAAAAGTATCTTGTGGTTCATGCAGTCAAAAGCTTTGGAAAGATCAATCATGACACCTGTTGTGTAGTTACCTCCTTCTAACTCATGTATCACACCTTCGAAAAATTCTATAAGGGCGGTACTGGTCGACTTATGTTTTACAAAACCATGTTGATATGGAGATATAAGATCATTCTCCTTCAAGTATACTGCCAGTCGTATGAGGATAATTGTTTCAAATATTTTTGAGAGAGCTGCCAATATTGATATGGGTCTGTAATATTGTTTATGTCTCGTCTGTCCCCATCCTTGAAAAGTGGAAGAAATTTGGCTATTTTTAAAAGATCTGGAAAAATTCCATATTCAAACATAGAGTAAAATATCTGTTCTATTTTTTGTTTTGAAGCATCTAAATTTGAAAATTTACTTTGTGAACATATTAGTGGTCTGAAAATTTTGCGAAGTGAAGAGCTACAAGACCTATTTCGGACTATGTGTAACCATATTATCTAAATTGGGGAGAGGAATAGCACAAGGTTACCTTATTTTTCCTCTCCCTATCATTTATATGATGTATACTTATTATATCAATCAATAAAGAATAAAGAATAAAGAGTTAATCATACAAAACAGTGGATGAACTATTGCTCTCCTGCACTGCTTCAGAACCTTAACAGAGACATCATCATAACCTACACTACATTTCGACTTGAGATTATTAATTATTTCCAATATTTCATCTTCATTTGTGGGATATAGAACAAATTTATTTGATGGTGTCTCAGAGCTATTGATTTCGTATTCTTCACCTGGGTTCCCATGAGACTCATTCAAGACAGTACCAACTCTTCCAGCAACAAATGAAAAAAAATATTAAATTCAGAAGCGATCTCTTGATGGTCAGTGATATGTAGGTACATCTTCAATATCGAGAGTTATTTTTTCAATTTTTCTATTGGAAATAAAGTGATTGATTAGCTTCCAGCTGGATTTAGATTTGTTTGTTGCATTCTTTATTTTGTTAACATAGAAATCTTTCTTTGCATCAATTACTAATTGGTCATAGTGTTCCTTAACTCTTTGTTTATAAGTGAAGTGTCGAAGTCAGCGACTGAGTGTGCCCTACTTGTTGTGATTTTCAGTAAAATTCTTATTTGTTGAATTTCTTTTGTCATCCAGTTTTGTTTCATCTTTCTAGTCTTAGATAAAGTTTTGGTTACTAAAGGACAATGCATATTATATAAGTAAAGGAAAATATCATGAAAAACCTCATACTTTTTATTTGTATTTCACAAATTGAAATTAAAATGTGAATTCCAGTCTACACCTGCCAAAGATGCCTCCAAACTGTTTATATTATCCGTACTGCAATTCTGAAAAGTAACAGTTGCACTGTCTGAAACTCCTGCTTCGCGGGAACGTTTCCCCAATGGCAATTCAATACACTGAGCGGTATGGTTGGAAAGACATGAATTTATTACATCCACATTTATCTTTGTTAATATATCACTTGTAATTATGTTGTCGATTGCTGTACTACTATGAGCAGTTATTCTAGTAGGAACCTTTACATTATAAATTGAATCAAATTGCTTCATTATGCAGAGGAAAGCCCTACGATGAGGGGAGTCCAACATAAAATCAATATTAAAGTCACCTGCACAAATAAACTTGATTTCCATGTTCATTAATAATGAAAGCCAGAGGTTTTGCTATGTATTCGGATATCTTTTTCAAACATACACTACTAATTCCATCATGCCAGGTGAGGAGTTACTTTTCAACGAGTTTATAGTGTTTATTATTTCCTGTTCATTTGTGGGGAACCAGAACAAACAATTGGAAGACTGGGAACACGACGATCAGTTGTATTATCTATAATTATATTTTCTTGTAATTTTTCAGCATATGTTTTGCCGACTTTAGAAAAATATTTATTTTATGTTATAGGTTCAATTCCAATATCAGAATTTTTTTCTTTGTATCCAGTAATTCATTTATACAATTCCAGAGTTTTCTACTATTGGGATTTATTTTCTGTTATCTTATTTTTAAAGTAATTTTGTTTTGCTTCTTTTATTAGATTTCTTAAAACATTCCTATACCTATTGTATTCCATTTTCAGTTCAAGATTGAAAGGCTGTCTTGCCACGTTTTTAGACATTTTATCTCTTTTCCTTATACAGTTAACCAAACCAATGCTAATCCAGTTTTTTAGTGGTTTCAGTTTATGCTTTAGATTGACTTTAGTTTTTGAATTTGTTATATGGTTATTAAGTTTGTCAATAAATTTACCAGTCAAACTCTCTATGTCTGTGTAGTTTACTATATCATTCCATGTTTCGGTTTTTAAATCATCATTAAGTTTTCTATAATTTATTTTTTCAAAAACATTATTCTCATTTGGTTCACAAATGCGGCCCCTGAATCCCAAACAGAGGGATGTTCCAAAATGATCAGTGATATCAATCTTCAATATCGCCCCCAAAACCTCCTCTGATTCGGATGATTCATTCTTATAGAACATGTGATCCAGACATGATATTGAATTATTCTGTACTCTTGTGGGTTTATTTATATATGACTGAAAACCGTTTAAGTGTAGAAGGCTGCAATATTCATTAACTAGATTTGTGTTGATATTTATGTCACCGACCAAAACAATGTTTTTCTTACTATTTAAATCCTGTAAGCATTGATCAAGGTCCTCAAGAAACTGACCAACCGGCAGTGATGGAGACCTGTATATCGCAAGAATCGTGATATCTTTTTTCAGCCGTGGATCGTGAATATCTAAAATGATACAATTTGCAGATACAAAGTTACTATTTAAAGTTTCAGCTTTCAAATCAATTCTAACAAATATCTTTTATTTGTTCTATCAAGTAGATAGAACCTTGAATCACTCCTGATGTGATTTTAACTAGATTTGATGTCACTAATTCTTTATCACTAGGGATGGAAACATACTGATAACGATCAGTTAGGTATGACTCTACCAGTTTATTTTCTGTACCGCTTATCCCTAGACCAATCAACTTTTTCAAAAGTATCTTGTGGTTCATGCAGTCAAAAGCTTTGGAAAGATCAATCATGGCACCTGTTGTGTAGTTACCTCCTTCTAACTCATGTATCACACCTTCGAAAAATTCTATAAGGGCGGTACTGGTCGACTCATGTTTTACAAAACCATGTTGATATGGAGATATAAGATCATTCTCCTTCAAGTATACTGCCAGTCGTATGAGGATAATTGTTTCAAATATTTTTGAGAGAGCTGCCAATATTGATATGGGTCTGTAATATTGTTTATGTCTCGTCTGTCCCCATCCTTGAAAAGTGGAAGAAATTTGGCTATTTTTAAAAGATCTGGAAAAATTCCATATTCAAACATAGAGTTAATCATACAAAACAGTGGATGAACTATTGCTCTCCTGCACTGCTTCAGAACCTTAACAGAGACATCATCATAACCTACACTACATTCCGACTTGAGATTATTAATTATTTCCAATATTTCATCTTTATTTGTGGGATATAGAACAAATTTATTTGATGGTGTCTCAGAGCTATTGATTTCGCATTCTTCACCTGGGTTCCCATGAGACTCATTCAAGACAGTACCAACTCTTCCAGCAACAAATGAAAAAAAATATTAAATTCAGAAGCGATCTCTTGATGGTCAGTGATATGTAGGTACATCTTCAATATCGAGAGTTATTTTTTTCAATTTTTCTATTGGAAATAAAGTGATTGATTAGCTTCCAGCTGGATTTAGATTTGTTTGTTGCATTCTTTATTTTGTTAACATAGAAATCTTTCTTTGCATCTATTACTAATTGGTCATAGTGTTTCTTAACTCTTTGTTTATAAGTGAAGTGTACAACTCAGCTCACTATCCCTTGACCATGATCCCTTAGACCATACTCGGTTAAAATAAGAAAATGGCTTCTCTGAATCAATGAATATTTCTAACCTATCCAATTTATTGTACAGTGATCTTATATTCTGGTGTATAAATTTCAATTTCTCAGACTCCGACTCAATATTTGTTTGTGCAGACATTTCCTCATCACTCCCTATATCCAGCCGACATTGATCAGTATCAATATTATATCAAATGATTCACTATGAAGAGATAGCACACCTCGTGTGTCTTTAGCGTTATTGCCCTGTCACCAGCTGGCTCAAATCTTTGAATAGTAGACTCGAGACGCGCGGGAACACTAGCGTCAGGTAATCAATTCTCATAACGGCAAGGAAAGTTGTGTGAGTGCGCGACACCAGATTTTTTGTAACTAAGGACGCATCTTTAAAATTATGGTTTCCAATCGAATCAAAATAAAAGTATTTACTTAGAGCCCGCACGTAAACAAGACTCCAATGGCAGCCTTCTTCTTTCAATTCCGTACTTTTTGCATCATTTATTGGAATAAATATGTATTTTTTCATATCTAATTTTAATGGTTCTACTACCATATGAGAGATGACGTCGAGGCATTTCACCGCTTGTACAATTATAGGGTTAAGTACACATATAGAGAACCTATTGCCGATGGAATCATTCATTAAGTTAAAATAAGTCTGAAGGACATCATCTGTCACCCATTCTCCATTTAGCATAGAAATAGTCAAATTTATTTTGTTTTCAGTATTCACTCCTATTTCCTTGTTAGCAGTGTTCAATACAGGATGGTTTTTTTGTGTCTTATTATTAACTTGTTTAGGCGTAATCTTTTTTACAATGGGGCTTTCGTCAATCAATGCTATTTTGTTGTTTGCCTCCAGTGTCTTCTTTTTCAAATAATTCCGAGGAGAGACTCTTGGACTAGGAGTCTGTTTATTGACAGGATTGATTAGTGTTATTTTATTTGCCATTTATTGGTTGTCCTAGAATTATTCTCCAGTCCTACAATCCTATACAGGTCATGGATGTTATACAGGTATTCAGGTGTCGATGTTATACAGGTAGGAACCTCCGGGTTCCTATTTATAGTCTCCCTATGGGGATATTTACAGCTTGCTGTCAAATATTTTGTTCAATAATATTATTTCTAGTTGTAATAAAGTAGTATTAATTCATCTTACGTTATGTTTCCTTACAAACAGAATTAATGCTTACCATTCAAAAAATGCTGACAGTTTGAAGTGATCTCAATATACCACACTGGTTGTGTAGGTACCAAAATCTTAGGGTAGGGTGGGCTTTAGCCTACTGTATTGTACAGCTGGTTCAGTCACGAGAAAAGAGTTGAAATATTGCAGTGATGAGGGGTGGGGGAATAGTGAACTGCTTTTGCGCCGTTTCCCTCTCAATCTGTTTTGCACTAGCCGACAGGGCACTCAACCATAAATAAGCAATAATCTTCACTAGCTGACTGACGTTAAAACCTTAAAAAAGTAATATCATGCCATATTTGTTATGTCAAGTTCTATTTACAATGTTTAGATAGACCTTGACCTAACACTGTTGAAAATGCACTGATAACCTTGCACTGTTGAAAATAATCGCTAGACGATCGAAAGTACTTCAGTCAGTAAGTAAAAGTTTTTAATTATTTACTTAATATTTGACTGCATGTTGTGTTTAAATACATAGAAAAAAGTGTGTTGACCAAACAAGTGTAGATCTACAGCAGACTACAGTCCGTACAAAATTACTTCTGACTTGGAGGAATATGCGACGCAGAGAAATGGAGGGAGATCAGCCAATTACAGTGGTGAATAGAGTCATAGGTAGAAGCGCAGTTGTCAATTTGTCGGTTAGACTGTCGACTGAGTGCCGCGCCTCTGTGTCCCCTACCTTTCTCTGCTGCTGTGCATGTCCCTCCAAGTCGAAAGTAATTTTGTACGGACTATAAATATCAAACATCTCACAATAATTAGGAATTAATTGAATTTATAAAATAAATTAAAATAATTATTAATTATAAAATAAATTCAATTAAAAAGAAACTTCACAACTCCATTTACAATTTTGCAACGAACATGAATGCTTGTCTGCATGCAGACTTTTTTCCATCTGTTTGCTGATATGTGCGCCTTAGAGGCATTGACCAGTTGATGGGCTGGGTCAAATTGTTTGATATATTTTCCTCTATTAATGACCTCTTGTCAGGTTCTGGATAAACTCAAGGTACTGAGTGTGTCCCTGATCAGACAAGACGCCGTTCATTGTCGTGAAAGGACGCCTAAAACAATGTTGACACAGGCAATCCTATCATCCAGCAGCAACGAAGACGAAGCGGCAATAATGTTAATAATTTAAATTATTGTAATTATCCAAATAATACAGGATTACTACATTCTACAATATTAATTTTTTACAATATTATTGTAGAAACAAAATACGTTCAGATTGGCTCAGAAAATCAGAAGTCACTACTGACACCAAATTGCCTTGGAAACCTCACATCATCAGAGTCTGTAAAAAACTTTCTAGAGTGGTCTATCTGCTCCGTAAAATGACAGGACTTCTGAGTGCCCATAGACTGCTGATGCTGTTTCATGCTGTGTTCAGCTGTCATACCCAGTATGGAATAGTTGTGTGGGGTCATTCAGCTTGGTGATTGAAAATACTGGGGGTTGCTGTTTTTATATAATCTTCAATAACTGGTACCTCAATTTGACACGCGTCTGTGGGGAGGGGGGGTAAGAGTTTAACTTAATGATAAAAACAAATATTTATTCAATTTCTGATTCTATCTTTACACAGCAATAAAAGCCCATCCAAACAAAGCATTCTCCAAGTGAAACCATGGCGTAATTGGCAGCTGAGAATTTTCAACTCTGATAAAGATAAACAATGTAATTTTCACAAAATGATAAATAATTATTCTATATTTC
Organism: Nilaparvata lugens; assembly: GCF_014356525.2. NCBI lineage: Eukaryota > Metazoa > Arthropoda > Insecta > Hemiptera > Delphacidae > Nilaparvata > Nilaparvata lugens. The sequence goes on from NC_052511.1 coordinate 12,616,369, forward strand.
ATGTTTCCTGGACAAATGGAGATTGCATATTACGACACAAAAATAATTCAGGACAGTCCATTTTTTATTGGACCTACTTTGTTTTGTTTCGAAAATATCAAAACAATTGAACATGATATTCACTATAATGTTATTTTATCATGATGATAAATTATTACATCATGCTATTGAGGCTGTTATAATATTATAATATAGCCCCATCATAAGATTATATACTCATGGGAGAGTAGATAACAAACTTTCACATTCATCAGAATCTGGTATGGGGTAATTTCACATCTATATAGTGTGGTATGGACTGCTTGCGCCTCAAGCGGATGGTTGCAGAAAAATTGCCACCACATTGGTCTTATGGGCTCGAGTAGAAAAATATATCACACTACTAATATACATAGTAATAGTGCGCGTACATGAGTTTGGTTGCAGGAGGATTACAACCTCCAATGCTATATTCAATATTCAGTTCCACCACAGCGTCTGATTTCGCGTGAACTGCGTGCACGTTCTACAGTTTGCTGCTCTTATTAAGGATTATGATGAAATTGTGAAGCTAATATCAGTAATTGAGATATTAATAGAGCTTACTTATAAATTCAGTCACTTAATTTACTCCTAAAAAATAATTCATTTATTATCATCAAAATGAAGGGGGTTGTGCAACATGTTAAGGACATGTTGAGGACATGTCCTCATGCTAATTTTATGCTCATGTTAAGGACATGCTAAGGACATTCTCCTGCTTCAAAAAGGCACTTCGTGTGATGACTTATAGCATGTTTGATGCTTACTTCCAACATTTGGGCATCCATACTGTGTATGGACTTTACATACTACTGTAGCATCGCTCTTGCACGTCAAAAAACATCAGTCTACGTTTTCAAGAAGAGAGGAAGTGCACACCTACACAACACCCGGGGAGGACCAACTTGGATGTTCCACGCCGTCGACATCTGTCTAAGGTCAGGGATTGTTTTCCGGTTAACTGCCTGCCAAACTCACCTACCGGCTACCGCGTTCAAGAAAACCCTATCAAGATGGCTCATTGGGAGGAGCTTCTATTCTTTGGAGGATTTTTTCAATGATGACTATGCTGGTCTGTGACGCCGCCTTCTATGTGTAAAATACAGTTTTAATTCTTGACATGATCTATCCGGGGAAGCCTGGTCATCGATCACGATATTGGATATTTACATAGTTCCTATAGAGTCTGAAAGGTCAATTCAGGCCTTATACAGAGTGTTTCAGAAGTAGATAGTGTCGAATTTTTAGGGTATTGTTCGTAGATGATAGGAAATTACAAATGTTGTTGGAGTGTCCAAAACTCAGCGGTTATCCTTATAGCTGCCATTTTGTTTTTTCACTTAGGAATTTTTATCTCAAGAACGAAATGTTGTATTGATCTGAAATTTGGCATGAAAATTTATGCTATAAAAGACTCAGCTTTAAAAAATGAAATATTTTCGATGTGAATTTTCAAAATGGCAGCCATTTTAAATCTTTACATCGAACATTTCACGAAAACCGTTCACTTTACAGAACATTCACAAGAGATAAAAAATTAGCAAATTTCATCAAGATTTCAAGGATACATTATTCATCAAGATTGGTCAAAGAATAACAGAGAATTCAATTCGTTTCGTACAAACATACTTTTACAAGACAAACAAAATCATCTGAAAAACATTGTAAAATCAGTTGTATATCCATATGGAGTCATAACGAGTTTCAAAGCGCCATCTTAAATACGGTACAATTGGAATTGAAAAATTAATATTGATGTCTAAATGGTGAAAAGTGGTCATACATGCTGTACGAAAAGAATCAATTTCTCTGTTATTCTGTCACTAATCTCAATGAATAAGGTATCCTTAAAATCTTGATAAAATTTGCCAACTTTCTTGTTTCTTGTAGATTTTCTGTTAAGTGAACAGTTAAGGAAATTTGCCATCAAAAATTTTAAATGGCCACCATTTTGAGAATTTACATTGAAAATTTCCACTGTTATTTTTTTTTAAATTAAGTCTTCATAGCATAAATATTCATGCCAAACTTCAGATCAATACAACATTTCGTTTTTGAGATAAAAATTAATAAGTGAAAAACAAAATGGCAGCTTTTATGATAACCGCTGAGTTTTGTACACTCCAAATACGACATTTGTAGTCTCCTGTCATCCAGGAGCAATACCCTAGAATGTTCAACACTAATTCTGAAACACGCTGTATAAATATATTTATAAAAATAATTCACTCTTGAAGTAAATTCCTCGAGTACCATGGTTTTCAATCACATCAAAATCAAGCAATTTCAATTTTTGTAATAACGGCTAAAAATCCAAACAGAGATTCAATTTATGGGAATTGGAATTAGCTGATCATCTATGTTCTGGATTGTGGAAAAGTTTATATTTTTGAAGATTAGGTTTAAGTTTTTAGATAGTAATATTTTTGTATTATTTGGATCTCTACAATTATTTTAGAACTTTGAATCAGGATTTTGCCAATGTAGTTGACAAAACACCCACTTGAGCGCTAAAGTGTTGGCTGAATGTAATGAGCGTCTTCAGGGATACACTGCTCCAATGACTCGAGTGACTCGAGCTAGGCGACCCGCGTTTCATGGGAGCTTTTGACAGTTCATCACCCGGTCGCCATCTTTGATTTTTCTAGCCCGGGTCAGGAATCGTGACCCGACCAAATAGTACGGGCTACGAAGTTCTAGCTCGAGTCACCCGGAATCGGAGCGCTCCTATTGGTTGAAAGTTTCGCGTCGTCTGCTCTGGTCTGCAGTCAAGTAAACAACACAACTAAATGCAAATATGGAGGATTATTACGAATAGGCCTACAAACATGAGTATGTTTTTGAAGGCATATTTTTAAAATAATTGAAAAGGAGGAAAATTAGACATTATTGTCTGGTAAGTTTATTATTTGCATTGTTGACAATATTATTAGTTTAGTATGACTATTATATTAAAATATATTTGTGCTCATGACGTGATCTATCCAAGACTGTTAGGCTTTTTAGTGTTTATCAATAAAATTGTGAATAATAAATAATATTATTCTGTGTGGTCATGAAAGTTATTGATCCATTTAAATAGCGTTGAAATATTTACTTTTGATTTAGGCTACTTCTGTTTCTTAGATTTTTATTGCTGTTTAACCTCAATACCTATTCGTATTTTGTTTATGGCCTATTTTATTAAAAAAATAAATAGAATTTCATTATCAAATTTCAGAATACTTAATCGGCTAAGCAGAAACTTGAACCCAATAAACTTCACTCATTTTTATTTCATTAGAAAGTTTGTTATTCTATGGAATAGGCCTATGCATAATAATATTATAAAAATTATCTCTTGCTTTCTATAAGAATAATTTTATTTGCTATGCAGGTCCTCTGCATTTCATAAAGATTGATTTTAATTTAAATTCAACAGCTCAAGTACTGAAACTTTATGATTCTTGTTTTACAGGCAGCTCGGACATCTTCCAATCCTATCTGAAAGAAAACATGGCCACATCGAGATGACAGCAGGTAAGGCTCTTTCATGCAATCCTCTTATAATTATAATTTCTATGACATAATAACGATTAGTGATAGTAGTCAGATTGGTATAATAATTAATTTTACCATATTCTGCTGCTATTATTGTAGAGACTGTGGTAATTTATGCCAAGCTAAAAACTTGGAGCTTTTACGTTAGAGTTGTCATTCAATGTTTTCAACAAATGATGGCAATATGTTAAAATTACAGCAACATTGCTTGCTCAAATATTAAAAATCCCTCTATCGAACATGATTCTTGTTTTTTATAAATTGTCGAAAACACTGATAAAGTTGCCAAAAACATTTTCCTTCATTACAAGTCCATGCAGGCTATGCTCTCTAAGCGAAAATTTGACAGCTTTTGTTGCTCTACATTGTTTGAAAACAGCAAATTTTCAAAGATAATTAACAACTTTTTTATAGAATAATCAGTGAAAACTTTGGTGTATAATATGCAGCTTTAAACCCATTGCATTTTGAAAACTTAAACCAAGCTACTCCACAATTGAAAGAAGTCTGTCTTTTCAATACTCAAGAAGATACAGAGAACAACCTAGCAGACTTATAGTATAAAAAAATCTCTAAAACTATGAGACGAATAAAATGTTTAGGAAAATTTGTAACCTTTAATTTTCCATAGAATAGTCAGTATTTGATTGAATGACAGTATTTGATTAACATTGGTGTTGCTGACCTTTTGCCAGATTTTCTACAATGTAGAAATAATATATCCAATAATTGTTAATTATTAACAAAATTTTCAATCTAATTATGCAAGTGTATTATTTATTGAAAAGTAAATTTACTTGATGAGTACAATAAATTGATTGTTCTAAGAAGAATGAACAATTGATATTACAAAGTAAATTTACTTGATGAGTACAATAAATTGATTGTTCTAAGAAGAATGAACAATTGATATTACATAAGATATACTGGTATCAGCTATCCTCTATAAAAGGCAGTGACTAGGCAGAGAATCGGCAACGTTGTTCTCCTATATTACTCTACTGCCAATATAACGTGACCTCACTATAGACGCGATTCTTCTATGTTATATCATAGAGAAGCAATAGCATAAGTAGATATCCCACGGTATAGGGCGTTTATGTCGCAACTTTTACTGTTATCTCAAGCTGATAGTCCACGTAGTTCTTTCCCGTAAAGCTTTATGATGGTGTTAGTCTCTCATATTGTGCCGTTCATACACTCTTACCTGGTCAAAACAGTAAAAATCGACAACAATCGACAGTAATAGGCTTGAGATAACAGTAAAAGTTGCAACATAAACGCCCTATACCATGGAATATCTACTTATGCTATTTTTTCTCTATGGTTATATGTTCATGATTATAACATTATTTGAGCTACTCTTCCAGTGTAATTTAATCAAGCTTCTGTAAGATCTTGTGGCCAAGCTTGAAGTTTCCTTCAAAAAACAACTTCAAAAAAGTAGCACTGATACAGCCTGTTTGAGAGTGATTTATATCATATTGAAAATTAAGAACTACAATATATTTTGCAAGCACCACTGTATATATATATATATAGACTGCACTACTAGTAATTATAACTTAATGCTTAGTAGACCTACCTTATGGAAGTCAATCATGTTCACTACTTAATGATGTTTTAATATCATTGTTTTCTTTATGTTACAGAAGTCACCACAGAGGGTCATGTGTGGACTACTGATGCAACAAAAGTGAAATTTATTTGGGATTAAAAGTTAACAGACCGTTGTGCAACCCGGTGATAATCTTGTATTAAAGGAAGTTCTTATGTAGCAAGCACAAGTTATGAAGTTAGTAAAGGCTATTATTAATTACATCAGATGACTTTTGTTGCTGCAAGAGTGTCGACCATGTTCATCTACTGAAGCTGCAATGACATCCACTATCTCATAGAATGTTCTATGAGCAGTACTTTGAGAAAAATTATATCTGTCATCAGCAGCTAAGAATGTCTCTGGTTTGCTCAACATCCAAACTGTAAAAAGTATTTTCTCCTCAAGAGGTATTTTTATATTTGCAGGCTGATTAATTCTCCTTCCTATAACTTCTAAGAGCACCTAAAAATGTTGATGTTAATCTTTGTAAAATTGGAATTTAATAAAAAAACAAACAATCTACCAATTTTCAATTTGAAATACACCATGTTTGGTTTTTCGTATGGCCTATATCTTACAGTACCTCTATTATACGCTCATATGGCCCGCCGCAAAGTAGACCCACGCTAATCCACGAAAAGCAACCCACGCCGTGGGATGTTTTGTAAAACATTGCTATAGAATTATTCATAATCAATCAGCTGACAAGTGGATTATTCATTGCATGTATTACACAGATGTCTGGAGAAGCTTAGCAATGGTTTACAAAACATCCCAAGGCGTGGGTTGCTTTTCATGGATTAGCGTGGGTCTACGTTGTGGCGGGCCTATAGTTGGGTCTAGTCAACTATGATCATCCTATAACTGAAGACGCGATCGATCTATCCAGGAATGCCTGGTCATTGAAAATAAATGATAATAATTTAAAATAGTCTACAGCACTGATTTCATTATAAAAAATGATATAGTCAATTTGGAATAAAATAACAAACCAGCTACTTGAGATGAGTAACAACTCAAGTGAAATGGTGCAACAACAGAAACTAGTCTCTCAAAATGTTTTTATAAAAATTCGGTTTAGAAAATGTAATGTTGGCTCTATTTCTAAACTCATTTTGGTTCTTTTAAAATGTCAAAAGTAAATCAGTTTTTCTTTTATTTTTATACAATTTAAAAGCAGCCAATATATATTTTTAGGGAAAATTGTATTATTTTCATTCAATTAAGACTAGTGCAGTGGTCTCTTTGATGACGCTAAAAAATATAGTCCTATAATATATAATGATTATTAAACAAGAATCCAAAATCCACACCGCGACCCATTTGGTCTGTTTTCAGTAGGTGACCTAAATAGAATAACGCTACATTAACCATGTTTACAAAATTTCAATGGAAAGATTCTGATGATAATAGTATGGAATCTTTTATCTGCATGGTTTGCTAAGACATTCTAAAATGGCTTTTAAACTCAATCATATTATATAGTGATATTATAATTTCAAAATAACCCAAGTTGTGAGGTCTCGTATTATTACGTTCCTGTTGGAATAATTCATTGAAAACCCTTTAAGGATTTCCCAATTCCTCCACAACAACCGCAGCAACTGGCCCTACAATGTTTGGTGCATCATAATAATTATTATTATTGTTATTCTGTTCCTTATCCAATTCTCCTAGAATAAACTCATTTATTATAACATGAGCCATGTTTGTTTTGCAAAACAACTTACTTTTAGTGTCACACCAGTGTGTGTGTGTGTGTGTGTGTGTGTGTGTGTGTTTTATTCAAATATTCGCGCCATCCGAATATTCAAAAGTACGCGCCAAACAGCATCGACCGGTCGATGTCTGGTTGTCGTTCCAGCAGCTTCTCTTTGTCTCAGAAACAGAGTAACGGCCAGCAACAGTCACAGTTATAACATAGTTATTCAAAAGTATTCTTTGAGTATCTATAGTGAGGTCCACGTTATAATGGTAGTGTACGATTTGCAATGGTGTTGCTATCCTTGTCTATAGTTCAACAAATGTAAAAGAGTTAGGGGTTAGTTTTTATTCAGGTTATAGTTATAACATAGTTATTCAAAAGTATTCTTTGAGTATCTATAGTGAGGTCCACGTTATAATGGTAGTGTACGATTTGCAATGGTGTTGCTATCCTTGTCTATAGTTCAACAAATGTGAAAGAGTTAGGGGTTAGTTTTTATTTAGGTTATATTTAATCATGTTTTATTAGGATAGATTGGGTTTTTGCTTTAAAATTGCTATATGCTAGAAGGGGCTAGGGTCTAGGTAGAGTTATGTTTTTTGATGTTTTAAAGGTAAAAGGATAGGTTAGGGGGTTAGGATTTTGCTTTGAACCACATGTTTGTGAACATGTTCATGAAATGAACCACATGTTTATGTTTTGTTCTAAAGATGACGAACAAATCTAAATTATTAAATGTGAAAGTGTTGGAGGTTAGGTTTTATTTAGGTTATATTTAATAATGTGTCATTAGGATAGGTTAGGTTTTTGCTTTGAAATTGGAATATGCTAGAAGGGGCTAGGGTGCAGTTAGAGTTATGTTTTTTGATGTTTCAAATGTGAAAAGATAGGTTGGGGGTTAGGATTTTGCTTTGAAATCTAAATTATCAAATGTGAAGGGATTAGGGGTTAGGTTTTTTTTTGGATTATATTTAATGATGTTCCAAAAGGTTAGGTTAGGTTTTTGCTTTAAAATTGCAATATGCTAGAAAGGGCTAGGGTCCAGGTAGAATAATGCTTTTTGATATTCCAAAGGTGAAAAGATAGGTTAGGATTTTGCTTTAAAATTGCAATATGCTGGAAGGGATTAGAGGTTTTTCAAATAGTTATGTTTATTGATGTTTTAAATGTAAAAGGGGAGGTCGAGGGTTCGTCGGTTTTTGTTTTGAAATGACAATAATATGCTGACTTAGTTATAGTGGTTTTTAACATCAGTTAAATAACAAATGTTATATTTTATTAATTATATTTTTTAAAAGTACTCTTCTTTTTATTAAATAAAATGATAATATATTGATTATTATATTGAATTTAATGATAAATCATCATTGGATAATAATATTTTCATCAAATAATAGGAGTGATCCGTGGTCTAGTGGATAGAGTGCTTGCGTAGCAGCATAGAGATCCCGGGTTCAAACCCTCTCAATACCAAAAGTTTTTTAACCAGATCACTCCCGTGTTATCGAATGGGCACGTTAAACTGTCGGTCCCGGCTGAAGTATGACAGTCGTAAGGCTCATTGACGGCTTAAATTATATATTCAGGCGGTGGGACCTTCCCGCAAGGGACTCCCCACCAACAAGAGCCATACGAATTTACTTTTTTATCAAATAATAATAGAATGACGATTGGCTCCAGTTACAGTGCTCGGTAACCATAATCACAAAGAACGTTACATTCAAAGATCTGACTGAATGGAACGGGAAAAACCTGTTTCTAACGCATGCGCGATACGGTGCTGTCTGAGACAGAGAGTGGTTTGTGTCGTTCCATGGGACCACTAGTCTGCCCCGGGTCAGCCGCCATTTTGTTCGGCTCTGGGTCACTCGAGTCACTGACTCAAAAGTATCCCAGAAGATAACCAATGTTGACGCCAGCTTGGTGTTTTAGCCTCTCCGCTCTGCTGACTGAACTGAAATAGCGGTTAAATTTTTGAGGTTGTAGTTCGGATTTCAATCAGGATCAATTTTTCATAAATTTAGAGTATGGAATGATACTGACTAATTACAATCACATCGATTAAAAGTATTACTAGTTAATAATTGAAGGTATGTTAGTCAAATTATCTTCTTATACAGAAACCCAGTTTGTTTTATTTGTCGTAACTTTCTAAATTTGGTACATTGCACCCAAAATCATGTTAGCCTACAACATTTTTATTAATGGTGTTTTATGTAATTACAATAATTCATTAATTTTAGTTCATTGCATAAAATGATTTCACTAGGTTCTGCGACATTGACTTTTTTATTTGTTTGCATCTGTTTAATGTAGACATAACACCGTACAACATAACCTATTTCTTAGTCAATAACCTAACTTGGAAGCAAGATGAAATACTTTTATGTTCATCTTTCATTGTTTAATCTGCTATGCATACATAGAAAGTGTTATTTTCCTTATTAGCTTTGATTTATTGTAGGCTATTGGAAACTCATACTTAACTTAGTAGCCCAATATATCCATTGGTTAACCTTTCTCCCTTTTACTCACAATATCGTGGGACCGAGGGACCGAGCTTCGCTCTGGAGTGAAAAAGCATAGAAGATTTGCAATGAAAGATTGAATTTATAGTTTATATTTATTTATTCATTTTTTCAGTTGTACAATTATTTTTACAGCTATATGGGGAGGCACAACAAGCTTATGCCCAAAGCTGTCCCTTATCAAATTTATAGTACAGTCCAAATCATAATCTAGGTTAAGCTACTATCACTCATCATAATAACAATTTATTTACACGTCAAAAAACAAACACATAAATTACAAATAGATATAAATTACTATGAATTAGATTTAGAACGATATACTATGTTTGCTACAATATTTGTTAATATACTGTACTATGTACTATTCTACACTAACAGCATCTAGTTACTGTTTTTGACTTTTTGAAGTAAACATGTTTACTAAAAAAAATATTTTTCTCGTGAGATTTTCCCATGTGAATAACCCACATATGTACTCGCTCGCTCACTTCCATTATGGTATCGACAGACGACAAAATTTCCCGCTGTTTTTCAAGGACGTATTATTTTATTCTTTTAATGTCTTCAGCGAGTTATCCCAGGGTTGAGAACTAGTGCAATCGAATTTCCATTTCATAAACCTACTTAGTTCCACATTTCGTGAGAATCGTTAGAGCAGTTTTTGAGATCCGGTCACATACAGATTTATAAACAGAAATTGCTCGTTTAATAGTATAGGAGTTGTTGCATTCCTATTGTTGTTAAGTATTTGTAATCTATGTTGCGCAACGGTTAAGAAAAATGAAAATTGATTGCTTTAGGACCCAACTATACGGCGTCTCAGACGCACTAAACTTATTTTACTTAGTTGACCCCAGGGCCTCAGTAATTTGAATTAACTGTTTATTTTTGTTTTAGATTGAAGATGGCGTTAATTACATCTGTCAGAGATGGTGTTGAATCAATCAATGCTGATCTCAAAGCAGCTATTGACAGAGAATTTCAACGTTTCATCAGTGACAGAGAATTATCTGGTAAGTAATTATTGTTATCAAATTTATTTCATAAACATATAGAAGTTTTTGAAATCTAAAAAAGAGGCAGTAGTATATGCACACAGTATTGAAGCACGTTTTGTTTCATACAAGCTGTATAGGCCTAAATTCAGTAATTCAGTTTTCTCCATCCATGTTCAGCACTTGCTGGATAGATTGCGTCATTAGGTCAAACTTTATGGAAACACAAGATCGAGATGGGTGGCAGTTAAAGTGAACTTAAAAAACTCTAGATTGCCTCCTCATCCAGGGAGTTAAGCGGCAGGTTCACAAGCTTTGCCTAAAACACCCTCTCAAATATCTTCACTTCCTGCACACGGAGACTCACTGGCATCCTGTTGAATATTTTTAGTGCACTAACAGAAAAACTACTGTGTGACCGAGTGCGTCTTGCATGATGTAGATCAATGTCAGCCGTTGTCTTGTATTGTGATCGTGCACCTGTCCTCTTTAAAGATAGTTGTGCTGTCCTCTTCTCAACAGGGAGCCGAACAGATACTGACTGTAGACTGTCATAATCTTCAGTTTTCTGAAGATCGTCGCACAATGTTCAAGGCGATGAGAAGGAGTGATGATCCGGAGAACCTTTTTCTGTAGGAGCAAAATCCTTCTGCAGTCACCTGCATGAACCCACAGCACAATACCATAGTTGATATGGCTGTGGAAGAGGCCGTGGTATGCTGTTACAAGGTACTCCTGGGAAACATGACTTCTCAGCATACACATTAGATAGGTTACTCTTGACAGTCTATTACATATAATGTCAATATGTGGCTTCCATGTCAGTGTGGCATCCATCATGAACCCAAGCAGCTTCACATTACAATCCCCAAAGGTTGGCGGATTCCGCTGCGGAGTGCAGAGCAGATGCTGAGTCTTCCTATCATTCATTGACAGACTGTTCACCTGAAACCAAGCACTGGCAGCGTCCAACAGCTAGACAGACTCCTGGACTGCTGCATTAACATTATTTTTCCTGGCAACCAGAGTTGTGTCGTCTGCAAAAAGGAGAGGATGGAACCCTGAGGCACGCCGCAGCACACATCCTGAGCATCAGATACAGCACCACCAATGGACACCACCGGCTTCCGACAATCCAAGTAATTCTTTAGCGTACTGAGGGCCACATCACAGACTCCAAATCTCTCAAGTCTCTTCAGCAATATGCAGTGAGAGATACAATGAAAAGCCTTTGTCAGGTCGCACAGAGTGATGAGCCTCAATCGCTCTCAGCATGATCGCAATGATCTGAGACTGGAGGACTCAAGCCTTTTTTTTTGCGGATGACATCACAATCATCGGTAGGGGTAGTGAAACTACAGCAGCAGGATGGAGAGCGCTGCAACTCAGTATAGATCCAAAGCTGACCTGGTAGCATCATATTCTTGGAGTGTGCTAGAAGCTGTCAAGAGTCATATATCTTTTCAGGAACTTGAGAGCCCAGATGAGAGTTGAGCGGTTGCAGATGTTGTACAATGCAGTTTTTGGTAGCCGCATACTGTATGGTATCTTGATCTGGGGACACTCGCCACATTCCAGAGACATTCTACTGCTCCAAAGGAAAGCTCTCCGAATCATCACATATAGCAAGTATGATGCACATTGCCAGCCAATCTTCCGCAGATTGGGCATCCACACAGTTTGTGGACACTACAACTAGGCTTCACTGCTACATGTGAGGAGTAACATCACAACGCTACACTGGAAAGAGCAAGTGCACTCCTACAACACTCGGAGAAGGACAAATTTGGATGTGCCGCACTGTCGTTTGTCGAAGGTGAAGGACTGTTTCCCCATGCTGGCGATGAGGATGTTTAACTACCTGCCAGAGCCGGTGAGGGCGCATCCGGTGAACATCTTCAGGTCCTCCTTGTCTAAGTGGCTAATTGAAAAGAGTTTACAAGATATCAGTGACTTCTTTATTGAAGATACTTGTGATCTGTGACACTGCCATCATGATCAAGTAAAGTGTGGTCTGACCAGTGTTTTTTTATTTCTCATGTTAAAATATAACGACTGACGCGATTTATCCAGAAATGGCCTGGTCTTTGATCGAGATATTGGATATTTTTTGCTGCTCATTAACTATAGATTCAGATATTTCCGTAATATTTTATTTTATAGTGTATTATAAGAATAACTGATGGTTTCTAACACATATTTCCTTTTTTCCAGAATTTACGTTCATGTCATCCTTTACGGCCCCTGAACGCATCTATGTTCATAATAAGGCAAAATCACTGGAACTCATGTCCAAGAGTAGAGGGTAAGTTTATTGAAAGTACAGAGTTGCACAGGGAAACTGGAAACATTTAAAACGCAATCACTGCAAGTCACTAAGATTTGGTACACTGGCATTACACTAAGATTTGGTACACGAGCATTCCAGTTTCCATAACAGGCTTTAAACGCCGAATAAGAGTACTTAATTTTGAAACCTAAAAAGGCATTTTTGGACATTTTGATTGTAGGAACATAAAAGAAGATGAATAGCCTACAAGCTATTTCATTATATGAAAAAAATTGTTTCGAATTTGATAACTGATTTTCATGTATTTTTCAGCATTTTTTCTATCACGTAAGGTTTTCTTACAAAAAGAATTACTTTTTGGTATAATAAGATTTTAGCATTAATACCAAGTTGAAAGATTTTATTTTATGTATAATAATAGTTATTTGTATATCACGAGTGAAAAGTGCTGATTTTTCTCCCTGAGGGAGAAAAAACATTTTTCACTCGTGATATACACAACATTTTTCCTCCACCTACATTTTTATAAAAACTGCAAATAAATTAATTTTTAAAAACGTAAGTGACCAAACAATGTGTTACAACATAATCTAAAACGTAAACAGCTGGGCTGGCTTGTAATCACAGTTCTCCGCCGACAGCGTTATGCGCTATCTGTCGGCAACAGTTGTAACAACAATGGCCGCCACAACTACAACTACGATGAATTTCCAGTTTCAAATTTGCTCTAAAATAATTATGATTTTAATGGGTCAAAAATGTTTACTTTATGACAACTAATAATAATGTTATCTTGCGGCTTTCTGAAAAAAAATCGACTCAGGGCCATTTTACACAGTCATTTTATGTATTAGATGTCAAATATAATGATGTATGATCACACCTATGACTGTGTAATGGGATCATTAGGTAATGCTATGATTTGATTATGCTTTGTTTCAGTTGTGTTAAATTCTCTTATGTGTATTCAATTAGTATGTATTTTATTTATAAAGTATTTCAATAGGGCTTGATTTGTTGATTAATAAAGAAATAATTTTATATTAGGGGGTACTCTTGAATTAAATAAAGTTGTATTTGATTTGTGTTTTTGGTTTTAGAAAAGGCATCAACCGGCAGGTGACCATTTACAAAAAGAATCGGTCGACGATCATCCAGCACGACGCGACAATGTCGCTGACTCAGCACTCTCACAAAGTGGTGGCGTGTCTGCTCAATCAGGCGCCTCTCACCGCCAAAGAGAAGTTCGATATCATACCTCACTCGGAGCGAGATCGATCGTCTGCTCCCGACCTCATACGTGAGTATAATTCCAAGCAGGCAAGTAACGGCAATTTCCATGCTAAGAGAGCTGACAACAGTATTGAGCTTAGAGGTTCTACTTACAGTATTTTACTTTCATAAACCGTACATAATCATTCATATTTTGTTAATAATAATAATATCGTGTGACCTGGCTGGCTCAGGTCTGGTGTCAGAGTTTTCAGGTCGCAACTGATCAATTTCAAAGCCTCTGACATGACCTAACGACTGCATATTTTGTTAAATTATCTATATATTTTTAGTTATTTATCAACTTACTAGAAAGTTGAGAACAGAATTAAGCTTGGAGATTGTACTCACACACAGTATACTGTATACTCCCTCATACATAGTATTTATCGTATGGGACGATATTAAGTAGGGGCTCTAAGAGATTTACTATTAAACTATTGAGGTTACAAAAGACAGCTGTACGATTAATTTGTAGCCTTCCTTACAGATATCATTTTAGAGAGAATTTCAAAGGTACTATTTCATGACACTTTCCTCACTTTATGTGTTTAGTATTTGTAAATGAGAATTTTAATTTATAAATGTGCCTTATGGTATGAAACAATAATCACAATACCATATGAAGAAATAATCTAGTTGTTGTTTTGTAAATTTGCAAATTCATTTGAAACTGTAGGCTATAGTATACTTGTATGAAACAGGATTCCCACATATCAGTATCCAGTACAGTGAAGATGTAATTCCCATAAGTTGTTCAAATGGGACTATTCTCACTCAGCCCGGCTGAGCAAATTTGAATAATTATCCCATCAAAAGTCAGAGGAATGATACTTTCACTGTACCTACACTGATTATGATATGTAGGAATCCAACTTTAAGCTATTTAACCTGTAAATTTTAGAAATTGCTACTACATTTTTTTTGAAAATAATAATTGAAAACTTCCTGTTATTGAATTTTTACTAAGAAGTCTATGTACTATGAAACTCGAATGACAACTTGAACTTAGACCTTCCTTTCCTTTATTCATTTATTAGTTTGAAACATCACAATATTGAAATTGAAAAAAGGCATATGAGCCGTTGAAATTTTAATCGTGATTTATATTAGGAGAACCGATCAGAGGATTTCTCTAAAAAAGCTTTTATCATTGGTTCTCGTGAAATTAATCACGATTTAAATTTAACAAAATCACGATCAAAGAAGGCTTTCTCGAAAAAAGGCTTTTATCATTTGTTCTCGTGAAATGATTCACGATTAAAATTTAACCGGCTTTTGTGCGAGTCTTCAGTCGTCCAGTATTCTGCAATATAATGATTTGATTAAAATTTAACCAGCTTTTGTGCAAGTCTTCAGTCTTTCAGTATTCTGCAATATAATGACTTGATTTGTTTGGACAGAGAAAGACGCGGCGCGCACAGTGAACCGACTGGTATCTGGAGTGGCAGTGGTTCCTTCCAACCGAATGCCACCCGCCCACAGCGCCATCGCCCAGCAGCGGCAGGCTCTGCCCATATTCGCCCTGCGTGACACCATTCTGCACACAATCAACGACAACACTGTCGTCATCATCAGCGGAGAGACTGGCAGTGGCAAGACCACGCAGGTAAATCAATCCATCAATCTATTGAATTGAGTTGAAATGAAATTTGTTGTCTATTTGGAAAAGAATGAAGAACTCCCAGTTGAATAATTTCATTGATCTTTTATTGCAAACAAAAATACAATGTTGGGTCCTGCTAAACCTGTAGGTTCAGCAATTTTAGTTTATTGCTGTTAATTTCTTGTAAATAATTTGTAACTTTGGTCCGAGAGATATTACTTTTAACACGACTCTTTCTCGAAGCAAAGATACCCGATGCTCTTCCCACTAATCACTCCCACTACCTAACAACATTCTCCCTACTTTTGTGTCAATTGTGTCGAAATCCAATTTTGCGCAGCATGCTTACTCCTCTCTACTACTCTTTCTTTCCATGCTATAAACTGTGGAGGAAGAAACTGGTTTTCCCTCTTTATGTTGAAGTTATCTCTCTGACTATAAGTACAATTTATTGTATTTTTTCTGTAAATTAAATAAAAATAACAAGAAATTGTAAAAAACCACAGATTTATTGATACATAGAAAGACCGGTTTCGTTTGTTATACCATTGTCAATCTCTAAAAACGTTTTAGTTTATCAGAGAGTTTTTAGAGATTGACAATGGTATAACAACCGAAACCGGTCTTTCTAAGTATCAATAAATCTGTGATTTTTGACAATTTCCTAGTATTTTTATTTAATATGAATAATTACCACAATATCAACTTCTCAACTACACAAAAAGTTCATTGTAAATAGTGTCTCATTACTGTACAACGTTATTATAAAATTATCATCATATATATATATGTGCAATTGAAACTACAGTCTAAAATACAATATAACAGTAATGTTTACTGATGTGCTATTATGCTGTGCTCGTGGCTGTAACAGCTACAACAAAAGTGTACAACAAACGCCTCATCTACAGACAAGTCAGAAGTTCAAGATACGAGTAACGCCACAATATTGAAGGCCATATACGATCTACGAGCAGAGAATAATGAGAAGTGGAAGGAAAACAACAACAGGTGGAATGAAAACAAGGCAATGTGGGAGACACTGAAATCCCAACTTTCGGATATTACAGTAAAGTGCAACAGTGCGAGTGCAAGAGTTGATGATCTCGAGATAAAGTTTGCTGCAGTAAAAGATGAATCTGACAAGACTAAAATCGAAGTGAGAGATCTCCAACAACATACTCGAAAAAACAGTATCATTTTAACTGGTGTACCCTTCACTAAAAATGAAAATATGTTGAATATTCTGCAGGCTGTAGCCCGTGCATTGCAACTGAACTTTTTCCATGCAGATATCTCAGCTGCCCATAGGTTGGGAAGTAGTAAAAATAGTCCTAGACCACCGTCTATCGTAGTTAACTTCACTTCTCGCTTTGTAAAGTCGTCGTGGTTGGAAGCTAGGAGGCAGAAAGGAAGTCTCACCGCTAATGAACTCGTAAATACGTTCCCTGATTCCGTAATCTACCTCAATGAACATTTAACACCTGAGACTAAAGCTATTTTCAATGCAGCCATGACAATGAAAAAATACGGGAAATTGTCATCAGTATGGACGAAATTGTCATCAGTGATTGCGAGGATTTCGAAGGAGCAGCGACCGTTTCGAGTGCGCGACCTCGCACATGTGGAGCTGATAAGGCGCGAGGGCCAGCGGGCTGCAGTCGCCAACCCTCCAAACCCCATCCCACCACCGCCATCATCCACAAGTCAGTCATGAAGTGTGCATGTGTCTCTGCCACCCTATTATTAGTATGTGCCTCCAATATATATGTGAGTAAGAAATACTAAGTCATTTATTCTTGAAATAAAAACGAAGACCGTTCAAGTGATTTTAATTTCAAGACGACTTTATTATTATTATTTTTTTAATTCATATCGTTCTGTAACCTACATGAACTACTGGGTAATGTATTTACTGGTTTATATTTATGATTTTACTTTATTTCCTTTATGATTCATAGATATAAGCCTGGAAAAATCGTGAATGAGTACTAGTTAGGTACCTATAATTGCAAACTAGAGTAAGTCTATACTGTTCTGCTTATGCTGCAACACTCACTTATGGACAATATACGTCCACTATTAGTAGGGTAAAATTATACTTATCATTAACTAAACTGAATAATATACTGTCATAAATAAATAAACTAATCATGTGAAGAATAATATATAAAATGTGAGGAATATTGAGTATGGGCTAAAATTAAATAGGAATATTATATTTAGAAAATATGAATACAACTGCAGTATATCTCATTATTTTTTCTTCTGCATATATAGAATAGTTTGGTAAATGATAATGGCATCTTCATTTCATTAATACAGGAAAATACAGTACCGTACTGACTTTATAACCAGTAGGCTATTTGAGTTCTTACTTGTAAGACAATGAATTATCGTAGAAAATGTTTTCAGTCACGATCTTATCTTGTTTTATCTTTGAAGGAAGCATGATATTCGATTATTACTCTCACAATTCCACTATTTTTCTTACTACCCACTTTACCGATAAAAATAGATCTCTCTATAAATATAGTTATAATAGAAACACATAATTTTTATCGCCAATAATATGAATCACTACAGCTAGTCGAAACTCACAAAACTGTTTGGACAAATTACTATGAACTTGAATGAATATATTATAATCATGAGCAATATTGGAAATTGAATACAGTAGTTTCGAATTTTCTTTAATAAACATTTGCCAACATTCTTTATCACATAGGTAACTTGTTCTCTCATTTTATTTCCTTAATTTTTAATCTTATATTATTATAATAATCTTTAATTATTTATAATAATCTTATAGCCCACTCGATTCTGATAGCCTAAATAAATATGAATTATTTTTAAATAAAGCACTGTTTAAAAAATAAAGGTCTGAATTATATAATTGATGAACAGTAATAGTTTAATGTTATAATAATTATAAATCAATGATATTAATGATGAGGTTGTGATATTGTCAATGATTGATGAAGATTAGTCATTAATCCACTTTTGATCACTATTGAGCGTCTGAGTTCTTGTTATTCTATACTTTTACATTATCTTTCACATTCATAAAATAAATTTTTATTTTTTCTTCACATAACTTCCATACACATTCTCATGTATTCTTTTATGTTTGTTTATCACTGGACTAAATTTTCAACTGCTACTTAAAACCATTATGAGTATTGAAAGCTTTTTGGTTGGCCGGTTTCGGCTAGATGCCTTGGTTTTTGGCGCTCACTACAATTATAAACAATAGATTTGAGCCTCGATGATTTTACTGAATATTCCCAATTTATCAACTGTTCCGGTCTAGAAAGCCTGAAAATCTTACATTGTAATATAAGGAGCTATAAGAAAAATTTTGATGACTACTTAATTTATTTAGATTCTGTTTTTCCCAAATTGGATATAATAATTTTTTCAGAATGTTGGTTGCCCAAGTGTGACGGTGTTGTTGATCTTGCTGGTTTCAATTCTTTTAATACAAGCACCTATCGCAACCAGAACGATGGTGTATTGATTTATGTAAATGAGCGAATATCAGCGGTTGCAAGGGAGGTTACTCTTGGAGCAACTATGCAAAAATCAGTATAAAAAATCAAAACTCCCCTGCTCAAAAAACTAAAAAACAAGCTCAGAAACTGTACATTAAAAACAGCATTCAACATTTGTACAAACAGAAAGATAACCTCAACCAGAAAGCATACCATCTTCATTTAAAACTGAGCTCAGAACTACACCATTTAGAATTTAATGAAATATTATCTCACAATCAAGAAATTATAGATTCTATGAAAAACAAGTGAAAGCCAAACACAACCT
Source organism: Nilaparvata lugens (assembly GCF_014356525.2). Classification (NCBI taxonomy): domain Eukaryota; kingdom Metazoa; phylum Arthropoda; class Insecta; order Hemiptera; family Delphacidae; genus Nilaparvata; species Nilaparvata lugens. Next base: position 12,635,751 of record NC_052511.1, read on the forward strand.
TAAACTAACTCAACTTATGAATACCCAGAACCCAACTGTAACATCCACACATAATTTTCACAAAAGAACAATCAACAACACTGAAATAGAATTCACAGAAACAGAAATGAAATTACTAGACAAAGGATTGAAACACAACATCAAAACAAACAATCCTAATTCAAAATCCCAATTATTCAATACCATAATAGACACAGAGACTGCAATACAAAACACTACCCTACCTGACCAAGAATACTTGAGACAGGACATAACAAGAAACAGAAACAATTTCAAGCCCTCAGAAAAAAACAACCCAGAACACATGATATTGAAAAGCATAAAAACAAGCAGAAACAACACAACCTAGTCATCACTAATGCTGACAAAGGCAACATCACAGTTATAATGCATAAAACAGACATAGACCAGAAAGTAGACAAATTCATCAATGACAATAACATAGTCAAACTCTCAACTGACCCAACTCACACATATCAAACAAAAATAAAAGATGCCATCAACCAAACCAAGCACATAATCCCAAACAACCAGAAAAAGTTTCTCAAACAAATCAACCCACAAGCACCCAGACTCAACGCCCTCCCAAAAATACACAAACAAGATGTACCAATAAGACCACTGATCAATCACACAACAGCACCTGCCCACAAACTAGCCAAACTACTAGATACCACCATAAGAGACAACATAACTTTTCATAATCATACTGCAGTGAAAAACAACATTGATCTCACCACAAAACTTCAGAAAATCCAAATACCACAAAACTCCACAATAGCTTCACTGGACATTTCAAATTTATACACCAATGTACCAATCCCCGAAACTGTAAAATTCCTTAAAACAATGCTAGAACAGAATAATACACCACCTGAACATATCAATGAAATTGTAAATCTCACTAACCTAGTCACCTCACAGAATTACTTCTGTTACAATAACCAATATTATTTCCAGCCAAACGGTCTCCCCATGGGGAGCCCCATTTCTTGCATTTTAGCTGAGATCTTCATCCACAACATTGAACAAAAACACATTCTCAATCAGTTTGACAGAATCATCAGCTGGTTTAGATATGTTGATGATATTTTCATTCTATACAAAGGAAACACCAGACAAACTGAAATATTTCACTCCAAACTGAACAAAATACACCCAAACTTGCACTTCACCATAGAACTAGAAAACAATAATACAATCAATTTCTTGGACATCACCATATTTAAACAAAACCATACTTTCAAAACATTTAAAATATACAGGAAACCTACCACAACTGACACAGTAATTCACAATACCTCCAACCACCCAACCCAACATAAACATGCAGCTTTCCACCATATGATCAACAGACTATTGAATATCCCCATGACACAATTTGATTACAACCAAGAGCTCAACACGATCAAATTCATTGCCCAACAAAATGGATACTCATCCACTCTAGTTGACAACCTACTCCACAAAATAAGAACAAAATCATCAACCAAAAATAATATGGAAAATGACCAAAAATTCATCACACTCACATACTACAACAAAAAATCACAGAAATTAGCATCATCTTTTAAAAAGCTCAAATACAGAATTGCCTTTAAAACAACAAATTCACTGAAACATTCAGGAAATTCAGGAATTCAGGAAACATTTTCAAAATTATCAAACAAACAAACAGAGATTTGAGCAACCAGGCATCTACAAATTAAAATGTAATGATTGTAGTAAACTGTATATCGGACAGACTGGACGTGACTTTCAGACAAGATACAAAGAGCACATCAGAGCCATTAATAAACCACATAGCCACTCAAACTTTGCTGACCATATTATATCCACAAACCACACATACACAGACATCACCACCAATCTTGAAATCCTCCATATCTCTCAAAAAAGCAGAAAACTCAATGTATTAGAACAATACGAAATCTACAACCACACAAAACAGTTTCCCAACAGTCTCCTAAATGATCAAATAAATTTCTCTTCCCACACACTCTTTGACAAAATAGTCCAAAGTTCAAAAATACCGCCACACTAAATATCCACCAACCCAACCCCCACCACAACCTATTCCACCACCTTCATCCCTTACCACACATAGCCTTGTCATCTGAGTGAATTCCCACAGTCTGATGATGACCAACAACAGGTCGAAACGATCGTCACTATACAAAAAGTAAGTGCATTTTCACTTCAAAAGTTTTTTAAAATTCAAGTTTAATAAACAATAGATTCGATGATGAGGATGGCATGGGATTCTCAACTGTGGTTAACGAATGTGTGAGCCTCGATGATTTTACTGAATATTCCCAATTTATCAACTGTTCCGGTCTAGAAAGCCTGAAAATCTTACATTGTAATATAAGGAGCTATAAGAAAAATTTTGATGACTACTTAATTTATTTAGATTCTGTTTTCCCCAAATTGGATATAATAATTTTTTCAGAATGTTGGTTGCCCAAGTGTGACGGTGTTGTTGATCTTGCTGGTTTCAATTCTTTTAATACAAGCACCTATCGCAACCAGAACGATGGTGTATTGATTTATGTAAATGAGCGAATATCAGCGGTTGCAAGGGAGGTTACTCTTGGAGATGTTCATGGGTTAAGTCTTGATTTTAATTATTGCGGGGTAAATTATAACTTGCTGGGGTTGTATAGAACGTTCGATAGCAGTATTGATAATTTTATTACTGAACTGGATACATATTACAGAAATATTCCACGAAATAGAGGATGCATCTTGATAGGCGATATAAATATAGATTTACTCAAAAATGATGTTGTCACTGATCGATATCTTAACAGTTTGTCAGGAGCCGGTCTTGTCCAATGTATCGATAAGCCAACGAGAGTGTCAGGAACTGGTGGAGCATGTCTAGACCATGCGTTCCTGAGGCATTGTGATATGTCGGCTGTAAATTCAGCTGTTCTCCATACCAGTGCAACCGATCATTATAGTATCACCGTAACTATCACTTCCCCTATGCAGCCAAATATTCAGTCAGGACATGAAGCTAATACCACTAATAATACCTACATTTCAAAATCTCTTCTCAGTAATAATTTAGCAAGTATCGACTGGCAACCCTTCTTTGCCTGTCAGGATACTAACACCTGCGCTCAATTATGTTGTTCCAATATTAGAATATGTACAGAGAAGTCAAAAAAAATTTAATTACCGGTATACATCCAAATCTAAAAAACTCAAGCCGTGGATCACGTCTGGCCTTGTTGCAGCTATTCGAACTAGGGATAATTTGAGCAAACTAATCAAAAGACAGCCTTTCAATGATGTTCTAAAATTCAATACCGCACTCACAGAAACCTATTGAGTAACCTATTAAAACAGACAAAAAGAGATTATTACCGATCACAATTTGTTTTGTAACTTTGTTTTGAAGCCTGTCACAGAGCAAGTTATCTTGCGACACGTGTTTGGCTTAAGAGGAGGTTCTGCCCCTGGCTATGATAATTTCTCTGCATCCTGTCTTAAATATAACATACATCTTTTATCAAAACCCCTTCTTCATCTCATTAATCTTAGTCTGTCATGTGGTGTATTCCCTGATCCTTTCAAATTAGCTAAAGTGATTTAAATCTGGAGCATGTAATGATATGAATAACTACCGTCCTATATCCCTTTTGAGTGTTTTCTCTAAAATATTAGAAAAAATTGTGAAAGAACAACTGATGAGCTATCTTCTAGCAAACAATATTCTTAGTAAATATCAGTATGGGTTTAGGCAAGATAAATCAATAACTGATGCCCTATTTGATATCAATGTAGAGATTAACAATTCTATATCTTCTAGCCAAAAATCCATGATGATCTTCTTAGACTTGAAAAAAGCTTTTGATTCTATAGATAGGAGAAAGCTCTTAAAAAAGTTAGAATACATAGGCATCCAAGGCACATCCTTGTCTTGGTTCAATAGTTTTCTTTCAAACAGGAGGCAATCTGTTTCCATAGCGGGTATAGTTGATGAAGCTGACGTGGATTACGGGGTGATCCAGGGCAGTACTCTGGGTCCCCTGCTTTTCCTCGTCTACATTAACAATATTTCGAGACTTGCCCTGAATGGAAAGATTTTGCTATTTGCCGACGATACCCTGATTTTTCTGAGAGGTGATTCTTGGGAGGAAGTAAAAGATAAAGCAACACATGATCTTGCACAGGTGAAAAAGTGACTTGACCAGAACACCCTTTCTCTAAATGTAACAAAAACAAAGTTTATGCCAATATCTCTGCGCCCCATTACTGACTACAGCCTTGAAGACATCAAAATACAGAACTGTGATGATCCGCAAAGCAATGTATGTAACTGTGAGCGTATAGAAAGAGTACACTCATACAAATATCTAGGTATTGTTTTCGACAGTCGTATGAGATGGTCAGAACACATCACCTACTTAAAATGCAGAATTCGTCGGCTAATTTATGCTTTTCGGATGTTGAGTGACACTCTCAATCCAAATGAGATTAAGATGGCCTATTATGCTTATATACAATCAATACTGGCTTTTGGCATCATTGCTTGGGGGGGGAGCTTATAAAACGGTTCTCGAACCCGTTGCTGTGGTACAGAGAGAAGTCATAAAGGTAGCCTTCAAGAAATCAAGATTTCATCCGTCAGATTTATCATTTAATGAAACATCTATTCTTACAGTAAGACAAATTTTTATAAAAGTTCTTCTTATTCACATGTACAAACATCAAAACTCAATCTTTTTATTCTACTGACGAGCCCCATAACTCTCGAATGAACCAGACCGTTTACTAGATACAAAAAAATCTTAGCTCACACCATCTTCGGTGCCTTTCGCTAAAATTATACAATTCCACCGTACAAATTTGCAAGGTTAGTCACAGCTAAATTCCTTGATTTGTTACATGGACAACTTTCGGGCAGTGCTCCGTTCTCTCTGGACACGGACCTACACTCGCGCCGATTACCTAAATTCAACAACAACACACACAGGCAGGACATCCCCTTGTCCTCATCTAAATCTTGAGTCTCAACTAAACAAAAAAATTCCCCACAGCCTACAGGAAACGTTACCAACACAACGGATCTTTACACTATCACTACGCATGCCTACCGCAAAAATCACACCTGAAAAAAAATATTTCCAATAATAAAACTGATTCACCTTTTCGAGAATAAACATTACTGATAAAGGGACTTAACAACCTCATCTCAATCAACTTATTTTCATACAAATTCCCAAGGATTTGATTATCGTTTCAACTTTAATCTACAATACCCAATTATTTAGTTTAAACATCTATGAAGGCCAATTAACTTTTCAAAAGTGTTTATCAACAATAACTAATCAAAGGGTTTCCTATTTATTCTCAGATTACCTTCGATCTACCTAAACTTATAAAAAAAATTTCCTATTTTCCTCAAACATTCTCCCATAATAATTTCCGAATTTTCCTAATTTACTTGGGTCGACCTTTAAAATTTCAATATTCACTTTCACTACTACTATACTGATACTACCAGACGTGAGACCAGAATACGTACGTTGACATTACAATAATTTCTATCATCATTCACGGAATTACAGAATATAAAAATTTTATTCAGCACTTAGAATCAGTTGTTTTTCACCTATGCTAAAAATTTAAATTTTTTTTTTAGGAAATTTGAATTCCAGAGATTTAAATATCTCTAGACAGCAGAGTCGGCGCAGTTGTATGCCTTTCGCTAAACATTCAGCAGCAGTGGCGCAGTTGTGTGCCTGCACCTTATTAAAAGATGATAAAAAAGATAATTTTGAATAAAATTTAGAATTTAGAAATAGGCCGACACATCTAGAAAATACCTGAGTCTATACCTAATTCATGCAGGTGAACGGGCTAGAGTCAAGAAAACTTCAATTAATCTTGCCATGCCTGATTTAATAGGTTTATACTATAGAATAACACTACAATTTGAAATAATAGAAAAATACAAACAGCTTCAATAAACATTGGCAACTAAAATCGAACAACAGAAACAACAATTTCATGTACTTTGTTGACATTCTTCATCTGATTCGGGGGCGCATTACTATCCCGTTTAGATAGCAATACGTCACAAAACCAAACAATATCAGTCATCAAATAACAAATAATTAACTTCAACATAAAATTACTCAAGAAAGAAAAGCCCGTTGAACCCAAGTTTCGTCGATAGTAACCCATATAACCCATTTCATAATAATTTTGAATCCCCACTTTTGATTGACATTCTCGAATGAACCTTTGTTTCACTACACTGCACTTTCGTTGGTCTGTACGTTGCTTTATCGTCGGGGTTACAGTACCTTGTTTTTGGCGGTGAGCTTTTACCGGTTGAATTTGGCTTGACGGCGACGTCCTCTTACGTCCCTAGACCTGTCGTCTGAACGGGTGTCTTGAAGCGGTGTTACATAAAGTTGCGGAACCAAAGGGGTGGTAGTACAAGAAGTTGGTTTGGGGACACACATGAACCGCTTAGCGGTTATTTGAAGAAACAATTATTCGTACATGATGAAGAAACACAATTAAACCTTTCAGGACATGGCACTACTAGTAAATTTAAACATTAATAAAAAATAAAACTAGCTCCTACATTAACTACTGAAATAAACTTATAAACCTGCCCAAAAAGGGGGAAACATAGTGACTACATCTTTACTCTCGTAGTGCTCCTAGCAAAGTGTCCTCCGGAACGTAATCTGGTCTCGCGGTTGGGAAAATCCCCCCACTACTGTATTTAGAAACAGGTCTCCTATTGGGCGAAAGGAATCAATTTGACCAATCGTCGCGTGGCTTCTAGAGCCTTTGGACCAAATAGTAACTGCAAAATCGGTAGTTTGTTATAATTTCAATGCTTGCTGTTTTCCAACTTATCGCACTTTATGTCGCGACAAGAAGGCTAAGTTTTAGAGATAATTCCATAATCTACATTCCTCGACGACTCGGAGCCACAATTTTTAAATATCTATCATGGGGAAACTCGAAGTCATGGCCGTTCATAATAGAGAGAGAAAATAATTTATTTCGCTAACTCACTTACAATAATGACTCTAGTCTATTGCGTATTAAATTTACTATTATAACTTGGGAAAAGGCCTGAATTAAAGAGAGTGCCCGGCACAAAGAATAATTAACATTAATGGTAGAATAAAAAGTTTTTATCTTATTATGCTTTATTATTATTATTATTATTATTATTATTATTATTATTATGCTTTGTAAGTAACATTATTGTATTGTAAACATTTTTCTGATAGTGTGGGTGACAGAATTTATTTATATTTGTTGTATTGTTTTTTGGATGAGGAATAAAAGAATTTGATTTGATTTGAGCTGTATTGGTGGTGCGGGGGTGGGGGCTCTTTATGTCTAAAATATTAGTTTTATTAATATTTCTGGCTGTCTCATACAAATTTTGTAGACGAGTGAGCGAGCCAAAATTTCATAGAACGGCCAGTAGAGTCAGAAGCGCAGACTAATGACACTCGACTCTGTCTGTTGCTGTACTTAGTTGCAAATTATTTTTAATAAATGATTCATGAATAAGAATATCGCAAATGAAGCTAAAGCTGTGTTTTCGTAACGGGCAGAAGCAGAATCGATTGCAGCGCACCCAGGCGGGCAGAAACAGTAACATTCAAAGAACTAGTTCTTTGACATGAATTTTGCTTTATGTGTTATGGGTAATGAACTTTTTGGGTTGTCCAAAAGGTAATTCTGAAATGATTATTGGAGATTTAATTCAATAAAGTGAATTAATTGCTTTTTAAAACTCAGATAACTTTTCCACAATTATTAGTTACTTCAATAATTATGCAAAATTCTATGCTTTATAGGCATGTCAATCTAAGAGTTGACTTTTCATTTCCTATGCTTGAAATTTGTAAGGGTAAATTATTTGAAGTAACTGATTGTATTTCATTATTAATAAGATATTATTTTATTAACTAGAAGCATTCTATTATTAATAAGATATTATTAAAATTATTTTATTAACTAGAATCAATTGCCTTCAGAGTCAATGCATGTTCTTTGAATCACATCGTTTATAGGTAGGCCTACCTACTATGAGTACCGTATTCAACTTCAAAGGCCTATTGAAGCTCTATCGAAAAAAAATCAATAAATAAATAATAAATAAGTGCTTTAATTTTGGCATTTTTGGAATCTATGGGATATATTACACCAAGGGATATCAATATTGTAAACGTTTTTTAGGCAATTTTATTTTAGCAGTCCCCTTTTTGATCATTGGATGGGTACGGTCCCGGCTGATATACAATCATGTATAAGAATCGTGAGGCCAATTGACTGCCTAAATCAATATGCCTTCTCAGGCAATGTTCAATTAGGGACTCTCACCAGTAAAAGCTATACGAATATTGGAAATTATTATTATAGATTAACACATATGACATGTACAAAGTGTATTCAAACAGGCGAACTAATTCTAATAATTATTGTTGAGATAACTATATCTTGCTTTAATAAACGAGTTCTGTTATGGTACTTTAAATAACACATAGCCTATTTTAAAATGGATGAATATTTATTAATTATAGAAGGTAACTAGTACCCTTGTGATATTCCAAAATGAAACATGATTAGTTTCGACATTTTCAATAAGGACTCTCTTGACAATGACATAATTAGAAACTGGTCATGCTTATTTTGAATATTTTAGGGTAGGCCTACTAGTTATTTTCTACAATTAACCATTAAAGTTGCCCTATTAAAATTAATATTTTATTAGGGTATTAATTAGAATTAGAGTAGCCTTTCAAACTCCTTATTCACTATAATGTTCTAAAAGCTTATCAATTTTAATCAAAACCTTGGAAATATAGCCTAGAAGGTAGAATTGAAAGTGATTATATTTGATGTGGCTTGGAACATCATATTTTCAACTTTTGCTTAAGTTATTTTTCATATTCAAAGAATTATTACCCCTTCAATGCAGTAAATAAGTACTATTACTTAATTCTTAATACAATACATAATAATTGTGATACCCTATTTTATATCCAATTCAAGTCTATTATTTAACTACGTGTTACCTATAGCATTTGCCAGTCAGCAATGTTAAATAATTTTATTAGTTCCAAAAAAGCAGAAGACATACAGAACCAATAAAGTTGTTAATAAGAGTTCGATGCTTTTGGGTTAAATATAGATTTAAAAATCCCTCAAGTATAAACAATTAAAACATATTTTATTAATTTCATGTCACTTGCTGTTTTCTTCAAAACTACCTGAATTGAAGCAGTTAGCAGGAGCGATCAGAAAAAGAAGATATTATTATGAATAACATGAAATAAACACATCAAGATGTACTGAAAAAATGAATATATTTCTTAGATTAGTCCATCTCTTTCTTCTGTAGGCTACTACATCATACATGAATCATATCCATGGAATATTATCCATAGTTGATTTTCTTTGTCATCCTCTACTTCTGGCTGGTACATCACTAGGCCTGAAATCAAAAAGTTATAGATAATTTATTATTCATTATAAAAAAAAACTTTGCAAAGTGAATTCTGAAATTGATTGTAATCTGTATAAGTTTTTAATTATATTTCTTGGGAAGGAACCCTCCAATAATGACAAAGTAATATTATATGAGAAATTCCAATAAACCAACATTCAGTTATTATTAGCATCAATCTGTTAGTTGTGTAATTCTGAATGATTGAATAAATAAATCTCCATGCAGGAATTGGGATTAATCAGTGTGCCCCTAGATCAAAAGAACTTGTTGGTGAACAATATATTTTTGGATACCATGAACAATTATTTATTTATTTCTGTGGTCAGTAGGCCTACTTCTCGACCGTTTGGTTTACTTAAGTCTTCCAAAATGTACTGCATAAAGTAATTTTTAGTTCTACATTTAGAGAAACAAGTTTAATGAAACAAATGGAAATAATCAATAAATTAATTGCTTAATCTGAAATGATGATTATCTACAACATTATAAGTAGAACTAAGTGATTTGAAAATGAATACCAAACTGCAAATACATAAATCTCTCTCAGAACAATGTGGGTATTTCATCCATGAATTTAATCATAAATTTTAAAAGGTGGAATGACTGTCATTAAAAGCTATTATTCAGTGTTTTCTACCAGCACTTGCTGGGTGAATTTTTGAAGTCATAGTTCTAATGTATGGTCATTTATAAAGTCATCATCCACTCAAGATCAAGATGGACAGTTGAGAAGAGTGTTTTAAAAACAATTTTAACATCAAATTATTGATGTAATGTTATCACATTATTAGATAATGTTACATAAATTATTTCTTTATGGAAGGAATCCCAAATATTATGAATAACTCTATTCCCTGAATGATAAGTGAATACATTGTTTTTTAAGCACTCTTCTCAACTGTCCATCTTGATCTCATGTGGTTTCAGGTAGTTTCGAAATATTAAGATTTCCTGTAAGCTATTAATGATTTCAAAATTCAGCCAGTTTTTCTATTATTTTAGTCACGTACCATAGTTAAATCTTACTATTTGAATATCTACCATCAAATCGATAATAAAACATTGAAGTGGATAAACCTTTTTAAAAAATGGGAAACTGTATAAAATGACATCGCCTATATAAAGTTTAAAAAATGAGTGGAATTTTATCTTACCTAACTAACTTATTCTAAGTATAGGTTCCAAAGAATTGTTCCATCCTGGTCAACAAAAAAGAATTTATATGCATTTCCTTTGAGCACATTCTCTTCAATATTTTGTTTGTAAATGGTACCTGAAAAAAGAAACATAATCTTTCAGCATATTCATTTTGGAGATAATGTGAAGTTAATCATCAATGATAAGACATAGTTTGGACTTTGAATAAATTAGAAGTAAACTGGGCCTCAATAAACTATTTACATTAGATATAAATACTATAAGTATATACTTACATTCATAGCACATAACAGAAAACACTTTAAAGTTTTATAATATAAATTAAAACAGGTGACACACGACATAGATAGATTAAAAACACTGAAAAACTTACATTACACTCTCTGCTCGGTTGAGAAAGGGGACACAGTTCCTTAAAAATTTCCGATTATAATGTAAGTTTTTCAGTGTTTTTAATCTATCTATGTTGTGTGTCTCCTGTTTTAATTTATACTATTCACATTGATATACCTGGCATCACGCAATATATCGATCAATAGAGCATGAATAAGTTTTTCAAATACATTAATATTGTAGTTTAAATGAGTTTGGTAGCAATGGTCAACCAGAAAAATAGTACCTATTTTATATTTTTCCAATGGCAGTCTTTCAATATTCAATTACACTGACTCTGATCAAGTTATAACAATCTATTTAATATTGTTTCCAAGTGATTTTGAATTATAAATTAAGAGAAGATTAATTCATAGATAGGTACCAAAGACAAAGTAAATGTTCTAATAGTCAGGTTAGTTTTGTTATTATTTTGATAAACTATGGGTTTACAATATTTTGAGGTGCAACAAGGATAATGGAAGTTTAGGACTTAGAATGTAATGAAATACTTCTAAGTCAAATTATGATATTATTTTTAATAAATCTGTTTGTGAAAACTACTAGCTGCATTATAAAAAATGTATTTTGTGATTAGGCCAACTTACTGAAAGTGTAAAAGATTGTTAGCATGAAATGCTAAATGTTATCTTGGTTGAATAATGTTTTGAATCTGATTATTTAATGTTAATCTAATCAATCAATCTTGAATGAGTTTAAATCTAATCAGTTGATTAGATTTCTCTCTTTCTTGTGATAATTTTCTACCATACACAAACTAGCTAGTCTAGGATTTACATTATCATTAAATACTACAAATTAAACATTAAAAAAAGAAATAAATAAACTTTTGTTAACTTCTAACCTCTTGAAAAATGAAAAAGATAGCAATTTAGGCCTAGAAACTAAGTTATTAAAGGCCTACTACAGTGGGCTACCTGAATAAAAATTGTAAACATGCTAGTAGGCTACTCATAAAATTTATATCAAATAATTGTGTACGGTAAATCTAGTCTACTTTATTATGAGAAATTTAAGTGTACTTACTTGAATGCTCTATTACATCAGCAATTTCTAACCATATTCTATTTTTCAAATAGGTAATTCGTTGTGCAGGTCTGGAAAGTACAAAACTTTGAACTTCGAAAATTTCACGCCTTTCTGTTGTAAATCCATTTTCAATTTCTCTTGTAAAAATTATAAGAATAAAGAAACCAATATTTAATGAGATATTTTATATCTCAATTTTCCACTGCAAATTAATTTCACAGTATAACAGTAGCAATCCGAAATCTGACAACCAATATCAAAACAAACCATCCAACAATTGAAGATTGAGGTTAAAAAGAACATGGCGTCTGATCCACAGAAAGATAATTCTGCCGGTGTCACGTGATCAGAGCAGAAAAGTGATTCGAAGCTGTCTGTTCTCGTCGACAGAATCCCGAAATTAGTTCTTTTTCGACAAAACGGTTCACGAGCAGTGATCGGTCGAAGCAAAATAGCATTGTGTTGATAGGCCTTATAAAGAACGGCAAGATGAACGACAGTTCGTCTCTGATTTGAACAGTTCTTTTTTTCTGCTCAACTTTCTGCCGATGGGTGAATACTCCCATAAGAACCAATGTTAATTTAAAGTGAATTCTGTCGTCTGCCCGTTACGAAAACACACCTTAATAAATGAAAAACGTTCATATACAGTAGAACTCAATTATCCGAATTAATGGGGACCGGGACCCATTCCTATAATCAAATATTCGGATAATCGGAGTTTTTTTTTAAATTGCTATTTGGAGAGAAAAAAGCTACGTCTTGATATTGCACTATTTTTTTATTGAATTAAATGAAATAAACATGATATTATTACATGTTTTAAATATGAATAAAATGTACTTATGTACAAGTTTAGAAATAAAAATCACTGTTTTTTAACCATCTCCGTCAATGTAAGCTGTTTTGTGGTCTTCATCCGTTTTCGGGAAGCCAGGTCACGCAATAGTGAGCGAACGCGCAAACACTGGCTTCGCGGGGGAAGAATAATAGCGCACTTGGACTTTTTTTTGGACAAATTTTTTTCTGAAAGTGATTCGGATAATCGGCGATTCGGATAGTCGAAGTTCGGATGATTGGAGTTCTACTGTAGCCATAAAAAATATAATGAATTGATTTGAAAGAAGTGAAATAGAATAATGAATTGGAGAATGCGTAATTATAACAGAAAAAAGGAGAAGTAAGTTTCAAAAATGAGTAAATTTTTATTTGTCGTTTAGACTGGCGGCAGTGATTTTACAATAAGTATACTTTACAACCAACAATTTATCAAGTAAGAACCACTCACACACATACATCAAATTCAAATTCTTTATTCTGCCTGACATTTTTTACAATGTATAAGCTCGTCAAAAAAAAACACAGTGTACATAATAAGATACATAACACAATATCAATAATATAGCTCAGAGTATGTATATACAAGTAGGCTAACAGGGAGATTGACAAGAATAGTAACAGTATTCACATGATGATACGCCTTACAGTACACAACTTAGTCCAAAATGAGGTGCAGCCCTTATATTGAACATTCAAAGTATTCAGTCAATGAATAATATGCTCTCTCCATCAATTTATTCTTCACAACTTTCTTGAATTTCATTTTTGGCAGCTCTTTAACAGCTGAGGAAAGACTGTTGTAAATTTTTATCTGCTGAAATAGGTGGCTGTCCCTTGTTTTAGAAAGCCTTACCTGTGGGATTGAAATATCATTTCTGTGCTGGGTTGTGTATTCATGATTGTTTCCCTGACATGAGTAAGATTCTAAATTAGTTTTTACATGCAACAAGCTACTCATTATGAAAATTGAAGGGAATGTCAATATCTTCAATCTTCGAAAGCTTTCTCTGCATGACTCTCTGTTTCTCAAGTTGTCTAACACTCTCATTGCCTTTTTTTGCCATATGAAAACTTTTGAAGTATGGCAAGAATTATCCCATAGGCGAATACCATAGGATATGAGGGAATGAAAAAGTCCATAGTAAGCAAGTACCAAAGAATCAGAGTTCAATGATAACTTAAGTCTTCTAAGTAGAAAGACAACACGAGAGAGTCTCTTACACAATTCTATGATGTGAGGCTCCCAACTCAAACTTCTCTCCAAAGTGAAACCCAACATTCTGACCTGATGCTTAATATCATTGTCTTCTGGAATACTCCTTAAAGAGAAGCAGATAAATTCAGTTTTGCTCTCATTGATGATTAGATTATTAGACTCAAACCATGATTTAGCAGAGGCAAGAGCCTCTGACAACTTATATCTAACATCATCATAGTTCGAGTCGGAGCAGATTAAAGATGTATCATCGGCGTAGAGAACAGACAATGTTGGAATATTACAATAAAGGTCGTTAACAAAAATTAAATACAGGAAAGGGCCCAAAACAGAACCTTGTAGGACGCCAGCAACAACATCCTCAAAATTTGAGCACTCATTAGCAACAACTACCCTCTGTTTTCGGTTTGACAGATATGACTTGATTAGTTTGAGTTCAGTTCCTCTAATTCCATAGAAAAAGAGCTTATCGTACAAGATATCAAAAGGTAGGCAATCAAAAGCTTTTGTAAGGTCAATTAAGTTAGCTGCTACTATGTTTCTACTTTCAAAGCTGTGAAGAACAAATTCAACAATAGTCTCAATAGTCATTACAGTGCTATGTTCGGGACGGAAGCCATACTGATTTTCATACAGTAACTCATTATTTATGAAATATTCATACAACTGCAAGACTAAACATGATTCAATCACTTTTCCAATAATAGGGACAATAGCAATAGGTCTAAAGTTCTCAGGCTTACTTGAGTCTCCCTTCTTGAAAATTGGTATAACATTTGTGAATTTGAAACAATCAGGAAAAATACCATCATCGAGCACTCTGTTAATAAGGAAAGTCATTGGATCAATCAAGTTGTCAGAGACTGTTTTTATAATTTTGTTGGAGAGTCCAAAAATATCCTCGCTTCTTGAGAGACTGAGATTGACAATAACTTGTCGAACCATTTTACAATTGACTGACTTCCATTTGAAACCGGCGACAGGAATAGATCTATTAAAGTTCTTCAACAAGGCAGAGTGCTGCACCACTCCATTTTGCAAGCTAGAATTACTATCAGAAGATTTTATTGTTTTCGAGACATTTACAAAATAATTATTGAGAACGTTGGGGGCTATTTGAATTTCTGTAAATATACATATTGTATATGACAATAATAACAACACATGAATAATACAAATAGGCCTATAACAAAATGTCCCATGCGATGGGTTGGTTGAGGGCAACATTTTTTTGTCAAGGGTGATGCTCACATGTGCTCTAGGATTGTGCGTGGGTAATGAGTGGACCTACACCTACAGCCTTAGGTAGGTTACCACCATCATACTTGTAGTGTTTTATTTTGAGATTAATGTTTTAATATGTGTTGTGTGTGATAGGTACCGCAATACATAATGGAGTGGCACGCGAACGAAGGCCGACCGTGCCGCATCATCTGCAGTCAGCCGCGTCGGATTGCGGCCACAGCGATGGGCGAGCGGGTCGCCGCAGAGCGCAACTGCAAGGTCGGCTCCGAAGTCGGCTATCAGATCAGACATGAGAGCTTGTGAGTATCCTATTATACAAGATGGCATAATGGACTCCCTTGTTTCAAACTATACCTGAAGGATAAGCATGTGACATGGTGGAGTGTGAAAAGTGATGTTAGGTTAGGTAGTAAGTTATGTCAAGACTCCACGTCGGCGAACAAGTTTTCTTTTGCCGATTTGTAGCACAATTCTGTTATTTAAAAAGATTATTTGTACCATTTATTTTTTGTACAATAAACGATTTGATTTGATGTGGAGAAAATCATTCCATTTTCTTTTGTCACCATGCCGTAGTTTGGTGAGCATCGAGGATTTGTCATAAAAGTAAAATAGTTTGACACTACTGTATTTCGATTGTTTTGGTTATCGATTGGTTATTCGACTGTATAGGTCGATTCTTTTGCTTTAGCATGATAGGGTTCTCTGTGCAAAAATGCTTCCAGTTATCATTTTTAAGTTGCCAACTGATTTTCTACGAAGTAGAAATTCTATTGCCCTTAGGTCCTCGTTATAATGGCTACATTTGATCAAGATTGGTGTTTTTATTCTTGTTTATCATTCGACAAAGTAGATGGCGCCATCCTTTTTGTAGAAATACAATATTTAATCTCAATTATGAAATTTATGATTCAATCGTTGAGAAATATACTTTTTACGAATAAAATAAAAATGATTATTTTAAACAAGAATAAACAGTTTTAATATACACAGTTAGCTATCCTTTATAGAAGGCAGTGACAAAGCAGAGAATCGGCTATTATAACGTGGACCTCACCATAGCAAACCATTTCCTGACTGTTTTAGCTTTGTTTATATTTAACGCTATTTTTACTATAACTATTTCCGTTACTATTCTAGTAACTGGCCGTAGCGGACCGGGTCGATCTAGTGGTAAGGAACGTTACAAACTTTTGTCTGCTAGCACCGCCTGGTTCGTGGGCTCGAATCCCGCCTATTGTATGGACGTTTGATCATCTCATTAATTCACCAATTTCCTTTTTAATTCACAATGAATTACCATTACCAAAAGCAAAAAGCTGATGTGGGCATCATTCGCAATAAATAAAAAACATGTGCGTTATGCCCACCATTATGCCCACCACGGAGTCCATTATGCCCACCTTGTAATGAGCGAGAAATATCTGTATGTTTGTAAGTACATATATGTATCCAATTTCTATTGATGGATTGATCCATTGATTTTGTTCCAGAACGAACGCACGTACCGTTCTGACGTACATTACCAATGGCATTCTGTTGCGTACGCTCATGTGCGGAGACTCCACGTTATCCACCGTCACTCATCTTATCATGGACGAGATTCATATCAGGTGAGTCAACTCCTTACACCCTCCAATTTCAAAAGTTAACTGCAGTTATTTCTGTCATTAAAATTATAGTTATTTCAGTAATAATATAAAAAGACACATGGCTACACTGCACAGAAAGTGTACAACTTTTGGACAGTTTCTAGGTTAGAAAGATACTATTTCACGTACAGTGTGAATAAAAGCAGTTGATCTCAATTTGAGCCCGGAAAAGTCAAGGTCAGTCGCGATACCCGTTCCAAAAGTGACTTCTTTCAGATCACTTCCAGTTTCCGTTTATTTTAAACGGGAGTATTAATAATTGTTCACGACGAGAAGAACCCTGATCCTGACAGTTTCCTCGTCGTGTGCTACCTACAGATGGCATTACAAACAATAAGAAGTCTGATCAGCTGTCTCTACTCACAACTTTTTGATTTTTTGAATATGAGGTGCCATATTGAAACACTTGAAGTTACGTATTCAAGAATTTGTTGTTTACTCATTTATTATCTGTTGATTGTGTGTAACGAAAAATATCGTATTGTTACTTGGCCGTGGATGTGGGTCCGCTCTTGAAGGGCTTGCTTTAAATTGCAGTCTCAGCTAAAGCCTCGACTGGAATCATCATGCTCGCCCTGCAAACGGCCACTTCCCAGCCACATGACTTTAATAACTATTTTAACTAGTGTACAAGTAGTGTATGACTTATTGTTTGTCAGGGACCGAGTGTCGGACTTCATCCTGGTGGCAGTTCGGGAGATGCTGGCCAAGAACAGGGCGATGCGACTGGTGCTGATCTCAGCCAGTGTGGACACGGCCGACTTGAGTCGCTACTTCAACGGCTGCCCTGTCATCACAGTGCCCGGCCGTCTCTTCACTGTCAACCAGCACTTCCTCGAGGACGTGCTCAAATTGTAAGTTCATCTGCTCTCATGCTTTTACTAATTTCTTCCTCGTTCTTATCCTCTTTCTTCCTCTTCTACTTCTTCATCTTCTTCTCCACCTCCTTCTCCTTTTCCTCCGTCTTCTCCTTCTCCTCCTTCTCAACCTTTTCCTTCGTATTCTCCTCCTCCTACTCATTATTTTCCTACACCTCATCCCCATCTTCCCAATCATCATCCTCCTCCTCCTCCTACTACTCTTACCATTTTCTTCTTCCTTTCTCCACTTGCTTCTCTTCCTCCTCTTCTACTACCTCCACCTCCTCCTCCTCTACCTACTCTCTTTCTCATCCACCTTCTCATCTACCTTCTCCTCTTCCTCCTCCACCTTATTTTTTTTCTACTCCTCTTGTACTTACATCTAACTCATGATTTAAAGTATATTTATCCTCCTCCCCCTTCTCCTCCACCTTCTTTTTTCCTACTCCTCTTGGACTTACATCTAACTCATGCTTTAAAGTATCTTTAAGCTAGTGTTAGTGAACCCCATACACGCAATCCTGACCGCGAATCACTCAGATTGAGAGAAATGTGTGTCTGTGTTGTTTTGAAGTGTTGCGTGCAGTCTCGTTAGAAGTGGAAAAGAGTGTGGAAATGCTCGCTCAGATGTGTATTCAGGCGTGGCTTGCAACTGTGATATAGTTGCCGGTACAAAACACATCGCTGCCTGTCACGCCGAGTTTAGTTACAGTGCGTACATCCTGTGTGTGAATTTCATACTTAATTGGTCCAACACCGTTCATTAAACTTTTCGTAAAATAAAACTCTAAAATCCTGATCAATGAGATAAATATATGAATCATATATATGTCCCATATGACCAGGTGACACATCACCCATCCCGCTGAAAGACTCGTCCCTGAGTCTGTAGTCAAGAGGGGAACAAACAAAAAAAAAAAAAAATAATAATAATGATTAAACAAATAATATACTCGGGAAACAAACGTGTGCCTGATTGACTTGATAATGCTACTATACATTGAAATCAAACTTTTACATAGAAAGGTAGGTTACTCAAACTAAATTACAAACATTCAAATCAAATTCAAAACGAAACTATGCTGCACAATAACATTGATTATATATGAAACTAACTTTCAATATTATACACATTAATATACATGAATATTCAACTTATTATGAAAAGAAAATCTCAATTGACAATAATTTATTTGTGAATCAAATTGAACTACTTCAAAAGCTTCAATAAAATCGAAGAAGGAAAAAAAACTTTATAAGTACATTATGACTCATAACTATATAGTCAAGAAAAAAAACAATAAAACAGTTAATCCATCAAAAAGTAACTACCGTATATAACTCTTAACTATCGATTATATGTATCTTGGGTTGTGCTACCGTTACAGCAGATAATTTACACACATACAACTTGATGCCAAATATGCACAGAATAAAGTTAAAAACCCTAACCAGCCAAATAATATATAAAAAACAAAACTAGAGGAATTTACAACATCTCCCCAAGAATTTGGAAGATCTACTTTGTGAAATATATCTGACGATATTACGTCCTGAACTGTAAATTCCGGAACCTTTATATCTATATCAGTTTTTAAAATTTCGCTAAATTAACAAAATTAGGATTGAAATGCGGTTGCAAAACATCAATTTTCAACGATTAAACTTAACCCAATGCAAAGGTAGTAATGGAGAACCTGAGGTTGTTTATCAACATTTGCGTCACACGGAAAAGTCTTTCTCACCATTATTCTCCCGCCGACCGAAATCTCGCAATGACAGGGTAAAACCACATACATTGCTCCCGGAATAGGTTGAAGATGATGAAACGAACCTCCCTCGCAAGTGACTGTAGTGTTGGCCTGTATATTCGCGACGATATACTCCGAAGGCGAAAATTCGACGATCTCCAACTCCTGCTTAGCTGGACGACAGCTTAAACTGCAATATTGTTGGATGTCCTTCAGCTCTGTCGCCGCAAACAAGTGATGCATACATCTTGATGACATATGTCCTCCATGCACCAGCCGCGGAAGATAGCATAAGAAATCGTCCTGTGCCCGACAAGAAGAGAGATGATCTCCCGAGATGACCTGAATCTCACCGTCCTCCTGTCTCCGCGCCAAAACGAAATCCTGCTGCTGAAGCTGACAAATCTGGCCGTCGAAATACATAGGTGTCCTCACATACTTGTGCAATTGAAACTGTCCGCCGATGCTGACCAACGGTACTTTTAAGCTAAGCACCATGGAGTTCTCCTTCACCACGCAAGTCGTAAGTGGAAGATCAAAATATCGCTGCAAATCCGATAGAGGTATAGCTAACTGGTGTCCTTTCGACTTATATCCTTTCTCCAATCTGAAGAGATCTGAACGTAATAAATTGGGGTGTACCAGCGAAAAGGGTAAAAGCTTTTTATCACAGCGTTCCTTCGCAGTATTTATGAATTCCTGCCGTGATAAAATATTTACATGTGAGTAGAGGTGAAAAATGTAAATTAATAACTGGTTTGTGAACAGTGTTTTCTCCTCCGATACATTCTGTTGTACGAATAATCTCATACTGTCTGTTAATTTGCTATACGCATCGTGAAATTGCTGAGAAAAATTTCCAGCAAACTGCCTCAAGTTGCGAGAAATCCGAATTAAATCTTTGTGGTCGTCTGCAACCAACCCTTGGAATGCGTTGAGGTGATCAGCTACATGTTTTTCGTTGAATTCCAGCTTATGAAGTTCCCCATCCGTCGCGACTGCTGCGCAACAAAAATGAAGAAAATCGCCGACAACATCGATCGCTCTGGTCTTTCGTGAAGCTTGAGTTCCCAAACGAATTGAAGAGTTGAAAGCAGCATGACTGTTGCGAAGAATTCCGTTTGTAGAATTATACAAAACTTCTACCGCATCCGCTAAACTGCAATCCTCTTGTTGACAGTTAGGCCAGAACACCCTTTCCGCCTGCAAGATGTCGAGCTGAGCTGCCGGGAAATCTACCTCGTATGTTAGTGGAACCGATGATTCATACGCTACAGCGTGACGTAGCTCCTTGTAGAAAACTCCCGCGAAGACCCTGACTGCCTCCAGTTGCGCCGTGAAAGTCGTGAGAATGAGAAATGACGCAAAATGTACCATAATTGACATGTTTATGCGTAACAGAACCTCTTACAAACAAAAAAAAACTCTACTTGAAGCAACCGCAAATGAATCGTAATAAAAAAAAATCAAGAGAAACGTTTACAATAATATTAATAAACTCGACGTGAATATTACAATTAACAACTGGACTGGCTGGTTAGCATATATTATTAATCAGAAACCTAGAAATGATACAATTTATTAGAAGTGCATAGGCTATATAGATATATATATATCTATATATATATATATATATATACTGGAACAATTCTGAAATCAGAACAATATATGAGTCATATGAAAACAAAATCACAATCATACAATAAATCATCAGAATATAAAAAACTTATACTCTAGTTATATTTTATTGAGAAAATACTGAGAAAAAATAATAAAACGAAATTCAATTCAAAGATATAAACGTATAAAACTGAAACTCTGCTATCCATAGCTAAAAAATTCCCCTATAACCGTTTATTATAACCCATGGACAATAAGTTTGGTCTATATTACCATTGAAAAATATGGACTTCACCTCCAGCAACAATAATCAGTAATAATACTTTAATAAAATTTTACGAGGACTTATAATTATAGGCTTAAATCAAAGACCCCATCGAAAACAGATCAAATAAATAAAATATAATCCTATTATTCACCACTGGATGATAAATCCATAAATGTTATAATCAATTCTGATAAACAATGATGAAATGATAAATAATTACGAATAATATTTACAAAAATTCTCTTAGGGACTTTAATATAGCGCATGACTTCAAAAAAATACGACTTAAAAAAATGACTATCACCATTAAACCTTAATTATCAACACCTTATGACAACAAATTCAAATATTAATTCATGAAATCTATCAACAAAATATCTACCTTTAATAACCCTTGAAAATATTTCAATAAAAATTATTCATAACCTTAATATAATGAAATATAAAATCCAAAGGGCCAAAATTCTAAAGTGAAATATCTCAGAACCCTTTGCCCTAAACAAAATTATAATTATCGCAATGCTAAAATCTATGCTAAGAAAATATGAAACTGCAATAAAATTTTTTTCGAAAATCGACTTTTTCCGAATTTGTCTGAAATTTCTAGACTAACAATCAAGATACGCCGCGTACCTTGTAATCATCATAAATCGTAAAAAAAAGAACTCATCAGAATAAACGAATACCACTTATAACTGAAAACCAAAATCCAATATTATGTAGAATACAACTATCCATCAAATATCATGAAACCAAAATGAAATCCCAACATAAACCATAGAAAAATAGCAGATAACCATTTAGCAAAAACGCGTGAAATTCAAAATCAGTAGATAACCATTCAGCAGAAACGCGCGAAATTCAAAATCCGTGTCTGACTGTAGCCGAAAATTTACTACCTATTGAAATAACTCACGAACCTCATCAATATCTCAAAAATATCTACTTCACATATCCTATCCCATTTTAAAAATGCAAGCGAATGACCTAAAATTCATCTTTAAATTCAAAAAAAATTTTTTTGCTACTATACAAGGTCACCAACAAAAACTATGAAATGAAAAACCTCAAAACCCTTTGCTCTAAACAAACTTTTTCACAGAACAAAGTTGAACGTACTCATCCTAAAAAATAAGATTCCCGAAAAAAAAATCGAAAATTCACAAAATGTTTTCCATGAACTGGAGATTTCTGAATTTTTCGATAATTTCGCCTCTTGGCAGCCAGTAGAGCAAAAATTTAGTAGAAGTCAATCAATATCGAACGCTATCAAAATCGTCGTTTGAAAAACTTCCTTCACAACAGATTCGTTCGGTGAATTACATTGAATTTCCAGAATATGTTTCAAAATACTAAAACAAAACTTTATATGAAGAAAAAAAAATCACAAAACCCCAAAAGAAATTTTTGAAAATTATTGAAAAATACCTAACTCGAAAACTACTGCCCTAATCGAAAAATTTTATTGGACATAAACGATTGAAATTATCACTACCTACAAGCTCAGTGAAAAAAAATCATAAAATCCCAAAATTGAAAAGTTCATTATTAGTAAAAATATCAAAATCTAATAAAAATTCTATTCTAATTATCTATTCTACTCTAATCATTATTCTTTTTAGCTCATAATATTTCCACATAACATAATATTAATCATTCTTCATATCGGACAATGATTATTTTCAATTTATCTGACATCGAATGATGTATTAGTCCCAAACAGTTCAGCGTTCTTCATTGAATGACAACTGCAAATCAGCTAAAAGGCCTCGTTCTACTAGCAATATTGTCTCATGTAATACTTTCGCTGAGTCTGCTGAGTCTGAGTTCGTTTTTCAAACCTCTCCAGAATTATTGTTTCAATAAATATTTCATCGCTATTAACGCTTAACTGGGACACGCTTTCCAAACTATTCAAAATTATGTCATCATATTTCTCTACCGAACTCTCATTAATAACAATTCCATCAGTTTCAATTTTATTATTCTTCATATCTTCGGATAATTACAATAATTCAAATCTGACTCTGTATTTTCACCTTCACTGTTCACACAAATCGCTGATTCACATTTTTGGCTATAATTAATTTTAATATATACAAGATCAATCTCGTGTTTATGGGAGATTGAATATTTCTTATCATCAGTATTAGAATAGTTTCTTCTAACATATATCCCATTGTGCCTAACACCTTCCAAAGTAGAACCTAATCCAGTGACTATACAACCTCCTAATTCATTCCTTGAATTATCAATATTTGATGGACCGCCGTCTAAAACATTTTCATCAATATGCCTAGTACTAAACTCCTGTGTCCTATCAGTAAAATATGCTTTCTTACGTCTAGCATTTTCCGAAAACTTTCTGCCATCAAAAGAACACACTCTAATATCATAGCCTTCTTTTTCACAAATTCTATGCATCCTTTTATAAACCCGATAAGCATAATTAACGTTGTAAAAACAATTCCGCGTAAAATGATTATGTTTACCACAAACTTTACATTTCTTACGTCTTCTTTTTCTATTAGTCCTATTATTCACGAGACTAACATTCTGATGCATCTTGACTCCTCTAGATTCACAATCATTACGCATACCAGAGTTCACAAAATGTTCAAACGGCCTGTTATCAATCGTAAAAGAGAAATCCAAATCACTTTCCGATAAATCTGATAACTCTTCCTTAATCATTTCCCTATCTTTATCCTCTTTGTAAATTATATCTTCCTCATTCAAATCACAATCATTACAAATAAGAACTTCATCCAACCCATTTTCAATCTCGAAGTTACTAACATGACAATATACATCCACTTCATTTGAAACATAATAATTACAAGAATCAAAATCATCAGAGATAATAGCATTTTCTAAACAATTCTCATTTCAAACTCATTTCTGATTTCCAATAGTTCTTCAAATTCTGGTTCCATAATATCATCAATTACTTGCACCTGTCCAAATTTCCACTCATTCAAATACTGACATGATAATTCATATTTCTCAATATTTTTATACAATTCTACAATAGTACTATTTGATAACATTATAATTCTTTCAAATATATTTGAAGACAAACCTCTTAAAATTATCCTGATAATCCGAGATTCATGCATATTCGAATCTACTTTTCTACATAGGGATAAGACTCGTGCTACAAAATCTCTGCCATCTTCGTCAAATTCCATGCTACAAGTATCTAATTCCTTTTCTAGTTTCCACAATTTGAGAGGAGATCGATAGAAATTAACCAATTTTTCTTTCACTGGCATATATTCAAATTTGTTCTGTTGAGTCAAATCGTTCTCAATAACATCAAAATATTTCTCAGCACTTCCTTTCAAACAAAACCGCAAGTATAATAAATTATCCTTTTCATCCCAGCCGTTCGCTAAGGCAACCTTTTCAAAATATTTGAAAAAATCATCAATGTCAAATTCTTCATCTTTTCCATCAAAAAATTTCGGTAATAGTAACGGTCTAAGTTTTTCCATTGTTAATCTGTTCCAATCCAATTCTATTCAATAATAAATAATAAATTTCCAATTAATCTGGTTTCAATAATCATAAATTCTCCATATCTCAAATATCGATATCTCTCCAATAATAATAAATTTATCCTATTCAATCATATCTTAATAATCATTAATTTCTCATCCCATCATAAATATCTAATTCTTTCTAATAAGAATTGATAATAAATCTTGCAATCGTACAAAATCTTCAATTGTCATAGCTTTTGCAATTCAAAATCTCAAAATCAATAATAATCGTAAATCTTCCAACATCGTGAATCTCAAAATTAATCTGTTCAATTATAATCATCATTCTCCATCCGTTAAAATCCATTATTAGCAATCAATTTTTTTGTTCCACAATATTCAATTCAATAAATCCTCGAAATTCATCCTACAAACTGTTTTTAGAGCCCCGTAAGGTTTAAACTCAACTACTTCACCCATAATTTCACCACAAAAATTGAATCTTCAATGAGGTAACCGGAAAAGTCCAAATTTTAAAAGCTGGATTAAAAACCCTTTGAGCCTCCACCAATTATGTAAGGGTGCCTCCACCAATTATGTAAACACGATATGGACGGCAGGATAAACCTCCACCAAATATGTAAGCAATATGTGCCTACACCGAGTATGTAAGGTGGGGAAATGAAAACAAGAAATGATCGTACTGGTTTTGATAATTAAAACAAAACAATAAATTATTGTACAAAAAAATTAGAATTATAATTATAAATTATGAAATAACAATAAATAGATAAATATTTCAAGGGCTACTCGCTTGGCTGCTAGTGAAGATTAAATTTGTTGTGATTATGGAAAATTTAAAACAATGACTCAGTAGTCACCTACCTTTATGATAATGGCCCCCAATTTGGCATCCACTGGTTAATCGCGACGTTAATTATTAATGAAAAATAAATAAAAAAAACTGATCTAATGAAGTGGGTTCAGATCCCTTCTTATTCAATAATACAATTCTCTTTAAACTGCCCGAACTGTGACAGGAAAACTGTATTATAAAACAAGAACAAAATCTATCCCCTTCACCAGAACAGCCGGACTTTTACTCTCAGTCCTAACGAACGAGCTCACACACCGACTAGTAAAAATTTTGGGTATTAATATATAACTCAGTCAATGCCAAACATGAAGCCATTTCAAATACATATTTTTATCCGTCGCACAAGCGAGCACGTTTGTTATGAAAAACAAAACAGAAGCTACAATAATTTTGATAACAAGTGAAATAAACAATCTTTCTGTCGATGACAAAACTGTTCAAAGGCAGAAACACCGTTCATTAAACTTTTCGTAAAATAAAACTCTAAAATCCTGATCAATATGAGATAAATATATGAATCATATATATGTCCCATATGACCAGGTGACAATAAATAAAAAACATGTGCGTTATGCCCACCATTATGCCCACCTTATAATGAGCGAGAAATATCTGTATGTTTGTAAGTACATATGTATCCTATTTCTATTGATGGATTGATCCATTGATTTTGTTTCAGAACGAATGCACGTACCGTTTTGACGTACATTACCAATGGCATTCTGTTGCGTACGCTCATGTGCGGAGACTCCACGTTATCCACCGTCACTCATCTTATCATGGACGAGATTCATATCAGGTGAGTCAACTCCATACACCTTCCAATTTCAAAATTTAACTGCAGTTATTTCTGTCATCAAAATTATAGTTATTTCAGTAATAATATAAAAAGACACATGTCTGCACAGAAAGTGTACAACTTTTGGACAGTTTCTAGGTTAGAAAGATACTATTTCACGTACAGTGTGAATAAAAGCAGTTGATCTCAATTTGAGCCCGGAAAAGTCAAGGTCAGTCGCGATACCCGTTCCAAAAGTGACTTCTTTCAGATCACTTCCAGTTTCCGTTTATTTTAAACGGGAGTATTAATAATTGTTCACGACGAGAAGAACCCTGATCCTGACAGTTTCCTCGTCGTGTGCTACCTACAGATGGCATTACAAACAATAAGAAGTCTGATCAGCTGTCTCTACTCACAACTTTTTGATTTTTTGAATATGAGGTGCCATATTGAAACACTTGAAGTTACGTATTCAAGAATTGTTGTTTACTCATTTATTATTTGTGATTGTGTGTAACGAAAATATCGTATTGTTACTTGGCCGTGGATGTGGGTCCGCTCTTGAAGAGCTTGCTTTAAATTGCAGTCTCAGCTAAAGCCTCGACTGGAATCATCATGCTCGCCCTGCAAACGGCCACTTCCCAGCCACATGACTTTAATAACTATTTTAACTAGTGTACAAGTAGTGAATGACTTATTGTTTGTCAGGGACCGAGTGTCGGACTTCATCCTGGTGGCAGTTCGGGAGATGCTGGCCAAGAACAGGGCGATGCGACTGGTGCTGATCTCAGCCAGTGTGGACACGGCCGACTTGAGTCGCTACTTCAACGGCTGCCCTGTCATCACAGTGCCCGGCCGTCTCTTCACTGTCAACCAGCACTTCCTCGAGGACGTGCTCAAATTGTAAGTTCATCTGCTCTCATGCTTTTACTAATTTCTTCCTCGTTCTTATCCTCTTTCTTCCTCTTCTACTTCTTCATCTTCTTCTCCACCTCCTTCTCCTTTTCCTCCGTCTTCTCCTTCTCCTCCTACTCCTCCTTCTCCTTCTCAACCTTTTCCTTCGTATTCTCCTCCTCCTACTCATTATTTTCCTACACCTCATCCCCATCTTCCCAATCATCATCCTCCTCCTCCTCCTACTACTCTTACCATTTTCTTCTTCCTTTCTCCACTTGCTTCTCTTCCTCCTCTTCTACTACCTCCACCTCCTCCTCCTCTACCTACTCTCTTTCTCATCCACCTTCTCATCTACCTTCTCCTCTTCCTCCTCCTCCACCTTATTTTTTTCCTACTCCTCTTGTACTTACATCTAACTCATGATTTAAAGTATATTTATCCTCCTCCCCCTTCTCCTCCACCTTCTTTTTTCCTACTCCTCTTGGACTTACATCTAACTCATGCTTTAAAGTATCTTTAAGCTAGTGTTAGTGAACCCCATACACGCAATCCTGACCGCGAATCACTCAGATTGAGAGAAATGTGTGTCTGTGTTGTTTTGAAGTGTTGCGTGCAGTCTCGTTAGAAGTGGAAAAGAGTGTGGAAATGCTCGCTCAGATGTGTATTCAGGCGTGGCTTGCAACTGTGATATAGTTGCCGGTACAAAACACATCGCTGCCTGTCACGCCGAGTTTAGTTACAGTGCGTACATCCTGTGTGTGAATTTC
Organism: Nilaparvata lugens; assembly: GCF_014356525.2. Taxonomy (NCBI): domain Eukaryota; kingdom Metazoa; phylum Arthropoda; class Insecta; order Hemiptera; family Delphacidae; genus Nilaparvata; species Nilaparvata lugens. Next base: position 12,664,098 of record NC_052511.1, read on the forward strand.
ATACTTAATTGGTCCATCACCTTCATAATGAAAATAAATCCAATAAATAATGCAACTAAATATCCTAATGTTGATTAATATGTAATATTTGAACCTAAATCATTATTAACAGCTGTCTACAATCTATTCAAAATTTAACTTTTTGTATAGTTGAGAAGTTGATATTGTGGTAATTATTCATATTAAATAAATAAAAATACTAAGAAATTGTCAAAAACCACAGATTTATTGATACTTGGAAAGACCGGTTTTGGTTGTTGCACCATTGTCAATCTCTGATAAACTTAAACTAAATACAAGAGCAGCAGAATTTATACTAGTAAACGAGTACTGCTATTGGTCAAGGGCATGAACGCCTGCCATTGACCCAGCTAGACAGTCTCCTCCCACTTAACGGTGTCACAAAATGACAGCTTAAGCAACAGACTCGCAATGATAACAAAATTTACTTCCAGTACAAAATAAGAACCAAGAAAACAAGTAAAAGTTGATAAAACAAATATGTAAAGAGAAAAACTATTGACTAATAAGTTTTTCTCTTTACATGTTGATTTGTTTTATTATCTTTTACCTTTTCTTTCACTTTATTATCTTTTACTTTTACTTTTATTATATTTTAAAACTATTGACTAAGTTTTCTCTTTACATATTTGTTTTATTATCTTTTGCTTGTCTTCTTGGTTTTTTTTTTTTACTGGAAGTAAATTTTGTTATCATGGCGAGTCTGTTGTTTAAGCCGCCATTTTGTGGCACCGTTAAGTGGGAGGAGAATGTCTAGCTGGGCTAATGGCAGGCGTTCATGCCCTTGACCAATAGCAGTACTCGCTTACTAGTATAAATTCTGCTGCTCTGTATTTAGTTTTAGTTTATCAGATTGACAATGGTGTAACAACCAAAACCGGTCTTTCTAAGTATCAATAAATCTGTGGTTTTTGACAATTTCTTAGAATTTTTATTTATTTAATATTCAAAATTTAATGAACTTAGAACGACTGGAGTACAGTCCCATCAAAATTAGTGTTACTATCGTCCAGTGGTCGTATAGAAAACTTTACAACAATGTTCCCAATTTTACCTATACTGACATTTTGACGTAAATCGCACTGTAGGAAGATCAGGTATAAGTTCATCCATTCACTCATCATAAATTAATTATTTTACTGTCAACATCATTACAAAATAAACTTCTTATCTTCGAAATTAACAATGAATCCTCAACACATTTCATTCTTTCCGCAGGACGGATTATAAGACAGAAGAAATGGAATTGTTCAGGAAAGATACGAAGAAACGTCTGCAACAAGACCAAGAAGCCAACGCTTGGATGCTGCAAGCTAGACAGTACAGAACAGGAAATAGTTCGCCGTCAGCTAAAGCCAAGGTAAATACTTTTAAAACACTTCGAATAGTAGCCTATACTTCGCTACAATACCAGGAAGTATGTGTTTGAAGTTTCCAGTAAGGTTTACCAGCTTGAAAGCTCCTAGAAATGTATAAAATGGAAAGATAGTATCGTAAGTAAAGGGATTTTGAAATTTTACTGATTTAAAAAAAATTACAGTATCCATATTTCGCTTAATATATAGTAAATAGTCATTGTCTGTGTCATTCTATTTCATGTCTCTTAACTGCTCAATTTTAACTGTACGCGGGTAAATTGGGGAAAAATGTAATACCTCAAGATTAAGAAAATTTCAAGAGAAATTTGTGCCGCGACTTTTTTCCTGGATCCAGAGAAACAAGATGCTTTAGATTTGTTTTTTTTTCTTGCAATTGAAGATGATTTGATTTCTGAAAAATGATTGTATAACGCTGGTAATTGCATTTTTTTTCGTAATCATTAGAGAAAAATGTATGTATATCAATTTTGTGTTATTTCTTCCAATAATTTTTTCAAATATTTCTCTACTCATAAATTCAATTACAATTTAATCAATATTGATTATTGTTTTCAGGAAGCAACTATTGACAGCTACTTGGAGAACGCCACAAGACTCGGCTGTGAAGAATCGCTCAGGAAAGTTTTGCAACTTATTAGAAATAATGAGGCTTCAGTTGATCATCAGGTGAATAATTATAATTTTCCTCATGTATTATAGTCGCAATTTCATGTATTACACATTTTACATTTATTGATTTGAGATACTTGTTGTTTTCTACAATTTCTTGTGCAAGTAAGTAAGTATGTGAAGTATGAAGTGAGTAAGTAAGTTGCTTAATATTTTGATAAATTATGAATGTAGTTACTAGCTTCTATAAGATTGACGTATATATACAGGGACCGGCATATTAATCTGACGATTTTGTAGTAATTGTTATGTTTACACCACTACTTTTCAGTAGCCAGTATGTCGTGGTCAAGTGAACATCAAGCTATTGTGATTGAAGCTTAGACGGGCTACACACTGGTGTCGCAAGACACGCGTCTTAAGACGCGTGTCGTGTCTTATCAAATTTCATGAGACATGCATGTATTTTGCATGTCTCTGTCGCTTGTCGCATGTCTTGTGATTTTCGGTTGTTACAAAGAAGTATTACAGACTGAGCATGAGCAGTGACAAAGAGTGCTCAGTGCTGGCAAGAGACAGTGGCTGGAGCGCATGCGCAGAGTGATGTCTCGCGCGACATGCCTCGGACATGCGATTTGTTGTAGACATCATGTCTACGACACCAGTGTGTAGCCCGCCTTAAAATAACTGAGTCATTATTTTAAAAATAAGGCGGGCTACACACTGGTGTTGTAGACATGATGTCCGAGGCATGTCGCATATGAAACCAACCTGTGTTGTAAAATCAGAGCTTACTCACTGCTTGCGACAGATGTTCGAGGCATCGCCTGTGTATCGGATAGGTATCGCACAGAACCGGTAAGCCGGTTCCATGCGACACATGTCGCGCGATACATCACTCCGCGCATGCGCTCCAGCCACTGTCTACTACCAGCACTGAGCACTCTTTGTCACTGCTCATGCTCAGTCTGTAATACAACCGAAAATCACGAGACAAGCGACAGAGACATGCAAAAGACATGCATGTCTCATGAAACTTGATAAGACACGACACGCGTCTCAAGACGCGTGTCTTGCGACACCAGTGTGTAGCCCGTCTAACACAGCGTTTATATCGCAGACTTTTCAATGATTTAAGTCGACACGTGCCTGTTCCCAGTAGGAATACAATCTTGTTGTGAGTGAAGAATTCCAGGAACATGTTGTCCGCTTTAAAAACGAAACCAACAGGACGAAAACGAACCGTGAGAACGCCTCAAAAACGCCTGAGTAGCTGTTACACGGTCTCTACGATGTTCAGCAGCGAAACATGGTGTTGCGCTGTCCATTTCTGATCGAAGTGTACGACGAATTCTTCATTCCGACCTAAAATTCCATCTGTATAAGATAATGTTAGTGTAACAACTAATGCAAATTATTGGGCACATTGCAAACTCTGCAAAGCCGCTTGCGAGATCATTCTCAAAAACTTTCACCAGGATGCCGTTAATCTTTCAAGTGACGAGGAACATTTTAATTTTTCGGGATTTGTGAATAAACAAAATTACCGTTATTGAGCAGCCAATAATCCACAGAACTACAGGAAGTTATTCAACGAGAAATTGAAGCAATTCCACAAGTGATGGTTGAGTGAGCAATGGAAAATTTTAGAATTAGGTTAAGTGAGTGTGTGAAAAGTAACGGAAATCATTTGGATGACATAATCTACAAATAAAAAACTTTGTTAGTAATCTAAATAATTCACTATAAATTGCAAAACTTGATCTTTAATTTGATATATGATTTAATTGTACGAAAGACACTTTAGTTATTATACCTCAAAAATCGTCAGGTTTTTTATGCCGGGCTCTGTATAACTCTGTATAACCTACTATGATAAATTGAGAGAATGGGTTTCTTCCATTTCTTAGCTGCTTTCAAAAGATAGTAGTCGCTGCTCTGATCTCTGATTGTTGAATTTATCAGATATGGGCCCGGTTGCACTTGAATCTATTAAATTCTAATGGTGATTAAATGAAGGTTAAATGCCATGAGAACCGTTCAGAAAAGATGAAGACGTATTCAACTAGCACGTAATCACAGTTGAAATCTAACATAATTTTGTGTAACCGGGCCAATGACTTATTGATTTATTCTTGATCAGTTGGATTTCCCTTTTGAGCTGTTGTTGAATTATTCAGTCGCCTTTTATTTCGTAAGATGTCGTTTTATAATTTTTCCTTTGCTTTCACTATCTCAGTTTCCCATACTTTGCTGGTTTAGTGATTTCATCTGGTTTTTCTCCTCAATTATGAGGTGTTTCTTAAAGCTCCTTGTTGTAAATCAATTACAAATTGATAAGAAAAGTAATTAACAATTCTTTTGTAATGTTCAGCACCCCAGCTCAAGAGTAACCCCGCTGATGGCAGCATGTATGCACGGTCATGTAGAAATAGCTGAGGAACTTCTGATTCTGGGCGCCAGTCTAGATTTGACCATCAACAATAATAAGACTGCCTACCAATTTGCCAAGGAATTTGGCCACGAAGATATACAATTCCTTCTCTTGTTACAACCGTAAGTTGTTTCTCTTTACTCACTCCTGCAATAACTCTTGTATAACAGTTGTAACACAATTATTAATTAAATAATTGAGGTGGAAGATATAGAATAAATCTTCATTCTCGTTCAACATCCCTCAACACAATTTATGCTCAAAGAGGAATGTAACTTATACTTTTGTATTGTCATAATATTTTTACAGATGGAAATAAATTGGAAGTTGCATTTGTTTAAATTCCATCTATAGTGAGGTCCACGTTATAATGGCAGTGAAGAAAGATAGGAGAAAAACGTTGCAAAGTCTCTACATTTTGCAACTGAGTGTACACAGCTGTTACTCATTACATCCCATTAAATTTGATCTAATAATAATATTATAATTTTCTTGATAAAATAATCAATTTAATGCCAAATCTTTAAATATTAAATATTTAATAATAATCTTGAATATTTTTTCATAATTTGATTCAAAAATTTGCTTCCATAACTGAGATAAGATTTTATTTTTATACAAGCCTGAAATGGCGGCTATTTTAAAAAGCTGTGATACACCAATCTGAATCTCAAAACAACAGAAATTAAGCTATTTGGTAGGCATTCTATTCCAATTTCTTTTAAAAATAAGAGAAAAATAGAAATCCTATTAAAAATAAGTAATTTCAATGGAAATAATTCTGAAATAACCTTTCAATAATATTTATACCGGTACGAGTAGATCTAACCTATTATACATGTAGGCTAACTGAAGCATGGATGAAGTATAGGATGGTTAGTTATCTACTTTTAAAATGTCATTTCAGGTATTTTAATTTGTGTTTCTCATACGGTAATGTCTAAACATTATTTAATTGTTTCAAAAATACATTTTAAATCAATTATACGACTTGTGTACTAAAGTATTTTGATAGAATGAAGGAAAAAAATGGCGACTGAGAATTCTTTGTCTACTTTTATACAGTCACTGTCAAAAGTAAAAATAAAATATTCTGGAAAACAGACAACATCGCAAAGCTAGAGAGAGATAGCGCTATCTGTTTTGTTGTATGATAGAAAAGATCAGTATTGTCAATCCTACACTGCCATTATAACGTGGACCTCACAATAGCTGTTTACCCTGTTGTCAATATTTGCAGTAATAGAAATCTTCGGGTTGATTTACAGCATTTAATTGGGATTTTCGTTGTATAATAATAATTTAGAATATGTTTGCTTTCACTATCTCAGTTTCCCATACTTTGCTGGTTTAGTGATTTCATCTGGTTTTTCTCCTCAATTATGAGGTGTTTCTTAAAGCTCCTTGTCGTAAATCAATTACAAATTGATAAGAAAAGTAATTAACAATTCTTTTGTAATGTTCAGCACCCCAGCTCAAGAGTAACCCCGCTGATGGCAGCATGTATGCACGGTCATGTAGAAATAGCTGAGGAACTTCTGATTCTGGGCGCCAGTCTAGATTTGACCATCAACAATAATAAGACTGCCTACCAATTTGCCAAGGAATTTGGCCACGAAGATATACAATTCCTTCTCTTGTTACAACCGTAAGTTGTTTCTCTTTACTCACTCCTGCAATAACTCTTGTATAACAATTATTAATTAAATAATTGAGGTGGAAGATATAGAATAAATCTTCATTCTCGTTCAACATCCCTCAACACAAGTTATGCTCAAAAAGGAATGTAACTTATACTTTTGTATTGTCATAATATTTTTACAGATGGAAATAAATAATTGGAAGTTGCATTTGTTTAAATTCCATCTATAGTGAGGTCCACGTTATAATGGCAGTGAAGAAAGATAGGAGAAAAACGTTGCAAAGTCTCTACATTTTGCAACTGAGTGTACACAGCTGTTACTCATTACATCCCATTAAATTTGATCTAATAATAATATTATAATTTTCTTGATAAAATAATCAATTTAATGCCAAATCTTTAAATATTAAATATTTAATAATAATCTTGAATATTTTTTCATAATTTGATTCAAAAATTTGCTTCCATAACTGAGATAAGATTTTATTTTTATACAAGCCTGAAATGGCGGCTATTTTAAAAAGCTGTGATACACCAATCTGAATCTCAAAACAACAGAAATTAAGCTATTTGGTAGGCATTCTATTCCAATTTCTTTTAAAAATAAGAGAAAAATAGAAATCCTATTAAAAATAAGTAATTTCAATGGAAATAATTCTGAAATAACCTTTCAATAATATTTATACCGGTACGAGTAGATCTAACCTATTATACATGTAGGCTAACTGAAGCATGGATGAAGTATAGGATGGTTAGTTATCTACTTTTAAAATGTCATTTCAGGTATTTTAATTTGTGTTTCTCATACGGTAATGTCTAAACATTATTTAATTGTTTCAAAAATACATTTTAAATCAATTATACGACTTGTGTACTAAAGTATTTTGATAGAATGAAGGAAAAAAATGGCGACTGAGAATTCTTTGTCTACTTTTATACAGTCACTGTCAAAAGTAAAAATAAAATATTCTGGAAAACAGACAACATCGCAAAGCTAGAGAGAGATAGCGCTATCTGTTTTGTTGTATGATAGAAAAGATCAGTATTGTCAATCCTACACTGCCATTATAACGTGGACCTCACAATAGCTGTTTACCCTGTTGTCAATATTTGCAGTAATAGAAATCTTCGGGTTGATTTACAGCATTTAATTGGGATTTTCGTTGTATAATAATAATTTAGAATATGTTTGCTTTCACTATCTCAGTTTCCCATACTTTGCTGGTTTAGTGATTTCATCTGGTTTTTCTCCTCAATTATGAGGTGTTTCTTAAAGCTCCTTGTCGTAAATCAATTACAAATTGATAAGAAAAGTAATTAACAATTCTTTTGTAATGTTCAGCACCCCAGCTCAAGAGTAACCCCGCTGATGGCAGCATGTATGCACGGTCATGTAGAAATAGCTGAGGAACTTCTGATTCTGGGCGCCAGTCTAGATTTGACCATCAACAATAATAAGACTGCCTACCAATTTGCCAAGGAATTTGGCCACGAAGATATACAATTCCTTCTCTTGTTACAACCGTAAGTTGTTTCTCTTTACTCACTCCTGCAATAACTCTTGTATAACAATTATTAATTAAATAATTGAGGTGGAAGATATAGAATAAATCTTCATTCTCGTTCAACATCCCTCAACACAAGTTATGCTCAAAAAGGAATGTAACTTATACTTTTGTATTGTCATAATATTTTTACAGATGGAAATAAATAATTGGAAGTTGCATTTGTTTAAATTCCATCTATAGTGAGGTCCACGTTATAATGGCAGTGAAGAAAGATAGGAGAAAAACGTTGCAAAGTCTCTACATTTTGCAACTGAGTGTACACAGCTGTTACTCATTACATCCCATTAAATTTGATCTAATAATAATATTATAATTTTCTTGATAAAATAATCAATTTAATGCCAAATCTTTAAATATTAATATTTAATAATAATCTTGAATATTTTTTCATAATTTGATTCAAAAATTTGCTTCCATAACTGAGATAAGATTTTATTTTTATACAAGCCTGAAATGGCGGCTATTTTAAAAAGCTGTGATACACCAATCTGAATCTCAAAACAACAGAAATTAAGCTATTTGGTAGGCATTCTATTCCAATTTCTTTTAAAAATAAGAGAAAAATAGAAATCCTATTAAAAATAAGTAATTTCAATGGAAATAATTCTGAAATAACCTTTCAATAATATTTATACCGGTACGAGTAGATCTAACCTATTATACATGTAGGCTAACTGAAGCATGGATGAAGTATAGGATGGTTAGTTATCTACTTTTAAAATGTCATTTCAGGTATTTTAATTTGTGTTTCTCATACGGTAATGTCTAAACATTATTTAATTGTTTCAAAAATACATTTTAAATCAATTATACGACTTGTGTACTAAAGTATTTTGATAGAATGAAGGAAAAAAATGGCGACTGAGAATTCTTTGTCTACTTTTATACAGTCACTGTCAAAAGTAAAAATAAAATATTCTGGAAAACAGACAACATCGCAAAGCTAGAGAGAGATAGCGCTATCTGTTTTGTTGTATGATAGAAAAGATCAGTATTGTCAATCCTACACTGCCATTTATAACGTGGACCTCACAATAGCTGTTTACCCCTGTTGTCAATATTTGCAGTAATAGAAATCTTCGGGTTGATTTACAGCATTTAATTGGGATTTTCGTTGTATAATAATAATTTAGAATATGTTTGCTTTAAATATAGTGCATAATTTCATCTTATATTTGTTATCTTAGTAAGTTTATGTTTATCATTACGTATGCATTCTTATTTTGATTAATATTAGTGAAATGTTGTTGACAAATAAATGAATGCTTGAAATGAGTTGATAAGTGCTGGATGTGAATTGTATGTGTCAAGGTGCGGATCCACGAAACAAGTGGGTCGCGGTGTAGGTTTCGGATTCGATCGATGCCACTAAACAGCTGGCAATGATGGCAACATTTGGAGTCATCGTGCTGATATAGATATAGAAGGTCGATGGCTAGTGCGACCCACACTGAAAGCTGCATATCAATCTAACCGTGTTGTGTTCATATCCTAAGGCAGGTCTACCTATTTGGTCTTTGGCCTTTGTCTGTTGTTCGGAGATCAGGTCTACCTATTTGGTCTTTGGCCTTTGTCTGTTGTTCAGAGACTCCCAGTAATAATTCCAGCTTAGTTTATTCCTTTATCCCTCTAATCATATTTCTATTCCTTGAACAATACATTTTCTTTATTCTTCGATACTGGTCTGGAATAGTAATACTGGAATACTAAACTGGTCTGGTAATACTATAATTAGACTTTCCTCCACCTACTGTTTAAAGTGCTTACTCTACTTCCTGGAACATAATATTAATGTGTCACTTTTTCGCTCTCGGGACGAAAAAACAGAAAAACTCCCTAGGTAGTAAAAGTAACTCTATTTAAATAACATGTGAAGCATCTCTATTTTAAAAACGTACATTTGGAATAAAAATCATTCTTATTCTTATTACGATCCTAAAACTGGTTTGTTTCTAAATATGCTTTATTTAGGGAATGAAACTTAAAATTCAACATTGAAATGAAACAATAGAAATAGCATTAAAGTCAAACAATAAAAACTACTCAATAATCAACATTAATATGTTGATATGTGTGTATGTCTGTATGTGTGTTATTTAGTTCCATAATCTCTTCAGTTGTTGTTGTTTGATGGTTTATATTTCGTTTTTTCCCGTAGATTGAGTCGTCTTTGTTTCCCTGAGCCATCCCTGGCTCAAAAGTCGTCGAAGGACGATGATAAGTATTTGCTATTGGAAGCCTATAGCCACTGCTTCAACAGCAACGAAGTCAACCCCGATCTCATTCTAGCCATAATCAACAAAATTCAATCCTCCAATCAACCTGGTGAGTTCGATTATCCATTGATTGATTGATTCTCAACACATAACAGAATGTATTATTTTTCATGGAATTTCAAATCATATACACTGATTTTTAGTATTTATTTATATAGATTGTGATGGGGAGAGAACAGCTAGCTCATCCCAACACTTATGTTTTTCCAAATATTGATATATAGTAACATCTTGAGAAAAAAAATCTGGTGTGGTACACTCACACAATTTTCCTTGCTCATTGAACTATAAGCCTCATTCTTAAACGAGAGTAATTTAGGGGAATAACATAATGACGATTGACGGCAACATATTTGAAACTACGATCAGACTACTGTATATTTGTATATTATAATTGTTTTCAGAGTAGGAATGGAGTTATCGTGTTCACAGACATACACATACACAGACCAACACCCAAAAATCATGTTTTTGGACTCGGGGGACCTTGAAACGTATAGAAAACTTGAAATAAGGGTACCTTAATTTTTTTGGGAAAGCAATACTTTCCTTACCCATGGTAATAGGGCAAGGAAAGTAATAAGTATTGCCACGTCTTGTAAGACAGCGCTTATACTGACGACAATGCTCGTACTAATCTAAGAAAACTTTCAAACCACACTAAAGCAGAAAGGTAGTATTTTGAGCTCTGTACTCAGTACTGAAAAACCTAATTTTTGTAGGTGTACAAAAATTACGTCTTTTCTTTCAACTTTGCACCCGTGCCCCATTTATTTACACTGATATACTTTGTCCATAGTCGATCATCTACATGTGTGTATGTGTTGAGTCAGTAAGTAAGTCAGTAACCGAGCAGATTATCACCATTAGTCATAATAGTAGGTTATTCGATCAAAAACCTGATTACATTGGAAGGAAATTTCATAACAAGCTACCTCATAACAGGCTCTTCAAAAAGAATTTTCATTTCTTAACAGGCTCTTTAAAAAGTATTGTCGATATGACAAATTTCAAAAAATATTTGAAAAAGTATTTAGTTGATAAAGTCCTGTATAATAGTGTACAAGAGTTCCTCTCAGACTCGAATTAGTTTAGACTGTATAGAATTTTTACCTTTCAATCTGACTTATCTTATATTCCTTTACTGGAGTCTCCAAGACATGATTGAAATAAAAATTTGGCTAATCACTAATGTATTTTTCCAAGGCTACTTAATAATGAAAACACTGGGATGTTGTCAAAAATATCACTTATTTATTGTAAAATAAGAAACATCTTTCGACACCAATGGTGTCATCTTTAGTATGGGGTTCTTCAAATCCCAGCTACTGAATAATTGATTCTTCTAGAAAACTAGTAATCCAATATACTAATATGTATACAGACAACTTCATTGAGATGCTAATAAGTTTGCCCATGTATTTTTTACATGTTTTAACGATATCACACTGTGTATTGTGATTCTTTTGATGTGTACTGAAATTCTGTTTTCAATTGTCAATATAATCTTTTCTCATCTTATACAGTTGTGAAATTTACTTATTTACAATTCATTTATTTATTGTGGATGATGCCAACATGAGCTTTTTACTTATGCGTGGGTAATGGAAAGTGCGTTGGTGAAGTTATGAGATGATTAAACTCCATGCCATCGGTGGTATTCGAACCCACGAACCAGGCGGTGCTAGCAGACCGAAGTTTGTAGACCAATCCGGCCGGCAATATTACAATATAGCCTAGTTTCCATTCAGGCAATTTGCAATACCACAACAACAGGACGTGCTGTGCTAGCTTGTTGTGTAATTTTTCCAACTATTCACCCATTGTTTCCATTTCTGCATGAAATTGGGTACAATAACAACCTAGACGCTAACTCAGCACTATAGTGAGGTCCACGTTATAATGGCAGTGGATAAAGATAGAAGAATAGCGATGCCCATTTTCTGCATTGATTAATTATATTTCTAAACTTTCAAAAACATAGTTGGCATCGTTGTGGACCTAGAAAAGGATAGTACCACCGGCTTTGTCGAATGATAGACAAGGATAGCAAAACCAAAGTTGATCAAATACTGTCATTATAACGTGGACCTCACTATAGCTTTGACGCTAGGTCTAGTGGCCTTGAGTACTATAAAAAATAAATATATTATAAAAGTAGCCAAAACCCCCTTATTTTCGGAAATATGACTTACGCATTTAGTATTCTGGGTTGCAGAATCCTTCTATCTTTATTCATAAGGAAGTTAGAATTTGAGGGAAAAAGAGATGACTAATCAATTGTGAAATAGAAGACAGCAACAACACTTGTTTTGCGGCACATTGGGCTGGCGCAATTGTTGCCGAGAAACTGCTGAGTTGAAATGTTGTACCGTTTCCACTTCTACAAGTTCCCGTCATTCGATCTCTAGTCATGTTGCAGCGCTGAATCTGTGGTTAAGGAAACGAGGCTTAAGTACTCATATACTCTTTTGAGCAAGACCGCATTTGCGATAAAAATAATATTTTTTTTACTACTTTCCTGCAACCGTTGTACTGAATTATTTATAAATTGGAAATACTTGTTTTAATTGTGCGCGTTGCCGGCTAGGTGCCGTACTGATTTTCTTGCCGGGCTATGAGGAGATAATGCTCGTAATGGACAAGCTGGCCAAACGGGAGATGAAGGCCAACGAAAGCAAACTCCAATTGGTGGCGCTGCATTCGCAGATGGACACCAATGTCCAGAAGAACGTCTTCCCGCCGGCACCCAACGGATTCAGAAAGGTATTCATTCCAAATCAAACACACTATATTGAGGTCCACCTTATAATGGCAGTGGTTTTCGATAGAACACAGTTGCCACCCACTTCCTTGCCACTGATTTCTATAGAGGGTAGCTGATACTGGTATATCTGGTGTAATATTTATTAACTGTTCATTCTTGTTTGAAATAATCAATTATATTTCATTCGTAAAGAACATATATTTTCCAATGATAATTTTCTAAATTCAAATGAAAATGTTTTCGTCTAGAAAAATATTGTTCAATGATTGATTAATTATTTCAATCAATCAATTTTATTCAAATCAACACAATACAATATACATAAAAGAAATCAAAACACAAAAATCACAATCAAAAATACATTTCTAATAAAATACAAAAACAGGCTTCATGGTGGGGTGTGCTGAAAACAAATAAAGGAAGAAAAATACCTAGCCAACTATGGTTTCCCATGTAATAGACAGGTAGAGAGTATAAAAGTAAGAAATGAAGGGTGAAGAGCAGAAGAATTGGAGAAGAAAGTAGAAAAAAGGGGGGGGAAATGTGCAAAAATTGTAAGCGAGTCCACTTTCAGCAATTGTATCTAAAAGAATTGGTCTTGCAAACAGTAGTTTGAGCAGAAATCCCGATGTTTTTTTTTTTTTTTTTTTATTTTCATCCACTGACCACCTGATAAAGGGGTATAAGGATATGTCAATTTTTCATTAGTCAAACATAAAATGTTATCATCTACCTACGTAAACCTCCATTTTGAGGTTTATAATAATTTCTATACTCCTCCACTGAGTAAGCGCAAATGGACAGCAACTCTTTTTTTAATAAAAATCTGAAAACCTTTCCAGAAGTATCTTTTATGTGAGAGGGCAATATGTTGTACATCCGGATACCTGAACTTCTTACACCTCTCTCATACATAGCACTTTGATGAGCATCTTCTCTTAAATTATTTCTGAATCTGGTTGGATATTGATGAAATGTTTCGCCTGTATTTAATTCGTTTATGTGTTTCTTTATAAAGCAGACTGTTTCTAGGATATATTGACTTGGGAGTGGTAGAATACCAAGTGCTTTAAAGTAGGGCCGACAACTTGTTCTAATTGATTCTCCCATCATCACCCTCAATGCCCACTTCTGCAATCTGAACACTTCCACTACACTACTAGAATTTCCCCAAAAAATTATTCCACAGTTTAAATGGGAGTGGAACAAAGCGAAATATACACTCTTCAGAGCCATTGAATCAAGAGAAGTTTTCAGGTTTCTCAGAACAAAAATTGCTGAGATTAGTTTTGTTTTCAGGCTATCCAGATGGGGTCTCCAAGAAAGATCAGAGTCAATCACCACCCCAAGTACTCTTATACTATTTACAGATTCTATTTTATGACCATCAATTTTCAAGCTGCCTTCTTTAGTAGTTCGGTATTTCTTTTCGCTCTTCGGTAAAGGTATTTCTTTAGTTTTATCCTTATTCAAAATCAACATATTGGCTGATAGCCATTTTTGTAATTTAATAAGGGCTGTTTTGCTCTCTAGTTCAGCATTTGGCTGGCTATTTTACATATATTCATATGTATATATACATATATACATATTCATATGGGAGAAAAAGTTACTGTATGTCCAATTTTTAATTTTTAGTTTAGTTTTTCTACTAGTCTTAGAGTCTATGAGGAAGTGGTCCGGAATAAGGTTTATTATTTTTCGCCACACTGCACAGAAAGCAGCTGTTTTCCAGTCCCTACGTAGATCTGAAAGACCTTGTTTGCAGACGACGTCAGAAAAGGGTTTCTTTTCCGGGCTAGGCCAGAAAGTTGTCTCTTTCCAGCCGCTCATGGAAGTAGTTAATAAGTCATCCGCTAGATCGGGCAAGTGGCCACTTCCATCATCAGCTGAAGTAGCCATGATTTCAGTTCCAGTTTCGAATCAAACTAATTCTCATCCACTAGATCGGGCGAGTGGCCACTTCCATCATCAGCTGAAGTAGCCATGATTTCAGTTCCAGTTTCGAATCAAACTAATTCTCTTCGCAACCAGTTTTATTCAATAATTATTTATTGTTGATTAGTGCATTCCGAATTTTCAAAAATGCTTGAAGATGACTGTGGTATTCCAAGTGAAATTTTAAAAGAATCTGAAATCCTGACTGCAAATCTTCTACCAATAAAATCAAGAGATAGGTACGATAGCTTAACGAGTATTCTTTATTTTGTCAGCAATACCTGTAGTGTGGCGAAAAATATCGTTCGCACCACGAGCAAAAATGTTTTTCCAGCTCTCAATCTTTTCTAGTCCTCGGCCTACGGCCTCGGACTTGAAAACCGATTTCGAGCTGGAACAATCTCATTTTCTGCTCTAGGTGCGAAATATACTATTTCCTACAGTTACGTTGAAAAGTGGGCATTGCTGCACTTATTACAGAACGCAAAGAATCACTTTTCCGCTCTAGTGCGGGAAAAAGTTTTCCTGCACTCCAGATTTGCAACATGGCAACGCAAAATAGTTAGTAGGTTATATGGAGCACCAGTGTAGCAAAATCAAAATTAAGTTGGTAACTGTGACTGGTGCACGTTATAAGAATCTTAAAGAGGTGGACTGTGGTGGATGACAGCAGTTGACAGCACACAGCCGCCATTCAAACACACATACTACATTGTCACAAAGTAAAATTGTGACGAGAAAATAATAAATAATATTATTGAAAGACGCTCGGCTATCAGCAATGCTAGCCGACCGCGGAGATAAGGGAGGTACCGATGGCGCACCATCTTCCGCGCATCAAGACGATTTCCACCGCCTCTGGCAGCGGCTCAACTCCATCCCCTCCACTTTGGGGGAGTATTTAAAGGCCGGACGAGCCCCAGACCACAGCATTCCGCTCACAACCTTCCTGCTCCTTGTACAGCGGCCCGTTGGCTGCCGTACGTCCCCGACCTCCTGTCCTGGTACAGCGGCCCGTTGGCTGCCGTACGTCCCTAACCTTCCATCTCCCTAGGGCACAGCGGACCGTTGTCTGCCGTCCCTGTCCTCCCATCTCCCTAGGGCACAGCGGACCGTTTTTCTTGCCGGGCTATGAGGAGATAATGCTCGTAATGGACAAGCTGGCCAAACGGGAGATGAAGGCCAACGAAAGCAAACTTCAATTGGTGGCGCTGCATTCGCAGATGGACACCAATGTCCAGAAGAACGTCTTCCCGCCGGCACCCAACGGATTCAGAAAGGTATTCATTCCAAATCAAACACACTATATTGAGGTCCACCTTATAATGGCAGTGGTTTTCGATAGAACACAGTTGCCACCCACTTCCTTGCCACTGATTTCTATAGAGGGTAGCTGATACTGGTATATCTGGTGTAATATTTATTAACTGTTCATTCTTGTTTGAAATAATCAATTATATTTCATTCGTAAAGAACATATATTTTCCAATGATTATTTCATAAATTCAAATGAAAATGTTTTCGTCTAGAAAAATATTGTTCAATGATTGATTAATTATTTCAATCAATCAATTTTATTCAAATCAACACAATACAATATACATAAAAGAAATCAAAACACAAAAAATCACAATCAAAAATACATTTCTAATAAAATACAAAAACAGGCTTCATGGTGGGGTGTGCTGAAAACAAATAAAGGAAGAAAAATACCTAGCCAACTATGGTTTCCCATGTAATAGACAGGTAGAGAGTATAAAAGTAAGAAATGAAGGGTGAAGAGCAGAAGAAAAGGAAAACATTGGAGAAGAAAGTAGAAAAAAGGGGGGGAAATGTGCAAAAATTGTAAGCGAGTCCACTTTCAGCAATTGTATCTAAAAGAATTGGTCTTGCAAACAGTAGTTTGAGCAGAAATCCCGATATTCATATGGGAGAAAAAGTTACTGTATGTCCAATTTTTAATTTTTAGTTTAGTTTTTCTACTAGTCTTAGAGTCTATGAGGAAGTGGTCCGGAATAAGGTTTATTATTTTTCCTACAGTTACGTTGAAAAGTGGCCATTGCTGCACTTATTACAGAACGCAAAGAATCACTTTTCCGCTCTAGTGCGGGAAAAAGTTTTCCTGCACTCCAGATTTGCAACATGGCAACGCAAAATAGTTAGTAGGTTATATGGAGCACCAGTGTAGCAAAATCAAAATTAAGTTGGTAACTGTGACTGGTGCACGTTATAAGAATCTTAAAGGGGTGGACTGTGGTGGATGACAGCAGTTGACAGCACACAGCCGCCATTCAAACACACATACTACATTGTCACAAAGTAAAATTGTGACGAGAAAATAATAAATAATATTATTGAAAGACGCTCGGCTATCAGCAATGCTAGCCGACCGCGGAGATAAGGGAGGTACCGATGGCGCACCATCTTCCGCGCATCAAGACGATTTCCACCGCCTCTGGCAGCGGCTCAACTCCATCCCCTCCACTTTGGGGGAGTATTTAAAGGCCGGACGAGCCCCAGACCACAGCATTCCGCTCACAACCTTCCTGCTCCTTGTACAGCGGCCCGTTGGCTGCCGTACGTCCCCGACCTCCTGTCCTGGTACAGCGGCCCGTTGGCTGCCGTACGTCCCTAACCTTCCATCTCCCTAGGGCACAGCGGACCGTTGTCTGCCGTCCCTGTCCTCCCATCTCCCTAGGGCACAGCGGACCGTTGTCTGCCGTCCCTGACCTCCCATCTCCCTAGGGCACAGCGGACCGTTGTCTGCCGTCCCTGTCCTCCCATCTCCCTAGGGCACAGCGGACCGTTGTCTGCCGTCCCTGTCCTCCCATCTCCCTAGGGCACAGCGGACCGTTGTCTGCCGTCCCTGACCTCCCATCTCCCTAGGGCACAGCGGACCGTTGTCTGCCGTCCCTGTCCTCCCATTTCCCCAGGGCACAGCGGACCGTTGTCTGCCGTCCCTGACCTTCCATTCCCCCAGGGCACAGCGGACCGTTGTCTGCCGTCCCTGACCTCCCATCTCCCTAGGGCACAGCGGACCGTTGTCTGCCGTCCCTGACCTTCCATTCCCCCAGGGCACAGCGGACCGTTGTCTGCCGTCCCTGACCTTCCATTCCCCCAGGGCACAGCGGACCGTTGTCTGCCGTCCCTGTCCTCCCATCTCCTTAGGGCACAGCGGACCGTTGTCTGCCGTCCCTGTCCTCCCTTTTCCCCAGGGCACAGCGGACCGTTGTCTGCCGTCCCTGACCTTCCATTCCCCCAGGGCACAGCGGACCGTTGTCTGCCGTCCCTGTCCTCCCATCTCCCTAGGGCACAGCGGACCGTTGTCTGCCGTCCCTATTCTTCCTTCTCCCCAGGGCACAGCGGACCGTTGTCTGCCGTCCCTATTCTCCCTTTTCCCCAGGGCACAGCGGACCGTTGTCTGCCGTCCCTATCCTGTCTGTCCTTCCTTTTCCTACTCCACTGGAGCGGAACCGAGGCCGTAAGGCCGATACAAAATTACATCAAAGTGGTGTCATCAGAGAAGAGAGCGACCTTCACGCCTTCAGAAGCACCAGGAGGTGCTGTTCACGCCAGCTGAGGTACAAAGAAGAAGGAAGAGGAACTTCGACTTGCCTCCTTTCCCCGCCCACATTACGACTGAGCGAAGTCATCCAGGAGCAACACCTGGGTATCAATCACCCACCTCTGAAGCTACTCAGGGTGTACGTGATAACATTCTATTTTATTTATTAATAATAAAATTACACAGATTTACATTTGATGGATTTCAGGCAATTTTACCCATAATTACCCACTTTTCATATTCAATGGTAACTGTAGGTAAAACTTAATGTGAAATACGTGCGCAAAGTTCCTCTGCTGCACTCAACAAACCATTCCGCTCTCGCCTACGGCTCGGGCGTAAACGTTTCTTTCGGTGCAGCAAACTGTCACTTTGCGCACTAGTTGCACAAATAACTATTTAGTGGTTATATAGATCAACTGTTTCCTTAAACATTAGATATTGGTGTGATATGTGACATATCTATTTGAAGTGGGCCTTAAATAATAATTATTTACAATAATTGAATTTAAAGTGCGAGGAAAAAGGTATTTATATTTTATCAAGTATTCAATTACGGTTTTAATATATAATTGTCGTATTGTCATTACCTTAAAGTCACTAAAAACCATCTCGGTAGGGTACAATCTAGGTTTGTTTAGAATAATTTTAATGATTAGTTTTTGCGCCACGTATAATTCCTCAATATGACAGTTGAAACAACCCCCCCCCCCCCCAAACAGCTATGCCATACTGCAGAATTGATTTAACTAGAGCATGATATACCATTTCTAAATTTTACTTATTTAGAATTTTATTTATTTGATAGAGTTCGTAAGATAAATATCTAATTCTTCTACAGACGGACTTAATATGTACATCCCACTTTAGATGATCATCTATTATGATTCCCAAGTATTTAATATTATTGTTTTTTTATAGTGGGTCAATCACAAATACCTGGGTTTGAAGTGCACCTTGAGTGGAGCTTTAATTCTTCATTATCAACAGGCTGCCCTATTTTATTTAGCTAGTTATGTAGCCAGTTTTATGTGTATTCAAACATAGGATATTTCTATCTAGCCAACTCTTAATTTGTAGTAAGTTTTGTTCAGCTTTGGTGTGACTAAATTGGTGGGAATACATTTCCATAATTGAGATTTTCATGATTGATTTTGTTAATTAATCATATTTCTATATTGTTGAAAGACGATCTGGCAACGTAGAAAAGGATAGAGCCATCTGCTTCGTCGAATGATAGACGAGGATAGCAACACTAATGTTAATCAAATACTGCCAAAACGTGAACCACACTACAAATTACAACGTGGGAAGTGGTTCTTATTCTGTTAGAAAGTTAATAGTTTTTCTCCCCCAAATACCGCCCCCAATGTCCTACTACCCCACCTAATTTCGTCCAACCATAATTCAATCTAACCTTCCTTGGAGCATAACACTAATGATGTATATTGTCATCACTTTGAATAGTTGAAATTTGTTGACTGTTGGACTGTTGATAGCTGTTAATATTGATCAATATATTTATATTAATATTAATTGACGAAATATTTTATATTTTACATAAGCATCTATTTCCATCAACTATAAGCATTTCTCAAATAAAATACATCCGTTTTATGATAGACTAGCAGGTTAACCGTGCTCTGCAAGGAAAACTTGAAAACTTGACAAACTGAATACTCGTCCTACTGAAATTTTGAAGAATTTAAAATAGGCCTATAACCATCCTCGGTAAATTAAGAATCTATGTAGAATTTTGTAGAATTTCAAGTTAATCATTTGAGTACCTAGTTCAGAAGTGATGATGCGTCATCCGTGAATATCCTATCCCATACGTGTATAAGCCAGTTATGTCCTATATTATATTATAGATAAACATCTGTCGTAGGGCCAAGCCACACGAAGCGTTCTTTTTTTCAGGCGAGTCGGCGGCAGGAAGCTCTCAGATTGGTTGATTATCCGATTATTCTTAAACGTCAACTCAATCAGCCAATCGGATAGCTCCCTGCTCTGCCGACTTGTCTGGAAACGCTTGTAAAATGCTTCATGTGGCTTGGCCGTTATGATAGGATATTTTAAACAATGATGACTTTTTGACTTAACTGCATATATTAGAAAAATCTACTGGATTAATCAGTTCTCCTTTTATGATCATTTTCTGCATGTTAGATAATTCCATTCGTGAAAACATCTCAAGATCCTTCCCTCACTGATATAAATAATGATATTCCGATTTACAGGTGATATTGTCGACAAATTTGGCCGAGACTTGTATAACGTTAACCGATGTTGTATTTGTCATTGACACGGGACTGGTGCGTGAATCTGGCGCAAGAGGTAAATAAATTATTAGGCCTACACTATTTATGATTATTTATTACTAGTATGTCTGACTGTAGTTTGCATGAACTGCATACACTTTTGGGTGTGTCTTGTCTCGACAAATTGCAGAAAAATACTTGTAATAATTTTAAGCCGCTTTATTCAATATGGATGAATATCTTTCACAAAATTATCTTCTTTAAAAGCCAGAATAATTGAGTAACAACCATGGTATTGCACTTGATGATACTCGTGTATTCCAATTGAAGCAGTTTTGGGCAAATGCCTGTTGTTTTTACCTGGATTGTATCTGCATATGAATAAATAACTAGTCAAAAGATAGTCTAACTCTGTCTTCTATGAATTTTATTGATTTCAAGCTTCATTTTGGCATTTTAGCTAGTTTGAATATTATACTTCAATTTTATAACTAAGTTAACAGAAGTTCCAATTTGTAGGATTGATATCACTCAAAAGAGATTAAAACAAATTAAAAAGGAATTGACAATCACTGTCAATCCTTATCAGGTATTTCTAATTGGTTTCAGTAGTTGTTACAGTGTTTCATATTCTGTTTGTATTATCTTTTCATATTTATTTTTCCAGTAGTGATTGTATTTGTAATCTTATTGTACTGATATAACCTAACTTTTACATGTATATTATAATGAATCAAGAATTTTATTGGTAAATCCACATACCCCTTCCATAGGCGGTCAATGGATGATAGAAAATATGTATTTTCTGGCTGAAATGAATCATAGAATCATTGAGAAACATTTTTGAGATCACATTCCGTGCCTCTTGTATACAAGTCTATTACCCGGTGTCCAGGACACTCATTAAATCTGATGGGTAAATAAACCTATTGATTTAATGGTGCATTGATTTCATAAGTGTTTTAGAATCTATGCTCATGAATGTTTGTTTGAAAAATATTGTAATAAATGAGTGGTTGTGATTGGTTAGGTGGTCATGCAGTGGTTTGGTGCTCGCAGGCGTGCGTGCGCCAGCGTCGGGCGAGGGCCGGGCGCACCCAGCCGGGGTTCTGCTACCACCTATTCAGCGCCGCCCAGTATCAGCTCATGCCGCCACAGCGCAAGCCTCAAATTCCTCTCCAGGTATGTCTGTCCAATCATTGCACTAATCATTCAATGCAATATTCCATTCAATTCAATTCAAATTTATTTCCTCCAAAATTAAAAACTTACAAAGTGTGTTGAATATATACCTCAACCTACTTACTTACTTACTTACTCCTCAGCTCTACAGGTCTTTATAACCCTTGGCCTCCCTCACATAGCCTCTCCATCTGTCTCGATCCTCGGCCTGCCTCCTCCAGTTACAAACTCCAAGCGTCCTTAGATAGCGTTCCACATCATCAGTCCATCTATTTCTTGGTCGACCTTTTCTTCTTTTGTTATATATTTTCTCCTTCCATATACATTTCACCATTCTCAACATATGCCCCATCCATCTTATTGTGCCAGCTTTTATAGACCGCACAATGTCTTCATTGTTTAAGAATTCCTCTATTTCAAAATCTTTTCTTCCTCTCCAGAGACCATTCTCAAAAACAGGGCCCAAGATTCTTCTCACCACCTTTCTTTCAAAAATTCTCAGTCTTTGCATATCTCCAGCAGTAAGCACCCATGTTTCCGATCCGTAACACACCAGAGGCTTCACCAATGCTTTGTATAGTTGCAATTTTGTCGCTCTTGACAGCATTCGAGATTTGAATAACTTTATACAAGCATAGTATGCTTTGTTTCCCGCCATGATCCTGTTGTTAATCTCTGCTGAGACTTTTCCACTACTTGTCACAAGTGTTCCCAGATAGACGAATTCGTCTCCCTGTTGAAATGTGTCGGGTCCAATCTTCATGTCTCTTGCATCTCTCCTACCTACTGCTGGTGACACTCTCAGGTATTTTGTCTTGGTCTCGTTTATCTCTAATCCCATTGGTTTGCTATTGCTTGCTAGGGATGTGAAGGCTTCTCTCAAGGCTAGTACTGTTCTCGCTATATACCTCAACCTAGAATAAATAAATTCTATCAACACTAACAAAAACAACTAAGGCACAAGTTGAGAAATCTGCCTTGGCAGTCACTCTGCATCTCTGGCGTTTTTATGTCAATAAAGATTTTTTTTTCATAAGTAGTGGAAATGAAACAACTAGCATAAGTGAAAAATCACTTGTTCGCCAGTAGGAGTAGCATATTGTTATCTTTCGGCCCAATTAAAACAAAATTAATAATTTGTGTATATATTTTGGCAAAATAAGTTGGGAATTGAGCTCTAAAGGCAAACGCACACAGCAACAGACGGACGTATGCACAAAAACGGAGAAAAAATCCCTTCTGAGGTATTCCAATATTGCAACGCACCTCAGTCTGTCTGCTTATGTTCGCCCATATCTACATGCAAACGTTTGACTTTTTCTCCGTCTGTCTGCATAAGTCTATCTGTTGCTGTGTGTTTTCGCCTTGAGTCTGGTTATATACGGAGAGCTAACGGCTAGTATAAAAAGCTCATAAGGAGCTAAGCAACTTTAAATTCCGTCGCGTTGCTATCTCGTAATGTAATGTATACAATAATTCTATACTTGATGAATTAATTAGTACCCCTTTAACTTTTTTTCTGTAGATAGGAGCTGTTTCGGCTTTAATGTCATCAATTGCCAAAGTGTAAAAATGGTACCTAGTTTACTAGTTGAATCATTTGAAAAAATATTGAGTAGCCCTAGAAAGTATGTCAATAATTTCACCCTGCTTTTTTTGTTCAAATCGGGAACTAGAGGTCGCAATCTCAAACTATCTGCATTTATTTTCTTCTCGAATCTGTAGTCTTTGATTTTTTCACTTATAATACACTCTAGCTTGTAACTTCTGATAAGGATCTCAAATAACTGATAACATATCATGTTGTAGAATGAAGTAATCCCACTTTTTTAACCACTTCATTTTTTTATAGACTTTCCATGCTTAAAAACAGTCGTCAAGTCACGTCAGAGACTCTAAAATTGGTTAGGTGCGACCTTAAAACTCTGACATCAGATCTGTGCCAGCCAGGTCACTCAATACTTATATTCATTTATGGGAGAAACCAATATTTTTCATTAGAAATAATTCAAATAATCTATCTAATTTTTTTAAGTTCCGCAATATCAACAGACAATCTACAAAAAAGATCTTAAATATTGTTGCTTTGATTTTTTACGATAAAAAATGTAGTATGCATATACTTACTCCTATTTGAGCTATGCTTACTTTAAAGAACCTTTTTCTGTTCAGTGATGCTCCTGTAATGCGGACGTGACCTTGTTATCAAGGTCATTTGCATGCAGTGTTTTATTTCGTACAATTTTCAATTTCTATGATTATGTATGTATATTTCAATTATTGAAAATATTTTCTAGTGATTATGTATTTTGTATTTTGGCGAAATTTCTATAGTACTATAATTTGGAGTGATTCTGTGGACATCCGTAAAATTTTCATCATGCAAAAAAAGATAATGAGAGTCATTATTGTAGATTGAGGTGAAGAGACTCATGCAAAGCATATTTCAAAGACCTCAAATCCGCATTTCTCTATCCACATTTCTCAGTTAGAAGCTTATGTTAAAGTAGGGTATACATCAATAAATTCCAATTTTGTAGAGACAATCATCATTATAATTGTATTCCTAATACATAGAAATGCAGCATTGGAAAAAACTCCATTTTACTCTGGAATGAGACTTTCCAATAGCTGCCAACAGCCATCAAAATTACAGAATGAGTGATTCCTTTCAAACATGCAGTCAGAGAAATGTTGATAGAGAAAAGCATTTTAATAAAAAAATAGTTCAATAACTATAACAGAATAACTTCGTCTCCAAATAAAGCGCTTAGATTTCATGAATTGAGCTTTCAATGTATATTTTTAGATTGGAACAAGTCTATACTGTAATTAGTATTAATCTAGAAATAACCATTATATTTATGCAGTAACTAGTTATAGCAATTGACAAGTCACCAATCAATATTACAACTAAGGGCCGTGTTCCGAGCTCGGGATTTGGCTAAGTTCTAGACTTTAAACAGCTGGAGTCAGAAAATTGGCTTTCCAAAACGGGGCGTAGTCGCAGCTTTTATAACAGTAGTCGTAGTTTTTATTTTCTCATTCCTATAATTGGAAACGTTTTTCCTTGACGAAATTAAACATTCCTAAATAATTCAAAATAGCTGAAACTTTACAGTTTTATTTTGTGTTCAATTTTCTAGTGTTTCGAAATTTAATTCAAACGTGACTATGGCAATGACTGCGACTACGCCCCGTTTCGGAAAGCCAATTTTCTGACTCCAGCTGTTTAAAGTCTAGAACTTAGCCAAATCCCGAGCTCGGAAACCGGCCCTAAGTGTGTCCAGTATCAAAATTTGGGAGTAAAATAGTTTTGGGCCAAGCCTGTTGTTCTATCCCAATCATATTGATATGATATTTTATTGTATTCCCACACAAATACATAGATAAATTTGATGTATTGTGAATAAATAAATATTGTATTACAGAACCTGTGCCTGCAAACGAAAATGCTGGCCCAGGGCAACATTGCCGATTTCCTGGCGAAAACGTTGGATCCGCCTTCGTTTCTGGTGGTTCGCCACGCCGTTCAGCTGTTGAAGACAATCGACGCCCTGGACCCCTGCGAGGAGCTCACACTGCTGGGTCAGCACATCATCGATCTGCCCCTGGCACCGCACTTGGCCAAGGCCCTGCTCTATGCCGTTCTGCTCAAGTGCCTCGATCCTGTCCTCACTATTGTCGCTATGCTCAGCTATGAGTCAGTATTGTTATTTCACGTTCACTTGTTCTCAACACCCTGCGAATTTTACTCCAAACAAAAAAAATAGATGGACCTGTGTACCAAACTTGAACAATTTCTTATGAAAAAGCTGAAAAATGTAGAAAACGAAAATTTTGAGCTTATATTTGGCGAAATATTGAAGACCTCTCAACATAAGATTTTTAGACATTATTTGACCCTCTATATCCAATTTGAACGTCCTAGTTTAGCCGTATGTTTGGCGTTTTTTTTGAAACCCTTTCAAAACAACATTTGTACACCTCAGATGTACAGACAACTTGTTTACCAAACTTGAACATTTTATGTCAGTTTTTGAAAAAAGTTGATAAAAGGCAGAAAAAACTGAAATCCCGCTTATATTGTTCGTATGTTTGGCTTTAATTCTAAACTTCAGCTGAATTTGCGTTGTATCATTCCTTCTAATACAACATTCTCACTCCCTAGCTGAGCTTCTGTTCTAAATTTGAACATTTGTTCTCGATAAAGCTGAGAAAACGGTGAGAAAACTCATATTTTGTGTGTATCTTTAGAATTTTCTCAAATACGTTTTAGTGCTCCTCTAAAGGGCCAACTGAATATACCTACCAAATTGAAACGTTTTTGGTCCAGTAGATTTTTGTACTGTTGCTTAGTGATTGAGTGTTATTTCGCTTTTATTTATTTATACAGTGTACTTCAAACTGTTACTCACGTATTCTTTGTTATGAAATTGAAATATTCTTTATTAGGCGGATTTAGGACTTCCACCATAACTCTCATATGTAATGATCATATGATCATTTATTAAACTTTTCAAATCATTGATAGTTTTATACTGTTGACTGGATAAGTATAAACTTATATTAACATTGCGTTTGACTTTTACACTACTTATAGCTTAAGGTTGATAGATAATCTTTATGAAACCTTATCAATAATTTGCTATTTGTATATTTGCAGCGACCCAATGGAACTCGGCGACGACCCGAAGTCACGTCGCGAGGCGGCGGCCGTTCGCCGTAGGATGGGTGGCCGCTCACAGAGCGACCACTGTGCGCTGCTGATGATGTACATGCGCTGGCTGGCGTCGTGCAGTCACGGCCAGGGCCGCAAGTTCTGTGCCGATCACCACTTGTGCTACGCTCGCCTCGAGTTGGTCTACGGCCATCGACAGCGGCTGCTCACACAGTTGCGCACCAGTGCATTTGTGCGCAGCAACACTGACAGTCAGTTTGTTTACCTCTTCATTTTTTATAATGTTCATAATTAAAAACAATGGACTCTTCCAGAAAATAAAAGTTGAGTTCTCTCTCTGGAAGGAAATTGAAATAATTTTAAAAGGAGAAAGTTACTGTACGTCAACAAGGCAGATAGGTAGATAAACAAATAAAATGTCTTTATTTTCACACTTATCATACAAAAGTGTTGTGGGCAAAGTTGAGCCCCCTTTCACACTCAACCCGCAGATAAAAGGGGAGAAAATCCATATCATGTATGAAGAAATTACATTTATAGAATAAATAAATCTTGTCATGCTTTTTTATCGTATTTTATTATTACTGTTATGAGGTACTATCATAGAAAAACAATAGCGTAACTTATGCTTGTTATGCTTTTAACTTATTAAATTACAAGTAACAATAACTTATTAATTAACAAATTATGTAACTTATGCTTGTTTCTTCATGGTACTATTTTGATGTTGTCTTAGGAAGAGTTGAAAATTTAAAATTCCCAGTTTTATAACAAAATTTAATATTTACCTCATTTTTTGGACAAATTTTCTGTTTTATGTGTGTTTAACAAATAGTTCTAAAGGTTTTAGAACAAAAGTTTTTTTTGGAAGTGAATTTTTCATGAAGAAAATGTGTAATTCTAGGTCCAGTGCCGAAATACCTGTCATCAAATTTGGGATCGATTTAGTATGCTATTTTGAGCACAAAATCACAAAAATTAAACGGCGGTCACTATTGTTTTTAAAATGAACTAAGTTAAGAGTAACACAATTTTGCATGCATTTAACCTATAAATTATGATTTTTCTAATCTAAGCTTCCCTAACCTAAGCTTTGTACGCGATCTGAACAAAAATTCGGAAAAATTTCCAGTTGTGAAAGCAGCTCTGACTGGTGGCCATTATCCGAACTTGGTGCGGATTGACAGACAACTGAACGCATTCAGAACTCAGTGAGTAGAATTTATTTTCAGTTTTCTCACTAGGTTGGCCCGTACTGAAAAAGTTTCAGTTTGGTTTTCCAAGCTATTTTTTTTTAAATAACTGCAAAATCAAAAATAAAGCTATGCTTCTTAGTATTATAGAAAGCATTTGAAAATAAATTAGATACATTGTATGCACTACTCTAGGAAAGGTAAACAGATTGAGATCATATAAAGAAGTTTTCTTGAACTGGCAACACTCTCATAAGACAATACCTACTACTACTTCAGGCCCCACAACTAATTAATGACGTCATAACATGTAGATTGATTTTTCCTAGATCGTAGTAGTTTCTACTAGCTTATCAATGTAACTTTTGTTACTGTATCGATTTTTATTGGATGGAATACTATCTAAATTTCAAATTAAAGACACTTGTATTTTAATAAATAGAAATTTTATTGAAATAAAAACACTTTATTCCACAAATGCAATAATTTATCCATATTTTCAGATTGATAGACATAGGCCTACTCGATTCAGTGATAGAGCTATTGATAAATTCATTTCAACCAAAAATACTTAATAATAGCCTATATCAGAGTCGAAGGAGAGGTAAATCAAAGATAAACCAAATTTCCTAACTCTTTTTTAGGAAAGAGGCTCCCACAAACTTGATCACAATTGATCTGTAGTACAAAGAAACCTATCAGGAAATGTATTTCAGTTAGGTAAAACCTTTAATATTATGATCTTATGGGCAGTTCCAACACTTTGCATTTACTTTTTAATTTATTAATTCAAAAGTTCTTTCACACACTTTATTCACACTGTTCTTCCACACTCTAATTACACTGTTATTTCACATTTTATTTACACTGTTCTTTCACACTTTAATTAATTTTTCCACTCACACTTTATTTACACTGTTCTTCTACACTTCATGTAAACCGTTGTTTTGTAGAATTGAAGCTCTTTCTTCTTATCGCTCGTATCCATTTTCGTTTCAAAGTATCATCTTTCGAAAAAGTAAAAAAACCGTTTTAAACTTTAAAACCGTACGGAAACTTTTGGAATCTTGTTATAATTCCCGCAACAATTAGGTACACAGCAATATCCCAATGATTTAAAACCCCAAATTCATTATTACTTTTCACAAACAAATATTAGAAGAATGATAAACAAACCATATTCATTGAAATGGAACACCGTGAGAATTGAATTTGTAATTCCAATTTTGATTACCATATCAGATGTGATAACAAGCATCAGCGCCCTTATTTCGCTTGCTTACCGCCAGTAGATCATCGATGATCTACATGTGATGACGTCATAGTTTATTAGAGATCAGTTGTGGGGCCTGAAGTAATAGTAGGTATTGCATAAGAACTGTTCATTCACTCCTGCAGCCAAAACTTTTCTCTATGCTTTACAGTGATACATTTATTAATCTCCTTTTCATTGCACTCTTGTGTACTTGTAGCAATGCACTCAATACATCTCAATAGAAAGAGTATTAACCTTTTAGCCCGCAGTATTGTGGTCTATTCTCTAATATTAATTAAAGTTATGTGTTATGGGTTCTGCATTTTAACTCCGTTGTTCCTGGTTTCGTAGATATGATGAGTATGGCAAATATGCCTAGAATACACTCATTCTATGTACTCCAAATTTCATTTGTAATTTCGAGGTTGAGTGGTAGATAGGACTTGAAAGTCCCAATTCCGCCTAGTAAAGATCTTTTCATTTCATTTCATTTTACTTTCCTTTAATATGACACAGTCTCAACATCTAGTTTTACCCCATCATTGCAGCAATTTTCAGGAAATTCAATAATAGGACTCCATTTGTTATGGGTTTTTATAAGCTTCTTATAGCTTCGAGTTGTCAATAATTCTGAGGGCTTCATTATGCATTTAGAATTGAATCTTTCCACTTCCTCGAGTTTTTCGCCGCCTCATGCAGTTTCTAATATTCTAATAAGCACGTCACTGTATTTACTACTTTATTTATACTGTGGTAATTATTTATTTTTAGTATTCATACTAATTATTACTATACTTGAAATTTATAGTAGTTATTGTAATGAAGTATCACTGCTTCTGTATTATCAATCTTATATACAGTAATGTGTTTTATGAAGTCATTGGGCCGGTTTGTAGGAATCCAGTGAACCATTAAACCGATAGATTTGATGTGTGGTTAAAAGTCAAAAGTCAAAATACTTTATTGCAGCAGCTAATTGAGAACATCAATTGCATTACAAATGTCAATGGTAGATTGAATCATAATTATTACAAGCAGGAAGTCATTACAATAAATTATAAACATAAAAATATACTTATTTTCATAACAATATAAGTAAAACACACTCATAACACATAATCATATGACTAGTTCACCCATGAGAGTACCTAGTTGCTAATCAAGCATATTGTCAACTACGTCATAGAACTCTTCTATTTCATAAATTGGATTCCTCAACAGAAATCGTTTAACTCTATTGGTGAATAATTTTAATGGTATTTTTTTTTTATATTCTCAGGCAAGGCATTGAAAAGTTTCAGAGAAACGTAATAGAAAGTTTTCTGAGTATTTGCATAGTGGCAAAACCTCAAGACTAGTTTATTCCTACCTCTAGTATTATAGTTGTGACATAAGTTGTGACATATTATGAGATTTAATAAATGTTCCAGTAACAAGGCCTTATTAGGGCCTAGAAATCTATACATTTAATGATACGTGAGATTCAATCATTGGGCTATAAGCCAGGCCTTAGTGACTCATGAATCTGAGTGTTTGCATTTCAACATTTTATTCTGACGAATTCTATTTATTTTTTGTAATAGTATCAAATCAAATAGTTTATTGCACAAAAAATACATGGTACAATACTATTTTTAAATAACATAATTGTGCTACACGTCGGCAAAAAAAAAAACTTATACGCCGACGTGGAGTCTTGACATAACTTAATATTACTCACCTGAATACACTTTATACACTAATTAACTTTATACACACATAATATCTACGAAAAGACAAATAAAAAGAAATATTACTAAACCCATAATTTAGAAATGTAGTCCTACTAATCATTAATTGAACTGAAAAAATGCTCCTTTATTTAACTGTGTAAGACTTCAACTTAGTCTTTTTTATTAGCAATTCCCCGGGGACTCTTTTGTAAATTTTATTTCTTAAATATGATATACTTCTTCGGGAAAGAGTACTGTCTACTCTTTCAATCATAATAATGTTTTGGGTGACCTGTCTGGTTAGCATTGAACCTCTTTGAAATTTTTCAAATATTTAATGACGGATAAAATTCTACTCTGTGCTTTTCTGTAAAAAAGAAAGTAATAGAATAAATAAATTATAATTAATTTGAATGACAGTGACGAAGTGAACGTAGCCCTGCACCCGTCGTCGGTGCTTCGTGACGGAGTGCCTCAGAAAGAGTTGCCTTCCCAGCTGGTCACCGACTGGATCATCTTCGAAGAGAAGGTGGCGGTGGGGTCGGAGGGGGCAGGTGGGGCAGTGGGAGGGGCCAGCAGTTGTGTGCGTGTGTGCTCGCTGGTCAGTGACGTCACTGTCGCTCTCTTCGCCGGACCTGCTCGCTTTCCATCCGAAAACCTCAACGATCCTGAAGGTCAGTCCCACGATTTTTCATATCATTTATTATTCTTTACATGTATATTATTGAGAATGAAAAATTCAATTCAATTCATACAGCGTAAAATAGATATAAGCTACATAAATTATTCGAAGTTTGCTGACATGGCCGAATGCAAAAGTAAATTTCAATAATAGTTGTAAAGAAGTTGAAAGGTTCTTTTTTAAGATGCCTCCACACCGACACACGTGAGAGATTTTAGAAGATCAACCTTTAGACACGAAGTACTAGCCTAGATCTAAGATAATTTGATTCAACAGTTTGTAGCCATACAGCCTTAATTACTAAACATTATTATGTATTTCATCATGTAATTGTATTATTTGTAATTGTTTATATTTCTCAAGTTTTTGACAGTGTAGTGTGTAACTAAATATGTTTATTTCAAGTTTTGTAGATTGATAATGTGGAAATTTTGATAAATCAATAAAAAAGAAGATCTGCTAATAAATGAGATTCATTTATTTATTATAAGTCAGCACCTTCAACATTAGTTTGCTATTATTGTTGGTCATAAGACAAAGCATATAGCTCTCATTTCCTAGCTCCACAATGTTGCGACTGAGTATAAATATAATGGATTACCAAAGTATATTCAATCTCAATTATGAAAACTAATATAAAATCATGAATTTTCATTTCGCGAATAAAATATAATGAAATTATTAACAATAATTAGTATTATATCAGATAAACCGGGATGATTTGAATCAATCTACCTACTACAGAAGTCGCAAGGCGGTGGAAATATGAAAATTGGTCTTTGTGTAGTCGTAAAGTCACTGACTTTACTATGTGAATCTCACTATTGTAATTTACAACCATTCGAATACAGCCTATAGACTACAACCACTAGTAATCTATTTTTGAGAAACTCGATTTAAAGTGGAAAATATATTAATCCTATAACATCTCAGTTAATACTAGATGATCTCTTATTAGTTATTGCTTGATTTGTTTACTGATTTGATGTGGTGGATTTCAGCTGCGGACCGAGGCAGCGACAGTGAGGAGGAGCAAGAAGTGGCGGGGGTCGCAGGCCAACGCCTGGCCACACTCAAGCTAGACGAGTGGGTGGTGTTCCGGCTGGAGCCATACCTGGCGAGGCTGGTCATCATGCTGCGCAACAAGTGGCATGCTGTGCTCGCCAAACGACTGCGCTATCCTAACCGCACTCTCTCCACGGTAGGCCTACCTAATCAGAAAATATATTCTAAGATAGAAGATTTTAGATTTTATTAGAACTTTCTGTGTAGTTGTGAAGTTGATATTGTGGTAATTATTCATATTAAGTAAAGAGACTAGAAAATTGTCAACACCACAAATTCATTATTAGAATTTTACCAGATATTGATAATGGTGTGATAACCGAAACCAGTTTTTCTACTTTTAATAAAATCTGTGGTGTTGACAATTTTCTAGCCCTTTATTTAAGTTTATTAGAAATTGCAGTAAACCAACTGATAGAATATTATTACTGTATAATAATTATTCCAAATATCCAATTATATTAACCAACGGAGAGGTACTGGATTCGATTCCCGGTCTGGGCACAATTTTTTGACAGATTCATTCTTAAAATTTCCTTCTGCTATTTAGTTCGCCAGTCAATATTTGCATTAACAGAAGTCCTTTGTTCTATTTATATAGACATCGGATATTTGGAATAATTATTATTCAAAGATATTTTACTTTGTGAGTAGTTGTGAAGGTGATATTGTGGTAGTTACCCACTCTGGATAAAAATACTAGATATTGTCCAACCACGGATTTATTCAAAATCTAAGATAATATGTCGGGTTTTAATAAATCTGTGTTTGGACGATATCTAGTCTGTTTATTCAGAAAATATATTCGTATGATGATTGAAAACGACTCGATGTTGTCAAACCACTAAGCTATTTAAACAATAATTTAAGAATCTAGTTTCAATTTCAATTTATTGGAAAAAAGATACAATTTCGGTTGTTACACCATAAAAATGTATCAATCTCTAGGAAACTCCAGTAATATTTATTTGTATGATATAATTTTAGTTTTGGAACACAACAGGTGTGCCAACGATGCGTTGCAATAATACTCCCATTTCTTATGATAAGCTGAATTTCACAGATTGATGTGATTTAGTGCTGGTTTAGACTAATATGAGGGTCATTCAATAAGTAACAAGACAAGTGACCAATTTTCAAAAACGGCTAAATTGATTCATATAAAACTTTCAGGGCATGAAGTTGGCTTCTTTGCGATGACATATGATCAGTTGTTCCACCGTATTTCGTAAACTTCACAAATTGACTCAGTTAACAATGGCGTGTCCGCTTGAGAATTGCACCGTAGAAGAACAACGTGCTGTGATAAGATTTTCAGTCGCAGAAGGTGAGAAAGGTAGTGAAATCCACAAAAGAATGTTAAAAGTGTACGGTGACCATTGTTTGAATCGTTCAAGCGTTTACAAATGGGAAAACCAGTTTCAAAGTGGCTGTATAAAAGTTTGTGACAATCAACGCAGTTTACGACCAGTCAAAGTTGGGACTTCCTCTCTCGAATTTATTCGTTAATTTTGGACAATAGACATATCACTGTCGAATTTATAAGTGAAAAAGTAAACGAGAGTGTTGGAACTGTCCATAACATTATTCACAAGCTGCAGTACAACAAAACTTATGCGAGATGGGTGCCTAGGCAACTTACGGACGCTCTCAAAGAAACCCGGCTTCAAATCTCAGTCAACAGTTGAAAAATCAGTATGCGCGACTGAAGGGAGTGTTTTTTCAAAATAATTGTAACATGTGATGAAACATGGACCACCACTATGAGCCACAGTGAAAACGACAGACAATCAAATCTGATAATGGCACGTTGTTCTTCCACGGTGCAATTCTCAAGTGGACACGCCATTGTTAACTGAGTCAATTTGCGATTTTGTTGACGAAATACGATAGAACAACTGATCAGATGTCTTCGCGAGGTTGTCAACTTCATGTCCTGAAAGTTTCATATAGATCAATTTAGCCTTTTTTGAAAATTAGTCATTTGTCTCGTTACTTATTGAATGACCCTCTTAGTTGAAAACCTTTCCGCCACACTGAAATTTGAGCTCTGTTCATGCATAGTAGATATTTTTTAAAATGATTGTTCGAAGAACAATATTATTGTAAAGAAAAATACTCGAATTATTGGTTTTTATTGATTGAACAATTACTGATTATTGACTGATTGATTGAATTGTTAGCCAAGGGTCATTACATATCCTTGAATATTTATTTTTGTGTCGTTGGAATAATTGATTAGTGTTTTTGTTCGATTAGAACGACGAAGCGGTGATCGAGGCCCTGGTGGCAGTTCTATGCGAAGAGGAGCCGGTGGGGTTGGAGCAGCCATCAGGTGTGGGAGCCAAGCCACTGCCAATCAGTCACCACGAGAACAACGACTACAGTCCTTTGCGTTAGTCATTTTCAAATCTAATTACTCATGTTCTACTAATTATAATTATATATGTTGTGACACAAAGTCAGGAATAGAATAATCAGTCTTTTGCGTCAGTAATATTCAAATTGAATTACTTATTTTGTACAAATTGTTTATGTTGTGACACGAATTTCAATGAATATAATAATCAAATCACATTTTGTTACAGTGAAACCTTGATATTATAGTACACCCCGTTATAGTATATTTTCTCTTCAGTCCCTTGAAACGTTCATATAGCTTATAATGTCCGTATAGTATATCTCGATTTAGTGCAGTCTTCATAATAGTAATTTTTTGAGTGGTCTCTTCAGATGTACTATATCAAGGTTCCACTGTACCTTATAAAAAATCAAATTCATACTTGAAATAAATGTACTTGGAATAATTCACTTGAAATTAGAACTGGATACTGATACTGGAAAGAAAATTCTATCAGGCAATAACAAAAAACCTGAGAACAACAAAATTAAACTAAAATTATTTTAACACTACACCTTACACAAATACAGACATTATGGTACTTGGAATAATTCATTTAAAATTAGAACATGATTATAGAAATACAATTCTGTCAGGCAAAAACAAAAAAACCTGAGAACAACAAAATTAAACTAAAATTATTTTAACACTACACCTTACACAAATACAGACATTATGGTACTTGGAATAATTCATTTAAAATTAGAACATGATTATAGAAATACAATTCTGTCAGGCAAAAACAAAAAAACCTGAGAACAACAAAATTAAACTAAAATTATTTTAACACTACACCTTACACAAATACAGACATTATGGTACTTGGAATAATTCATTTAAAATTAGAACATGATTATAGAAATACAATTCTGTCAGGCAAAAACAAAAAAACCTGAGAACAACAAAATTAAACTAAAATTATTAAACTTTGGTTAAACTCAACTCAAGTAGTTTATTAGTTTAAACTATTTAATTGAATTTAACTGTAATTGAATATTGATTAGTGACATCATTGCTTTGTCTTCTTCTTCGCTTATTGGGCATCGTGGCATTGATTTTATCATATTACATCATCTAATCATTTCAAAATTCAACATTAGTACATACAACCAGGAGATAATCTTCTATAATTAGTTGGCATGACCAGCAAAACCTGAAATTGAGTGCTGGTGACGAGTAACAGAAACAGAAAATGAGGATTTACCTTATTTTCCTCGAATTCCATATGAATATGTTGTGACTGGTATTGCACACCAAGGTTAATAGATAGAAAGTTGAATACTCATGAGCTGATTTTACAAAAATGACAAGGAAAGCTCTATCAAATCAAGATTGTTGGAAAGAAGGCTGTTGGGCCTTGCTCCTAAGCTTAGATTCTACTATGTGCATGATCTATGTTGTCGATGGTTCCCTCAAATTGTTATAATTTGTTTGAATTATCGAAAGACAACTCCTTCCCAAAAACTAAATGTATAATTTCTTTTTATGTAGGTAGGAGATCATACAACGACATTTCGAAGCAGCAGGCTTCCTCAGAGACTTCAAGCAATAGGCATTCTAATCACAGGAGAAATTTTGACATGAGTGAGTCACAAATAATAACAATATTCAATTGCAACTATTTTATTATAAATATATTTCAATATTGAGTTTTATACAGGGTGTTTCAGAAGTAGTGTCGAGAATTTTAGGGTATTGTACCTGGATGCTAGGAGACTACAAATGTCATATTTGAAGTGTCCAAAACTCAGCGGTTATCCTTATAGCTGCCATTTTGTTTTTTTCACTTAAAAATTTTTATCTCAAGAACGAAATGTTGTATTGATCTGAAATTTGGCATGAATATTTATGCTATAAAGACTCAACTATAAAAAATAAAAAAAAAATTTTTCGTTGAAATTTTTCAAAATGGCGGCCATTTTAAATTTTTGATGGCGAATATCTCGAAAACCGTCCATTTTACAGAAAATTTACAAGAGACAAAAAAGTTAGCAAATTTTTTCACGATTCCAATGATACCTAATTTATTAAGATTGATCGAAGAATAAGAGAGAAATTAATTTTTTTCGTACTGCATGCATGACCACTTTTCACCATTTAAAGATCAATATTAATTTTTTTTATAATTTCATGAAAACCGTTCTTATTACAGAAATATACAAGAATAACTTTCCTCCAAATTTTATTTTACATTGAAAAATATTAATTTCACTCAAATCGGTTCACTGATACTAATGCAGCAATTGCTCAAAATGCCGTCCTTCAACTTGATTACACAGTCTGCACCTTTCAATCATGGACCGTCGAACTGCTATAAAAGCATTTTCATCATCTTGAATGGCACCTGCTGCAGCAACCACTCTTGCCACAAGGTCTTCTTCGTTTTCTACTGGCGTGCTGTAAACAAGGTCTTTCATATGGCCCCAGAAAAAAAAATCTAAAGGGTTGAGGTCAGGTGAACGTGCGGGCCACGGTACTGGTCCACCCTGCCCAATCCACCGCTGACGATAGGTCATGTTCAGAAAGTCCGTAACAACATTTCCGAAATGAGCAGGGGCACCATCATGTTGAAACCAAATATTATATCTGTTTGCAAGAGGCACATCTTCCAAAAGTTCTGGTAGTATGTCTCTTAAAAAAGTAATGTACGTGGGAGAATTCAGACGATTAGGAAGAATGTATGGTCCAATCACGCGATTACCTAAGATACCCGTCCAAACATTCAGCGAAAATCTATGCTGATAACCACGCACTTTGACCTCATGAGGATTGTCTAAGGCCCAGACGTGACTGTTGCGAGAGTTGAAGATTCCTTCTCTTGTAAAGCTGGACTCATCGGTAAATAACACATTTTCTAGAAAATTTGGTTGGATAATGTCTTGCTGAAGAAACCAACGGGCACAGTTTACTCTTGGCTCATAGTCGCGTTCAACCAATGAGTGAACTTTTTGAAAGCGGAAGGGGTGAAGTCTTTCCTTGTTTAGTACACGCCACACAGAAGAAGCACTCGAATTGATTTGCTTTGCAACTGCTCTCGTACTCGTTCTAGGATTGAAATCGAATTTCTGCAATACTTCCTCTTCAAAAGCAACATTTCGAACTGCTCGAGGCCTACCAGCAATTACCCTGTTCCGTTCAAATGAACCAACTTCTCTCAGCCGATTGTGAGTTCTTGTGAACACCTTGTCGGAAGGGAGACGGCGGTTTGGAAATGCAGCTGCATACATTCTTCTTGCTTCGGTCGCATTGCCAAGAGCTGCTCCATACATGAAGTGAATATCGGTGTACTCCAGCGAACTAAATTCCATTACAATAATTAAATATTTGTGTAGAAGCAACGTAAGAAAATATTGAAACTGGAAATTTAAGATAGAAATAAGACCTAGGAAACGTGAGACTAAGAAATAGGAAGCACTACATCTGGTTGTTTACTTTTAATGAAACAACAATACTTTTACAAGACAAACATTATCATCTGAAAACCATTGTAAAATCATCTGTTTGCCCATATGGAGCCATACCGAGTTTCAAAGCTTCATCTTAAATACATCTGGAATTAAAAAATTAATATTGATCTTTAAATGGTGAAAAGTGGTCATGCATGCAGTACGAAAAAAATTAATTTCTCTGTTATTCTTCGACCAATCTTAATAAATTAGGTATCATTGGAATCGTGAAAAAATTTGCTAACTTTTTTGTCTCTTGTAAATTTTCTGTAAAATGGACGGTTTTCGAGATATTCGCCATCAAAAATTTAAAATGGCCGCCATTTTGAAAAATTTCAACGAAAAATTTTTTTTTTATTTTTTATAGTTGAGTCTTTATAGCATAAATATTCATGCCAAATTTCAGATCAATACAACATTTCGTTCTTGAGATAAAAATTTTTAAGTGAAAAAAACAAAATGGCAGCTATAAGGATAACCGCTGAGTTTTGGACACTTCAAATATGACATTTGTAGTCTCCTAGCATCCAGGTACAATACCCTAAAATTCTCGACACTACTTCTGAAACACCCTGTATAATTATAATCTATAGCATTCAACGCAAGAAAAAAAAGCAAATTCACACAATCACACAAGTGGCATGGGCTTCTCGGTCATTCATCAGAACATACGTAGTTACAGACGTAACTTTGACGAATTTTTAACAGTATTACAGGGATTAGGGCATAAGTTTAACTGCATAATATTAACTGAGGCATGGCTTAACGACGACAGCCATCCAATTAAAATTTCAGGTTACCATTCTTTTAGATCATTCAATAGTCTGAACCAGGGCGATGGGTTGGTGGTCTACATCGATGAAGGACTTCCAGTCACTTGCAATGAACTGGTACTGGGCTGTCTGGCCACCTGTCTCTCTCTCACCTTTACCTGGGCGGGGGCGGCATGCGAAATTCTAGCTGTCTACCGCAGCCCCAGCACTAATCTAACTACTTTCATAAACGCGTTAAACGTATATTGCAATGAACAATCGCCAGGTGTCGTCCGAATTCTGGCAGGTGATTTCAATTGCGATACGTTGAATGTTGCCCCTGGCTCTGTTGAGGAGCATTATATCGATATTTTGAGTGACGCAGGATTTGTGCCCTGTATTGACAAGATTACACGGCCGGCCAGCGGAACCTGTATTGACCACTTTTTTGTCAAGCTTCCGCGTTTCTTCAATGCATCTTCTGTTATTCTGCAGTCCTCGGTTACCGATCACTATGCTATTTGCTTGAATATATTATCGACAAAAACTCATAAGCCGCCTAATACAGATTCATTATTAAAACAGACTGGAAAAAGGTGAGGAACACACTTTCTAGTCACAATTGGAATAGAGTCATTGAACAAAACAACGTTGACAATGCAACAGATATTTTCATTGAATCGGTACAAAACATAATTGCCGAAAAATCACATTAAGTAAAAGTTTCATCTAGAAATACTCAACTCAAACCATGGATAACTGCTGGACTAGTAAATTCTATTCGACATCGTGATAAACTCAGAAAAAAACTCAATAGACAACCATTTAACTGTCTCCTTAGAAATGAGTTTACTCAATATAGAAATATGCTACATTCAGCAATCAAGCGAGCCAAGTATAACTATTACAAAAACAAGATTGAATAAGCGACTGGTAACCCTAGAAAATTTTGGTCGATTATAAACGAAATCTCAGGTCGTATAGATAATAGTAAATCATTCCCCGTTAGTGCATTCTCCCGCCCTGGTGAAGTCATCGACTCTCAAAAAACTAAAGAAATTGCCAACCAATTTAATCAATATTTTGCCAAAGTTGGGACAAACCTAGCAAATTCTATAATAACCCAGGATGCACCAGTAGTGAGAGATGATGAACATGCTGTGGACTCTGAATTTCAGCTGCAACCGGTCTCAAGGCAGGAATTGGAGGAGGTAGTGAAGAGTTTGAAAGGGCGATTAGCTCCAGGTTGTGATGGAATCCCTACTAGAGTGATTAAAAACAATATTGACATATTAATACATCCTATCCTACATATAGTCAATCTAAGCATTCTGGTTGGACACTTTCCTTACGCTCTCAAAACAGCCAGAGTAATACCTATTTATAAATCAGGCCCCAAAGGCATATTCTCCAATTACAGACCTATTTCTTTGTTGGCAACATTATCTAAAATAATCTAAAAGTGTATAAAAATACAACTGACGAAGTATTTAAACGAGTACAATCTCATCTCCAACTCACAGTATGGTTTTCAAAAGTCCAAAAATACATCTGATACTCTTTTCAATATGTCTAGGGCTATCTCAAGTAGTATTATATCAAGAAGAAAAGTACTGATAACCTTTTTGGACTTGGCAAAAGCCTTTGATACAGTTGACAGGAGAATTTTAATAGAAAAACTTGAATCATTGGGGATAAAAATATCTCTCTCCGATGGTTTAAGAGTTACTTTCACAATCGACAGCAATTAGTTTGCATAAATGGTGAAAATAGTGATAAAGAGAATGTTGAGTATAGGGTTGTCCAGGGAAGCACCCTTGGGCCACTGCTATTCCTAATCTATATCAACAGTCTGTCAAAATTAGTAGTTGAAGGTGAGTTGTATCTGTTT
Source organism: Nilaparvata lugens (assembly GCF_014356525.2). Lineage (NCBI taxonomy): Eukaryota > Metazoa > Arthropoda > Insecta > Hemiptera > Delphacidae > Nilaparvata > Nilaparvata lugens. The sequence continues at coordinate 12,704,818 of NC_052511.1, forward strand.
GCTGATGACACAGCACTAGTGTCTACTGGGAGCACTTGGGAGGAGGCCTACATGAGTGCTTCAATTGATTTGTCAAAAATAAAGAACTGGTTTGATCACAATAGCCTTACAGTAAATGTGGAAAAAACGAAGTTTATGCCGATAGTTACAAGAAATCAAGCTGATCCAGGCTCTCTAATACTAACGATGCATTCTTGTAATAATCCCAGGTCTGCTGGATGTAATTGTAGTATGATTGAGCGCGTTGATCATTACAAATACCTGGGCGTTGTCTTGGATTCCAAGATGAGTTGGGTACAACATGTCCAGTGTGCTAAGAATAGGCTCAGAAAGCTGCTTCACGCATTTTCAGAGCTTAGTAATGTTCTGAGTGTGGATCAGTGCAAAGTAGTTTACTTTGCCTATGTCCAATCTATAATACTATATGGAATTCTAGCTTGGGGAGGGGCTTCCTCCTCAGTCATTGAGCCTCTCGCAGTCACCCAAAGATCAATTATAAAAACAATTTTAAAGAGAGACTTTAGATACCCAACAATACAGTTGTTTATCGAATTTCCCGTACTGAATGTTGACAACTTTTTATTAAATCCTTGTTGATCCACATCAAAAAATACAAAACTGAACTTCTGGGAGAAACAGTTAACCATAGCTACTCAACTCGCCACAGATCCAATTACAGCTTTGAGATACCTCAGCTGACTCACGGCTCTGAATTGACAAATCCTTCATACCTGGCCCATATCTTGTACAGAAATGTGCCAGGGGTGATTAGGGAAACAGAGGCATTTAGTTTGGTAGTGTTTAGGAAGAGGGTGGACAGGTGGCTGTACCAGATTGGTTGGGAAGCTTCAGAAGAACTACTCCAATCTCGTTATGCTTGGTGACCAACACGACTTCAAGGTTTCCAGACAATTGATTGGTATTTATTTTATCATTGATATAACCGATTTGACTGTTTTGCCTTTCTGGTTTATGCTTTTTTTTCATTCTCTCTTCTGAGAATTTCTGGAATCCCTGCCACTGCGGTCTTCAAAAAAAATATTGTTTTTTCTTCTTTATTATTCTTTTAATCAATCAAGGTATTAAGTATACTTATTCCTACATACATATTCCTACATACTCATTCTTAAATATACATCAGCACAATATATTATCTATTTTATAATCAGAATATTAATAATACATCCATAATATAAGTGTATTCTCTATTATTTACTTCTATGAGCAGATTAAGCTTATTATGTATAAAGTGGAACTCCCCCCCTACACACAGATGGATAGTCTAGTAGGGGGGTTCCAAAATATGTTGTATATTGTATTTCTTATTCGTGTATTATGTATGTTTTTTGGAAATAAAAAAAAAAGAGTTTCATAAAAACTTTTTTTTTTAATTCATTATTTTCTTCTCAATTCAATAGGATTTATTCAATTTAATATCAGAAACTTAGTCTTTAGATTAAATAAGGATAATTATTTTCTATTATATTTTTTCCAAAATTATAGTTAATTACCAAAATGAAGGATACAAATATTATCTAAATTCACAATCTTTTTTAGCAATTTTAAAGAGAATTACAAGTCACATTTCACATCTTTATTGAACATGATAAATTACTGAGATTACCGGTACATCAATCCCTTATCTGGTTATTTTTTTATTTAAATAATATTACAAGTCTAATCTATGTCTATCACAACTAATCATAACTTTTTGACTAACTATCTGATTATCGTTTGTGAGATAATTTGTTTCTTGTCAAGAAGATCTAATAGCCATTGTATTTTGTAGTAGACGATACAACGCTCGAGAAGTACTGACCACAACTATTTTCAAGTTGCCCAAAAAAAGATTTTACTCAACGATAATTCCTTTAATACTAAAAAATAACAACTTCTACAGCCCCAAGGATTCCTAGTGTAACTAAAACTTGATTAATTGGTAGAGACGAATAGTAGTATACTGTTGTATTCTGTACTGTATGCTGTATGTATTTTTGTATCTTTATTTATTTCGCGTGTTTTTGTGTTGAATTGAATAAATTGATCGATTGTATTCTTAGACGAAGATTTATATAGATGATAAGTTAGTTTATGGTTTTAATAATTTTAGATGAGAACGGAAGCAGCAGTGCAGGCACAAGCATAGGCAGTCTGTCCCCCTCCCTCCCTGTGCATCGCTGCTTCTTTGTGATTCGTCAGGGCAACACGCGCGCACTGGAGCGAGCCTTCACGACACACCTCTGGCAATTCCAGGCCGGCACTGAGTGCACGCTCAAGAACGCTTTGCGCGTAAGTTCTATTCAAATTATATATTTTGAAATTTTATTTTATTGCGGATATTGCTCATATGATGACATTGGATGCGTATATGTGCAAGTGCACGCTTGGTCATGCATGACAGATGAGAAACAAAATGTAGAAAGAGCAATAGAAACGCTCAAACTGAACGCATGCACTTGCTGGTTGCATTCAGTGTGAGCAGCTGCAGGCAAGTCACAACGTGTTTTGATGACTCTTCCCAGATTTTGTTTTTCGGCTCATGCATGATCTGATGTACATTTGCACATACACGCATCCAATGTGATCATACCCTAAGCTTTCTGTTTGTGCTTGGGTAATTGTAAACGAACAACCTACGATAGATGATAAAACGACCGAAGGGATGTCTACCGAAGGGATTAGAACCCACGACCAGGAAGTGCTAGAAGAATGAGAGGGAGCAACGCCTTGAGCTGGATTCTCACATAGCAGCATCTGTGAATGTATCAGTATTGGGTACTGTAATAGTATCCTAAGTCACAAGGACGGGAAGGGCCGTTTTGCAGGCGAGAATGATGTTTCTAGTCGAGGTGTTAGCCGAGACTAGAATTTCATTCGAGCACTGCAAAAGACATTCACGTCCAAGTAACTTACACTATTTTTTGTCATAATAATCTAGAAAAGAATAATTGAGAATGAGAAAACATTACCTGCTTGTGCTGACATTACTACATGCATTCTATAAACATAACCTAGTTTACAAGTTTCAAATCAGGAATTTCTTGATTGTAGTTGACAAAACATCCTCTTAGAGCGCTAAAAGGCGGCAGTTTTGCTGTTCCAAATTTGGAACTAGGAAACATACTCGACTGTAAAGAAAACATATGATTTTATTACAGTATAGTATGCTGTAATAAGAATCATAATATGTTAATTTGTTCTACAATCAGCTGTTTACCGGCTTGATTTCATGGATGTAAAACAGCTGAAATTGAATGAATATGACAAAAAAAATATTACCATAAGTTCAATGGGACTATTCATACTTGCTGGGCCGGGTAGCAATAAGTAGGAATAGTCCTATTAGAATTAATTGGAATAATATTTTCACTGTACCGGACGCGAACACTGAATCTGTTGAGTTGGGATCTTGCTTAAGTCGACTCAGCATATATAATTAGGCGGCAAATGTTACTTTAATATAATGTCAATCAAGTATTTTGATAGGGCTACTTGAAAGATTAATTACGAAGAACTGCTACAGTAGTACCATTTTTTCTATTTTATTTCAGACGATTCACGTCATTATCAAGTGTCAAAAGCATTTTGAAACTAGTCGTTCTTCTTCTTACACATTATTTCGATGTATAGTTCGAGAAAATCAATTTAATTGAACATGTTACAGTATAATGAATAAGTGCAAATACAGGAAATATTATACAACTATGCGAATAATACCCTAAAAATCGTGATGGATTCTAATAGTAGTATCTCTCTAGATCTTAATAGCTATTACATACACATAACGACCGGACTGAAAGCTGATGTCTCCTTTTTTGGATTTAGCTAAAAGACCAACACACAAATATTCCTTAATAATTAATTTCAAATTTTCTGCTGAACGCCAAACGTAAGCCAAATGAATGCCGTTCTCAAAGCCGAAAATACAAAATTTGTTATTAAGGGATATTTTTGTGTTGGTATCATAGAAGGCCGATCTCTACTGAATTAAAACGACTTGATGTTGTTATAACCACTAAATAATTTAAACAATTTGAAATACTAGTTTCAGTTGTTAAATCAAACAAAATCAATCTCTAGTAAACTGAAAGCTTAAACATTGAGCAGCTGAATATATTTATAGTGTAGATGAAGCCATATGATTGGTCTAGCTGTTGACCAAAGAAGGTTCAGCTCTTGTCATTGACCGAGACTAGACACGCCCAAGTATTACACATACTTGGAGAAGTATTCCCGATCACTCTGTGTGGAGGAGCCACCTTTACAACTAAACAATGATGGACTGTTCTGACAAGTGACAATTATACTGTGGATCAGTTTTTCTCATTTTTATAATACTGTACTTTTTCTTTTCTGTCGTGATAACAGGAAGGCAAACAGGTGATCATCATATTCAGCCTACAGAGTCAGACCAGTCTGCAGGGCTACGCGCGTCTCAAGGCCGACACACACTGGTCCAACAGTGACGTCATCTCCAATGGTGCGTCTGGCGGCTGGTCGAGTGGTGACGTCATGTCAAAGGGACCGAATGGCGGCTGGTCAAGTGGTGACGTCATGTCGAAGGGACCGAATGGCGGCTGGTCAAGTGGTGACGTCATGTCAAAGGGGCCGAATGGCGGTTGGGCGAATGACATCATCTCCAAGGGTCCCACTGGAGGTTGGTCGAGTGATGAGGGTCCCTCCACTCCGCTGCCCATTGAGTGGATCAAGTATGGCGCCGTGCCTGCTGCGGGACTGCGTCGATACTGCAGTCTTACCGATTTCAATCGGTTCATGTCGAGTCGCGATGGACAGGTACGTCGATAACTTTACTAAATAAAGCTACTATATTTTACTTGATAACTTACTCAAATTAATTGATTTTAAATTAATTTACTGGATAAAATAGAAATCAGTTCATCAATAACTAACTACTAAGTAAGGGTAGACCAGTGTTGCGAATATCAGGTTATTACATGAACCAGTATACCTGTATACTCAACATAACCAGTATACATGTACACCCAATATAACCATTATATGCCTGGTAATCAGAATTCAGAAACTGGATGAGAACTCTATCGTCAATAAAGGCGACTAGCAGCGATTTTTTGAGAATATTGTTGAAGAGTTATTTTTAAGTTTAACTCTCGATAAAAAAACTGCCACTTGGTATGGATTTAGTATTTCAAGTGTATTAATAATGAGTTCAGATTTAAAAAAAAAATTATCTATCGTAAAAATATAATAATTGTTGAACTAAAATCCAAATTGATATGCTACCAACTATCCTGTAGACTTCTGCAACTGCAACTATTGACTACATAGAGAATAGCGAGAAGTAGGTCTAAACGGTAGTTGCTAGCATATTTAATGGAAATTTGGTTCAATAACTTCGAATTGTAATTTTCTAATTCTAATATACTTATTTGCGTTTGTACAATAACTATTTCATATCAATCTGAGTTCAAAATATTTCGTTAAATGACTTTATTTTTTAACAGGAAATTGATGCGCACATTGGTGAGGCAGTCTGCCTGCTGTGGGAGTCTCAACCGCCCTTGAGCGGGGGCATGCACCCTCATATGGGCATGGGTGGCTTCCAACAGAACAATGGGCATGGGAGGCCCATAAGGGCGCCCCAACAACCATATTCTTATGGTAACAACTCCTATGTAAACCAAAATATGTAAGCCAAAATTTAAACACGATTATGGCTCAAAACCCCATTTTGTGTGAGATTTGTTAGTTTTGAGAAAACTGATAAAACTTATTTATTAGGTTGGTTCTAGTACAGTACTTTTCTCAATAACTACTTTAATTTCATACTAAATTCATACTTTAATTTCGATGTTAAAAAATAATTATGAGTTGAACTCAGCATTTAAACCAATGTCCAGAACATAAGTTCACATATTGTGAGAAACATTGAGTACTGAGAAAACTTGGAAAATAGTCATTATTATTTTAGGTTGAAAATTCATACTTATATTTTTCTCTCACCTTAATAGAGAAAGAAAAATTATGATTTACTAGTAGTTGTATGAAGATTGTTTTGTTTACTTCACGGGTCTCTGCAATATTAATATTTTAGGTATAGTTTTATTTCGAAAAATATATTTTGGAAAACATTAGTTTGATAAGGTTTCTGGATAAAAATACTGATTGTGAACTCAGTAAATATAGCAAATTGAAGGCAGAAATATGTAAAATGTTAGTGTACATTTAAATGAAACGTGAGCAAAAACCACCTTGACAAACGTTAAGTTTTGAGAAAAATGAAAAAAAAACTTATTAATTTAAGTTGGCTTCAATAATTTCTCATTTCATTCCTATGCTCTCAAAGCATCGCACTAAGTTTTATTTGTATTCTGATTTGCACTTTGATATTAATCTTATACTGTATTTGAGACTTTGAACATTTATTTTAAATAACATATCCATCTTCTGGATTAAATTACTGATAATCAATCAAAAGACTTGATATTTTACTTGTGTTTTGAAAAATCAATCCATTTCAAAATCAAAGTTAAATGTGGCCAAAAGTAAAAAATCAAAGGCTGTGTCATGTGGGTGCTCCATCAACCATAATATTGTTTGTAAACTAATATTCAACTCAAAGCATGTTAACCTGCATGTATTAAACTAAATATTAACGTTCGCAAATCAATCAAAACTTAACGTAGTCATATTTGGCATAATGTACTAAATTAATAGAATATGATTTTTTATCTGTATAAAGTTGATAAAGTTATCTAGACTTCTCTCAATTGATTTTGTTAGTTTTAGAAAGTAATTGTTCATTAGTTGATCATCTTGCTCATGGATTTTGCATCTAACATTTTTCTACCTATTTTTTTGTGTTATAGAATCACAATTTTATTAAACCCTAGTCTTTGAGTTGTAATAGTATTACCTACTATTTTTTCTCCATTATCATTTCTACGTTTTTTATTATCTTGTGTATTCCTATTTTTAGTTGTATAATTCAATTACTATAATTTATCCCTACAATTAACGCTTACTCAAGTATTCTAGATATTTGTTGTATCTATAGATGATATTATACCTTGTGGTTGTTGACTTTTAGAATTATATTCTATTTTTGGTCTTAATTTTTATTAATTTTGAAAAGATGAAAATATTTATTATTCGTTGATAGGCCTAGCTCTCACCAAAATATCCCAAGTTCAATAGGTAGTTGCCCTTAGACAAACTTTTTCTTTTATTGACCAAATAATGTGGAGTAATAATTATGAAAATATTCCATATTTCCATATGGAAAATATTAATAATATATTATTCACTATTGTCATCTATTATTTTACGTTTATTCATATGGATGTAGTTGATATTCATTAATAATATTAGTTAATATTCAAAAGTAATTTAAATTACATTACACTTTTTTATCTGATGTCAATCCTAAGCAATATTTTGATAGCTTTGTAGAAACTTATATCTCAGTATTTGAATGGAGATTGTTGGTATAAAATATTTAATTTTATTTGGGTATTTTCTACATTATTCTAGTTCCAATAAGCTTTATTATTGCTACATTCTGCAGCAGATGTAGTAATCTAGTTCAGTATTTAATTGTTCGTTATATATTGAAATATTTATTCATATTATAGAATACTTTACGCAGATGATTGAATTTATTATGATAAAATACTGTCTGCGCATCTTCTTGTACATGACCAAAGTCTGTTTATATTAGATCGTGGGAAATATCTTCTTCTGTGGTTTGTAACTTAACTTAACATCTACTACTTCTTTGTTTAAGGGCCGTTTGCACAGTATAGATTGCTAAACTCGATTAAGTTAATCGAGTTTAAGTTAATCTGAAAGTTTAAACTTGAATCGGTTTTCTCAGTGCATTTACTAATCCAGTTTAAGTTAAACTACTAGTTGGTAATAGAATGTCATCGTTTATAATATCAGGAAGGCTGACAGGAAATTTATTTGTGTACAAACCATCAGTAAATTGAGGTTATGTAGCTACTATTTCCTTGTTCAAAATCCACAGAGCTGTAAGCTGTACGGTAATAAAAGTGAAAAGCGATCAAGAAATTCTTCAAAAAATGATGAAATGCTATATTACTAGTAGATAAAAACTTATATTTAGTAGGCACCAAAAAATATATTTTAGAATGTTTTTAAAAAAGCTATTTTGATACGCTTAAATCTACTACGGTCTTCCTCGTTTATTAGAAATCTCTCGAAAGAAAAATATCTCAGTTATGTGTTATTAAAAATATGTTTCCTAATCAAAGACCACTGTTAAAAATTGTCTTATTTTCTATCAAGTGGTTCATTTAATCAAATACTGTATTGACAGTTGCTTTACTCAAGCAAAACCGTTAAGAAAACTCTCTATCATCCCAGAAATTTAAATATTTCGTTTTTGCCCAATTTTTCTTAGTGTTAAAATTTCTTCGCAGTCATCTTTATCAATCGCATTAAAAACTTCTATCAATTCCTGTCAATTCTATCAATAATGATTCACTATAACCTAAATAATTATCATCGTCTACAGAAGCATTAACAACAACCGTCGACAAATAATTTACTGTTAGCTGTTTCCCCATCAAATCTTACAGATGTCTAGTTTATCCAAATTATTTGGTTTAAACCTCCTGCTTTGGAGGTTTAAACTTTCCCAGAGTTTAAACTCAATACAGAGTTTAAACTGATACTGTGCAAACAAAATTTTAGTTTGAACCAAAAAAAATCCGGATTTGGTTTAAGCTTTAGCTTAAACTAACACTGTGCAAACGGCCCTTAGTATGATACTTTATTGTTTTCTATGTTTGTTGACTTAATTACTTTATTAACTTCTGTTATTTGAAAACTAACATTATAAGAATTCTCATTACTTTCTTAATAATATTTGTGATAATAATTTATAATTGTTGTTTAATGTTCAAGACTGCTTTTAGATTAATCTTCCGGTGATTTGTAACTCTCCTTATTCAATATCATATTCAACAAACATATTGATAGTGTACTGTTTTCAATAAGGAATTTCACTTTTATAAGATAATGTATTCAATAATTTCATAATATGCTATAAGTTGAACTTTTCTCAAGCAGAACATCATTCAAATGAAGCCCTACTAAAAATAAACTAATAATTTTTTATGGAAGTGTTCAGATTTTCAATGTATGAACATTCTTATAGGAATCTATGATATTCTTTTTGTGCTCAGCTGAGCATAAATGATAAAAGAAAACAGGGCTATAGATTTCTTATATCTATAGATCCAATTACATTTATTGGTTATAATAATTCATTGTTCATTGTGTTGGTTATGATTATAAAAGATGTGTGTTGGTTTATATTATGAAAATCATCTATGATGTACACAAACAAATTGTGTGGGATATTTATAATGAAAACATTAAGTAACAATGTATATTATCTATTGATGTGGATCAAAAACTCTGTAATGTCTGCCACGACAATCGAAACCTTTATAACTTCAATAAAATAATTTTTCATTTCTAAAATAATTTATGTAAGTTATTTACGAATTCCCCGAAATATTACCGTATGTTACAGCATTGAAAACGTAAGTACCTTTAGGTTCAATATTGAGTAAAACATGAACTGAACAGTTGAAAAACGCATTCATTCAAACAAAAACCACCAATTTCACAACACTGTCGATGTATTAGCTCAGTCAATGAACACAACAAATTAGGGGAAAGCTGCATTTTTTCATGGTGTTAGTATACAACATAGTACCAGAGACAAAAAAATAGTAGTATTCTTTTCTCTATGATTAGTAGACATAGAACGATAAAAATGATCAAGTACCCTTTATTCTATCACAAAAGTACTAGTTTCAACTCTCCAAGAGCCATTTTCAAGTCCAATGATAAATTATTTACACTTGAAAATGGCTCTTGAAGAGCTGGAACTAATAGTGTTAATAAAGGATACTTGTTTATTTTTATCGTGTAGCTTTTTTATTATTATTTGTATCTTGATTATTTTTAATAATTAGTAGCCCTAAAAAGAAGAGTGAAAGTGAATATATAGTACACATAGTCTGGAACCACAAAGCACAAGTGACCATCGACAGCCCCCCCCCCCACCGACTTGTTACCCCCACCCATGGAAGTTCGAAACTGCAAAGGTTTTGTGAAACGAGAATAGGGTAAATATAACAGTTCTCCCAAAACCTGCCTCAATGATCTCATTTTATTCAGAATTTTATAATCTGAAAAATCTGGTGTGGCGCACTCACATAACTTTCCTTGCCGTTATAAGAATTGATCACCAGACGCTAGTGTTCCCGCGCATCTCAAGTCTACTATTCAAAGATCTGAGCCAACTGGTGACAGGACAATAACGCTGGATACACACGAGATCTGCTATCTCTTCATAGTGAATGATTTAATAGAATCAACAGTTTGCATTTGAATAATCACATTTTCTCAAGTTTCAAGCTTATTTTCAATTTTAGGTGAAAATATTACCGAAAATTAATTGTAGAGATTTTCATGCTCAATCTTATCCACTAAAAATTTTCCGTTTGAATTGTATCTGAAGCCTGATAATTGGGAATCTAAAATCAAAATTTGCATAGATGGGGCGGAGCTCCTGAAATTTTTACAAATATGTATTTTGACTATTTTATGTATGAATTTGATCAAAATCGTTGGAGCAATTTTCGAGAAAATCGTGAAAAACCCTGTTTTTGACAACATTTTAGCCGCCATCTTGAATTGCATTTGATCGAAATTGTTCGTGTCGGATCCTTATAGTGTAAGGACCTTAAGTTCCAAATTTCAAGTCATTCCGTTAATTGGGAGATGAGATATCGTGTACACAGACGCACATACACACACACACACACACACACACACACACACACACACACACATACAGACCAATACCCAAAAACCACTTTTTTGGACTCAGTGGATCTTGAAACGTAAAAAATTTAGAAATTGGGGTATCTTAATTTTTTTCGGATAGCAATACTTTCCTTACCTATGGTAATATGTCAAGGAAAGTAAAAAAAGTGAGAGCAAATTTTTCTGTCCGATTACTGGATTTGGCGGAAATAGCTGAAAACTGGAAAATTAACAGAAAATATGAGGTTTTTGGGTCACGCTGAAAATAAATAACCAGATATAGAAATACAAATATACAAATACAAGGAAATTGCTCGCTTAAAATAATAGGAATATAGTTCCTATCTCACTTAATATTCGTTCAATCTTGACAAATGATGTGTCAATCGATTTTTTATTAAATTTACTAAAACAAGTTATTCTTGTCGTTTTTTTGTAAAATCAACGGTTTCTTAGTTATGCAAGAAACAAAAAAAAAATGGGTTCACTTTTTCATACAAGGGGATCATCTTTGGGGGCTTGACTGAAGGATTTTCAGGGGTATGCTGCCCTGCTACTATTCTCTGTCGCTTTTCATTCAACCAACAGAAATTCAGTACATGTTTCTGCTGCCCTGGTACTACTACTATTTCCAGTCGGTTTTCATTCAACTCTGTGCATATTTGACAAATTTAATTTAATTTTGACACAAAATTAAAAAATTCTAATTCTTGATGTTTCCTGGACATAAGTAGATTGAATAAAAGCTTCCCACTCAAACAGTGCTGACAGTTTAAAGTGAATCTCACTATGTCTACAGATGGAAATAAATTGAAAGTTGCATTTATTCAAATGCTAATTAATGAATAATTATTATTAAAAGAAAATCCCAATTAAATGTTGTAAATCACCCCGAAGTCTTCTGCTATTGCAAATATTGACAACAGGGTAGACATCTAGCTGTTTACCCTGTTGTCAATATTTGCAGTAGCAGTCTTTGGGGTGATTTACAGCATTTAATTGGGATTTTCGTTTAATAATAATTATTCACTATATCTCTTCAGAATCGCTCATCTCCACAAAATCAACTCCTACTCTTGAGAACACACAAAAAATACAAATAGCATGCGCTTAGCTACTACGTCAACAGCAGCAACATCTACGTGCATTATGAGAGTTTTTTCGTAGCAACGCATACAGATCTGTAGCCTATTACAACTTAGTAAATCGGCATCACAATAGTTACACAACAGCAATGGAAGTCGCGAGAGTAGGAAATAATGTGGTGTAGCCGCTTAGCAATGTACTGAGGCAGAGGCTGAGACGTCGTTTAGAGTTTAGTTCCTTGTGGACCTTGGCGGGAGCAAGTTCTTTCCGTCTGTCCGGTATTCCAAACATCTTGACCGCACCGTAGGCTAACTGATAGTATTACAGTGAAGTTTCTCTGTTTTCAATAATACATTAAACGTCGAAGCGTTCGACGACTTTTGAGCGCTGATAAAGTTGGTCTTCAGGTGCACAGCATCCAAGCAATCTTCAAAGAGCGGATTATCCTTTCTAGAGGTAAGTGATAGTCTTATTTGGTCGCATCGACCTCCAATAATAACCCAGTAACATGGTTGTTGGAGAGATTTAAAGGTCGCGTGGGTGTTGCGTTAAGGTCAATATGAACCTACTTCGAAAAACCCAAGTTAAGTTACCTGTAGTTGAGAGTCACTTTAAACTGACAACATCCTTCACAAATAACATTATCGCTTTCCACTCAACCAGTGGTGACAGTTTAAAGTGAACCCCAAACTCCATGACAAATAGTACTGTAGGCCTGAGGTAGATCAACTATTGAAAATAACGTATTTTATTATAGGTACCGAACGAACTTGAAACTAGCATGGTTAAAAGAACAATAACTTCTTAATAACTCACGTTAAGATTTTGTCTCATTCTTCTCAATATGTGGATATTGAAATTTGCATTTGACAATAACATAATAGAAAGCAATATCAACTTATTCACTTTATAAATGATCATTTCCTAAATTTTTAGTTTTCAGAAATGTAAGATGTAAACACAATCATGCAAGTTTGAAATTAAGAAGAGGAAGAAGCACAGGTTGCGGCTTTGTTAGTTCTAGCAGAAATAATACAGTAGACAGTAGAACAACGTAACTTATTGTGTTCTACATTTGGGTGAATTGTTCTGCTATTTGTCCAAATTTTTCAAGTGGTTTTAGTAACAATTGTATAATATGTCTTATCATCTTTAATGTGATTGTTTTACAGAAGGCTATACAATAGTAATAATATTTTATTATAGCTATAATATTTTACAATAGTTTTTTTGAATCATATATTGTATTAATTGCTGTATTTTTTCAATCATCAAGCTTTATTATATTACACCAACAATTATTCAAATTTATTACGAAAAACTATAGGTTATATGTATTGAAAGTTCTTGTTTTCTTCGTGAAATGTGCATTCTTTACAAGTGATTTAACGGGAATAAGCTGTGCTTTCCGCTGTTGACTCGTTATCATTGAATTAAACCACAGTGTATAGGCTTAATATAAATATCATTCGAATCTAACATTTAGTTCTCAACTATATTCCCTCTCACAATGTATGCAGCCAAATATCCACTCTGGTATTTGGAAGTTCATTCCAATAATAAATGCATAGGAACAAAATAATGATGACTTTGATACACTCAAATTGAAACCGTTATCAAATTTCGTTCAACGGCCTTAAAATCACGCGTGTTGCCCAATATCTATAAGGTAAGCAAATTTTCGAATTTGTTCAGATTTTCATGGATCATCATCTAGACCTACAGTTTGACAATCCAAAATGATATTGACCCATTCATATTATTACTACGTTACAGTTCTATGATGATGATGATATATTGATGAGTTTTTTATTGTTGAGTTATTTTACCGGTATGTACCGTAGTTCATTTAATTTGAATAACAGTGTTTGAGTTTTGAGTAATAAATCATTTGTTTAAAGTATAGTTGAACATACCGTACGGTACAATTCTTCATTACTTAAGTTTCATACTTACTTTATTAAGTTATTATTAGTTACATTTGTCAATTGAATGCAAATTATTCCTTGAGCTAGATTCATAGCAAATACAATTAAATGGAGCTCAATATAATTTATACAAATTTGAATAGGAAATCCAAAAGTAAAGCCTTATATTAAGCACAATATTCTATGAGGAATAAGTTAGCTGACTATTTAATTGTTCTGTGTTTTAATGAGGCATCATTTATTGGTGGCCAAAATGATAAGATCACGCCTTCAAGATCAAGATGACTAAATACTGTACTAAATGATTGTTTCGCGGTTGTTGGCCTTAAAAGGAGCTAATTAAATTATTGAATATTATGCTGCTTGATATTTATGACGAAACTTGTATTTCAGCTCTTGCAAATTTCGATCCGTGGGAGGGGACCGTGAATCAGCTCTCTAAATAGAAAACTTTTCCATCGAATTAGCATAATATTGTTGACCCTTTGCATGCTTTGTAATCTCGCAAGTATTTGCAAGTAGGCGCGATAGCTTTCAATTAGACTTTAACATTTAAAAAAAAAATAGTTTCTATTTGAATTTGAGTAGCAGGGTCTATGATTGGCACGCGTTATAATAGATTGCAATAAATGATACGGGGTAGGCCTTTTTTACTGCTATTTCATAATGTCCATAAATGGGACGGGTCAAGTTGTGCGAGAGTTTCTAAGAGAAATATTGAATTATAGAACGAATTATCTAATATCTATTATATCTATGGAAACAGAATGATCATATATAATTATCATAGAGTAATTTCATTTTATCCATAATTTATTATCTAAGCGATAAAACCTCGATTTATTTTGAATGGCTCAGGAAAGCCTGATCTATGATGCAGTCTAGATACATGAGAAGCTGGTATTCATATTCCAATAAATAAATTTAAATACGATAGGCCTGCTAGTTTCTTAGCTGCAGTACCGTTTCTGTTTGTTATAGCTTCTAAAATCGACATCACACATTACTTCAATGATCAACAACGCATAACAACACGTTCCAGATACATAATTAGACAAACAATAATGTTATTGCTATGAATTCAAATGCAAATGAAATGAAAATTCAAATCCAACTTATAACTTTTGGCACAAGCGACTTCTGACTTCCAGTTGGCGACTGCTGAGTTGACCATGTAAGGATCTGGCCTTCATCTCTGCTCAACTCCTTGCTTTGCTTATGTTTTTGTATTTGCTTCTCTCTCTACTCTCTTCACCCAATACTCTTTACCCCTGAGTAACAAATGTTTACAATCAATGAAATTCAGTTTAGAATATTATTACTGGCATGCATGATAAAATTTGTAGAACACGTTAAAACTGAGGGTGTGTTGGATTCAACATGAAGCTGTAGTTTCGTAATTTCAAATTCAAATAGATCAGAGTTGAAATTCATGTATTTCCCATTGAAATTATATGCAAATTAATAAAGTAAATATTCTCAATTACAATATGGCACTACCGGCAAAGAACAACTTGTGCGCCGGCAGTGAGTTCGAACAACTAGGTATGATAAACATGTCAATAGAAAAAGAAAAATAAGGACTCAATTTTCTCAACCATTATTGCGATCAGTTTGAAATCAATTATTTTTTCTTAATTAGGGTGGTGTCCATAATTATATAAACCCAAGAATTCAGCGCCCTAGACTATATGGTAATAGAACGAATAATGATGAGAAATGATTGATTCTGCACATATTTATAGATGAGGTCTGAAGCCGGAAAGAGATTTTAAAGTTAATAACTATCAGCAGAAAGTGGAACCAATGGGAGGGACGATTCTAGGTACAAAATATTTCAGATGGGTTTCAAACCCAGAAGTGGTTCGAAGCCCTTAACTGAATGTTAACAGAGCTGTTCTCAAATATATACACTTGCACTATCAGCACATCAATCAATCCAATCTGTGCTATTACTGTTGTGTTTGCGAGGTCAAACATTCACTCCTCATCGATTAATTAAATTTCTCATAATTTACAAATTGAATTATGTCATTATTATTAGAATCATGAAACTTCCGGTTCTTATTCGGAATTGAAGTCATTATTATTGAATCGAACAACGAGAAAAATATCACATATTAAACCACAATAGTCAATGACTTCTGAGGAAAGAACTCTTCTTATCGAGCACTGTTCTGAACAAAATGTACACATAAACAGTTAAACACATAAAAAAAGTTGATTAGTTTTGGATCAAGCATAGATTTCCAAGTAATTCAAGATCAAAGGAATGAATGCCTATTAGTGTTTCAAAGTAAAAGAGAGAGAACAAGAGAGATATATTAGTGAGTACATATTGATGCATGGTAGTTTTTGTCGGAACAGCAGCTCTCAGAAGTAATCTCTAGTATTCTCTTTGTAGTCTCTAGTGAGTTATATGAAATCATGTTTTGACATTTTTGGTCTGTATTGTATTGACTAAGATCATACGACTGCAAAACGAATCCGTTTTAATCATAATGTTTAGGAAGGAAATTAATAGAGTACGAAGTGAATTAAACAGACAAGGGCTTGAAAGAATAGAGGAATGATTATATTGGTGGTAAGTATTTGGCCACATTATCTCAAAACATTCATCCACAAAGTGAACCTGGATTGATAAGAATGTTCATTGTACTTGAATATACTGTAGCGGGTTTCTACACTAATAGAACACTTGAGGCGATTTATACTGATTAGATTTATTACTTATAACACTATAACACAGGGAGGTAAACTAGAAACTACTATAAACTGATAAATACCTAATAAATTATACAGGATAATCACAAGCTGACGTTAACTAGTATAAATAACCATCAACCCTCTGAAGGTCCATTCATAACAATACATTGGTGGGTCATATTGTGTTAAAACAATCTACTACGATCAATAAACATTGTTGATCATGATGTTTTTGGAAAGACCACGATATTGGTCCTACGCAAGCTGGCAGTTCGGTGTTGGTGAATAATAATATTCTTGTGTTCTAAGCGAGCAAGGGTGCGGCTTCCGCTCCATAATTACTGCACTGCATTTGCGAAGGAGACAGCGCTGAGCGCTGAGCGCTGAGAGTCATCTCGAGTCGATCATCCATCCTCCAGACTCGCCAAGAATAGAAGGCGTGTACTCCGTATCACGCCACATAATTATAATAATGCACATTTGGAGTTGTGTAGATATCAACAATTCCGACAAACTTGATAGAAGATTATGATGCTGATAGTAGCATCATGATTTTTATAGTATTATAAATGTGGGATAGCTGAATGTTGAACTCTAAACAAACGGAGCTTAGAGCAAAAGAATATCGTTCTCGATCCCTAGTATTTCTATAATGTGAAAAGTTGATGGTGCTTTCTAAACATTTATACTCTATACAATATTAGTTTTTTTGTTTGTTTTTGCAACTGCATTGTTTCCATCCCCTATCATTCTATTTTGTAGCTTACTATTAAACTACTGTACCTTTATAAAAGTTTACTTTGACATCTTCTGTCAGGTATTCGCAGAATATCTCATTTTTGAAAGTTTGAAAGGACTCCCTTCTTCAGAATCATTAAGATCTTACTTCCAGGCATCCGACTTCTCCTCCTCCCACTTCTTCTCCTTCTCCTCCAACTTCTATCTTATCTTTCTTCTCCTTCTCCTACAAATTCTTTCTTACCTTTCTCTTCCAACTTCTCTCTTATCTTTCTTCTCCTTCTCCTCCAATTTCTCTCTCGCCTTTCTCCTCCAACTTCTCTCTTATTTTCTTCTCCTGTTCATCTTTCTCCTCCTTTCCTCATTCTCCTTCTCCTCCTCCACATCCCACTTCTCCTCCTTCTCATCCTCCTCTCTCAGAGGGCACTCTCGTTCAGGATGATAAGATCCATATCCCAAGAATCTTTCTTCTTCTTTTTTCTCCTTCTTTCTTCTTTTCACTCCTTGTTCCCATCTTTCTATTTTCCTCATTTATCTTCCCAACCTTTCCCATTTTTTTTTCTTTTACATTTTCATCATCTGACCTCCTATATCCTTAATCCTCCTCCACTAACATTGTCACCCTTTTTTGGCCTCATCACTAATGAAAAAACCCAATATCATCAAAGCGTTGAATGCAATTTTCAACTAGATTGCGGCATTTACCTTGAGCTCAGATTGGTCGTATCGTTTTATGACACTTTGAGGCCCGACAGCTGATAGCAATCGATCTCTGACAACAGTGAGTGCATCATTAACCTAGACATGGGAAACGGGAAAGAAAAGCCCCACCCAAAGGTTAACAGGTTAACGGGTCGAGAATGGCATCTTCCCGAACCAGAAGGGGTGAACTTAGTAGTTCAAGGTCGCTTCTCTCTTTCTCACACCTTCTCTCCTATCTCTCTCCCACACACTTAAATCAGCCTGAGGGATGTATCAATGAACGATGCCTAGTCTTCATTGCCCAAGAACTAATTATATACTAGAAACAGCAAATACATTGAAAGTAGCCTATTGTGATGCTTTGTTGCGATGCATTTAACTCGATTTTCAATACCAACCTGAGTAATCTATGAGTTATAGATTACAAAAGCGACCAGACTTATTTGGATTCAGCAATGTTGTCCTTGATGACATGATAGAAAACTATGAAATCACGCGCATGATATCATTGGTGAAGATGGAAGAAGATTCATAGATATATTCATGCTAATCGGCTCATTTTAGCGAACATGTTGGAGATTTTATTCATAATTACTCGTATCTTGGATACGAAAATCTGATGTACGAAAACATAAAGTTGTATTCAGAATAGAGAAATTATTTTTTGAACAGGAATAGGGAATTGAAGGTATATTAATTTATTGTTTTCTTCTTCAATACAAAATGAAATATGATAATACGAAAACGTAGTTTTTCAGAAATACGAGGAAATACGAGATCGTATTTACCCGACCTCGATTGCAATATTTCCAGTCGTTTAATTTTTCTATGCCAGATATCACAAGAGCCATAATGAATTCCACTATGATACCCATGAAATATGATATTGAGATATTTATTTGAAGCATAGACCTACATTGAATTCAAATTCGTCACGAGAATCTTTGAACTATATCTATCAATTATTCTATTCTTACAACTGAAAAATTGTGCGAAACCATACTGGAGGCCGACTTCCAATGCAGAAAAGTTGGTAAAAGTTTCTCATCTCTTCGGTCTACTCTCAAAAATGTATTTCATTAGATAAAATAAAATACCTTTGCAACCAGTAACTTAATAAAATAATGTGATAACTGTTTCAGTTGTTACACCGTTGTTAATCTTTGGTAAACTAAAACTTAATTATAGAGTGACAGAATATATTGTATAGAGCAGGCGATAGTGGATGAACGACCAATCAGGCTGGACGAATTCCATTGGCCTGGACAAGCCACTCCCCCTTTTACTAGCTCATTCAAACGTAACAGCAATGGTGATCACACCAATTCACCAAACATAGTAATTAAGAAATTAACTGAATAATAAACCATAATACTAAATGATAGATTTTTAGATTATACAACCGAAACCAGTATAACACGATTTTAATAAATTTGTGGTGTAACAATCTCAACATTATTTTATTATTAATAAACATCATTTTATCCTATTCTTGTCTCTCTTCTCCCTTCTCCGACATTGATATTTGTTTCTCTAAGATTCTTGAACCAAAAAAGTTTGAATAATTAACACGTCACAAGGAACAATAATTAAGATTCTTCCGAATTCACTGCTAGGGCTATAGAAAATACTCTTAGTCTAGACTGTAGACTATGTAGACTTGGAAGAGCTTCTTCTCAATATAACTTTAGCTACTAACAATCTTATAAATTTTACGCTTTATATTGAGCAAATATATGCTTCATCCTCATTCTTTACACAAAATCTTCAGTTATTAGTTCGTTTCACCTACAAAATGAGATCTGTGTTTTTTGATAATAAGAGAGCTAATCTAAAAATAGCGGGGCACATTCTCGAAACGGACGCGGTCATAACCCCCCAAAAGGGGGAATAGGGGGGACAAAAAGGGGTGATGAGGGGTTCAAGCTCCACTGGCAAAATATCCGTCAGTCGGTCAGATTTGAGCCCGCTCTAATCGGGGCAAGCGCAGTTTCAACTTGGGGCTGTAAATGAAGCGCTCCAAGAATTCGCGTTCGTTCAGTTTGCAAGTTGTTCGTGTGTTCTTGATCACCGCAGAACTCGACTTGTTCTAACCAAGTTGAAAGTGTGTGGCTAAGTTTGAAATCGGATAAGTTGAAAGAGTCGTCTTTCAAGTTGAAAAACAGTGTCAACATCGATATCTGAGGCTAACAGTGCAGCAAATCGTAGAACTCGAAATCATGGATCTACCGTGAGTATGATCTGATAGCAGGAAATGATGTTGTGAAGTGAAGGACTCAAGTTTCTTAATAATAAACCTTATATTATAAAGAGATTCAAGTTCCATTTCTTTGTGGTTTAAAAAGTATGAGATTATGTTCTTTTTGCTTTAACAGTACGGGAATTCTTCAAATAATGAATGTCTAAAATAAAAATAATACCCTCATCATTACCTGTATAATGAATGTTTTTCAATATAATTTAACATTATGGAATCGAATTTATTCAATATAATAAATTTTCATGAAATATAACAGCTATATCATTCACTGGATTCAAATTATTTCGATTGCTGATGTTACACGCACATTTCCCAGAAATATTCGGAGAGACAATGTTATACCGAGTATTCGATTTCATTCATCTCATTATCAAATTTGATTACGTCGATTGTTTTTAGTGTAAAAAATTATAATTAGACAAAAATTGAAGATTTGTTAGGAAATTACAGATTATGTTGACGGTTTTGATTCGAAATATTCTATGACTAAAATTCTACTAGGAACAAAATGAACAATAAAATTCACAATAGATTACACTACTGTATTCCTAATTTTCCTTTCAGAAAATGGGAAATAGTAAATTCCCATTCAGTGAATCGAAATAGAATGCAAATGCTCAATGTAGGCCTACATGAATTATACGGTACGTTTATGTAGTAATTTGAACAGCCTCTACATCTACACTTCCACATAATATAGGAAATTTAGATACATGATAGAAATAAGTTGGATAATAGTATTTCAAACAGCCTCTATTCCTCCTCAATAAATGATGTTGAGATTAGGGAGAATAAGTTCAGTAATTGAAAGAGAGACTTACCAATCCGAGAAATCTCAATCTTGGATTCCCTCCGCTTCCCAAATTTAAATTCCACATCTTTTCTTAACATGCATCTTCTGAAAGAAAAACCTACAAGTAATGTAATGATCTCAATTGATATTATTCAGGATTCATGGGAGAGATATTAGTTTCTATTGGGAGCATTCGTTACATGTAAGGGTTTTTTTCAAGTTCGGAAGTAACTTATTGCTTTGAATAACCGCTTGTACCTACTTGAGAAGGCCAATCATTGACTTGGATGTAATCACATTATTGATACAAATGATCAAGTTTGAAATAGGCTGATCCAAGAGAACTGTCTTTCAAAAGGGAAGAATGTAAACATAAATATCTGAACAACTAGTGCGAGAAATCGTGGAGCTCAAAATTATTAATCTATGGGGAGTTTTAAATTTCAAATAGTAACCGATAAAATCGATGTTATGTAGTACAATAATAATTGTACTTGCTTAAAGTCTATTTCCATTTTTCAATGTATAGTTGATAGTCGATTGAGATATTAGACAGCTTGTATACACTTCAAAAATCGTTCACAACCACTGATAGAATTAAAAAATATCGGTCGTTGAAAGGTAGTTTTGTTTTGCCTACCTGTTGAATTTGGCTTAAAGCCGAGGCTTACTCAACACCCAGGCTATAATTATCGACCCCTGACGAAGACGCTGCTCGAAAAGAGAAGGATAATGAATGTCCACCGCCTTCCTGTTGGCAAGAACAAGGGGAATGACTTCGTGAATCATGAATGTCGAGATGATAGCCAATTGAATCAAATCTTATTGATAATGTTCTGATATTATTTGTTTATTGAGATTTCAATCTCATCTTCATTATTGCTCCAATATCAAAGTAGATCTAAAAGATGTGAGATTCGTATAAAACTAGCCGTTCTAAAATTTGAATTAAATATTTCTCAATATAATGAGTTACAATTAGAGCTTCATATTAATCATGCGATTTCTCTCAGAATTATTAACAGAATTCTTTCTCTCAGAATTATTATTATTATTTCTCTCGGAATTATTAACTTCATGAAAACTAAGATGAAGAGCTGACATGGACATGAGCCTTTTATTGTTGAGATAATAAAAGAAGAATGAGGAAATGAATGACTTTTGTTTTGGTATACTTATGGTATCTTCCTACTAATGAGCAATTTGATTGTGGGACGGATATATTGTCCAGTTTTATGGTAATTTAATATAATACGGAAAATTACGATTGCAAATTATGTAAACTATCTATGAACGATCAATTTTGATCAAGAGCATTTTCGATGTCAAGCCAAGGACTATTGTGAGTTGCTTACCAATCATACTTGTTGATATTAAATCCTGTTAACTTGCAAATAATACTTTCTAAACCACAAAATAGAAGCTAACTCTATGGAACTAAGCAAGATATAACACTATACACACTAACACCAGTATTAGTATACTGGAAACCACATTGGCAATTGCAGAATAAAAATATTATTGATATTTTGCTGAGGGAGTGATGCCCACATGTGCTCTAGGCTTGTGCGTGGGTAATCAGGTGAATGATAATGAGAGATGAATGGAGCTACAGTGGGTGGGTAACGAGCCACCGGGAAGCAATTTTACAACTAATGAATCATACTCATAGGAGTTGGCTCAAGCGGTCACCCTTTCCAACGGGAGTAGCAGGCGCATGATTCTCAACTTATCTAAGCGATAGCTTATCAGCGCCACCACTCAGTCAAACCGCTTCCTTAATGATATTCCAAGAATGATATTCTAGAGAAGAAATTGAGAGCCACACAATAGGTTACGGTAATGGGTAATCGGTAATTCAATCACTATTGAGACGCAGAGGTAATAGAGAATAATATACCGTAAATTACTTATTCTACTACAGTGTATTTATCAATCCAAACAATATAAATACTTCTACTTAGAATAAGAGATAACATCTAATGCATTTTCATAATTTTAAAAAGCTTTTAAGAAATAGGTAAAATGTTATGGAGAAAGATGGATAAAATGTGATTGAGAAAGTACTTATCAGCACGTTCCTTCTTCAAAGGCATCAACAGTTTCAAAACCCAATTTCAGATTTTTGAAGAATTTCCTTCCACAGCCCAATCATCGTTAACTTTCTTTCACTCATCTCCATCGAGCATTAGACAAGCTTAAAGATTCCAAAGTGAAACAAATTTAGAGCTAAAAAGAAAAAAGGACCAGATATCACCATCATCGTCAGTGGAAGATTGCCGTCTCGGATGTTTCAAAAATATCGTTAGGCATTTCAAAATAGAGCCGCTTACGTCTGCTTGTGTCACGCTCCAGAATTTTTTTCTTCTGTTTTTGGCTGACTACCAAATAGTTTACAAATACTACACATAATATGAAAGTAAAAATGGTCTTTTTAAACCGCTTCCGTATCTTCATTTTTCAGGCAGCTTGTTCAACTGAGTTGATGCGGTAAATTACGGTTTATAGCTCAGCGTATTTCAAATATTTCAACACATTATTTCTCTAGGTTTCGGTTTCGAAGTTGAATATCAATCCACCCTGTTTATAAAAGTATGAATATTATATGTTTTAAATCACAGTAATATCTTATTGATTTTAATAATTCTTTGTTATTGATTTTATTGCTGATATCAAATTCTATAACATCCATCAGAAATTGATGTTCAGAGTACTACTCATCCACTCGAATAACCACTTTCAAGATGTGGAGTATGGCGACACCCATTGTTATCTACAAACAATATTAGATAGGAAACTGAGAAATATTCAGGGTAATTGAAATAGAAACATTTTTGATTTCAAAAGTGTAAATATTTCCAGTCAATTAAATAATAAATTGTCAAATCTGGTATGGAAATTGAAAATCACTAATCAATTTAGAATATGAGTGAGTAACTGGTCAAATTTGAATATAAGGAACTAGTCAATTTAGAATATAAGTACAATATAGGTAGTTTAGTATAAGTAGTCAATTCTACAGTGAGAATCGCCAGAGCAGTCACTTTTAGATAAACACTTGTCAACTCTAGAATGACGATCACCTGAAAATTCAAGGATGAAAATCAGCATTTCTGTATCACTCTGAGACTGGTCTCACTCTCAAGAGGTTCTCCAGTGGAGTAGACTCTCACTCAGAACAACAACTTGGAGTTGATTTGAGCAGTGAGCTGAGTTGTGTGTGGGTCGAACGGTATTGGATGCCCACCCACCAAACAGTTTCAAGTTTCATAGGAATTATCTCCTTATTTCTGGTCAAGGCTGATCAAAGTTTGTAGTTGGGCTCATTTGAAGCCAATCAAAGACTTGTGGAATTTATTTAAAATAGAAACTTTATTTCTCTTGACTAGATGGCTAAATATTGGTATTGGTTTTGGGCACTCCAAATTCGTATTTCGTAGTTTTTCATTATTTATTCTAGATTACGATCCATATAAATTTGACGGAAATATTGGTTTTTCCAGTATCTATATTATAGGTCTGGCTTAGATGATAGCAGCTCACCCTACTCCACTTTGAATAACACGCCAAAAATGGCCCACTTTAAGAGCAGTAAACCCCTAAGTACCATTACGGTATGAGTTCAAAAATCGCTTCCCGGTGGTTCAAAACCTACCCAAAGCTGTAGGTTCATTCGTCTCCTCCCATCATCGTCAATCTCATTACTCACGCACAAGCCTAAAGCTCATGTGAGCATCATCCGCAGAAAAACAATTGCGCCGGTCATCAGAGCTATATACAGCAACTGAGGGAAAGAACACAGTACTTTATTCTTTATAAAGTACCTACCTATTATTGTTTCTGTGATGCAGCCTTCCATAACAACGGTTATTCTGTTATGACAGTTGGTAAAGACATGTTAAATTATTAATATAGATCATGTTAGAATAATATCATTTTGAACTACGAGAGCGAATGCTCACTTACCAGTTGAGCGTTCATCTGTTTGTTTTGAACAGAGGTTGAATCCTAACAGAAGATTCTTCAATCCATTCCAACTTATAATAAATAGAATGATTAAATGGTGGTTGAATTCTCCTTTCGAATCTCAATATGAAAATGTGAAAACTATTTTAAAATTCCCTCTCCTTTCTATTTTATTTGTGTAGTTAATCGCATGATTCTGTGAGAATTGTAGCTCCGAATATAATACTTTAATTTATCATTCTATGAATACAATATTATAGGATACATATTATATAGTATTTTTTTTGAGTCTCTCATTGAAAATTTGATCTCTTAAGAGAGTAGTCAGACTATTCGATCTGATAATAATTATTATATAGTATCTTTGTTCTTTATAAATTACCTCAAACACTACGAAATACATTGTGCGTTAATTTCAAATCGTTGTTTCACTGTTTTACTTTTGTATACATATTGATGTGACTTAACATCCACTTGTTTAAGTTGAGATCAGTTGAGAAAATATTTCGTTCAATGAGAACATCTAAAACAATGAGCAATGTTAAATTACAGTGTTTGCTTCTTTCTTAATGAATGAGATGCATGCAGTGACACATGAAGATTCATTTAACATACGTCACTAGAGCTACAGCTACGAAGATGAGTTTCTAACGAAGTAATGCCGCTGTATTACATCTGCCAAGTACTATCAAGTTTTGAATTGCTAAATACTTAGCAGGCACAAACATTATTTACATATAGTGAAAGACACTGTGATATCATGTATGAATGTGTTTCAGTCGTAAAAAATGTAGAGAGAAAGAGAGGACAGATTCGATTAGAAGGGGTTGGGAGAAGATAAGAAAAGAGAACGATATTTCTGGGATCAAAAATCTTTGCGCTTTTCTTGTCTTTGTCAAGGCAAACAGTGCGCTTTCAGAGAGTAGATAGTACTTTCTATACTTTCTGGTTTACTGCATTCACCCTTCACTCTCCTACTCACTCACTTTTTCTTTCTCTTTCTCTCACTCTCTCACTTTGTCACTTTCTCACTGTGCCTCTCTCTCTCTCCCAGCATCAGTACACACCTTGAAATGTAATTTGAGGCCAAGGTCAAATCTACTTGCTTGTTTATCTCCCCACTTGCTCATTCTCTAAACCATCCCAAACACGCTACAACACCAACAGTGCAACACAAAAATTAAAGCCCATCGGTCCACGTGTGTTTAAAATAGCATCACATGAAAAAACAGCCGTTCTCCAAAATTCTTGGAGAACCTATAGATACAAATAGTATAGTATTATAATCCATCTATGAAATTCGTTACAGTACCTACAAAACATAAGTAGATAGAGCTGTTTTGTTTTCTGTTCGTTTAATTTCCTAATGCCAATGAATCATGAAGAAGTATATTTTCAAGGGTTTGTTGATGGACTGAACCATTAAAAACCTCTCTCAAATTCAAAATCAGCATTCAAATTCTGAGGTAACCATGGTTCCTCAGCTCCTGAATCATTATTACAGTTAAGTGTCCCTTTATTTCAATCACAACTCGATTTTAAGCGTTGAAATTATAGTCTTACTAGTTATAAAGGACTAAATTATTTCTAGAGCTCTGTCCTCAAGATAAATAACATCATACCATTACAATCCGACACGCCGGTAATAAAGTATAATTTTATCCTCATAATTATTATGAAACATAGAAATTCACTAAACCTTCCACTCAATATTATACAGAGTGATCGGAAAGTCACTGTGCACTTGAATTATGGAAATTAAATATATTGATACACTTTGTAAATAGAATATTATTTTAATATGTTTCTTTAATTACATTAGATACTTTACTAACATCATGTTACTTCACTTTACAATGAATACGATTGACATACCTGTTACTGTACGCCGTACACAGCAGAGAGCAGGATAAACAATTAATTATTCCTTGTCATTTAACTTGATGCACAGCTACTTTCCGTACTTAGCCCTGGTAAAACATCCATTGACAACTGACAACGATCACTAAGTGCTATGATATTTCTTTTGAAATTTAAATTATTTGATGAGTTTTGTGGATCCTAATAAACCTTCAATCTATACCCTCTTGTTTCATATCACTTTACACAAGTTCTAATAAAATTATCCTTTTACAGGAAAATGCCGACACTGGACAACTGTTGTGGGATTTGGTCCCTAAAAGTAGGCACAATATTGAGCGGACTCCTTGGAATTGTAAGTACTCCTAAAATTACTATAATCAGGAATGAATTTCTATTGGAAAAATTACAATAGCATTCTTAAATTCCTCTACATAATAATCAAATTCTGAGATTGGATTTTTACTAGTCTTGTAACGATCCAGCAGAGCCAAGACTTTGAAAAAGTATGTGGTGTTGAAGTGTCAACAATATTGGTCTTTCAACAAACATGAAGTGTGTGAAACGTGAAATTATCGCTCAACATAGGTCATAAACAAAGCCTACTCAATTTGTCTACGAGTCAGTATTTGTAAATTTCAGTCATTTCACAACTATTCAGCTCAAGAGAACAACTCATAAATCTTTCTGAACTCATTTCTATTTCTGATCAGTCTCCAGATTTTTCATTCTGTTTCTGACAAAAGTTCATCGCTTTTGATAAAAATATATTGTTTTGTTTAGCTATAAATTTCTCTTGAAACTCAACTTCAATTATTTTTTGCAAAATTCGAAGAAAATCACTCTCTTTCACCCCTATTCTCAAACATTTGAGTAAAGACATAACAGTAGATTTGAGAGCATTTAAACTACAGACGTAGGACACTCTTAAAGTTGAACAACAGCAAATAGTGAGACACTATAACCATACAGAAACAATAGCATAAGTAGATATCCCATGGTATAGGGCGTTTATGTCGCAACTTTTACTGTCATCTCAAGCCGATTACTGTCGATTTTTACTGTTTTAGCCGGGTAAGAGTGTATGAAGGGCACAATATGAGAGACTATCACCGTCATAAAGCTTCACGGGAAAGAACTACGTGGACTATCGGCTTGAGATAACAGTAAAAGTTGCGACATAAACGCCCTATACCATGGGATATCTACTTATGCTATAACTAACACAAGATAAAAATTAGCCTACAATTTGCCAGTGACTTGTCGTCTATTTTCTCCGTCTAAAAGCAGCTTCATAAAATTAATGCAGCTAAATAACATTAATTAAGCTTATCTACACACAAACTAAGCTGTGTTTTGAAAATTTGTTATCATTCATATATCCAGATTTAGCTCATAATGAGAGTGAGATTCACTTTGAACTGTCAGTATTGATGGAATGGGAACAAACTATGTTATTTATAAGGGATGGTGACAGTTTAAAGAGAATCTCACCGTAGCTCTCCATCAAGAGACAGAAGCTCCACCCGGATGAGAGAAGCAAACCCTATCGCTTAAAGCACCAATCCATTCATTACTGAAAAAGCTATCTATACAAAGTCTTTTCAGACAGCATCTTTCGAATATAAGGGTGCCTTCTGCTCTGCTCTCTGCCATCTGTTGTTATTTGTATGCACTGTGCTATTTCGATATGACGTAATAGCCGGCCATTTGGTTACTGTAAGATGGTAAATTGTGTTGGGCGGAGAGAGAAGGCAAGGAGAAAGAGGGAGCAAGGAAGGTGCAATATTTACACCAATCATAACTCAATGTTTATCACTCCTTTGATTCTGAAAGCAATGCACTGCCTTTGTAAAATATTGAATAGCATAGGACTATTAAGAGAAGCCTACATTGTCAAATGTAGCCTATCCTCTTATTAAATTACCTTGGCCCGGATGCATGTACGTCTAGTAAACTTTAACCGTGTTTAACAGCGGATTAATGAAGTATTCGTTTCGCTTCTCTCATTTGTTCTCGTGAAATTAGTTTCGTTGGATGACGTAATTTAATTAATTACGGTTAAATTGAATAGACGTAAGTGCAGCAACCGGGAGCTTATCATGACATTCAAAAACATAAATTTTAGGTAGGGGTGAATATCCCCCAGGCCCTAAGATACACTCTAAATATCCAAATACTAATGTATGTAAAAGTCATTCTTACTATCCAGTGTCCGCGTAATTAGGAATTCAATAATAAGTTAATGAGAATAAATAGCCCCGTTATAAAGATATCCCGACCCAAGAAATGCTCGTTTCAAGTCCCTTGTGATCGGAGTTTAAGTACTGACGTTAGCCTTATTCTACAAAATAGTTTGGCAATTTAGCTATTTGTATGATTCCTTATTTCCTTTGAATCATTGATAATCCTCTCCTTCTTCTCTTTATTATAAAATCTTATTCAGAATAAAAAAATTAACATATTTTTTATTGTGGAAATGCTTAGCATTTGGTTTATTATTGAGTGTTTCGTTTTTCAGATAATTGGAGCCATCACATTGATATTTGTTTTCACAACGAATGTTAAGCTACAAACCATAGTAATTGACACGCTACCGCCTGATGTAGGTAAGTTTTGTTTCATCTTCAAGAATTTGCAAAATATAGAAGAATATAAATGGATGGGTTTTTGATTCCAATAAATGTTTTGGTATCCATAGACCTCACTGATACCTCACAATGAGATCGCTGATTGGTTGAAACAAATCTATCAACTCTCATTGGCTGTTATCATGCCGACGCAATCACTACTCTCTCATTGGTTGGCTTGAGATTGGAATTTCTTCCACTTACACACCTCTCATAGTTTTCGTCTGTATAACAAGATTATTATTAACTTATTGGTTAGCTTTGCAATTGGTTGAATTTCCATTAGTCACATTTCATTGGTTGTTGTGTGTTGTCATGTGTGTTCTCATTGGTTCATAACTCATCTATTATTAGGCTGGCTTGTAATTAGTAAAATTTGTAATTTGTTAAAGCCTTGTGGCGTTATCATGATAACTGAATTGCTGCTATCCTTTTGGCCACCTCATTACCTTGTGAACAGTTAAAAAAGTTTCATCGACTTCCAAGATAGTTACAACGTTACAAATAATGTAGATCATAATATAACTCAATATCCCTATCCTCTAATCACGACCTGTAAGGTATGCAAATATGTACAAAAGTTTATTTTTCGGACTTCATCTCGTACTTTGCTCCACACAATTCTCTGTATCCAACTCCATTCAATGTAGAAAAAGACTGTTTTATACCTCTTTTTTCAATGAAAATTCATAAATCATTCCCTCCAACTCTTATATTTAAAGGGACAAGTCCACTTTTGTGAAGGTTTACAAAGTTTTTATGAACACTTCTGCAATCTGATTATTACTTAATTTTCATTGAACATGAATATTGTCAGAAAGCGAAAAATGCTTGATATCACATGAAAAACGAGTTAGTGAGCTTCAATTATTTCATTATTCACTACATTTGCATTATTTCATTACTGGGTGCAATAATGCTCTGGAGAATAGAGAACACTTACCCATGTCAGAATGCTAGAATGCTTTATATTAGTCGCTCTAGAGCTCCAAGCTTAGGTTCTAGAATTTGTAAATAGAACACGCACATTTACATTCCATCTAGTAATGAAATTCCCCATAAGCTCATTTTGAGTAATACATGATATATTCTTAAATCTTAATGATTGAGGAAATCATGATTGTGTTCACATTATTGTACGGTAGCACTTTTTATGATATTTTGTGTCTTCATTGAAGACTCTTCAAACAAATGAAATCAAATTGGATAAATTGACTGAATTCATTTTTTTTTGCAGTGAAAATTATTCTGGCGGTGAACCTCGTCATGACGATGCTAATATCAGCTCTTCTCATTGTTGGAGCATTAAAGGTAATTTACTTGATTAATTCAATCTACTAGTACTTATTTTTTGATCCCCTATCCCTTTCAAATCCCCAAAAGCTTTCTATTCTACATTTTAATCATTTTTGGGTCCACCAATAAAAGCTTTCACATTAATCGACACGGAATGAAAAAGGAAGACAGACTGCATCCTACTTTACTCTCCCAATTTTATTGGAAATTCTAAATATTAATTTGACTCCAATTATACTTATGTTATTTTTCGTCAAAAAGAGGAATAACCATATTCTGAGACTTTTCTTGAGTTTTAAATAAACTATTCTCATTAATTTTCTCCCTAACAAGACATGATTTCTTTCTCACATTCAAACTAAATGTAGCCTATTGCATATTGGGATTTTTTATTTTTTGAAAGTTTCTGAGACTATTGTAAAAAATAATAGAAGTCTCATAGAAGTCATTTTTCGATTGCTCTTTTCTTTTCAATGTTTTGCGAACAAGACACCAGGTGTAAATTCTTCAATTTTCCAACAATTTTAATTTTCAAAATTTACTGAGTTATAATTTTTCAGCCAAATAGATTCATGTTTTGAAGTATCAGAGTTTGAAACAGAAAAGTATGCTATAGAAGTAATTATTTTATTTTGATTACTCTAATTTGTCAATGATTTTGCACATTTGAGGATTCCTCTTCAATTTTTCAACAATTGAAAAATGGACATTTAATCTCAAATTTACTAAATCTATTTTTATATTTTTGTTTTGCAGCGAAACAGATTCATGATGCTACCGTGGGTGATCCTGGCCATAATGCTTGCTATTGGTCTGGCTATTTCAGTGATTTACACAGCCATTGTATTCTTCATCCATAAAGTAATAATCGGTGGTATCCTATGGCTAATATTTGGCCTCCTTGGTGTAGGTAAGTAATATCACTACATTCAATTTCAATCTAATTTATTTGATACTTTATTATTGTTTCAAGTCTCCATTCTAAAGTTTCCTTTAGCTTTCATAAATTTCAACACTATACGTTTTATAACTATTATTTATTCTGCATTGTGAATAAAGACTGTTCAATAGTGTGCTGATTGGATAAGGGGCTCTTCATCATACCTCAATGACTCTCTCAGCACTAATTGCAATTATTGTATTTTATACTATACTAGCCGTCAGCCTCGCTTCGCTCGCCGTATCCGTCTAGCCAGGAGGCTCCGCCCCCTGGACCCCCGACTGGATCGTCCAAAAATGAGATCAGCGGATTCGCTTCGCTCACCTGCATTTTTCATTCGAGCATGCTTCATTCCATCAGAAAGTCAAAGTACAGAGAAAACTCAGAAAAGCTGAGAAAAACGTTGGAAAAAACTCTGATTTTGGGCGTATCTTTGATGAAATATTGAAGTCACCTCATCACAGAATTTTTAGACCCTAGCTAAACCTCTGTACCAAATTTGAAAATTTTCTGTCGATTACTTGATGAAAGAACTGAGAAAACGCAAAAAACGCTAATTTTGGGTGTATCTTTGGCGTTATTTCAAATTCCTTCTAACACAACATTATTACACCCCAGCTGAGCTTCTGTAGTAAATTTGAACGTTTTCTGTTCATTTGATCTCGATAAAGCGCAAAAAAACGCTGGAAAAACGCAGATTTTGGGCGTATCTTTGGCGTTTTTTTAAATTCCTTCTAACACAACATTATTACACCCTAGCTTAGCTTTTGTACTAAATTTGAACATTTTCTGTTCATTTGTTTTCGATAAAGCTGAGAAAACGCTAAAAAAACGCAGATTTTGGGCGTATCTTTGGAATTTTTTTCAAATCCGTTCTTAGTGCGCCTCAAAAGGGCCAACTGAATATACCTACCAAACTTAAACGTTTTTGGTCCGATAGATTTTTAGTTCTGCGAGTGAGTGAGTGCCATTTCGCTTTTATATAATTATATAGATTAACAAAATTGATATGTGTGGATCTATTTCGATTATATTCGTAAAGTTAAACTTGATATTATATGCAACTTCATAATATTAACTAGCATATATCAATTTATTCCAAATTCTAAATAATTAAAGAAGATGGTGTTATTTTAATTTTGAATACTGCAGTTATATTTTATAGTATTTAATACTGCAGTTACTTCAGTGAGCGGATTATGAATTGAAGCCTCAAAAAGATTCTACTATAAAATACGTATTGGAACTGGGTTGGAAACAGGATTAGTCGGGGTTTCTATTGCAATGTTAAGTTTGAGACATAAAACTAAATCTGGAGCATTTTTTATTGTATTATAGACTAGCAAAAAACCGTGCTTCGAAAGGGTCTGTTTAAAAACTTGACCTACTGAAATCTTGAAGAATCTAAAATAGGCCTGTAACCATCCTCGGTAAATTAAGAATCATATGCAAAATTTCAAGTTAATCGGTCCAGTAGTTCAGACGTGATGATGTGTCATTAGTGAATTTCCTGTCCCGTACGTGTATTAAAGTCAATTCTTTCCTTTATCATTATTATAGATTATACTAACTGAAGCAACCCTTCAACTGATAGATCTAATAAAAATACATTTTCTTGGGATACATAACACTGATACAGCACCTATTGAGGAGTGACATTTACAGAAATTATCAAATGTCAATATCATAAAAGTATCCTACATTCTGGGTTTTAAGAAGTGAATTTTCATCAAATTTCGATTTTTTTTTCAGCTGTCTACGTCTACCTGTGGTTCGTTGTATTCAGTTACTACCAGCTAATACAAGAGGAGAAGGGAAGAGGGCCTTACAACAGGAACATGTACAAACGTTGAAACACCCAAATGCCACACAAAACTTGAACGTGTGTTTTTGACTGAAGCGAAGTTGTGAAGCAATAGCTACTCCGTGGGAATGCAGATACCAGTCTTCAAAAAATTGAAAATGTGAAAGTGATTTTATTAACTACGGTTCACTAACAAAATTATAGTACAGTTGAGAATGTGGAAAGTGATGAGTGAAATGTATCCTATTGGGAACGGTTCTTGGTAGGGAGAAAATATGGGAAAAAAGCACGATATTTCTCTATATTAAAAAAAAATTTAAGGACAAGGGACAAGAGTTAGACTTTTAGAACTTATGTGCAATATAACAAGGCAGGCGGATGAAATATTATAGATAACGTTGGAATTAGCCTGGTTGAAAACCTAATATAAGGTGTAATGTAGTTCAACTGGTTTTCTTTGAGAGGTTTTATTGTTTATTTATTTTACTGAAATAAAAACAGTAAATTTACACCTACAATAGGGATATGATAAATTGTATGACATTATGCCGCTGTTTTGAAAACGATTAATCCACGAATATTACAAAATAGTATCCGTGAATAATTATTCTAATGATTATGAATTAGTCTGACACTGAGATCTCTGAATGAATCTCGAGAGAATCGAATAACTTTCTTGTTTTAAAATTCAAAATATTGATAAGAGAGTTATTTGAAAATAGGTGATTAGTGACTACATCTTAAATTATTTTTTGGATAGAGATTTGTTAATAACATGTCTCCTATCTTATTATATCTGATAAAATCCCTTTTTTTTAAACAATCAAACTTGGGATAAGTATCAATATTCTGATTACTAGCATTAGTGGATTTCCACTTCAACCTGTTACACACTATGATAACACCAATGGCTTTAATAACATAATATACCAAATAATAATATTATTTTATACAGTACTATATTATAGTACTGTATCAATCTTTTTATTGGCTTATAGTAGAATATTTTTGTATAGTAATGTAAGATATTCGTCAATGAATTTGTTTGGTGAATATAGAATACCCTAACTAGTTTATAAGTGCCATGAAAGATATTTCCTAAAACAGTTAATATAAGTTTATTTATTATAATGTTTTAATTAGTTTATTGATAAAATTAAGGTGGATCTGTTTGCATAAAACGCTTAATTGTAGATATTCAAATATAGAGCTTAGTTTTTGATAGTTTTAAGAATGCATTTATAAATACGTTGATTACCTAATTGAATCACAGCAACGAATAACAGCAATGTGTGTTCAAAATATCAAATGAATTAAAATTGCAGTAACCCTATAATATAACGCAAATTCAGAAAGGCAAAAATTTGAACTATTTATAGAAATCAGGAAAAAAGTTCATGTCTGTGTTTGATTCGTGTTTTCTATCAAGTTAAATGCTTCAGATTTCATATATAGAAAGATCTTTACATGAAAAGAAATTGCAAGAGTCAATCTCAAATGTATTATTGTAGTTATCACTTATTTATTAAAATTTATTTTACTATTTAAGGTAGCTAAAATGCATGAATATAATTAGGCCATCATTTAAAATTATTTATTTTTTTAATAATTTTCTCAATTTTGGTTTGAACTCAAAGCACATAATTTTAATAATGAATTTATGCTGTTTCTGAAAGTCAAGCATTATGGTGAAGGGAACTATTGCTAACACCATCACTTGATTGCAAAGTTAATCCAATAACATTTTGTTGAATATCATCGCTTGAATTCTAACAATACGTGTGTTAAAAACGTTGTGATTTTTCCAATAATTATGCAAAACTAGAACATATCATAAAATAAATCATTTAC
This sequence comes from Nilaparvata lugens, assembly GCF_014356525.2. Lineage (NCBI taxonomy): Eukaryota > Metazoa > Arthropoda > Insecta > Hemiptera > Delphacidae > Nilaparvata > Nilaparvata lugens. The sequence goes on from NC_052511.1 coordinate 12,740,226, forward strand.
ATTTAAGAATTGAAAACTATCGTTATTAACTGATTAACTATTCACTAAAGGCACCATTGTTTCGATAACTATGTCAGATCAATAAAATGTTGATATACATGCTGTTGTTAGAATTTAAGCGACGATATGTAAAAGATTCAAGCAATAAACGTTACTCATTTCCAATTAGTTATTATTTGTTAACACATTGTTATAAATTGTTTAACTGGAAAAATATAAATTAAAACTTTAATATTGTTATTTTTCAATGTATTTCATTGACGAACTAGCAACCTGACCTTACTAACTCTTTTTGCCCCATACACTCGAAGAATCAATGCATTTTTAAATTTTTCATATGGTATCTTGAGAAATGAAACTTACTTTTGTTTATGCTAGTTACTGAAGTTGATTATATGATATTGGCACTTATAATAATAACATCGTTTGAACGGACTGGCTCAATTCTGGTGTCAGAACATGAAAAGGCAGAGAGTATTTACAACCATGGGCAAGTCATAGTGATATCCTATTCAGGGAAATATTATTCTACTTTCGTTTTCCAAAAAGATGCATTTTCAAAGGATGGTTACTGATGTATACAAGAGATGTGAAGATTGTTGTTGTTTGAAAATTGGAATGATTGAAAACCGACGAACTACCAAACATATTAATAGCTCTAATAGCTAATAGTGTTTGTTGTATTGTTTGGCTAACAACGTGGTTAAGTGGACATTATTGTGCACACTTCACAACGCAATCAAATGAAGAAAACATTATATTCAATTCTATGAATCGAAAATGGATTATTGAGGAAGCGGAATTCAACTACTACTAAGAATAAGTTAATAAGGTACGTTACTATAAGAAACTACTCTACTTTGATTAAGATCAGCTAAAGAAACTACATACAACAGCTCTACACCAATGAACCTCAACAAACTTGTGAATATTGTACTTGATAAGCTTCTCATGAAGATTGAGTGACAGTCGCATACCTGTTGAAGGCGATTGTCGTTAAATTGTATTATCATTTAAGAGACAGTACAAATTCTGATTGATGCTGACTTAGCTGAGTTTCAATCATGATGATAAGTATAAACAATTCTTGACGTAGGTCTCTATCTTCATGGATATGAGATCATACCAACTGGAAACTGTCCTGAGATTAAAAAAAAACACACAGTTTCTGTGAAACACTTTATCGGATAGAATTATGTTATTATACCACTTTGGCCCGGTTGCACAAAAGCCGGTTAAATTTTAACCATGATAAATTCCAAGAGAACCAACCAGAGAAGGCCTTTTTGATAAGACGACTACTCTGACTGGTTCTCGTGGAATTAATCACGGTTAAAATTCAACAGGTTTTCTGCAACCGGCACCTAGACTATTATACCAATAGCTAAGAGTGAATAGTTTATCAATATAACACGACTTGAGAACTAAAGTCAAAATCAACTAATCATGAAACTCAATCAATTGATAAATTCTTAGTTTATGCTTATTTGTTTTGCACTTTTAGTAAACTATTCCATAGTACGACTTCCATTGATCTTATATTTCACACCCACTTATTAACTATTTCCTGATGTCCATTGAAATCTATGGAATGACTTGCATCAAATGATTGATCAATAATAATTTCATCAGCCCACATGCCTCTTGTGAATTCATGTTGTTCTATTTTTTCAAAGAATAGAATTATGAGATATTTCTCATAATATTTGCTATACACCGTATGCATAATCTCATCTCAATTACTAAATCACACTGGAAAATGAATGGGAAACTTTGGGTTGTAAAATAAATGACTGAAATCGTCGAATAAGACGCATTTACTAGAATAGCATCACCAACCAGTACAAAAATATTTCCCACAAGATATTCTAAATTAGCACTGTTATAAAAATGATAATATAATTATTTTACAAAATAATTTTATACAAACTGGATTAAATTTAGAATATTATTGGAATACGTTCATAAATCAACAAATCAAAACTAAAATAGTATTTTATATTGGAATCAAAAATTCAAATATCATCACAAACGCAGGTGATGATTCAAATATTGGAGAATATTATGAATCTGTTAATAGGGAGATACGGTACATTCAAAATAACAACTTTTCCAAATAAGTAACAAGATTACTAAAACAAATCTCGATTTTTCTAAGGTATGGTAGGTACATCAACTAACATTCTATTGGTAACCAGCAAGTATACAATCAAACTATCCCCATGGTTTTTAATGAAACGAATCTAGCTACTTTCCGATACACATCACATGACTAATTCAAATGTTCAATACCACAGAGCTGTTCGAAATAATGTCCTTACATTCCTCCAGAACTGGTCGCACTTCTTCCTTAAGAAATTCTGCCACCTGAAATAAATAGATACAATTAATATTTCTGAATTGAAATACATTCTAAAAATAATATTTCAATAGGGCTACTTGAATGTTAAATGATAAAGAATAACTAGTACCTTGTAATATTTTCAAATTGAACAAGACTAGTTTCGACATGAATTCATTTGACAAAGAGCACTTGAGATGAATGACATAAGTGGCGAAACTGGTGGTGTTTAATATTACAAGGCATTAGTGGTGTTTAATATTACAATGGCATATTACAAGGAACTAGTTATTTTCCATAATAATTTGTAAGGAGGATGAGACGCCTTCACCAATTATGTAAGGAGTGAAAAGAACTATGATAACAAAAGAGAACAGAAATACTAGAAGTTTATTCAATTGGTATTTTTCGGTTTACATGGTTAAAAAATGATAAATATTAATTTTTCTCTATTCAAAAAGGGTAAAATATAAATAAATAAATATAATATATATATATATAATATAAATTAAAACAGGAGACACGATATAAATAGATTGAAAACACTTAAAAACACTCTATTTATATCGTGTCTCCTGTTTTAATTTATATTACAAACTTTAAAGTGTCTTCTGTTATATATATATATATTATATATATATATATATTATATATATATATATATATATATATATATATATATATATATATATATATAAATTAAAACAGGAGACACGATATAAATAGATTGAAAACACTTAAAAACTTACATTAGAAATGGGAAATTTTCGGAGACTGTGTCTCCTTTCTCAACCGAGCACAGACTCAATCTATTTATATCGTGTCTCCTGTTTTAATTTATATTACAAACTTTAAAGTGTCTTCTATATATATATATATATATATATATATATATATATATAAACACAATATTAAAATTGAATTTAATGGGGGAAACAACTCGCTGCTGCTTAAGATGATTCAATCTTTGTGGTTATGAAAATTAAGAACAATGATCTTATCCAGTAGTCACCTACCTTTTGAATATGGCTTCCCCCTATGGCATTCACTCATTCACTGGTTTAATCGCGACTTTACGGTTAGTATTTAAAAAAAAAAACTAAACCAATGAATAGGTTCAGAACCCGTCTCCCTTAATAATACAATTATTTTTAAACTGCCCGATCTGTGACAGAATAACTGCATTATAAACGAAACGAAATCTAGCCTTCTTCACTGGATCAGCCGGACTCTACTCACAGTCCTAACGAACGAGCTCTGCCCCAAAACTAAATTTTGGGTATTAATATAAACTCAGTCAATGCCAAACATGAAAGCCATATCAAGTACATATTTTTATCTGTCGCACAAGCGGCACGTTTGTTATTAGAAACAAAGAAAAGCTACGTTAATATTGACAAAAAATAAAATAAACAATCTTTCTGTCGATGACAAAGAAGACAAGAAAATACTGTTCATTAAAATTTTAATTAAAAAAACTCTAAAATCCTGATCAATATGAGATAAATATATGATTCATATATATGTCCCATATGACCAGGTGACAAATTGAATATCCTGATCCATAAAATTTACAAATAACAGAAAAAATGTGAATGTTTCGATGCTTCACTAACTGATAAGTGTGGTATCTTAGAATGATTAATTTCATTTATTATATGATTGATAAATTATAGGTATTTTATAGTATTGGTTATAGATACACTATAGCCTGGGTATTCATTTATAACCAATGACAAATTATAATAAACAATATGATCGAGAGAGTATAGTGATCTGTTGTAGATTTATCAGAATGCATTTTTTATAGTTATTGATAGTACAATAAAATAAATTGAATATTAAAACATTGGATTATTAAGTTACCTGGTGAGGAGCTCTTCCAACAAACGTTTCCGCATCCAGAAGAGAATCCAAGATTGGCAGAACTTTCACGAAGTAGGGATGAGCTTTGATTCGAGCTACCAAGTCATTGTCGAGTCCCTTCTGTTTCACTTGCTGACTAGCTTCTTGTGACAGAACTCTGATATATTCATGACATTCCTTAAAAAAGGAGAAATTCGAGTAATTAAACTTTTGTCAATTTTAATCATAACTCCGAATAAGTCAGTTGAATATGATACCTACATCAGTTTGAATGAGTGCCTAATCCACTTGTATTTAAATAAATTTTGATAGCTGAGAATCAGGCATTCTCAAAGTAAACAGAGTATTATTACCACACTGCATAGAATACTGAATATTGAATACTGAATATAACTGGAATATTGAATAACTATAGCTTGTGCAAACCTTAAATTTCAGCATTGCTGTTAAGGAGTACAGTGTTGCCAGATTTCACAGAAGCTAGAAAGCCTGTAAGCTTAATGTGTAAGAGAAAGAGAAAAATCAGCATAGGTCATTTTGATAGATCCAGCATAAAAACGGTGTGCGCTTATTCTCGTAAGAAAAACCATCGACTAAAAATCCCCGTGCTGCAAACTAAGGCTTGCATGGACTATTGCATATTGAATTAAATGAAGAAAAATTAGAAAATCAGAGTCTTCAGTAGAGTATTACCTGTCTGTCTCCTCCCGCCTTAACAACAGCCATTATGATGTTTTCTGTTGCCATGAATGGTAATTCCTGATTGATGTGCCTTTCAATCACTTTCGGGTACACGACAAGGCCTTCCAAGATATTTTGCAGAGTCATCAAAATACAGTCAGCACCTAGGAATGCTTCTGACAGTGTCAGTCTCCTGAAAAACCACAAATACAGAATAAAATTTAATAATACCGTATTATGATAAAAGTTTTTGAATAATTTAATTACGATAGTATATTTCTTTTGGTGAAAAGCTCAATAATCAAATTTCACGCTCCATGTGTTCTCATATGAGTGGTTGTTCTATAATAAATTATTTCGGAATTCGAAATAACATACAGGATGTCCAAAAGTTCTTGGGACGCCCTAATATTTTCCAAACCAATCTATAAGTGCGAAATGACAATGATTCATTCACTCACTCATTCATTCATAATCAACAGAACTAAAAATCTACTGGACCAACGTTCAAATGTGGCATGCATGTTCGGAGACGCACTCACAACGAATTTGAAAACATTTCAAAAGATACGCCCAAAATCTGCGTTTTTCTGCGTTTTCTCATATTTTTCATGAACTAATTGAGAGAAAATGTTCAAATTTGATAAAATGGCTCAGCTAGGGTCTAGAAATTTTGTGTTGAGAGGACTTTGAGATTACACCAAAGATACGCCCCATATAGGAGCTTTTACAGCGTTTTCCAAGCGTTCCCCAGCGTTTTTTAGAGGATATCTTTTTTCAAGATTTTCATTGAGTTTTCAAAGCATTTTTCTACATTTATCGGGCCAATTCATACTTGAGAGTGTTAGATATGGATGTTTGGAAGTTCTCCATACCATTCCTGTTTCAAATTTCGAAGAACTATTGGACTGAAATACAATAATTCTCATGATATCCTAACCAGGTCTCTGATTGAGAAATAACTAAATATTTATTAATTCTGATAAAAATAGAGATTTCTAAAACCCAGCACTACATAATCCAGAGAAAACTAGTGATTGAATGGAGTCTGAAAGTCTCTTTTGACTTTTCGACAGAAGGATGAAAGCTCAAAATGAAAAATGAAAACTCAATTTACTTCTACTTACAGACACCTTTCATACACTGTGCTTACATTTATACCTTTTGTGAATTGCAAGCACTTTTTTGCTTTAGTGTACATATTTTATCTCTGTTACATCACAGAACAAGCATGTGCTTACATGATTCTTGAAATAAATAAGTACATCATATGTGTTGTTGAGAGCAAGAGCGCTAGATCACCTGTTGGCACTGTCATCAAGTGTGCGCTCGAACCACTGAGTGGCGGCTGTGTTCAAGGCACTGTTCTGCAGCGACATGAGGTGCCTGGCCAACGCACAGCATCGCTCACTACGCATCGGGTTGCGCTTGTAAGCCATTGCACTCGAGCCGATCTGCGACTTCTCGAACGGCTCCTCGATCTCCTTCATGTTCGCCAGCAATCTGATGTCCGTGCACATCTGCAAATAATCAACATAATCAATATAATATGGGTTTATTTAACAAAAAACAAATAGAATACATCAATAGTAAATAGTGCTTAATTATAAAACTCAACACATAATGAAACCAAGTTCAACTAACAGATTTCAAAGCCGTATTTATAGTTATTTATTACATTGAATTATATTAGCTCACAAAACTGTTGAAAGTACAACTAATAATAGGCATCAATGTAGGTCAAGTTTAGTTTAGTTGATCACTACAGTCGATTGATTGGAGACTCGTCTGATTAGAATCCTTTTCACCCATGGTGTCCTGGTGTGAGTTAAGTATGATCAACTGATCATAGCGTCAAACCCTCAAAAGGCCAATCTTAAATGCTGGAGCAACATGTTCCAAAATTTGAAATATGTTTTTTCTAAAGCTGCTTACAGACTTAAGCGCCATGAAAACGCGCATTCCACTTCCCATTAGCTGATTATACCTGTATTTGTACAGAAACAATGAGCGTAGCATCAACTGATGAAAAGTGGAATGCGCGTGTTCATAGCGCTCAAGTCTGTACGCACCTTTGGTGCCAGCATATCTGAAAGAACGTACTAGGGAGGAATTAAGAGTACAAATTAATGCCGCATCACACTCTCGACCAATGCATACAAATAATGACGAGAGTGTGGATCGCTGCTTTTCCAGCGCTCGCCTTCACTGGCCTTCGCTTGCGAAGATGAGCGGCCAGCCGAGCATCCACAAATAGTAATATTAATGGATAGAGCAAACAATACAATAGTCAGTAAAAAGAACAGGCTATTTCCCAAAACTTCTTCTATTTCTCAATTTTGTCTCAAATCGTCCAAATATTATGTAGGTTTATGTGGAGTATTATTTCATTAAATAATATTACTGCAGTGTGGATGGCAAAACCAACGTGGCCAAGACTACCAAAAATGATGGAAGGTTGATGTACCGCATTATTAACATAAAAAGCTGAAAATATGTTAGGGGTCTCATCCAATTACAGTTCTGACTGCAGGTCGGTATTGTGACAGGTCCAGTTAGAATTGTGAGTGGATGGGGAATTTGGCAGGGTAATCGTCGGACTGTCAACTGTCGACAGTTCAGCGATCGCACTGAGATGTAAATGAGAAAATTGCACTACTACTGCAGATCAAGCAGTATTGGAAGTTTTTCAACTGTTCACTGTTCATCATCACACCGTTCTGTTGATGGTTCATTCACGAGAAAAAGCTTGAAATTGCATCAGCCTTATGAAGACCAAACTTTTTCTCGTACTGAACCATAATATAACAAAATTGTAAACGGTGGGCAGTTGAAACATTTGAAAAGATTTATTGTGATTCCTTGATTTAAATTTTTGCGGAGGATTCACAGGCACTAATATGTTGCTAATAGTAATAATGATTTTACTTGTGAGAGTCCAATTTATTAGAATGTTTGGATTATCAACAATAATAACCCATATTACCTTGTGAACAGAAGCTCCTAAGCCAGACAGAGCTACAACACAGTCAATATCCACTTTTCTCGTGTAAGTCTGGCCACAAATTATGTACGCTGATTTGAAGCCAGACAGCTCTGTTACTCTCTTGTCCAGTGCCTTCACTTTTTCTTGGTCTCCTGTTGAAATAAAAGAAATCAAGTTTTAGCTACAGAATTTCATACTACAAAAAATTATACTTTAATGTTAAACATTTGAGGTACACCATTATAACTTTAAATTTAATGGTAAACACTGCCAGAAGTATTTCACAAGACATGCAGCTTTGAATATAGAAATTGGCCATTTTTTGTTTATTAGAATATGGGCTTAAGTACGCTCAACAATAAACTTTATATTTTTTACCGAATTTGACTTATGATGCATGATTTTGGACCGCCTTGACGAGCCGAGAAGAATGAAGTGTAGTACGATGAAATCTGAGCATTGTGTCAAAAGTAATAAGTGTTTGAAATTTTGATCCTTGAGGTTTCCTTAAGCGCGCCTCTCCACTAGGAAATACTGAAATGAAGTACATCTAACGGGTGATTCTCATAGAACATAATCTCATGAAATATGTCAATCTGAGGACAATGTAGTTGATGATGGTTGAAGCTGAAAATTAGGTGTTTTTCACAATACAAGGAGCATTGTTGTCAGGTGTACCTGGAAATCTATATCAGATAGAGCGTTCTACCTGATCTCAGATTTTAGAGCACAAAAATACGCCCAGAGGGGTTTTGAATTATATATCTAAATGGTAACTATCAAAATTGTTTTTGACGTGACAACGTCTTATAAATTGGTTTGCCGGGTGACACTTCAAGAAACTGCGTTACGTTCCCACGTTATGCGCTCACAATGAGAGCGAGTGAGAGCGTTCGTTTCGGTTCACGGTCGTCTGGAAAGAGCACGAATAGGAGCAGTGGCGAGCAACGCAGCAGCACCCGAAGGCATTCACCTGGAGAGAGAGTGAAACGGAGCAGTCAACCTGCGCAGGCGCCGCAAGCAATCTCCTGCGACTGCGCCTGCTTAGGCGAATAAGTGAATAGGTTATGTTGTACACAAAGAAGAAGGGATCCTCTTCTCTGTGTGTTGTAGTAATCACAATAATGCATAATCACATAATCATGCATAAGTGAATAGGTTATGTTGTAGAAATCACAATGTTGTGGTTCAGTGCGAGATTCTTTGTATAAATTAATGTTTTAAATATAATTCTTTGTATAAATAAATGTTTTAAATTGTTACTATTATTTCATCCTTCTTCCTACTATACAAATGAATATTCACATTAAAATTATTTTACCACTCAAAGTCGTTGTCACGTAAAACTTTCGCCCGTATACCGACTTTACAGGCAACCATGCAATTTTTTTTCTTCAAATTTCTCTCATTTTTGAAAAATTATAACTCAGTACTCATTGGAGATAGAGAGTTCCGAATGATCTCATTTTATAATCTAGAAAAAAGGCGAGAGCAAATTTTTGTCCGATTGCGAGATTTGGCAGAAATAGCTGAAAACTGGAAAATGAGCCGAAAATACGAGGTTTTCGGGCCACCCTATTTATTTATTTATTTACAATGCAAATGACACTAATGTAATAACATGGAAAGATAAAATAATAAGGTAGTCCTTGTGCTATTTTTCTTCCAAATTTATAGGTGACAAAGTCCAAGATAAGGTTAGAGTTTCACTTGTACAATTTTTATACAATTTTAGTCCAAAATAAACATTGGAACTATTAATTTTGAATTTAGATGGCTTAGTTTGATAAATTAATTCGAAATATTTCAATCAATTACCAATTGTAACGAATAATATATCTAGCACAAGGAAGTTTTGCATGAAAAAATTGGTTCTGGACTTCTCTTATGTACCCAAATAATATATTAAAAAATCAGAGCTACAATATAAATTGCAAGCACACTCCCTTTTTTATGTCTATATTGACTGGACTAACCCTGTCCTGGTGTAGTAGCCCTAGTAATTAAGTGCTATCTTCTGTTGTTATCTAGCTCTTCAGTGGTCACATCAGCAAACCTCCTTCATCTCACTTTGAACCTAAAACTAATTCATAGAAATTGAAAACATGAGTGAGTTACTCTACCATTGAAAAGTGACATGAATGAGGCTTGGGTTCCAGTTGTTCCCTTGACTCCACGGAACCTGAGGTCATCCCTGACCCTTCGCAAGTTTCTGTTGTCCATCAGCAAGTCTTGAAGCCACAGACATGCTCGCTTTCCAACGGTGGTCAATTGTGCGGGTCTAAAAATGTAGAAAATATATTAATCACATATGGAATGAATTGTTAACGAATTGTTTATAATATGTTATCAAAATTTGTAGTTTTGAAGACTACTTACTTTGAAACAAGTATAATTTTTTTCAATATAGTTGTGACTGATATGGCATTTAAGATGGAAGATTTTATTAGAAAATCCTTAGTTCTATTTATATAGCTTTCATTGGATGTTTGAAATAATTATTATACAACTTGCAGGTAACCCGTGCTCCGCAAGGGTCTAATTAAAATTTGACAAACTGAAAACTTGACCTACTCAAATCTTGGAGAACTACAAATAGGAGCATCCTTTAACCTATATAGGCACCTATAACCATCTTCTTGAATTCAGAATCTTTATGCGAAATTTCAAGTTAATCAGTTAAGTAGTTCAGACGTCATTCGTGAATTTTCTATCCCATACGTGTAAAAGCCAGTTGATTCCATGTACTATAGTATAGATAATGACATGACATTTATCCACAATCATTACAGTAGAACAATAAATTAGGCAATTGTCAAGCACAGTTCAACGTAATTTATTAAATTCATTGAGTAATATCGATTCTTACTCATGTTATAGATTTCAGTTTTTTAATGAGCCAATTGGATACAAACGTTACAATTGTCATAATTCACAAATAAATATTAAAAACATTAAATTAAAATTCTTATTATCCAACAAGGATAAGTTGGGTAACCAATTATTAAGATTAACTTACTGAAGATGAGTGAAGCCAAGAGTGGGCACATCTTTGTATTCATCAGCGAATTTGGCAAGACGGCTGATACAGTTGGCCAGCTTAGGTAGCAGAATGTCGAAACCATCTTTCAGAATTATCAAGTCCTGAAAATTTGAAAATATTCATCATATCCAATACCTATAAAAAATTGAATATATTCATCAAATCCTAATTCTATAAATAGAAAGAAAAAGAAAAATCTCATCAAAAATGGCATCAATGTTGAAACATGTTGTGATAAAATAATTCAAAAAGGGTACTGAGATTTTTATTTTTCTTTCTATTTATATTACAAGTAGCCCTATACAGAAAAGAGATAAATAAGATGGCCTAATTCTATTCTTTGGCAGGCCAATTCTATATTTCATGCAGGTCCTCATTTTCTATATGAAATTGAGATCCAACACTGGTTGTATAGTCGATTCCACCACCACTTTATCTAGAATCTTACTTCCAACGCAATAAATAGTTTCATATTGAAACAAACAAATCTATAGTCCTGGAAGCAAAATACCAAATTGAGAATTGACAATGTAATCAGTGTTTTCAATTTGGGGAGAAGTTCCACAATAACAATATGCATTTAACGAAGTTTACTGAATAGTTTTCGATTTAGTTTAATAAATGGTTGAATTTTATTTTAAAAATTGTATAGACACGTTAATGAGCCTCACTACTGTTATATATCAATCAGCCAGGACCGCCAATTTATCGTGTACAAAATCATAATCTGATAGAAATTTTCATCTCGAAAATAGAAACTATTTGTCAGTTTTTTTTTATTTCATCTGTCGAGATTTCGATTATTTTTGTTGATATTATGAATGAAACTTACAGTATTGTCACCGACATAGCACGACGTGGCTCCCAAATGAATGATGGGAGCAGCCTTGGGACACGCGTGTGCAAACGTGTGCACGTGAGCCATCACATCATGTCGAGTCTGCTTCTCTTCCTCGGCAGCCATTTTGAAATCAATCTGATCGATCTTCGATCGCATCTCTTCCAGTTGTTCTTCCTTTATATCGAAGCCAAGCTCCTGTGGGTCAAACAACAAATATAAAATCAATATTTCATCTATTAATTTGATTTATTGCTGAGGATGATGTCCGAATAAATCTTGGAATAATAGTGCATGGGTGATGACGAGAGTTGGGAGTTGATGATTGAATTAGATTCATTTATTCGTAGGTCGTGCCAGTGGCCCTGAAATTGATTAGTTGCGACCCGAAAACTCTGACACCAGACCTGAGCCAGCCAGGTCACTCGATATTATTATTATTTATTCATGTATAGTCTATATGTCTATAACATAACATGGCATTAAAAAACATATTTATATTACTTTCTAGCTGGTAAATGATAACAACGATATGGATAAATATAATATGATGAGATATGTAAAATGATAAACAGGGGATGGTCAAGTTAAACATGTGAGCATCCATTCTTGGGAAAGGATATTCAAGTACGGTATTTTTCTTCCTATTTATATTACAAGTAGCCCTATACAGAAAAGAGATAAATAAGATGGCCTAATTCTATACTTTTTCTATATGAAATTGAGATCCAACAATGGTTGTATAGTCGATTCCACTACCACTTTATCTAGAATCTTACTTCCAACGCAATAAATAGTTTCATATTGAAACCAACAAATCTATAGTCCTGGAAGCAAAATAACAAATTGAGAATTGACAATGTAATCAGAGTTTTCAATTGGGGAGAAGTTCCACAATTACAATATGCATTTAACGAAGTTTACTGAATAGTTTTCGATTTAGTTTGAGAAATGGTTGAATTTTATTTTAAAAATTGTATAGACACGCTAATGAGCCTCACTACTGTTTTATATCAATCAGCCAGGACCGCCAATTTATCGTGTACAAAATCATAATCTGATAGAAATTTTCATCTCGAAAATAGAAACTATTTGTCAATTATTTTTATTTCATCTGTCGAGATTTCGATTATTTTTGTTGATATTATGAATGAAACTTACAGTATTGTCGCCGACATAGCACGACGTGGCACCCAAATGAATGATGGGGGCAGCCTTGGGACACGCATTTGCAAACGTGTGCACGTGAGCCATCACATCATGTCGAGTCTGCTTCTCTTCCTCGGCAGCCATTTTGAAATCAATCTGATCGATCTTCGATCGCATCTCTTCCAGTTGTTCTTCCTTTATATCGAAGCCAAGCTCCTGTGGGTCAAACAACAAATATAAAATCAATATTTCATCCATTAATTTCATCCTGTTGAGGATGATGTCCAAATGAATCTTATAATACTTGTGCATGGGTGATGACGAGAGTTGGGAGTTGATGATTGAATTAGATTCATTTATTCGTAGGTCGTGTCAGAGCACTACCTTCGTAAGGAGGTTTACGGAGGTAGTGGTCAGAGGCCCTGAAATTGATTAGTTGCGACCCGAAAACTCTGACACCAGACCTGAGCCAGCCAGGTCACTCGATATTATTATTATTTATTCATGTATAGTCTATATGTCTATAACATAACATGGCATTAAAAAACATATTTATATTACTTTCTAGCTGGTAAATGATAACAACGATATGGATAAATATAATATGATGAGATATGTAAAATGATAAACAGGGGATGGTCAAGTTAAACATGTGAGCATCCATTCTTGGGAAAGGATATTCAAGTACGGTATTACTCTTCCCATTTATGAGAATAAATAAATATACACCTTGAAGTTTTAGGTGTGCTTCGAGCCACATGAGAGTGTTTTTGAAATTAATGCTAACTATCTTCATCAATAAAAAACATTTTTACTAAAATACTATTAAAAACTCAATTACTCGTAGTTTTATTCACACACAACTTTTAACTCACAACCGAAGAGGATGAAAATTTAAAATGATACATTTTATTTTGCTATGCTATAACTTACTGATGATAATCGCATAAGCATTGAAAGTCAAATTCAGTGTAAATAAAACTATCTAGGAAATGAGTATATCAAGAAAATACATATAGAAATATTACCGTACCTAGGTAGAAATATTCGTTCTCGTTTCATTTTTATGCAATTCTACAATATCTATTATTTCCATCACTGGAATTACTCGTACATCCACTCACATCAGTCGCTGTCTAATGTTAGTGGATGCAATTCTAGTAATGAAAGCATCCCTGAGATATTCAACAGTGTATAATTTAGAGATGATTGAACCAAAAATATTCCAAAATGATCATAGTTTATCCTTTGTTGAGCAACTTTTTGCAGAGTTATTAGTGGTTACTTTTTTAGAGATTACAGAAATAGAATTTCAGTAGACGACCATCAGACAATAATTAGAATTTATGAGACAGAAAATCTCAGTGAAGCTGAATGAATCATCATCACATTCATGATAAGAGTTCATAAAGTATTGAACGCCACTTGCACCGTTATTATTCACCTGTCACTCCCTTTTCGTACGAGTTGGTAGATAAGAGAGCGCAATCTTATCTTTTCAAAAATGTAGGATTGGCTTTTTCAGGCCGCTGTTTGTGATGAATATTAGGAAACGATACATCGACCTGAGAGCTTCCACTCAAGTGTAGTGTGTATGTGTTGTGACTATTAATAATACGATTTGTGTAGTGTGATAGTTTTTTTTTCAATTTTATAGGATAAAAAGTTTGAAATTCATCTCCAAAAATGACGGATATAGCATCAACTGCGACACTATTTATAAAAGGCATAAAAATGGTGGGTACCGTATTATAATATGTATGTATAATATTAAATCAATTCATTTATCCAATAATACAATCGCAATGAGTAAAATCGAATCGTCTAAAATGTACAGTACAGGCCTAATGTGTGACTCAAATTTATTCATTTATTGAATTATATACACGAAATGAGTAAAATCTAATCGTCTCTATAAAGTACGGTACAGTATAATGTGTAATATATAAAAACACTTCACTCACATGGCCTACTTTTTAACAAATTAATAAAAACAATATAAAAATCTTGTACCCTTTATTATTTATTTTAAAGTTTTTAAAAAATAAAGGGTGCTACAAGATTTTTATATTGTTTATATTAATGTGTAATACATATTTGTGTTTTTAGATTTATATTTTTATTTACACATATTTGTGTGTGCATTACCTTACTAACACAGCAGTAAGATTTTGAGCTCATGCTTTTTCTCTCCTTACCTCAATTTCAATAAAAAAACTAAAAAGTGTTGGAAGATTGTATGAACCGTAGCCTTCAATGAATGAGTCTCAAAATACTAACTCTGGAGGAATACATATGATGAGTATACAATTAATATAATTTGGTACTATTATCAATTAATATTAATGATATACATAATAATTAGTAATATGTATTAATATACAAGAAACATAATAGCTCTAACAAAACAGTCAGAATTCGCACAAAAACTTTTTCAATTCTCAATTTTCATGAGGAGATAGAACACAAGTTAAAATCTAAAAATTATTTTAAACGGATTTGATTGATTCATCAATAGATCTTATTTGTTACTTAAAACTCATCATTCATTAGATAAAGTTACTGTTTGTTTGATGTACGATTTAATACAGCCATTATATTTATCTGTTAAAAATGAACTAGTAGTACAAAGTTATTTTTGAGAACAGAATTTCTGGCTTCCAATATCTATACCTATTTTAAATTGATTGAGACAATTACTATTTCCAAATTTGACAGTAGCAGCAGATAAATCAGAATTCAGGACATACGGTAAATTAGCAAATGTGTAAGTTTTCGAAAAGATGCAAATATTTTGAATAAGTAAATTCTCCAGTTTGATTTGATTACATGAAACGATTCATTTTTTCACAGATACTGATAATCATAATTTTACTAATCTACCGATTCGGATACCAAGGACAATTTCTCGGCGTTGGAGGCACATGGAATCTGAATGAGGAGAAGAATCCGGATGCTGAAATTATTGCGTCAGGAGTGTTTGTCGGTTTTTTTATCTACACAGGCGTGGTGCTGATAACATACTGTTTTGGAACATCAGAACACAAAAAGACACTTGTGGTAAGTTTCAGTTGCTTTAAGAATCAGTATCGTCATATCAATCAGAGGGACATCATTGATTCAATTGATATTGATATTGTATAGGGCCTACTCAGTGATGTAATCATTATTATACTTTAGATCCTTATCTCCTTTTGAGCAAAAGAATAACTAATATCAGAGTATGATATTTCTCAAAATGTGAGCGGGAATAGATATTTGAATAAAATTGCATACCGTATTTGGGTGAGTGTGCTAACTAAGAGGATAATAAACTCACATTGGAATTTACCCATAAGAATGTATGATTCATGAGAATAGAGCAAAGAGGAAAATATAAATTAAAAAACAGTCAATCTATTTCAATTTTTATAATTCAATGCGGGGTCAACCTTGCTCTATAGTCTGTCCAAACTGCCATGAGCCCTGAAAGATTAAGCCGACTCTCGCTCCCCACGCGCAGGCACACACGCTCGGCCTACCTGCGCCATTTATACTATGTATACTACGTAGGGGCAGCCGTCCCTTCACTCACACACACAAAAGGAGACTGCGCTTGTGTGTGTGAGTAGTAGGAGGGTCGGCCTAATCCTTCAGAGCTCATGCCTGTTTGGACAGAGTATAAGTTAAAAGATGTATACATAGTCTAATGATTGTTTTTTTTCGTGATATACCGTGAAATAATAATTTTGTTCTCAGCGAAGAATACTTTAGGACATAATCTTGTATTTGAAACAACATGTTATAAAATCTACAAATTTTGGTAAGAATCTAGAAGATTTTTTGGGAAATTCACATTCTTTCCTTAATATTGTATTTATTTTTCATGTATAATGAACATATTAATATCACGCAAGAGGCATGCATATCAATCATTTTTAAAACAAACCACTTCAAAATAGATTCATGATGTCTATCATGTATTCAAGAGTTTGGGAATAAAAAATACTTGATGACCAGTGATCTGGTCAGTTGAACCGGTAGACAGACATTAAACAACTCAAAATTAAAAGAGGAAATGATAATTAACAAACATTACTATTATATCATGCATCAAGCAATATTAATTAAATACTTGAGCTTCAAGAGTTAATAATGACCATATATCATGTACATTGCAAGTTGTAACATATTTAAATCTGGGTAGATGAAAAGCCCTAACAGAAATAGTAATAGGTCTAAAAATAAAGTAATTGGCTAATATCGCCAAGCAGATAATAATCAAGATAAGATAGCATCAGCTTGTTCTGGCTAAATGGTACAAGAACTTAAAAAGGATTTGAAGGAAGTTTATTACTCATAAATAGATTATTTATAAAATATTTGAAGATTGAGGTTAGGTAGATGTATTCACAGATCGGTGACCTAGAGATCGATCAAACCGAAGAACGTAGAATCTGACCAAAATCCCTTGGCAGAGCTTTATTGCATTCGGATGGTGTGCAATGTGAAAAAACACCCGTCCACGTGGCTAATTATTAGGTAGCATGGAATTAATATTAATATATAGAATATTAACTAGCATGCAAAGAGCATAAATAAAAACCAAATAAAAATAATTTAATGTATTCAGGAAATAAGAGTTACCAGGCGCATGAATACCTAATAAAATTTGCATGCACCAATAGTAAAACGGCAGTTAATAGGCGGCAACTGTAGGCCAATTCAAAAATATTTATATATATTTATATAAATGTACTAGATTTTGTGTAAAAATTTGTGTAATCTATGTTATCAATATGGCTCGAATGCAAAGAAATTATTAATCATATAATCTAAGCAATATTTTGGCATTTTTTGTAAGATCTATTTGAATTTAATGGCGGAGGATTGGGATATTTAAATTTTATGCTAATTTGAAAGTCGGAAAGAGGATCTGTAAAACTTGAGAAGGAAGAACCAAAAACTCGCCAGCCAGATGCCACCATAAGAGGACCCCAAATATTTTAGAGCGAAGTACCTTATTAATAATTTTGTAAAAGTTAAAGTTAAAGTAAATTATTAAATTTCTTAAAAGACTTCGTGATGCTATTGTGAAGCAGAAGTCATTTTTCATTTTTTATTAAATTTATAACCCCTTGGAGGAGACGATTCCGGCTACCATATTCCCGGACCACATGGAGTTGGATCGACATCGGCGGCTTACAAGAAGATTTTCGACACGTGAGTGATTAAATTTGAATTTAGTGATGGGCGCCCTAGTGCTTCGAAATAATCTGATGATCAAAGCTAGCTCGCCGAAAGGGTTATTATAAATTAAGAAATTATTAAGAGTAATACTTGCGCAAGTAAAAATAGTATTAAAGGTATTTAATTGAAAGAAAAATATAGATCAATATTTTAGAAATTTCTATTTAATCAAAGAAGTACGAAATCTAGGCTATCAAACGTATGCATACAATATTTAATTTTTGCAATACAATTTGCGATAATTTATCATAGTTCTAATTCACTAGATGAATGGCTCTACCTATTCCGTCAGGTGCCGAATCTTACACCCTGAGATAAAAATATATATTCGATACAAATAAATCTACTAAATACTAGAGATTTTAATATATAGATATATTTGGATCATTAGTGGCTAATTTATCAAGCTGATCTTAGAGCACATATTTTTGATTGAATTATCCAAGTCGACAAGTATTAGCAAGTACATGTCGCAGCTACATGCAAAAGAATGCATATGATTTCAAGATAAAGGCACATGGTAATGATTCGTGCCATAAATCTAGAATATAAAGTTTAGCCTGTGATATTTTGCTGATATAAAATTATTGTTCTATTTTTTATATTATATTTTTTATCACTCTATATATATATTTTTTGCCTCGACTGATCTTTGCATTATTTATGTAATATATGTGTAAAATTTTCATGGTGTGCAATTTATTTTATATTCCTCATCTCTATAGTATAAGTATCATTTATATATATATATTTATTATTATTGAATTACAAGAGTTATTGGAGAAGCCCATATCTAGGCCTATCAAGATTTTTTAAGACTGAATACTATTAGAAAACCACGCCCTAATTATATTAAATCTCATGCTTTACCGACTGATGCCAAGCAGGAGGCTAATCGTTATTTTAATATAAAGAATAACGTGACAGAAAGACATGTCGTACCAACGTGGGACTGATGATGAGAGCCAAGCTCATTGAATAATTATTTGAAATTAGGTCAATAACCATATTGAAAATTATAGATAACTTATACGAGTTGTGAGGAAAACTGGCGAAGGAAAATTTGTATTACTTTTTGGGGAATCAATAGCTTTAAATAAAGAGAAATTATATGTTTTAAAGAAAATTTTATATTATTAGTACTGTAAAAAATTACCTTTTATAGAGAGAGATTATATTTTATAAGCCTAAACTGCTAGTCAGAAATCAATGAATAGTATTATTATATTATAAGAGCTTAAGTAATAAATAGGTTACCTGGCTTGTAATGTCCATAGGCCTATCCTCATTTGTGTCCTTATTAATGCCTTGTTGGCCAAAACTTTCACTTTTTTTAACAAACACTTGACACTTAATCCATTTTTAAAATATGAGTCTCTTTTCGTCCACGCAAAGTAAGGTAGCAGACACACTGCAGACGGCGATAGTAGCGGAGATCGACGCTGAGGGGGGCGCGATGGAGTCCAACGCCCAGATATCTTCAATCACCGCCAAGAATCCTGTGAACAGTAATAAACCGTTAAATGTCTCCCAAGAAGCAATAAGGAGGGTTATAGTAGAGGGGATGATCAAGTCATTTTCTAATAGTTTAGAAAAAACAATGACCACAGTAATGAAGAACTTAAAGGCGGAAATGAAGGAAATGCGGGAATCACTGAAGGATACATCGGTAAGAATGGGTAAGGAGACTGCGGAAAGAATAGATAACCTACCAGCACAAAACACTTCACAAATTCATGAAATAGCTACAAACAGGAACAATAGTCAACTTATTTCCATAAATAAACAACAGAATAGTAAATCTACACAAATAGCTCACCTAAATTCTGATATAAATCAAAACAAAGTACAACTTAATTCATTGGAGACAGCCGTTGGAGAACAGCAATTATTTTCATCTGAATTAAATGCCGAAGTAGTAGATAATGAAACAGAAGCTTCTAGTCATTGGAAACAGGCCCAAGAGAAGTTGGTACAACTTGAAAGTCAATACATCAATTTCCGCACGAGAATATAGAGCCTATTCCCATAGCAACGTTTGATTCACTACACAGTTTCAATGAATTAGGCCGTTTTGACAATACAGACCGCTATCTCCAACCTAAAGAATTTATAGATCAGATAAAACTAGTTCAATCATTAACACCCACCTCTTGGAATTTTTGGCGTCTTCGTTTGACTAGTTTATTGATTGGCGAACCCCTGATGTTCTTTCGGAGTAGAGTCCATGAATTTACATCATTGGATGAGTTTGTAGCTGTCTTCCTGGAACAGTATTGGAGCAGAAGTAAACAGTTGGACGTGCTAGCGGACATTATATCATGCGATTTCAACCCTAACTTAGACGGTGCATGTACCACTTTCGTCACTGCCCTACAGTTTAAAAATTCTCAATTGAGCGAGCCCATTAATGAATCGGCATTAGCAAGTATTATTTTAAAGAAGCTACCGTATCAAGTTAGAATGGCACTCGCCACACAACCCATTACTGATTGCAAGCAGCTGATTAATCATTTATATGGCATACAGTCTGCAATGGCAATATCAAACCACCGTTCAGACCAGAGATACGCACAAAATCAACATAATTCAAAAAGTAAACAGTATAACAGCCAAAATTATGAATCAGTACCATATGATTGCTCACGATCTACCCCTCAATTTAAACGCCGCTATAATCATAATCAAAATAACAGCTGGAATAGTAGAAGCTTTCAAAATTGTCAAACAAACCATTATCCACAGCTAACCTACAAAAGAAATTATTATTATGGCCGTGATCGATTTAACACAAAAAATGATTACACTCAGAATAATCATAATAGAAATCATAAACCACCACCTCATCAAATTAGTACAACTTATACATTAGCGCATGCAACAGGAATAAATCAACAAAAAACATGGAACCCAGCACCCAACGACCCGCCACCAGATATACAGAAAACTACATCTAAACAATTATGTCTACATGATAACCCCGATACAACCCACGCAAGCTCAGAAAAAATAGATAGAGAAAATAAAGATACTACAGCCTCATATACCACCTTTGTGAACGGTTTACCGAAAATATTAGAAAAACAGAAGTCAATACAAGACAGCCTACCATCAAAAACCGCCGCCCACCATGAAATTAAAACAACCCGCAAACATCAACCCATATTAAGTATCCTGTTTCCCACCGAAGTCCAATCACCGCAGGTAGAGCAGCCCGCACATCAAGAGACCGCCACCATACTACCCGCTTTGAAAGTCACACTCGCGCATCAAGAGACCGCCACCGCACCCGTGCATCATTCGACCCCACAGCAGACAAAGGACCCGGACCGAGAGGATAACATGCAGGACCGGAGGAGCGCCCACCGCAAGGCCCGGAGACGCAAGCGCCCGAGGACACCGGACGGCCGACATCAGGACGGAGAGGACGGCATTCGGGAGAGGAGCATGCATCGCAAGGCCCGGAGGCGAAAGAAACGGAGGAACCGCGCGCGCCGATGGAGGCCGCATGCACGCTTCAAGAGGCAAAGAAGAACACCGGACCGGCACCGAGGAAGACAGGAAGCCGACAACCTGCATCCGCGGCACATTCGCTTCAAGAGGGCAAATCAGCGATGTGACCGGCAAAATGGATTGAATGAATGGATTAAAACTGGAGCTACTGATAGGACTACTATGGATTCGTGCATGGGCAACAAGGAAAATGGAAGATGGACTAATGAATAATGGAAGGTGGTTAAGAAGAGTGAAAGGAGTAAGGAATAATGTCAATAAAATGGAAGTACCGGGCTATTATATGTGGAAAGATTATATTATTAAAGAGCTAATTAGTGTTTTGATTTATTGTATTGTGTGGGATTACCATGTCGGTGATAATATTGAAAAGTGATGCTATTGATATGATAATTAAGACCATGTTAGTGTTGAATGATTTGTTGACTGTTGGAAATCTTGTATGGTGAAATTGTTTGTTATTAAGGCCGTGATGTTTGCTAAAATTTGTGATATTAATGAAATAATGAAGAGGATAATATTATTGAAGAAGTTTATGGTCTATGAAAAATCTTGCTTTACGAAACTGTTTCCTAATATGATTAAGGTTGTTTATAAAGAAACTATGTGGATAGTATTGAAAGAAAATAAATGGAAGGCTTTGGATCAATTAAAAGAAATTATTATTAAAGGAACAAGGAATTGTTTGGAAGGATACACAAGATACCGGGGTTTTATATTCATGAAGATGAATTAATAATAGGACAGCCTCAACAATCAACAAATGGATAGCAGATAACCCAACCAGCCTACAGTGTAGCTACAAGCAGAAAGTCAAAAGATATGGGAAGACCACTACAATTCTACATGAAATATCATCGAATTTAAAATAATATGATAAGAAATCAATGAAAACATTATTATCAAACCGATTACTAACCTTCCTTAATAAATTTAATATTGGTATAGGACCTCGTGGCAACAATCCAGTGTTTTAATTCCTTCCAGCCGTTAGAAGCCTGCAATAAGAAAAAGAATAAATTTTAAATATGTAATTAAATTATATACATCAGATAAAAAAGGACACAAGCGGGGATAATAAAATTAAAATTTGTTAATTACCTTTTTAAGAGAAAAAATTGAGCAGTTAGGTTAGTTATGAAAGTCGATAGCAAATTCTGATGTAACATGTAGCACTATGAATTGTAGAACGGCGACCAGCTGACCAAAGCCACCCAATCAAATGAATGTAATATCTGTTGAACATATGTTTATAAAAAGAAGTACTGTACCCAAAGAGTTATTTATTATTGTTATTTATTATATTTATTAATGTCGATATATTTATTTATATGTTTTTATATTTATTACTTTTAATTATGCCACGTTTGTTACCTGAAAAGATTTAAAGTGAATACCAGTTACCAAAACCAAAGAGCCATTAGCAAAAGAAAGTATTGTACCTGATGTATAGAAAATTATTTATATTAAGACCTAAGAAATACTATAAGATATAAGCCCAGAAGTTTATGAATCGAAATTATTGTCTAAAAGGAATCATTTATGAGAATTATGAAATGTGTGTAGTTAAGTTGGCAGCCCTGCAAGCGGCGAATTCAAAAATTACTGTGTTGTAAATGGTGTCAGGAGGAGTACGTTTAGAAGTTTATATTTATGATATTTTTATGTGTGTTGAGGAGGAGAATTTGTTATTGTTTTTGATAAAGGTATAAAGGAGATGCAGCAAATATGTCTGCGAAACGTGATAGAAGTAGGAGAGTATAATTTATAAATAAAGTATAGTGTATATCAATGTATTTGAAGGGTGGGTTTTCATTAAAAACATTGTGATTCTCAAATTTTTGAATTCAAACCCAGGGGCGCGTGTAACATATTTAAATCTGGGTAGATGAAAAGCCCTAACAGAAATAGTAATAGGTCTAAAAATAAAGTAATTGGCTAATATCGCCAAGCAGATAATAATCAAGATAAGATAGCATCAGCTTGTTCTGGCTAAATGGTACAAGAACTTAAAAAGGATTTGAAGGAAGTTTATTACTCATAATAGATTATTTATAAAATATTTGAAGATTGAGGTTAGGTAGATGTATTCACAGATCGGTGACCTAGAGATCGATCAAACCGAAGAACGTAGAATCTGACCAAAATCCCTTGGCAGAGCTTTATTGCATTCGGATGGTGTGCAATGTGAAAAAACACCCGTCCACGTGGCTAATTATTAGGTAGCATGGAATTAATATTAATATATAGAATATTAACTAGCATGCAAAGAGCATAAATAAAAAACCAAATAAAAATAATTTAATGTATTCAGGAATAAGAGTTACCAGGCGCATGAATACCTAATAAAATTTGCATGCACCAATAGTAAAACGGCAGTTAATAGGCGGCAACTGTAGGCCAATTCAAAAATATTTATATATATTTATATAAATGTACTAGATTTTGTGTAAAAATTTGTGTAATCTATGTTATCAATATGGCTCGAATGCAAAGAAATTATTAATCATATAATCTAAGCAATATTTTGGCATTTTTTGTAAGATCTATTTGAATTTAATGGCGGAGGATTGGGATATTTAAATTTTATGCTAATTTGAAAGTCGGAAAGAGGATCTGTAAAACTTGAGAAGGAAGAACCAAAAACTCGCCAGCCAGATGCCACCATAAGAGGACCCCAAATATTTTAGAGCGAAGTACCTTATTAATAATTTTGTAAAAGTTAAAGTTAAAGTAAATTATTAAATTTCTTAAAAGACTTCGTGATGCTATTGTGAAGCAGAAGTCATTTTTCATTTTTTATTAAATTTATAACCCCTTGGAGGAGACGATTCCGGCTACCAT
Organism: Nilaparvata lugens; assembly: GCF_014356525.2. Classification (NCBI taxonomy): domain Eukaryota; kingdom Metazoa; phylum Arthropoda; class Insecta; order Hemiptera; family Delphacidae; genus Nilaparvata; species Nilaparvata lugens. Next base: position 12,764,716 of record NC_052511.1, read on the forward strand.
ATTCCCGGACCACATGGAGTTGGATCGACATCGGCGGCTTACAAGAAGATTTTCGACACGTGAGTGATTAAATTTGAATTTAGTGATGGGCGCCCTAGTGCTTCGAAATAATCTGATGATCAAAGCTAGCTCGCCGAAAGGGTTATTATAAATTAAGAAATTATTAAGAGTAATACTTGCGCAAGTAAAAATTAGTATTAAAGGTATTTAATTGAAAGAAAAATATAGATCAATATTTTAGAAATTTCTATTTAATCAAAGAAGTACGAAATCTAGGCTATCAAACGTATGCATACAATATTTAATTTTTGCAATACAATTTGCGATAATTTATCATAGTTCTAATTCACTAGATGAATGGCTCTACCTATTCCGTCAGGTGCCGAATCTTGCACCCTGAGATAAAAATATATATTCGATACAAATAAATCTACTAAATACTAGAGATTTTAATATATAGATATATTTGGATCATTAGTGGCTAATTTATCAAGCTGATCTTAGAGCACATATTTTTGATTGAATTATCCAAGTCGACAAGTATTAGCAAGTACATGTCGCAGCTACATGCAAAAGAATGCATATGATTTCAAGATAAAGGCACATGGTAATGATTCGTGCCATAAATCTAGAATATAAAGTTTAGCCTGTGATATTTTGCTGATATAAAATTATTGTTCTATTTTTTATATTATATTTTTTATCGCTCTATATATATATTTTTTGCCTCGACTGATCTTTGCATTATTTATGTAATATATGTGTAAAATTTTCATGGTGTGCAATTTATTTTATATTCCTCATCTCTATAGTATAAGTATCATTTATATATATATATTTATTATTATTGAATTACAAGAGTTATTGGAGAAGCCCATATCTAGGCCTATCAAGATTTTTTTAAGACTGAATACTATTAGAAAACCACGCCCTAATTATATTAAATCTCATGCTTTACCGACTGATGCCAAGCAGGAGGCTAATCGTTATTTTAATATAAAGAATAACGTGACAAAGTACATGCAAATGTTTGTGGCCCATTGGACTGACCAGTTGAACCGGTAGACAGACGTAGAATTATGTTTGAAAATGAACATACAAATCATATCAAATAAAAATACTCTTATGTGGTCTGAGTAATATAGATGAAATTCTTCTTTTTCAGGACATAATAATGAACATTTTTGGAGCAGTCATGTTCATAGCTGTGGGAGGTGTGGCCATACATTACTGGGCTGGATACCAGAAGGAGCACAGGTATCAATCGTACAGCTCTGAGAAACAAATGGGTCTGGGACTGGGTTGCCTCTGTGTTCTCACTGGAGCCGTCTACCTACTAGACACTGTGCTATCCGTCGTTCATTTTGTCAGAGAACTCTAAGAACACTTTGGGAGAAACCCATTAACTGAAATACTGCCTGAATATGTGCTTGATAGTCACTTATGGTAGGAAGTAATGTGTGAGTGAATGTGATTAAGAATGCAACTACTACTCTAGTATAGGTACTTTTAGCACTACTATTATACTTATTTTTTTAGTATTAAATGTAATGAATGAGAATGAAAGCAAGCAAGACACAGTACAATACAATAATCCTCGATTGTTGATTCACATTTTTTATTTGAACACATCAAATGTTTCATATTTTGTCAATTACACTGACAAACTTTCATAAGGTCTCTTTTTGTGGATATTAAGCCAGCTAAACATAGTTTTAATATTAGAGTTTTCATTACATTTTAAGAATTTATATTGTTATGGTTAAATTGATGGAATAAAGTAAAGTTTTCATATTCAAGATGTATGATTTTATACAAATAGATGATGCTTTTTGATGACAAATTCTACAGTCTACACTTTTTCCAATTTTAATTGAGAAAGTATCAATTGTATTTGAGAATAGTCACTTGTAATTGGGAGAATGTCAGATGTAAATGAGAAGATATCAATTGAAAATGAGAAAATTTTCAGGTTTGATTTGAACAGGAAAGGATACTGTACTACGTACACAGTATTCCAATTACTACCATAGGCTTTGCAAGGGGGAAAATTAATATTTTTAATGGTGAAATTATTTCCCCTGTACTGTTTATGAATGATTAATGAGTATCATTTCTATGTATTTATTGGCAACAAGACTTTTGTCTCCAAACATTTTGTGGAATATTGCACTTGATGAAGATAAATTCTCTATGTTCAAGGCACAATATTGAACTTTATCATCAATCAATTGAATCTCTTGATCAAGCAATTCGGCAATTCTTCAATGGATTTTGCAGCTCGAAAATAATTATTTCAAAACGAAACGTTTTATTGGAATATGAAATATATTATCATATTATTTTTTATGAGTACAATTATGAAAAATATAAGTTCTGGAAGCACTGATTTTCTAAAATAATTTCCAATGACAAATGTTCTCAAATAAAAATGATAGTTTCTCAAATAAAATTCACTATTCTCAACTACAAGTGATGACTTCTCAAATACAATTGATTATTCTCAATTACATCTGACGTTTTCTCAAATACAAATGACTATTCTCAAATAATACAATTGATACTTTCTCAAATAGTTGGAAAAGGTGTAGAATTTCAGTCTACATTTCTATTCTATTTGAGAAAGTATCAATTGTAATTGAGAATAGTCATTTGTATTTGAGAAGTCATTACTTGTAATTGAGAATAGTGAATTTTATTTGAGAAAGTATCAATTCAATTTGAGAACATACGATTTGAAATCGGGAAGTTGTCAGTTTTAATTGGGAAATGATTTTGAAAAACCAGTACTTCCAGTACTTATATTTTTCATAACTGTAATTATATTAAATAATATGATAATATATTTAATATTCCAATAAAACATTTAGTTTTTAAATAGAAAATTATTTTCAAGCCTCAAAATTCATTGAAGAATTACCGAATTGCTTGATCAAGATATTCAATCGATTAATGATAAAGTTCAATTGCGCCTTGAACATAGAGAATTTTATCTTCATAACGTGCAATATTTCACAAAATGTTTGGAGACTAAAGCCGCGTTGTCAATACGTACATAGAAGTAAACAGTACAGGGGAAATACTTTTACCATTGAAAATATTTATTTTCCTAATGCGAAGACTATGATAGTAATTGGAATACTGTGTATGTGGTACAGTATCCTTTCCTGCTCAAATCAATTCAATTTTAATTTATTTATTCACGTACATACAATCAAACCTGTACTGTAGGCTACAGAAGAGTCACGACATGTCAATTGTAAAATTTTCTCATTTTCAATTGATATCTTCTCATTTACATTTGACGATTTCTCAAATACAATTCACTACTCTCAATTACATGTGATGACTTCCCAAATACAATTGACTATTCTCATTTACATCTGACATTCTCTCAATTACAAGTGACTATTCTCAAATACAATTGATACTTTCTCAAATTAACTTAATACTTTATCAAATAAAATTGGAAAAGGTGTAGTAAGGCTGGCCGTTTTTACTTTCCTTGCCCTATTACCATAGGTAAGGAAAGTATTGCTTTCCAAAAAAAATTAAGGTACCCTAATTTCATGTTTTCTATACGTTTCAAGGTCCCCTGAGTCCAAAAACATGATTTTTGGGTGTTGGTCTGTGTGTGTGTATGTGTGTGTGTGTGTGTGTGTGTGTGTGTGTGTGTGTGTGTGTGTGTGTGTGTGTGTGTGTGTGTGTGTGTGTGTGTGTGTGTGTGTGTGTGTGTATGTCTGTGAACACGATAACTCCATTCCTAATTAACCGATTGACATGAAATTTTAAACTTAAGGTCCTTATACCATGAGGATCCGACAATAAGAAATTCAATAAATTCAATTCAAGATGGCGGAAAAAATGGCGGATAGTTACTAAAAAACCATGTTTTTCACGTTTTTCTCGAAAACGAATCTAACGATTTTCTTCAAATTTATACCATGGATAGCAATTTATAAGCCCTATCAACTGACATGAGTCTCATTTCTGGGAAAATATCAGGAGCTCCGTAATATTCTTGAGAAAAATGGCGGATAATGACTAAAAATACATGTTTTTCACGGTTATCTCGATAACGGCTCTAATGATTTCCTTCAAATTTATACCATGGATAGCTATTTATAAGCCCTATCAACTGGCATGAGTCTCATTTCTGGGAAAATTTCAGGAGCTCCGTAATATTCTTGAGAAAAATGGCGGATAATGACTAAAAATCCATGTTTTTCACGGTTTTCTCGAAAACGGCTCTAACGATTTTCTTCAAATTCATACCATGGATAGATATTAATAAGCACTATCAACTGGCATGAGTCTCATTTCTGGGAAAATTCCATGAGCTCCGTAATATTCTTGAGAAAAATGGCGGATAATGACTAAAAAACCATGTTTTTCACGGTTTTCTCGAAAACGGCTCTAACGATTTTCTTCAAATTTATACCATGGATAGCTATTCATAAGCTCTATCAAATGACATGAGTTTTTTTCTGGGAAAATTGCAGGAGCTCCGTAATATTCTTGAGAAAAATGGCGGATAATTACTAAAAAACCATGTTTTTCACGATTTTCTCAAAAATAACTTGACCGATTTTTTTCAAATTCATACCCTGTATAGTTATTTATCAGCTCTATCAACTGGAATGAGTCTCCTTTCTGGGAAACCAATGGGGGTCCACCCCATCCTTGGGAAATGGACTTAGTAACCTCCTTCTCGTGCATGAGGTAGGTAGGTAGCGCAGTTCATAAAAAGAACACATAGTCGAGATATTTCATCTGTAGAACAGCTGTTTTGACGACTTTAAAAAAATGACGACTGAAAAAATCATCGAATTTCACAATTCACACTTGAAAACACATATACACAATTATATATACACATATACAGAAGTCTGATCGTAGTTTCAAATATGAGCAAGGAAAGTTGTGTGAGTGTACCACACCAGATTTTTATACAGAGTTTTTCCAAATTTATTTAATTTTTCAACACAACATGATCAGACATACTGTAAATATATTGTTACAAATATATAGTTTGGATTAAACTGCTCTTAGTTTTACCTTTAAGCATTATTTTCACAAGTGAATGGACTATTCACATATATAATAGGTAGATTATTTAATATAAAAGATACTAAGTGATCATGAATTATCATGATCATTATTTTCAATTTATAATTTAATTGGGAATATGAGTTGGTAAAAAATGAGAAATAGAATTTAATGAATAACCAGGATTAAAATACAAAAAGAGATTAAAGTTATGAAGTGAAAAATATTCATCAAAAATTTATCATGATTAGCATTTTCCAAATTTTTAAAAAATAAACAGGCTTCCAGAATTATTATTGATTTTAACTACCTACAACCTTGATCACTGTGATTCTAGGGTTGAAATATAATTCATTTTTGCATTAATACCTTTTTTTATTATTCTGTGGCTTGGTGCAAGAACTACCTATGTCAAAATATCAACTTTCTCACAAATCAGCTTGAAAGCTAACCTTGTATTTTCCAACTACGGCATTTCGATACTGAAATGCGAGTGCTAGAAGTGCAGAAGTCGAAGTCGACATTGGTAGTTCTGGCACGGAGTATAAATTACAATCTAAATAAATGTCTTCATTAGACCTAGTAGTTTTCACACTCTGAGAGTGGAATTACTAAATACTAAAACTAACTTACTAAATCATGACATTTGTAGTATAAATTGTATAACTTTTTATTGCTTTGAGATTGGCACTTCTGGAACTGGAATAACATCGATTAACATTAACATTAACATATAACATCGATTATTTCCAGTTCCAGAAGTGCCAATCTCAAGGCAATAAAAAGTTATACAATAATTTATACTACAAATGTCATGATTTAGTAAGTTAGTTTTAGTATTTAGTAATTCCATTCACATGTATGTAGGATACTGATGAGAAGCTATTCAGGAAAACAAGCGAGACGAAAACAGAGAATAAGATTATATTTGTTTTGATGCAAAATAAAATTTATTTGATTTGAAAGATTATAATTTTTTAGATTTTTCTTCTCAAAGAAATTTGGGGAAAGATATCTGATTCTGATGTGCTTGGGCCATGCTAAAAAAGACAAGTTGAAAATAATACATTTTCAAGTCTTACATCGGAACTAAAGAATTGACAAAGCAAGGTAGTAAAGCTGTAGGATACATGAATTGATAAAATAAACAAATTAATATTGAAATGGATAAAATTACATTTGAATCTTTTTGAAGGTTTATTAATTTATGTGTTCACAAGTGTGTGATATGTTATCCAAGAGAATCACTTGGATAATTTTGCAATAGTTCTTCGACATATACCATGTTCCACAACAAAAACAACAAAATTATTGAAAAAAACTCGACAGTACTTAAAACATCAAATTAAGTAAGAAGCAGTTGTAAACTAATGCAGTAGGTACTTTTCAAGGATAACAACTCCTATGCATAATATTAGCAGCTAATAAAGCACCTATAGAAAGTTACTCCAAAAAATAACAACCAATGAAGGACATACTTTCCAAACAAACATCTTTCCTGACTTCGCAACAAAATATTTACATGACAATGATAACTGGCGTTTCATTGTTAAACATTTAGCGTTCATTTACCCTAAGCTGACGAAACAAATGCAAAAATAATATGGAAAACGTGATGTAATGCTTTAAAAGGATCCCAAAGAATACGAAGACGTAAGACGTAGCGATCAGAAATAAAATCTAATTCAAAAGTTTCAATGATAAAATTACAATTAATTTTCAATTATATTTTCAGAACATGACAAACTTGTCGTATTTTTGTCGTACTTTGTTTACAGTATCCTTCTCGCAAAATCAATATTTCCAGGCACTTCTTTCAAATGCTTCGAAGTCATTGTTTTGAATAAAATATTTCAACTCGCTACTTTGGAGATTACCCGTTTTTCGGTAACATCTTTCAATACCATGAATAAACTAAGTCTGCTACTTCTTAGATAGTGAATTACATGTTCGATTACACTAAAAAAAAAAGTTTACATGTTCGATTCTAGATTGTGTTAAGTTACAATAAAAAAATGATGTTAAAATGATAACACAACATGAATAAGATATTTTTTTATTCTGCAAATCATATAAACTAGAAAGCATGAAATAATGAATAATGAAAATATGCAATATGTTAAACAAAGAGAGTAATACCTAATTCAAGAAACCCCGAGCTTGAAGAGCTCTAAAGTAATATTTAGGGCCGAAGTGGAAGGACATCAAACTCTAAATCCCCCAGAATCCCAATTAGCTCAAGGTTCAAGTCAACATAAAGTCACTCACAAAGACCCCTAATATCAGATTAGTCAGCGGCTCACAGAACTCTATGGGGCTAAAAACCTTAAGGACCTCAGATTCTGAGAAACCTAAGCGTCTTATAGGGACTTCAAAGTGACCCTTCAAAAAGCACACCTGTCGACCTGTCTCTGGTTTAGTCCCTACATTTGCTAGAGTTCAACAAGATGGCTCGCTCCTTAGCCCACCCTCCCTTCATAAGTCCATCATCATCATCATAATCATCCATCATGGACTAGGCTTGTAAAGTCTGTTCCGGTGTACACCGCTTCCTCAGTCTCCCGACGTCTCTTTTTCCATCCAACTGCAATTTCCAAGCTTGTAGTGGAAGCCTCGTTGGTGACATACGACACGGGTGATTTCTCAATTTATCTAAATCTAAATACGTCCCAAGCTAAATGTCATGATCCGTAGCTTCCTAGGTTCAGTAGAATAATACATTAACAATAAAGAACAATATTCAACTAATACTCACAATGACAATATTACAAGCTGAACCGAGGTATTAGTATTTAGTCATGAGCAACATACAGTAAAACTTACCTCATTTTATAGAGAATGTGTTATTCCATCACAGAGATTCTTAGTTATTGTATGTACTCCAAACTTTCTTCAGTTTTAAATCTCAACTTATAAATTTCTACTCATGTAGAGCTATTTCGAGAAGGAAATAAAGTCACTTTATTCATTAATTTCATCCAATTTCATAGATTTTAATACAACTCTCACCTCACCACTCATTGACACCATGTTTTCTTTGTGATTTTCATTATTGTCAAGGAGGATATTCTCCTCATCTTCAACATCTTACCGATGAGGATATCCTCTCATCTCCATCATCACCCTCGAACAGGAAGTCCAAACAGATGAACTGTAAAAGAAAGCGTCACTCGAGAGCGTCTGCCGTTTTTGAGGTGTAATTGTTCGATTCGCGCGATTCAAACGACAGTTGTCACAAAACAACAAAAAGCCGCTGGAAGGATGAAGCGTAAACCACGTTGATTTGTCAGTAATTTATTCACGGCTAGAGGTCGGTGATCACATTGAGAGGCGTGACGAATGCTGCCACTCGCTTCAATCGGTTCGGAACAACTGCCGAAAAAACATCAATCCCAACAACGGATTCACGGTTTCACACCAAACAATTCGTTTCTCCAGCTCAAATAATGAATTATTATTGTTGGATAGAGAATACGAAAGATAGCAATATTTTTTTTTTTTCAATTTGTGAGTGTAACAAGATCCAATAAGCAGTGTTTGATTTGCAAAATTCAATCAACTAATTAACCGAGAATTCGATTCTCCAGCTCATTATATTATAATTTATTTATAATTGTTAGTTACAGAATACGCATAACTAAGCTATAGTGGAATTAAAACATCTTCCAACTCAGAGGATATGCGGAACAGAGTAGAGCAGAGATCCAGTGGCCGCAAGCCGTGCCAGAGCAGACAGAGTTCTGTAATCTTCTAGGATAACTACATAAACATCGATTTTTGTTCGTACGTTTTTTTGCCGTCCTTATAAATTCTATTAGATGAAACAGATGATGTTTGTCAAATTTCGTTTGATCTGATAGAATTCATAAAGACGGCAAAAACAGGAATCGATGTTTGTGTAACTAGCTTTAGTGAGTGTTCAACACCTCATTATACGCATACATTTCCTCTCTAAAAACACTACATCGACTGAGACTGTTTTATCAACTTGGCAACCGCCAAGTTTCTATGACTCTATTCATCACTCTAATTGGCTGAACTGGTTCTCCATCTCTCTGCACCGCATATCCCTTCCAGTCGGAAGATTTTTTGATTCCACTATAATGATATTTTTATCAGTTGTCTGATTGATTTTCAAAATACCGCCCTAACAAGCAGAGTTTTATATTTGGAAGAAATGCATAACCTTAATATCATGTTCTTTAATGGTAGCTCCTTCAATATTTATCCTATTTTGTTTAAAAACTATCATGTTTTTCAAGACTTTCTTTTACTATATTGAAATTGTCAAATCAAGAGATTGGAGTGATGTAAGAGGTACTAGTTTTTAGGTACACACATAAGTAAATTGAAGTACAGGAAAGACATTTTTGTAAATATTGTAAGCTATGATTTAGATGACCAATAGTAAATCATCCTATAGTCAATTTTATTCATTCGATAGTTATTGAATTGACAAGGAAAGGAAGGAATGGTGTTTCAAATTAGATAAAATTCATACCCTTTACATTGAAAACTAAACACTTCAAATTTCTGATTACTTATTCAATCTGTATTGTATGTTGAAGGTGTATGGAAGTCATGAATATTGGAGAAATCTCATAATAGAGGCAAAGGGAGAATGTAGAAAGATTGAAGAACCTGGGAAAGAAAGAGTGCAGTTGGAGAGGGTGGGAGGAGAAAATTGGAAAATCAAACGAGAATGAATTTTCAAAAAAGGGAGTATAGTGTCAGAAGAGGGGGAGAAATTTGAAATCTGTGTTTTGAAGGAAAGTATGAAATCATGAATATGGGAGAAAACAGAGGGAAAGAAAGAACGAAGAAGGAATCTGGGGAAGTACGATAAGAATGCAGTAAAACTAGAGAGGGAACAGAACCGATCTGTGACCAATTTTCAGTTTTGCTACGCTCGACTAAAGCATTCTTTCTCTCTCTATCACAGGCTGGTTCCCTATAATTGTTTCTCACTCCTTTCGAACACAGACCGTAGAAAGCGGCAACTAGACACGACATGAAAGAACGAATCACAGAGACGTGAAAAACCACGGATGTCAACGCGTTCGCCCCACTTAGTATACCTATAGATCTGGAGTCTATTTTATACCTATTTATTCGACTATAAATATCTATATTATATATATATGTTACCGTAACCGATAGAATCGAACGCAGAAATGGGTCGAAACAACTGCAATGAGATTCATTTCAGTCAGCATTGTTTGAATTGGAGGCATTGGTTTTATTTAAAAAGAATGCTGACAGTTCTGAGTGAGTCTCAATGTAGAGTCTAGCCCGTTTTTGTAGTGGGCTTTTCATAGACTGTAAACTACACAGTTCACAGCTTCCAGCCTAATTAATTAGAATGTGAAAGTCTCCTAGATTTTCCTATTATCTGGAATTGGACAGTGTTGCGACACCGGGAAAATGTCAACGAAATTCAACAATAAGAAAACTAGGGAGAACTATGTCGTCTGATGGAGAATAATTCGGTATTGATGGTTTCTCATTATTGTATTCTATTTGTGTTGTTTGGGTGCTGATTTTCTCCATCGTCGATTTGTTACTCTAATCAAATGCCATGCAAATCGAATGCGAAATGAAATGAATAATTTCTATTGATGAAAATTGATTATTGCTTTTATTGCAACTATATTATCAGCGAATGGTTTCCCGAATCCATAATCAGGCATGTATATTGGAATCATTTCTCATTGAAAAATATTGCAAGCAAAATCCAAGCTACGTTAGAAGAAAAACAAAAACCATCGGTACTAAAATTAATAAAATAAAATCTAGTTAAATTTTTGTAAGACTCGGACGGATTAGTCTTCAATTCATTTTTTTTTTTTAGATCAGCAAAGGTGAAATAAATGTAGTATGTTACCCATATTGACTAAAATTATTCAAACACATCACAAGCCTAAAAAAAATAAAAAATATCAAGATATCGTTTTCGTTTGTTGAAATTATAATCAATCAATGCTCCTTGGTTTACTAAAATTAAAGTGACATGGAGCAGAATATTATGCACTATTGAGCGGATGCTATGATTGATAGTTGACTGACGTATCAAGGTGAAGGAGTGCCATTGGTCTAGAGCGTGAACGAACGCTACTGGCCTAGACTCTAGTGGGCGGACGAATGCCATTGGCCAAAAGGAGCCGTTTTCGCCTTTGCTATGACGTTTGTATGAACAGCTCATTGTGGAAGTGGCTTATCTAAAGCATTCCTTCTTCTAGATTGGTAATTTTACTACCAATCATAGTTCTCGCTCAATTCCATGTATTTTGATGTTCGTTACTTAAGTGAGTTCACCAGGTACTAATATAATAATATTGCAACAATCGATACGGGTACCTATCTCGAATTCTCGTTATTTCAATAAATTTCAAAATTTGTGGCATTTAAAATGAAAAGCTTTTTTTTATTCACTGGTTTCAAATCAATTGTTGAGGTTAAATTTTATTTTCTCAATATTATATTTTCTCCCACAAAACTCAAATTTATCAATTGACAAGTTGTGAGCAGTTTTCCTGTAAGCCTAATCTAAGTTTCTAAGAATAATCTAGTTAAATAAAAATGTGGAGCAATCTCAACCTTAACTAGCCTTAAAATACAATAAAAACATTCCATTCAGCTTTAAAATACGATAAAAAAAATCCATTCAGAGGGATTTCACAGGCTAGAAGGGATACCTCTTCTCCAAAGTTCCTCTGTCCTCTCAGGGACTTTCCGTCTGGTCGACTTCAACAAGTACTGTACTGTATATGAAAATAGCTTCATCATAAATATAGAGCAATCCAAATCATGACCAGTCTGGTAATAAGATGGCTAAATTCCCATCCAGAGGGACTTCCAGGCTAGCAGGGATATTTCCTCTCCAGAACTCAAAACTATCAGGTTGGCAGCAGTGTTCCGGGCGCGCGCAACGAATGACAGCACGTTTCCAAGCGAAGCATGCTGCCGCAGCTTCAGTTTGTTCCATCACAGTCAACAGTTCACACGCGTCCGTCCCAACGTTTTTTTACGAACAACACGATCAGGATTTGTAGGGGTGACTTTGCGCAGGGCGAGGGGTGGTTTTTTATAGATGAGCGAAGAAAAGAACGAGCCTGCCCAGGGACAGAAAGGAGGCAACAGGTTTCTGGCGTTTGTCAAGAGAAAGATGCCAGCCGCCTCCGCGTCGTCAACAAGGGATGCGAATGATAAGCCGCTCTCCGAGTCGCTTCTCAACGCGTCGCCCTTCCTCATCAAAGTTCTCGAGCTTGTGAGTATTATTCCAACTAATTCCAGCATTAAACTGAGGTCTTAATTGATTTTTTGATCCATTAAATTGATGAAATCGATTGATCCTCGATTGATTCTAATTGTTTCAAAGTTGGGGGAGAAATATACATGAAGACTTTCTTCTCAATACAATGCCCTATCATTGTTTGATTATTCGATTCAATTCGATTTAATTTTGTTTGATTATATGTTTATTTTTTCTAATAATCGAAGTTCTTTTAAGATAGCTTAAATTGAAGCCTTTCTTGAGGTTACTGTTTTAAATCAATTCTTGGTTTTGATAAATTGTTTAATTAAATAATTCATGTACTCTGTAGAACACTGTGGAGTTCCTTCCTAATAACACAGTATTAATTTAATGAATACAATAGACGACACCGTCGTATTGTGAGTAAGATTTCAAGAATTCTTCAATAATCTAAATTGTAAGGAAACAAAGGCTAAACCGATCAAATAGGCTACTTATTCAGGGGAAACATAAAGTAGCCTATTGAAGTTCCTTCTGAATATGCTAATTATTCTCAAAATAGGTAGATTATACATATTCCTAACCAATGTTCTAGAGGTTTCTATTAACATTTCCTCAAATTTAGAACTTGTTTTCAGGTCTCACTACATTTTTTAAACATTCACTCATACTATTTATAACTATTTATATAACAACACACTATTTATATTATAACTTGAGTCACTTTTTCCCATTTCTTGTTAATGCCCTTTCTTTCTCGTTTTGCATGATTGTAGGACTTGCTTTCGTTTGAGATCCGAATAAATTTAATAGGTTGAAAAAATTGAAGACTTATTGAGCGGGAACATAAACAGTACACACTGTTTCTTATAATATAGCATGGATCATTCACACTAGGGATCATAGTGCATTGAAGCTTATGGGTATCTTCAAAATAAGCTTAGCTAGTTTGATTCGAAATAGCTTGAATTTGATTAGTAATTGAATTGAGAAGAGTTTATTTATTTATAAGAAGAATTTCGCAGACTGATCGCTGAATTATAGGGGAAAGTCACTTCAGTACCCGATTTATGACATAGACAGTTTTAAAATAACTTAGCAAATTTGATTACACCGAAATTGGAGATTCATCATTGGGGAAAAGGACTCAATTACGCCGTTTACGAGCAATTTCCTCATACTCCAGATAAAGCCCAAAAGCGAATGAACATCGATGTTACGTTGTATAGTATACAGCGTAACTACTGTTCTATGGTACTACTGTTCTGAAGGTTGACCGATCATACTGTTAATATATTTAGTTTTATTTGCCAAAAACAAAATACAAAAAAAAAGCTTTACAAAAAAAAATATATAAGTATATGCTACTGCACTTAAACCAAGATACATACATTTATTTAATTAGATATAATAACGAAATGATATCCTTTATATTATAAATAATAGTTATAAAAAGAAGATTCAATTTATGTTCACATGCATAAGTACACTATTGTATTATATTCACTATTGAGAAAGTAGCCAACACGTTTTTTTATCTATCGATAAAAAAAACTCTACTTTGTTAAACATTTCTGAGAATTTCTTCAGGGTTTATGTTCTTTTATGAACGTTGATGATTGAATACGATTTGACGTATTTCATATTTTCAATCAGGAATCATCAAAATTATTTATAAACACCGTCAAGAGTAATTGAAATGTCAAATGGTTATTAAAATAATTCAAATGTCAAGTGACAAAAAGCTCGGTGAAACATGTTGTTTTTCCATAACCTTTCTCTAGGAACCACATTCCTGCAAGGCATAATTTCATCAAGGACCTCCTTTCTCTTCAAGGTTGAACCTGCTCTAGTAGAACCTGTGTAATCTATCAATTCATTCTTCGGTGTTTTTGCTCTGGATTCCAACACTTCTCTACACAACAGTGTTTATAATCAATTTACTCTATTTCACACTCCATTTCTAGCTTCTTCTTCCCTTTCTTTTCTCAATATTTAGCTTTCTTGTGAATATCACATCACACATTTAAAAATAAATTATATGTAACACAATACATCAAACGATTAAACTACAAAAATCCACGCACGAATTCGTAAATACGCACACAAATACTTTGTTTAGGAATACGCAAATAAGCAAATACGCAGTAAGCTGAACAAAATACTGTATAAAGTGAGAGAGTTATAATAGTTTTTTAATAAATCGTGATCAAGCTTATTTATGTCAACGAGAGAATAATTTCCATCACAAGTTGATTGCCAGGGAAACTGGATTGAGATATTACAGAAAAAATGGCAGTATGTCATTAATCAAGCATAAATAAAATTATTTTTCCTCCTTCAACTATTTACTTCTCATAATTTTTTTCTTCTTCATCTACATATTTTTCTCTGTCTTCGTCTTGTACCTCTCCTCATCTTCCTATTAATTTATCATCATCATCATCATCATCATCATCATCTTCATCTTCTTCTTCTTCTTCTTCTTCTTCTTCTTCTTCTTCTTCTTCTTCTCTTCTTCTTCTTCTTCTTCTTCTTCTTCTTCTTCTTCTTCTTCTTATCTTCCTTCTAATATTTCTCTTCCTTTTCATCTTCTGGTACTTCTTAATCTTATTCTGGTCAACTTCATTTTCTCCTGTTAGTAAACTTCACCTATTCTACTTAAAACAATTCTTAAACAATTCCTTATGACCAGGGATCTGGGATTCACATCCAATTTTACTCTTCAACAATCCAATTTAGACCCATCAATCGATTGTGAGAATCAATCACCTACTAGCAACATGCCTCATCAAAGAAATGCTCTCCTACTTATCAACACAGCTAGCTGATTCCGAGCGAACAGGAATGCAATGATAATGGAATAATGCTGAAAAGTGGCCTTCAATCGAAGTTTCCAGGTGCGGAATGAAACCGTGAGAAGGCTGTCGCGCAAATTAGCATTTGTTCAATGGACTACTGAAAAAAATCTTTATTGATTCTAGTATTGTTGAACACCTTTTTGTGTTTATGGAATATTATTGAAAACAAACAATGCTGTTATCAATAGTTAAATAATTGGAGAGGCAAGTCTGATTCAGTAGACTAGAGGGCCTGGTGTTATAATAACATAATACAGTTTTTCTCACTGTTGTATCCTCTTTTATGGAAATAAGAGTTAATTAACTTCAAATTACATCACAATAATAATTAAAAAGTTAAATACAAAAAAATGTTCTTGTGGATTATGTTAAAATTGATTTCTCCCATTGATTCAATTTAGAATATCATAATTATACTTCTACACAAAACTATTGATCTCAAAATTCAAAATCGTAAAATATGCCAGGATGAGTGTGAATTGATCAATAATGTACTTCTATAAGTGTGACAATATTGTGCAATAATATAATGCAATGAGTGCTATCATGAATAAATTATGGTAAACATAGTATCATTTGATTTATTTATTTTATTTACACATAATTATTATGAAAATTACTGGGTCTTCAATCCAATACAATATTACAAATATTGTGCAATAACATGAGCTATCAAGAATTATAGTGAACATATTTTCATTTTATTCATTCATTTATTTCATGTCTTCTTCTTCTTCTGGCATTACAGCTCGATGTGAGCTTTAGCCTCTCGCACTAAAGCCCTCCACACATCACGGTCACATGCCTTTCGTCTCCATGCCACAACTCCCATTCTCCGGAGATCATCCTCCACTTCATCACTCCATCGATTGCGTGGCCTCCCTTGTTGTCTTCTACCCTCCATCCGGGCCTTATAAATTGCTTTTGGCATTCGTTGGTCCGCCATTCTCTCAACATGACCAGCCCAGCGCAATCTTTGTGATTTGATGAATCGTACCACATCCTCACCCCTTAGAATTTCATTTATTTCATCATTTGACCATCTCCTCCAGACTCCATTGTCATTGATGCCTCCATATATGCGCCTGTATTTCATCTACCTACAAATAATTATTATGAGAATTACTAGATTTTTAATTCTCCTTGAATCATATAATATCAATATCTAGTTTAATCATATCAAACTGGGGGTTTTCAACTCAATTTTCCAATTTGTCAGATCACTAGATACTAAAGGAAAACGTTCTTTATAATTCCTTGAACATGTCTCTTATGAACATCTTAGTATTGCTACCTGAGTATTCCACCAATTTGTTTCATTTTTCAACAATTTTTCAATCATTCTCCAAATCTGTCTCATTCGAAAGACACTCGGAACAGTATTCATTATTATTGTGTGACACATGTTAAGACAAATATTCCACACCCAACCATTCAGTAAAAGTAACTGATACTAGGAATAATCAGCAATAAATGATAGCAAACGATAACAAAATCAAAATCTCTAGATTGCGTTAAATGCAAAAGCAATGCAACAAGACTATCACATTTAAAACATCTGAAACTTTCAAGTTACAGAAGATTCACTTCAATCTGTTTGCATTCCTCATAAGTAGCATCATTGCTGCAATGCTGATAGCTCATTGATATAGTAAGATAGTGTGGAAGCGGACATTGGCATAGAAATGCACTGCACAGGTGACAACGGAAGGAATTCTTTCTCTTTGAAGCGAAAAAATGTCAATTACGGTACAAGAGGTGGATATGGTCTCTAAGTCACTACACTACGTACACTAACAGTGGCCTACAAGTGAGAAAGCTTTCACTACAAGTTTCCAATTGAGAAGGACATCTTAACCTGTCTTTTACTCTGGGTGAAGACTTTATTACAGTCAATACGAACTGTGAGCTATGCTATGAGCTAGTAACATTCATAGTATGACCAGAGTGGATAAATTTTGATCAAATCAGACAATAAATTGGAAATTCCTTTCAAGTTTTAGGTTGAGCTTATATTGACTATGTCATCATACTGTTTTCATTGTGATTGGTTGAATTGAACCTATAACAAATCTAATTGTTTATTCAATGTATTGTAATTTTATATTTTCATGTAATATTATTTTACTCTCCCTTCTGATTATATAAACAACCTGGATAAAATCATAGTATTAACATTTAGATATACATCAAAAACAAATAATGAATTATCAAAACACTGAAAGTTCAACATTGATCAAATCTTATTGGAAAATATGCTTTAACAATAATAATTTCTCTGATTGCTAATGAATTGCAACCAGAGGAATTTAATGACACAACATATGCATAATTATTACAACATACAAAAGTTGCTAATACTAAACTTAGTCCTAATTATGATACCCCACTAGAATAATATGTGTCGGGGTGATCATAATATTCTTTTATAAAACATAGTATGTTTGCCATCTCTCTTTCTTTCTCTTTTCATTCTTTCTCATTCTTTCACCCTTATTCCACTTATTCATAATTTTCTTTTATTAATATTATATAATTTCTTATTTCATCTTTTGTAGAATGACTCATATTGAATTTGTATTAGCAACTCTCACCTGCGCACAGGATTTTCCTTGCAGATGATTGGTTTTTTATATTTTTGCTGAAAGTTTTGTTTTTTGTATATTTATTGTCATAAAGAATTTTTGATTTGATAGCTTATGCTATCTCTTATCTATTTTTGCATTCAGTGAAAGATTAGTGAAGTCATCCCATCATTGAAAGCAAACTTAAAAGAGTCTCAAGATTAAATGGTGAAGAGTTCAAGCTCAAACATTCAAGAATTTTGAATAATCACGCAGTTAAAGTGAATAATAAACGAAGTTAAAGGTGTTTTAAAAATTAACTTGCCAGTTTATTGACTTCTCATTTTCTATCCAGAGAATTATCGTTGATATACAAACAAAATACTAAACTCAAGAAAGAGAAAATATTATGCCATCTAATTATAAAGTATTTCTACTCTTTCAAGTTACAAATGAATCACTTTAAATGTCTCTCTATTAAGATTGGCGAAGAAAGTGAGATGAAGTATCTAAACAGTCAGCTATCAAATAAATGAAAAGATGAAAGCTATTATGAATGAAGACACGAGAGCCCTGTCCTATCTGAACCATTAATTACACTGAATTTGGAATTAATTACTGTTATGATGAAAAGTGGGACTCCTTTTTCAATTCATCTGACTTCATTTGTTACTTCCTGGAGTAAGAATGATAATCATTCCTTGTACATAGTATGATAAACGTTCTTAATAAGTAGCAAGTTATCAGTTATGATTAATACTCTCGTGATTTGAATCGTGTTGATATAACATGGAACGTACAACGTTATTAACGATATCCCAGTACCAAGTATGAATTTAATAGTAAAGTTAATCGATTTCCTATCAAGAGGAACAGTTGATTGATAAACATATTTTTCTTTAGTTTTTTCAACATTACTTGTTCATCTTTTGGTTCTTAACCGTTTCGCATGATTTCCATAAAAAAGAATGTTCGTATGCTATGCTAGTTGATGCTCTAATCTTAGTAGACTTTGAATTTCACACAATTGGACACGACGAATTGGAATAAAATGAATTAGGGATCACATACTGGGAGTTAATACGTTTCAAGTACAGTGTTGATGAAACAGTAAGAAGAGGAATAAGAATTAAGGACTGAGAATTAAGAATAATTATTAAGAATTCCTTAATTATTAAGGAATGAGAATGAGAATAATTGTTTTTCAGTGCAAATTATGAGAATATACTAAGCTTTAAACTGGATTTGGATATCAAATTAATGGGATAAAACACTCGTCTAGCCACTGACACTGATATCTGGCTAAGAGCATGCAAGTAAGGTCTTGCACCGTTGCACCGGTAGTTTGTCTATTGTTGACTCATGTCTATGTATCTTTCCTTCTCTTCTAATCCACGTTATACTACAAACAATTACCACTGTTCTATCTAGATTCCTTTCTCACTCATCTCGAAACAGTTAAATAGGTTCTGAATTTTTCTCACTACTTTCAAACTTTTCCTCACCTTACTAAAGAATATTTACTCACAAATGCAAGAGTAGCTTGTATGTTACATTTTCACTTCTCAATTTTACAGATGTACAGTTTACTGCACTTCAATGCTCTGTAGCTCTATTACTTATCTATGATTCTTCCAGCCTCTTTCTCATTCCTTCTATCTATGATTAGCTGGAAGTGCTTTTCCATCTTCACTTACTTTCAAATGCATTCTTCCAATATTTTTTTAATTCTCAGCCGTAACCAGGGTCCGATCTATTGATGAGAAGAGAAGCTGGTAGGGGGGAGGGTACCATGTTCTCAAATAAAAAATTTTAGAATTGATAATACTAGAATAATTTCATGACCGATATTTTTAAAAACCTTTCTGTATATTGAGTTTTGATCAACGTTGACTGTATGAGATGTTACACACTCACTCATTCTACTAAATCTAAGCTGCTCCCAGCTTCATAATGAATAATATGAGTTGAAAAAAAGTAAATTCGTATGGCTTTTGTTGGTGGGGAGTCCCTTGCGGGAAGGTCCCACCGCCTGAATATATAATTTAAGCCGTCAATGGGTCTTACGACTGTCATACTTCAGCCGGGACCGACAGTTTAACGTGCCCATCCGATAACACGGGAGTGATCTGGTTAAAAAACTTTTGGTATTGAGAGGGTTTGAACCCGGGATCTCTGAGCTGCTACGCAAGCACTCTATCCACTAGACCACGGATCACTCCATAATAATTATGAGTTACGATACTTTCATTTTTCAAATCATCATGACCCTGTTAGAAATCCTAAAATACAAACTTCTGAAGATAATAATTATAGATTTGTAAATAATTCATAACTTAGAACATACTTCGAAAAGATACTAGACAAAATTATGCAGATTCATTTTTCAATCCAAACAACTAGCCCGATTCAATGTTAATTAGGCACAACACATTACTTCAATTTCCTGTTGCAAACATACAACCCCACTCCATACTTGAACGAAAGTCATGACTAAGACAAAAGTGAATTAAAACTAGAAATGGATTGGCAGACAACTCAGACAACTGAACGATGAATGTGAACGCAAAGGTTACAGAAGTTGTGAGTGCGCATCTATTAAGAATGTCACGCGACAAAAGGCAGATTAACAAATTATTGCTAAACATGCTTCGAGCTGAAAAAAAAATATTTAGGAAATCACGGAAAACAGGAATTCATAACTCTAGTATTCATAAGTCCAATATCACAGCAAATAGCATAAATGTAGAAAGAAAGATAGAATCTAGATAGATAGTTGTATTGATTAATGATTATTATGTGAGGAAGAAGTTGAAGTACGGTTTCATCAAAACTGTATCTTAACCTTAAAAAAAATATTTAATATTACAGATCAGTCGCATTATGCTTATCTTTGGTTCTAGAAATATACAAGAAAAAGTGAAAAATTATTCACGTGTGAAGAACTTTCAATTTCAAATTGGTGACTGGAGGATCTAAGAGACCGACAGAGAAAAAGAAAAATCGTCGTAATCTTGGTTTTCTTTCACAAAATCCTAGTGACCTTACAAAGTGATTTTGTGATTGGTCGCATGATCAGCAAGTCACTCCCTGTTTCTGACAGGACCACTCACTCCATCTCTCTCACTCTGTCTACCACTCTTTCTCAGTTACACGCACACTCTTCGATCCTCCATCTTTGTCTTTCTGATAGTCTTGCTCACTTCTCATCACCTCACTAGAAAGAGATTCCTGGAGAATTAGTCACGAACGACCAAGCGCCATTCATAGGTCAAACAAAGTTAAATGTTTGAAACTTTATGAGCCGACCAAATAAAACAAAACCAGAAATAAATGTTCGAGTTGACAAAGCGCTCTAATCAATGTTCTAGGGTCCTGAAGATATAATTGAATGAGACTGGAAATAGAGCATGAGAGGAAATGTTTAAGCATAAATAAAAGAGTGAAGAAAGTGGAGTTCTGAATAGAAAAAAGGCCACCTTACACCTTCCAAACTGATTCAAACGATTGATAACTGAGCAATAAGTTATTCTTCTTGACAATCAACATAATTGGGCATTGGTTCTGAAGACCCTAGAGCTCTTGAGTCGTTTGTTGAGAGGGTCTAAAAATTATTAAAGGAGAGTTTACCACCTTGTATTACATTATTATTCAATGATTTTATTCAGATGAATAAAAATGTGAATGTCATTAATATTAACAGTTGAGGAGGGGAAGTGGTCCAGGACCACTAAGCTTTAGATCTTTGTGTGGAAATTCCTTCTACAATAATAATCATTCAATCAAACTATTTTTTCATATACTTTAGTGGATCATTTTTTTTAATTAGATTGTATTATCAAGTAGAAAAGATTACATCGGCAAGTTAACCATTACATGATAGCTACGCAGTACTTGTACAAGTTCGCCAGTTCAGTTGTACTTTGACAGTAAACACAACTTCACTTGTTCTTCCACAAGTGAAACACGTCATCAAGTACTTATAAAGCAAGTTTTCTTATAAGATTGTAACATCATCCTTATTCTTAATAGAATAAGAACTCGTGTTCTTGTCACTTTCCTAGATGGGATAGATTCTTATCAAGTATACTATAAAGATTCATCCACTACATTAAATTAATTATTAACTGCTGAAGTTTGAATTTCCATCTTTGCAATGACTAAAACAAGGAAATGTGGTCTCTTCATATGGGTCCATATGATAAATTAATCACAAAATAACCATAAAAATCAAATAAGGTCTATGAAACTGAACATGCTGAACATGTACACAGGAAATGAGGCATTGGGCCATTAAAGGAAATGTGCGAATACGTATGGACTGATAACAGACATGATAATATATGCTTTTAATAGACATTGTGTACAGACATTAATGTACAGAGTGTATAAATTATGTAGAGCATACAACGTTCACATAGAGAGCAAAGAGCAAATACATTCCTCTTTAGTTTCAGTATGATGTTCTGCATCCAGAAACAATTTACTAAGCTTAAGTCCATCTATTTATCATTGGACGTTTGTTGTTGCAACATCCTTCAAGTCTAGAGTTCAAATTGATTTCTTCTGGCATTGTTACAGGTGGATAAACAGTTAAATTGTTTACAAGTTGGAAGAGTGTCCTTGAGGGCAGTGCTTAGCGTAAAATCATTATAAACTGACAGCATTCCTAATAAATAACATCAATGCATCTTATTCTAACAATGCTGACAGTCCAAAGTGGATCTTACAATAGAATTGAAGCACTGCGAAGACAAATGCTTGTAAATTTCCAACACGCTATGAATGTAAACTGCATTGGGGAAGATCAATTTACCGAGATTTCTGAGCAAGACTATATACATAGTATACTCCTGTGTACTTTAGTCAATAGAATATTTAGTCAATAGAATAGAATATGAACGGAACTTGACATACACATATGTTCATCATGTGTATGATAAGTTATGTGCAATCTAATAGAATCTATAAGGATTAAGTTATCAACATTTTCTTAATAACTTTGATGTAAACGCAGCTTTAGGCATAAAATAACTTACTGCACGATTAGACTTTTATATGTCTCACTTAGCTTCCAATACAGAGCTATACCAACATTTAGTAGAACTGAGGAGGATACAAAAATATTGTTAAAAATTCAAGTCCCCTAGTATGACTGTATGTCCATTTTCCTATTCTCTATGAAAGGAATATGATACATCCAGTCATGAAAAAATCTTAATATTCTGAAGATTATCTATGAGAACAGAGGATACCACCCTTCCAACTACAGTACAGAAACCACGCCATTCATCTAATCTACTCAATAAGATATCACACTAATAGCATAGAATAAAGATACCGTAAAATTGTTAACCATTAACTTGTATTATTTGCCGCTGTCAATACCCAAGTCAATCACCTGATCACCTCCCAAAAATTAAGTTAGCTAATTGATTTCTGAAAAACCTTGGAAAACCAAAACACAGCCTAATAATTCGCACCATTTATTGGAGAAGTGAAGCGATTTGCTAAGAGAATTAGGCCGATTTCTAAAACAATCAAATTATACACACTTTCCATCAGTTTAACCGCGTCTTCTGTTTCTTATGCTGCCGCCCACTACTGGTAGCTTACCTACTGTACTGATCGTAATCGAATTAGTCAAGGCCTGGTATAAAATTGCAAAGGATATTTTTAGATACAGAGTTATATAAAATGTTACATAAACCATAGTATTATTGTGTACATTATCGAATAAACCGTGGCTGAGCCGTAGAATTCAGGCTATACTAGGCTCTTGGAAAAGGTTAAACCTCTTGGAAAAGCGTCAAAATTGAAAGAATTTATTTACATTCCATAATCAGAGTTTACTGGTAGCTTCACTATGGAAGATAAATTATTGGCTTTCGAATCTAGAGTGAGCTCTAATTTATTCTAGTCAATATAATTCTTGAAAAAATGGTGGTGCTATAATGTCCTTGTTCCAACATCGTCAATAATCCAATTACTCTACATTCATTTTAATTGAAGACTGAGGTGTCTCTAACATACTTTGAGGAAAAGAGAGGGAGCAATTGAAAAGGATGCCTTGCAGTGGAATCCCCAGGGAAAGAGAAAAAGAGGAAGGCCAAGGATTTCATGGAGGCGAACAATAGACAGCGAGCTTGGGAAGGTGAAGAAGACATGGCGAGAGGTGAAAAGAATGGCGGAGGATAGAGATGGATGGCGGTTATTCGTGGATGCCCTATGCTCCAACCGGAGTTACAGGAATTAAGTCAAGTAAGTCAAGAGGTGTCTCTAAAATCAATCTTGATCTTTAAAAAATCTAGAAAGTTATTGAGGATTGAATAATGAAAAGTAAACTGAATAACATTTATACTGAGGGTGATGAGACGGATGATGATGGAAGATGATAAACCATACTAGAAAAAAAGGATTGAATCAAGAATGCAATACAATTTTGAAGAATACAGTTGTCAAAAACGTGAAACATGAGTTCTACTTGACAATAATTATTTCATTTAAAATATTTTGTATAACAAACTTCTCAATATTAATTTTATTATAAAATAAATACTCTATTCATTCATATGTATTACCTTGGATTTGTTAATTTT
The DNA here is from genome assembly GCF_014356525.2 of Nilaparvata lugens. NCBI lineage: Eukaryota > Metazoa > Arthropoda > Insecta > Hemiptera > Delphacidae > Nilaparvata > Nilaparvata lugens. The sequence continues at coordinate 12,789,044 of NC_052511.1, forward strand.
TCCTTTTCTTTTTTATTATGCTAATTTAAAATCATGAATCACATCTAGTTGATATAATTCATTGATATTTATTTTCTTTCTTGAACACATTTCGCTTAGTCACATTTCTTAACCTCCTTCTTCCTCCCCCTCCTCTGTGATGTTCTGATTTATAAAATATAATTAATGAATAAGATTTGAAACAGTATTCACAAGTTTCTGTAAGGTGCCTTCGAAATTTGTGTATTTCCCCGTACATTAGAAAGTAGGATGCCTTCTATAAGTAGTGTGTACTACCCAAAACCAATTCTTAGTTCTTGCTTTCCTAAGTCCTAATACATCACAAAGTGCATTACATTTCACACACCCACATGAGTCACCACTTCGCTAAAAGCCCTTTCAACCTCTTCCATGCACAATCACACATCAGACTAATCTTTCTCTGCATTTTAAAGTGTGCCATAAACACACATTCATTCTCACCATTTCAAAATGGAACATGAACACATTTTTGAGCAATTAACGAGTCCGCAAAGTACGAAAATCGATCGAGAGCTTTGTTCTTCCTGAATTCCTTCGGGAGAGAGAGAGGAAAATAGCACTGTGTCACGCACCGGCCGAAGAAGGCATTCACCTGTAAAGCACGTGCCTCTATTGCACCACGCACAAACAATAATCAGTTGATGCCATATTTTGAATATTGTATATACGTACATTAGGTAATATTGTAGTATATTACTATGGTTGATGCTTGTGCACCAAAAACAATGGCAACAAAGAAGCCTCTGCCTGCAGTCATGACTTGTGCGTCCATGTTTTTTTGTCAATTTGTTCAAAGGCAGGATAAGTTTGGTGAATGCGTGAATGGTAAACAACTATCGAGCACATGATTTCTCTACTAAATATTGTTTAATAGAATGCATTGTGCATGAACCGTAATTTATATGAAGGAACTGTATTATGAATAATACTGATCCTTTCATTTTCTAATAGCGATTTTCCAAAATTCTTATAGACTAAATTCTTTCTCCTCGACTAAATTCTCAATTCAAATATGAAAATCAACTAGATAATTAAAAAATTAAATTTCCAAGTATTATCTAGAAGTCTATAATATCATTGACAGTATTTCTGAAAATCTATTAAAGTTGTGACATTCACATTTGACTGATAGAAACAAATTGATCCTCAATATTGTAATATCGGATACTAGCAGGTAACCCGTGCTCCGCAAGTATCTACTAAAAAACTATACATGATGCGTCATTCGTAAATTTCCTATCCCGTACGTGTATAAGCCAATTCTTCCCTTTATTATATTATATGGATAAAGCCCAGTGATTCCTCCTGAGTTGTTATGAAAAAGTGTTAATGTTTAATCCACTACTGATATGAAATATTATTTCCGTTTCTCAGAGCTCTTAAATAACACTAAAACAAATCATCACTCAGTACAAGTTTAGAGGAATTATCTAGATTTCTGGAAGTGTATACAATGATCGAAGAATGCTTTTTATCTTTGATTTGTAATTTCTGGAAGTTTGCACAATGTTCGAAGAATACTTTTTATCTTTGATTTGTAATTTCTGGAAGTTTACACAATGTTCGAATAATACTTTTCATATTTTATTTGTGAACTATAGAATGTAGCTATACTTTATTCTGGACTGAACAACCAACAAGAAGCTCAATAGGAACCATAGTTTCATTTTTCAAGTTTATTGGTTCATGAAAGAAGGTGCAGTGAACTCAGCATTCAATTGAACTCGGGAGATGAAGCATGAACTTTGAACTCTGAACGGTGAAGGAGGAAGATAAAAGACAAGAAGCTTTGCTTAATTGACCACCAGAACAAGAGCCGACAGTGGAACAGACAAAGAAAAAACATAGAAAACCGATGAAGAGAACAGAGAAGAACAAAGAAAAAACGTCCCTTTCAAGTGCATCACTTGGTTCCAACAAAAAGAGCAATTAAATAAAATAATGTGACAGATCTTTGCAATAAGGTACAGTGTCACAATTACTGCAGTAAATTTTCTAATTTACTGAATGTTTCGGATGATTGCTGAGCTGGAAGGCTAATGCCAATTTAGCAACAGAAATGAGGACAACTGAAACGAATTAGGTCTTCAATCTACAGCAAATATTCCAAGTTCTTGATTTTTGTTTGTATTTCTCATTAAAATCTGTACCGATAACTAAAAAAAATAGCATTGATATCTCATTTTCAATCATAACAATAACTGACATTTATCAAGTTCGAATTGATTGATATATTATATTGAAAGCTTTATTTCTGTAACTTGATACATTTTATAAAATTAATTGGGAAACCACATTTGATCATTGATTTTTTTAAACCGGATTGATGAACCTTTTTGATGTAATATTATTTGCTCATGGAAAACTCTTTATATGTTTATTATTATACTCACTACCAAGTACTCTAAAGTATTCTTGCTGAATGATTTTCAAAATTAATTATAATTAGACTTTAATTATAGTTAATTATTTAATAAATTAGTCTCAAATTGATAAAAGTCTTTAAATGCTGAATAGTGAAGTCCTTGATAAAAATCTTTGCTGAATTGTGAAGTTATCTGAGGATTTGTATTTGAAGATTAGTTTAGCATTTAATATTACTTTCCTTTACATCGAATGAATCTAGGCTTTTGGAAGATCTAATTACATACGAACGAGCGATTGCTTATTATTATTGCTTCTTCTCAATAATAAGTAATTTTATTGATAATCCAATATTTAACTGGACAATGAGTAATTGAATTGTGAAGTAATGACAACTGATCTATGTGTAAACTTGATAGAGTAATCAGCTTGGACCTGCCAAAGATAGCTGTCAGGACGGATAAAATTTGAGAAAACCTAGTAAATTTACAAGTGGCATCTAAAATGGTAATTATTGAATCGATATACAAACGTTTAGATTCAATATACATACATATATTGATTTCAAGAATATGACTTTCTACTGAACGATGTTAGTATAATTCGTTATAGGATAGATAAAGAAGAATTACATATCATTTCAATTGTGGTAAATATGAGTACCTAAAATGAGTTGAAAAGTAATAAGTTAATTTTCAATTTTCTAACTATTTGTTTTAATTTCAGGTGTTAGCAGTATTGTGTCTCATTTTGATCTACGTTCCATTTGACAACCGCTTACAACAGAATGTGCATCATGGAGGAATCATTTACTCAGCCTACATATCAGCAATCATTATCAACAGCGTTCTCATTACGAACCATCTGCAAGGACAAAGGGTCCCTCAGAAACTTGTGAGTTCAGTCTATTCATTTTTTCTTGGTTCTGAAATATACAAACAATTTTACTAGATGTTCAACAAATTCAGACATCAAGATCTAATCAGCAATTCAAATGATTATTTAGCAGCTCTCATAGTTTTACTGTTGAGCCACAATCAAAAATTATTTATTAATGCAAATAGTAACTACATAAATGATAGAATATACCAACACCATCAGGTATATCAAATTAAGAATATTTCTTCAAATGTCTGAACTTTTTATTATTTCCATTATCAAGTTTGTTTAATATTATGGTAGAAAATGTTAATTTGAAATTGTCTTGAATCTCTGATGGGAAATTCTGTGCCTCATAAGTTGATATACAGTTTTCTACTTGCATTCCAAAGAATTTCTACAATAAATCAATTTCACAATACTACAAGCTGACACTCATACTGTAGTCAATACAATGACTCTCCTTGTACATTTGCAGTTGTACTATGGTTTTTCCAAGTTTTCAGCATATTAAAATACAATCAATTATAAAAATTGGATTAATACTGGGACTTTTTGTGTAGTTGAGAAGTTGATATTGTGGTAATTATTCATATTGAATGAAAAAGACTAAGAAATTTTCAAAAAACCACAGATTTATTGATACTTGGAAAATTTCAAGATTTTCTAAGTATCAATAAATCTGTGGTTTTTTGAAAATTTCTTAGTATTTTTCATTCAATACTTAAAACGAAATTTTAGAATTTTCTAAGTATCACTAAATCTGTGGTTTTTTGACAATTTCTTAGTCTTTTTCATTCAATACTGAGACTAATGGACTTTCTTTGATGATTCTGATTAGAATCCATTGTAATATTGGGAAGCTCTTCTCAAAAAACAAAATGGATGAGTTACATTTAACGCTCTATTGCTCCAAGCATAGTGATCACAGAAAAATACTTTATTTTTGATAAGTGAAAATAAACATCACAATTATTATATGGAAAATCATTCCACACAATATTTCAGCTTCCGAGCAAACAAAATCCAGCAGATGTAGAATATTTGCTTCCACTGTTTCATTTCTATTAACAATAGCCCATTATTTTTCTCGGGTTGTAAGGTTGCAACCATTCAATAGATTATTTTTCATGGTTAAGATTTACATACTCCACTCATTTTTCTCAGGTTTCATCTATCCACTATGTTATATTTTCTCCATGTCAATGGTCCAGATATTCCCTTTTCCTATCAATTCACATTTTTCGGTTGACCTATTCACCATATTCTATCTGTATGCAACTGTTGTAAACATATATCCACAATCTCCTCCATACATAGGCGTATATTTTCTAAATTAATATTTATTTCAAATCTTTTGCAGCTGTACACGTACTCAGTGATCCTCGGCCTGCTGTTCTTCATTGCCGGCTACGTAGTGCTCCACGATTGGTGGGCCCTCATGCACAGCCTCTACTTCCATCCGCCTAAGCTCTTCATGGACATGATGATTAGTTCGGGCGCATTCGCCATCATCAACTCCATCGCTTTCTTCGTGGATGTGTGGCTCACCTACCGCTATGGATGAGCTCAACACCTCACCAACATCTTCTACTCCCATCGAGAACGTCAATCAATCTACCTATGGTTTTTGGTAGAGTTCTGAATCAACCCAAAAGTATTGACATTGAGAAAAGATAGCATATAGAAAAACATAACACAAATATACTATCTGCTATAAATAAAAATATAAATTTTAATACCCTTTACAAATTATTTCGTCACATGATTCGGTCACTAATGCCATTCCAAGTCTTCACTTGACAAGTCTTGACTTGAAAATAAAGAACTTGACTTGACAAGTCTTGTCTTCACTTGACAAGTTTTGTCTTGACTTGACTTGGCAAGTCTTGACTTGAAAATGGCATTAGTAGCCGAAACATGTCGTGACGAAATAATTAGAAAAGGGTACTCAGATTTATATTTTTAATTATATTCAAAAGTAGCCCTAATGAAAAAAGACAATACTATCTGCTATATGCTTCTTTATGTAAAAGATATACTATCTCTATATGCTATCTTTTCTCTATGGTATTGTCAACCCATTAGTTGATTTTTTTGAACGATTTCTAGTTGATCAAGTCAACAAGAAATATTCACACGAGGAAGACTAAAATAATTACTAGATGTGTTCTGAATTCTAATATAATTAGTCGGTATTAAATAGTACTTTAAGAAGAATCATCTATCATCCCTTTAGATACAATTCGCTACATAAGTATAATTTACAAAACATTATTTTCCCAAAATTATGTCCAAACATTCAATTCGACCTAATAGTAGGAAATTATAGGCACTGAACAATAAATAATGTATTCAACAAACCTATCATGTTCCACACACCACACATAAAATATGAAATAGGTAGGTTTCATCATTTTTCCTGTTGTTGAATATCGTCAATTTTTTAACGTAATTTATTTATTATTGTATTCATTATTACATTCAGCATACACTTAGTCAATTATCAATAGTATATAGAGTTAAATTGATCATTCCAAATCCCATACACTTATTAATTATTTCTGCATTACATACTAGTAGGTTACATACTGGTAGGTTATGAACGAATTTAACATAAATTCACATATTTATAATTTATTTTTATGTAATTATTATTCATCAACACATCAGTATATTCAAAAGTGTGAAAGACTTTTAAGATGAATTGAATAGAAGGCACTAAAACGTTTGACCTTTAATCAATTTATTACATTAATATTATATTATTTCTGTACTAAGATATTTTTTCAAATATGATTCTTCCAATAGAAATTTACTCCTATGTATTGAATTTGAGAGGAATAAAGCAGCTTTCGCAAATCGAACAAATATTTAAATGCTTCAGATTTTTTATTATTCTATATGATTTGAATAGTATTATTTGAAATAATATTAGTAATTACATAATTTATTGTTGTAGAAGAGTTGTAGAGAATAATGATACTGTAACTTTATTATGTTTTTTCAATATAGCAATCGTTATTTTTATTTAAGGTTTTAGAACTACATCAATAATGAGACAAGTCAAAACTTCAGTTTACAATCGAAGAGGGCTACAGGAAAGCGATTTAAGAGAGAAAAATGCTAGTCTTTGTTTACAGAAATATTCAACAATGTCAATGATTTTCCAATATCATAGAATCTATTTATAAACCAAGAGGGGTCACAAGACATTGTATAATATGAAGTCGAAAAATCACGCCTTCAATGAACCTTTTCAAATGTACCGTTGTCAAAGATGCTTTGGCGTTTGCTTCAAAAAGTTCAACACGTATGCTGAATAACCAATAACAATGAAGTAGAAACTAAAAAAATTGACAAATTAATAAAAACAAAAATCAACAATACCAACGAAAAGAATTCTACCATTGTGATTAAGTTTGAGAATTCATGATTAAAAACATGTACGCGATGATAATTTTTTGTATCTTTCTTATAGATAAGAATTTTACTACAGTAGTTTATATAATATTTCTATCATTTATCGCATTCTTTTAAAGGTTTCAAATTATGTTCTTAATATACATCAAATGGCAGAATTAGAAACTGATGACCTATAGACCTTTACATGATTAAATTTCAATGCCAGATAACATAATTTTCGGCTTTTAAATTCTAATATTTAAGATGTACTTTTGTAGGTTAAGCTGCGTCAGAAATTTGGGAATAGAAATATGATACGATAAGTATCATAAGTAAATGATAATTATCATAAGTATATGATAAGTAAAAATATGATACGATGTTTAAACTTTTTTTATCTTATACTATGCTGGAAAAGATATTCTGATCACAATCGGAATAATCACGGATGTAAACATGAATTATGCAGCGAAATTTTAATAATGAATAGGCTAATTTGATTCAATTCAAAACTACAATTTATCTCTGTTTTCCAGGGTTATTTTGAAACTGAGTATCAAGCATAAGAAATATACTATTTTTAACTGATGATTCGTAAGTAAAAAGCCTGAAATTAATTTTGAAAACCATAAGTTGGTATTAAAGTGAGTTCAAGTCGAACAGATAGATTGGAAATTCTTCAATTCTAAATTGAATGTTGTACTTATTGAATTTGTAAGTTTCAATAAAATTATTGATAAGTAACTAATTTTCTAGGTCAAATTACTGTCGAAAATAAATTTAAAAAATTCCACAAAGTAGTTTCAAGTTGATAATCGATGTACAATAATTATAATATAATATAGTGTACAATAATCCTATAATATTATGTCTCTTACATCTCGATATCTAAAATCTCTATGAACTATTCCATTTTGTATGATTATGATTTCCTAGTACAAATACAGCTACCAAAGATGACTGTAAAAATTATTATTTTAGGGTTTGTTGAAAGGATTTAAAATAACGAACATGGAAGCTATAGGCTATGGAAGCTACATGCTTAGCTGTAGGCTAGTATTAATTAATAACAAACATTATGCAGATAAGTGGTTAAGGTTGATCATAAATAATTCAGTAGCTGCAGTGAATTAAAGAGAGCTGGGCTGGCATCTATATCAATAATTAATATCATCCGTCCACAATAACCAATTCTATGAATGAGAAGCTTGTGTTCAACTTACAGTTATTAAACCTATAAAAGGTAAAGCAATACCTATAAGTATTCTATTGATTAAACGGTAAAACAGTCGAAGTATTCTAGAAAGTCTGAAGGGCGTTGTCAATTGTAATAGAAAACCTTTTCCAAGAACTCATGATCTCATAAACAATACAGAGTTCAAAGTAAGTATTAACATATATTTTACTGTAAAATTATAGGTTTGCAGACTTTTTTGTAGTGTAATTCAACTAAGCCTTTATAAAGTGAATTTCATTCAAAGAAAGCTTTAACTGTCAGATCTTTTTAATGGGAAGCTTTCGTTTTCCGTTTATGAAGCATTGATTCTATTAAAAAAGAATTCGGCAGTTTCAAATAAGCCTCACATCAGCTAGTCAAACATCCATCAAGGATAGGCACTCGAAGAAGAATATCATCTACTTTAAATTGAAATTGATGTATGAAATCTATGAGAAAATAGTAGAAACCTTAAAGAGGACAATTGTTATCAATCCATTGTCAGTTTTTGTGTTAAATTAGATTTCAACTTAAAACACTCAAACGTTTTCAGCTGATACTTATCATACTTAAATTTTGAGTTACCAATACTTTACAATATCAAGTATTGGTACCTCAAAATATGAGTTATAACTCCCGTCAACACAGATTAAAAAAAGATCAGCGATTCTCCGTCTTATGCAAAGGCATACCTGTAAAACCTGCTCCATGAAAGCCTAAAACTACTGAACAACAATAAGGTGTTAGCGCGATACTAGCAGTATTCAATGGACCGGCCTTACTACACTATCGCCGAATTTGTTGAGGAGCATACCTATGCACACCTCAGATACCTTTGCCCTACAATATAAGGATACAAGGTCCCTACAATATAAGGATATAACACGAACAATTTCGATCAAATGCAATTCAAGATGGCGGCTAAAATGACGAAAATGTTGTCAAAAACAGGGGTTTTCGCAATTTCTTTGAAACGGCTCCAACGATTTTGATTAAATTCATGCCTAAAATAGTCATTGATAAACTCTATCAACTGCCAAAAGTCCCATATCTGTAAAAATGTCAGGAGCTCCACCCCATCTATGCAAAATTTGATTTTAGATTCCCAACTATCAGGCTTCAGATACAATTCAAACAAAAAATTTCAAGAGGAAAAGATTGAGCATGAAAATCTCTACACTTAATGCTCAGTAACATTTTCACCCAAAACTGAAAATAAGCTCGAAATTCGAGAAAATGCGATTATCCAATTGCAAGCAGTTGACAAATGTTGATTCTATAAATGATTCACTATGAAGAGATGGCAGACCTCGTATTGTCTCCAGTGCTATTGTCCTGTAACCAGCTGGCTCAGATCTTTGTTTATAAGTAGACTTGAGATGCGCGTGAACACTAGCGTCAGGTGATCAATTTTCATAACGGCAAGGAAAGTTGTGTGAGTGCTCCACACCAGATTTTTTTAGTGTGTACCTTGAATGTTGCCATTATAAAAATTGAAGAGGAAACAATTAAAACATTGATCATGTACGAAAAACAACATCTATTAAATGCTGTCCGTTTTTGTCCATACACTCCTGTAGACGTTGTGAGAAGTTGTCCATACTCCTCTGAAGCATTGCACGTGGTACCGCTCGAATTTCTTGGGTTTTTGTTTTACTCAGGCCTTTAAGGGTTCGTGGTTTGTTCATAAACTTGCTTTTAGGTAGCCCCATAAAACTTTGTAATTATTGGCCTTTAGTTTTCTCGAGAAAACGGTCCAAGCGTCACTATCAATACGGATCGTTACCTAACGATTCTGCGTGAATTTTTCTGCCAAATTGAGAAGACGACACATCAATGTTAATAGTGTATGGTTTCAACAAGATGGGGCGACATGCCATACATCGAGAGCAGCTATGGAATTTCTAAGGCAGACCTTCCCTGGACGCCTCATTTCGTTGCGTGGAGATGTGGAGTGGCCTCCTCGGTCACCGGACCTGTCACCTTGTGACTATTTTTTATGGGGCTACCTAAAAGCACGTTTATGAACAAACCACGAACCCTTGAAGCCCTGAGTGAAACAATACCACAAGAATTTCGAACAGTACCACGTGCAATGCTTCAGAGGAATGTGGACAACTTCTCACAACGTCTACAGGAGTGTATGGACAAAAGCGGGTAGCATTTAGGCCTAACAGATGTTATTTTTCGTACGTGGTCAGTTTTAATTTTTTCCTCTTTATTTTTTATAATAGCAACATCCAAGTTACACATTAAAAAATAAATTTTGAGTTTCTTTTAGAAATGAGTGAGTAACTGTTATCTCAAATCATCCATACCTCCTTGCCCAACTCTGTATAACAAAGTGGTTCAAAAAAGAGATAGAAACAATTCACTTTTGAAATACTTAGAAATTGTGTTTAGAGAAAAACCCTAAATTTTCCAGGGGAGTACCACCGCCTCCTCCTGGGCGGTATGGAATACCAGACACCACTGTATTTTAACAGAATAATATTATTCAACATTTTCACTCAATTACGATATTAGGGAGAGATCAGAATGTATTTCAGAAGATGGGACAGATTTATAACTAAACACAATAAGCTATTAATGTGTCCTATGTCAGTACCGTATGACAAAATTTTGTGGCACTATTCGATTTTTCAACAAGTCACAAAATCAAAGGTATTTTTCTCTGTGCACTGTGCCACAGTCTTCAATTTACTGAATTGTTCTGAAAGAGCTCTGCTCTATATACGATATTTGTCAAAAAAAAAACAAAGATGGGTTTAGGCAATATTTTTCAAGAAATCTGCTAGGTCCAATCATAATTAAATCAAGTAATTTTTTATTTCTTCCTTAAGCCTAATATGGTACGCAATAATTTGGAAAGGGTGTGGGATGATTACATAATAATTGTTATGGCAGTGGGCTTTGTTAAGACTTTGAATGTTTCATAAAACTAAAGTTATACGATAGGGCATACACATAACAATACAAGGAATAATATATTAGTTGATTCAAAATAAAAAGATTTATAATTTAATACCGTAGGCTAAAGTAATTGAGCAATACTAAGGATACTGTATGGTAAGTTAGTAAAGTAAGATAAAATAATACTTGAATATACTAGTTGACTATGATATTTTGTTGATCAATCAACTAAAAAAATACCAATACAATCTAATATTAAAAGGTAAAAATACTCAACTATTAATAGATTCTTAGCATTTACCTTTTGAGCTTGAGCAAGATTAACCCAAAGTTGTCTCCATGTCCTAAACTTTTTCATGTCACTAAAATTATATTGCATCTCCACGGAAGCATATCTGGTAGACAACGGAGAACAATATTCATGATATTTTGAGTCAGACATTTTAACTATTTAGTAAATAACAAAACAACTAAAGAACACACAAATTACAAAAATAAAGATTTGATGTTATAACCTAGAAACTTTTCATTCAAAAGAACGTTCAAACGCGTGCGAAGTGCGAGCCGAACCGATGCTGCCATCTACATACAGCTGACTATTTTTGGAAGCTTTTCTATGACGTAAACAGTGACGCGGTTTAATTCGAACGTAGTAATTGATAAGCATGTAGGCCTAAAGATAATAAACTACAGTACTTCGTTATTGATAATATAATCTGTTGAAATACAAACTGTCCAAATAATTTTTGGGGGATAAAAACAAATACTTACTGAAAGCCATTGATCGAAACTCAGCAGTCTAGCTATGGCAGTCAAATTATGTCAAAGAACGGTGTTTCATTTTATACGGTAGGGTAGGCTATCCTACACAATATACCGGTACTAAATAGAGTACTGAGTACTGTACTGTGATTGATTAATATTTATGCATATAAATTGATGACATTTTATTTACTCAGGACCAGTTGCACAAATACCGGTTAAATTTTAACCGTGATTAACTTCATGAGAAACAATCAGAATAAACTTTTTTGGAAAGACGGCTTCTCTGATTATTTTGTTCTCGTTGAATTAATCACGATTGAAATATTTAACCAGCTTTTGTACAACTGGCAGTTACAATACTGCAATAGTTAAAATTGTATACTTAGTTCCGGTTGCACAAAAGCCAGTTAAATTTTAATCGTGTTTAATTCCACGAGAACCAATCAGAGCAGCTGTCGTTTCAAAAAAGCCTTCTTTGGATTGGTTCTCGTGGAATTAATCTATTTAGCCGATTAAAATTTAACCGGCTTTTGTGCAACCGGGCCGGAATGCAGGAATGCGGTGGACCAGTGAAGGTTCTATATTAACAAAACCATCCAAAGCAAACCGAATTTTGTACGGTACCGAGTCGGTGAAGGGGAATTTTGTCTAGGTAATTTAAAAAGAAAGAGAGAAGTAACAAATAATATATTATTAACGAGTCGCTCGTTATTACAATATTTTGAAAAATTAAATAATTTGGATCATTTATATGATGAATTTCACTAAATCAGGTGCGGTTCTTCAGACTCATAAATAAAAACTGAAATTTTTCCGATTCCACAGTACTAATTACTTTAAAAAAAATTAAGTTTGGCTATTATATTCTGATTGACACTGAAGAGGGGCCGCCCATAACTATAAATCCGCCAGTGATATATATTATTCAAACTCACTTCTCCTTGAAACTTGAATGAAGAAGTGAAATGTTGAAGCTGCAATGAACCTCTAGGCACATATTATAAGACTTTTGATAAAGAGTCATTTTTGAATCAATTATTGTCAATGGGAGATTAACTATGGAAAAAGTATTATTTGTGCCAATATAATCAAGCTTAAAAAATAATAAATTTATATTGTAAAATTAATCCATCTTCATTGAAGAAATGAAAGACCAAGGTCATTCTATCAGAATGAGAAACTGGGTACCATACTGTAGTATATGAATAGGAAAATACATCTATAATATAGTTTTCCAGGCCTGTATATTGGCAACAGACTGAATATTCATTCATCATCCAAAGCCACCCAATTTGTAGGTGAAACTTTTCATTAAAAAATGTGTTATATTATTTTTGGCTGAACGCAGAGGTGCCCACAGACGGCGAGGGTATACCTTTTATTTGTAGGGGTGGGGGGGGCTAGTAGGTACTAGCTTTTGCGTATTTAGGGGGGGGGGTGCGTGCATACTTGACTTTGAGCGGTCTCCCTCCGCCCTTCATTGGCTTAGACCTGTTGTAAATTCCATAGTTCCATACAATACCATTATATTAGCCTACTGATAATAAAATATACTCTAATGTGTTATTATTTTATTGCCAATTAATTAGAGGCACAATCTCTCAATGAATAACATTAAAAAATACATTATCAAGAGAAAATAAGAATAAGTTACAAGCATTAATGTATACGACATGTATTTTATAACTTCATTTTGCCTATTATTCAATAGCCCAACTAGTTGCATCTTGTGAACAGATCTCCTATATCCAGAAAACAACACAAGAAGCCCAGACAGTATGAGCATTTACAAAAATAATATATTCCAAGCACCTACGCAACCAATCTCTACAAAATCTACTTAATGATAATAGCCTTCATAAATTTGTATACGTAAGAACATAGTAGGCTACTCAAGGAATTGACTCATTACCTTTCAAAATACAACACCCCGATAATAGATAAACTAACAAGTCAAATACTCAGGCATGAGAAGTTATACAACATAAATGAATGTTTGAAATAGTATACATACAACATATTAAGTGAATGAGACTACTGTTCATTGACATTGAAAGTCATTGAGGGAAAATAAAAGAATAAAGCAGCAGTTTGTCTGAGAACATTAGAATTCGACAAGCTGCCTCTGCCTCATTACAATGTTTAGGCATAAACAGGACATTCAAATAGGATGTCAATTATGAGGAGTTCAAAAAAGTCATTGTTGGATTTGAAGGAGACTCATTATATCATTATTTATTCAACTTACATTATTATTTCTCAATCTTATCTGTACTAGGTAACTTATTTGAATTAGTGATAGTCAAAGAGTAAGAGAGCCAGAGTCACGTAAAAATGTACATCTTAAGGACAAATATGTAAGGACGTTGTTCATTATGGAATAATGTTCATTACTCCGTGGTGTAAGGATTTGATAGAGCAGTGAAATCAGAAAAATGTTACAATTCATTAATAACAATATCTGAAAGTTCAGATCTGGTAAGAATAACCAATAAAAATCGAAGGTAACCAAAAGAAACACTCTTATGATAATGGTCGCTACCTACCTTAAAAGTAAAGTACAGTAGTACTAGACTCTAGTAGCCTATTTTAGCACATACTTTAGTACAAAGACTAAATTATACTCTCTTATCTATGATAGTAAAAATGCCTCTTTTCTGCATGAGAATGAGCGTTTTGGATTACCGTATTTTTTAGCAACATGGTCACTTTAAAAATCACCTTTGCAGATATAATTCTAGTAAAAAAATGGAAGTGAATAAATTTATCAATATTGTATATTGGAAGTTCAAAGTTTTACTAAAAAGCATGACATTTTCTCTATCCATTTCAAGTCTCCATTTATATATCATACATAATTGTTTTCCTCTTATGTTGGCTAAAGGTCTCTTCACCTTTTAGCTAAGCTACGCTGAAATACGCCCCATCTCCCAACGTTAAATCCAAGCTACGAATCTGTCCCGTTCACATCAGCGTAGTGTAGCTTTCAATATTGGTAGATAGGATATGTCTGCTTCCGAAAACGCGTATTTTAGCGTAGCGTAGCTATAGTGAGGTCCACGTTATAATGGCAGTAGATAAATATAGAAGAATAGCGATGCCGATTCTCTGCATTAATTAATTATATTTCTACACTGTCAAAAACATAATTGGCATCGTTGTGGATCTAGAAAAGTATAGTACCATCGGCTTTGTCGAATGATAGACAAGTATAGCAAAACTAAAGTTGATCAAATACTGTCATTATAACGTGGACATCACTATAAGTGTAAAGAGACATTGAGGAAGTTATTTTACCATGTTCCAATAAGTCTACAGATGGAAATTTATGAGAAGATGCATTTATTCAAATGCTAATGGATCAATAATTATTATTATTAAACGAAAAGCCCAATTGAATGCTGTAAATCACCTCAAAGAATTCTACTAATGCAAATAATGGTAACAGGGTTAACAGATGGATAACAATTTGATGAGTGCTACTATTTTTGGGGTGATTTACAGCATTTAATAGGAATTTTCGTTTAATAATAATTTTTCCAATAAAATATAAATTCCGATAGATGAATTAACAATCAACTGTGAGAAAAGGAAGATGTTATATGACATTGACAAAACTGGGAATTCGATGTTCACAGTCCAGATTATGACCATCCACCAACACCCTTCAAGAATACCAACAATTACAATGGATAGATCGACAACGAAGACGGTACAACGAAAACGAAACTACTATTCAGATAATAGCTGACAAGAGCATGAGTAAGTAGAATGTCTACGCGTACAACTTATTATTTTAATGATAGTTTCCTTGGAATAGAATAACAATAACAAGAGTCGCGGCGCAGGATGATGTGGGAAAATAGGTGCTGTGAGATAGAGGTGGACCCACTTTAAATTGTCAGCATTCGGTGCCTATAACACCTAAGTTTCCCGTTCAACCAATGCTGAAAGGTTGAAGTAAGTCTTACTAGAGTATCTCACTGTCAGAATAACTTATACAGAACGCAAACGTTTCCTATTCTTTAAATGCTGACACTTTGATGTGAGGCGCACTAGGCAGTTTCGTAACGTGTCCTAGGGTCCGTCCTTAGCGCATAGGGGGAGCTCAACCTTCGCCGCTTCAAGCCGATCGCTCCTTCAGTTCAGTTGTAGTTGTCAGTCTAGTTGGGTGAAGGCAGTTTTCAGTTTAGAAGCGCGCCACTGATAAGAGGTGTGTTATCTGTCGCACTTTCCCTGGCAGTTGAATGCAGTAATGCGTTTGTGTCAAGTTGTGTGTGTGAGACTACTTGTGTGTTGGATTGTCCTGTCTGAGGATGGCCTGTGACCTAGTTGCACTTTTGAAAAGTTGTGAGCTGGTGAGTAGGGTTTTTCAACTTTTTCTTTCATCCGTTAATGAAATTGAGCTTGATTTTTTATAAAATGATTATAGTGGGAGGAACTGTAAGACACCAATCGTGTGTAAGCCCTATATCACAATTATTTGAAGTACATATAATAATATTTTAGTCTACTACAGAAACTACTTGTATTTCTCAGTTAATACTAGAATTTACTTACTTTTTGTCAGTGCATTAATATTATTCTTATCAAAATTATCAATTGTATCCTATTGTCCATAAATAAATAAAACAAAATGACCAACTCTTCTCGCATTGCATTAATATATTCATATGAGAACAATATTCACATCACTTAATATATTAATGGGAAATTAATGACTGCATAACTGAGAAAAAAAGATAAGTGAATTATCAAACAATAAACTAGAGGAAGAAAGCACTTGAAAAAAAACAATCAAAAATCTTTTCAGTATTATAGTGCAATGATTCATTTTTTATGGTTCAATAGGATGCACATGATTTCTTCCTGCGAGTAATTCCAAAATAAGTCAGTTATTATTGATATAAATTACTTTTCTGTATCCTTGATTATTTTCTGAATTGTATTTATCATGAAATAGATCATTATAGTCAAATTATTTTTTTTACTGGCAGTGCCAACATTGAGATGAATTTAATTTTTTTCTATTCTTGTATTTATAGTTCTCTTATAATTCTGTAATATGAAGTAGGTACCTCTATTTTATGAATCAATTTCAATTAACAAGACATTTGTGACCTCTGATTTCTCATTTTCATGACATCTTTTGAACTAACAATAATTAAATAACAGCAATACAGCATTATTTCCTCAAAATTGAAATAGGTAATACATTTGAACATGGTGGAGTTTTGAAAAACATGATTTTGAAGATTAGGATTACGGTAGATTGATAGATTAGCAGGTGTTGTGTGCCATATTGTAAAATTGATTTGAGATTTGTTTTATGATTCTTGTATACGGTACCCATCATACTTGGGAGTACTGTGCTGAGGATCTTCATCTTCCGCTTGAAGCAATAAGGAGCTAAAATTAACACGAAGTTTCATCTTGACAATTAAAACAATAATACAGCATGAGATGAAAACTCTACTGTAGTTTGTATATCCTTGATCACTATGTAGAATAAAACAACATTTAATCAGTGGAAAATGAAGAATTTGTTCAATAATTTTGTTTTTTAAAAATATAACACAACTTAATCGTAATGCCTCCCACTGAAACAATCCTTGAAAATCGTGTAAATAAATATCCACCTGACAAATTTGGTAAACAAAACTCTCTTATTTAATAATTCCATGAACGTATGAAGGTTGTAAGAATGTAATAATACAAGGCATTGTCCTGAATAAAACAACAAAACTATAGAATTCTTGAGTCTGATATTATTGTTAACTAAGTTACTTGTTTTAATATGTGACTCAGATGAATGTAATGAGATAATGCAAATTTCTAATATCTTTCTGTGTCAACATTCAAAACATCAACTGGTCAGCATTGCGCAATCGTAACTAGTGCATGATGTTCTAAGCCTAGGCACTAGCTTCCTGACAGGGACAAAGTCCATGAGAACTTGAAAAGTCCTTCAAAGAATGTAATTCTTGCATGGAAATGGATTATTATTCATTCATTTTTAAATAAGAAAGGGCTGCACTGAGCAAAGGCTTTCGCTAATAATAAAACAATGGTTTGAAGTTTATTTGAAGATAGAACTACATTAAAATGATCAATTCATTTATTTATAATTATTAATAAACGAGAATCCATTTATTTATTTAGTGAATGAGACAAACACTACAAAATATTATCCAGAAAAAAGAAACCGGCATTGCCCAAAACTTTTTCTATACCTTGATTTTGTCTCAAAATGAGTCCAAATATTTAGTACCGGTAGATTATATTTTTAATCGCGAGCTCACACTGCAACTATAAAATTTACCACTATAACCAGGGAATAATTTTGTGTTTCCAATTAAACAAATAATAGTAGGCCTACTGGAGATTTAAAAATAGTGGTGTTAAAATTCCTTTTTTATTGATAAGGACTTGAGCCAAATCTAATCACCTTATTATAATATGATAAATCATAATTTACTAATGTGTAACAATATATTAATTAAATTGCTCTACCTTTGAGTAGTGTAGAAGGTTGAACAGCCCCTAAAAAGCAATATGTTTTTACTTATCCAAACCCATTACTAATTTGAGTCGATCTATAAAGTGAAGCTCTTATAGCTAGAGAGGTTTGGAGATAAGAGATGATATTGGAATGGTAACTTGAACATTTTCGGGAAGAAATATTGGTGAGTCAACCTTCAATCAATTGGAAGCATAAATTTATATATCAAGTTGAATAATACAATGAAAACTATACTGTATGCGCGTTATTTATTTCATTTGTTACTAAATGAAATTAGTTTGGAAACAAATTTCAAGACGATATGCTAATAAATGAAAGAAAATACAGTACGAAGATTCGTGATAAAGTTAGTTATTGAGACAAAATATGGATCTCTAATGACGTTACACTTCATCAAACCTGGCCAGACTAATTATTTTGTAATTGCATGATTGCATCCTGTGAACCAAACATAAAAAGAAGAAATAAATAACCTTGAACTACCTATCGCTCTCAAAACAACAATGTAAGGATAACGATAAGGTCTGAGCACACATTTTAATTTCAGAATGATATGAAACCTTAAACAGCAAGCACATACCAATTTGACTTATCCTAAAGTTGTTTGCGAATTAAGAATTAAGTCATCATTTAAGTTACGTAAGTAACATAACCTCTAGACTGTGTATTCCAAATTAAGGTTTGAAGCAGTTTTGTACAAATGCCTGTTGTTTTTACCTGAATTGTATTTGCATATGAATAAATGACTATAGTTGGAATATATTCAATAACTATAGTTGGATTAGACCTATGAGTATCCTAAACAACCAAAAAATTTATATTATGATAAACTTAACATACTTAGGTACCAGTACTGTAGGATTCCATAAAAATAATGTACTTGTGTCAACTTAAAGTGTATTATTCAATACCTTCTACCTCGATATTACCTTTTTCACTAAAATGTATTTATTCATCTTTGTTATTATCTATTTATTTATTTATTGCTGTCTTGCATTCATTTATAAGTTGGGAATAAAATTAGCCAATACAAAAATATTGATGAATTTAATACAATAAAATTTTATACAATTTTTTATCATTAATTGATTAATAGTAATAATAATTAAAAATGTTAATTACATTTACTATACTATCAAGATTGAAAATATAAATGCAGTTATATCCAAAGTACAAAAAGTGAAGATATTCTAGTTGAAATAATTGATATTGATTAAAAAGTAATTATCTAACCACAATACAAGAGTCACCTCAAATCGAAAACCAATATAATTAAATTCAATGAAATAGATGAAAAAAATCACCTTAATTGGAGAACCAATAAATAGGTAACTATTGTCTTTTGAAATATTGGTAAAAATAAAAATCATATTAGCTGTCAGAACTAGCACTAACAATCAATCATCATTTAATTAAACGCGCAATTCTGTTATCTCAGGGCAAAGGATCTGTGACAACGCAAAATGTCTGCTTTAAAAAACGTAGCTAAATAAATCGGACCTCACATTAATCTTTTTTACTCTTAAATGTTCCACACAGCTAATTAGAAGTTTCTATTTGTGCTAGCACTTCGCAAATTCCTTCCGGACAGAGATCGCCATTCATCAATGTGATTATTGACTACATAACAAACACAAGTGTAAGCCTTGACTCATGTAAAACAAAACTAAAAATAAAAGAATGCATTCAACAGGTTGGAAAAAATCTACGTGACCGAGTTATAGCAAAGGACTTGTTACTTCTTTTGATTTAAACGGCGGCCCTGTCAAATGAATTGTGTGCGAACTACATGAAGAAGAAGAAGAAGAGAAGAAAGAGAAAGAGTGAATGAGAAGAGCGTCAAAGAGGAACAACTAATATGACCTTGACGATGATTGTAGATAGCATTCAAATTGTGGGAATATTCCTTCTCATTATTCTTCGTGTTCTCCGAAAGGTACTTCCATGTGTAGTCGATGCTGTAATAATGTGTTATGCGTCACCTTTTTATTATTAATTTTAGGTATAGCCTATTTGTCATGTAACTGCTCCAATATAAAATACGATTTGATTACATCCTTGATGATCCGAAAAGAGGCTTCACAGTATAAATGAAATAGATAATCAAAGAATTTGTGTTCTGTTCTTGACCACTGAAATATCATTATTGTTGATGTTTACAACCTGTTGCGCATGTAAAACTTGTGAAATAGGATGTAGCAGATTCACGTTTTACAATGAACATGATTATTGATGATTCATGTTTATGATTTTTTCAAAGCCAAAGAACTAAACATATTTACTGAGAGAATAAGTAAAGCTTTCATCCAAGCCTCCACTCATAGTTTGTAGCAACTAGAGCCTAATAAAATAAAAAAATACGGTGCAATTGAGAAGAAAATTCTATAGACCAATAAGAAATGTAGAATTCAATATTACTCCTAAAATGTATATTACTTGTGAGGGAAATAATAAATCTATGTAAATGGCAAGGCAAATTAATTGAATGTGACCAACAGATAAATGAAGATAGGTTTATAATAAAATTGATAAGGAGAAGTTATTAAATTTATTTAATGTTGAATATTATTTTAATAGTATAAACAAAACAAGAGGAATAATTAGGAAAAAAGGATATGGATCAGGAGAAATAACTTTTCAACATACTCTCAGAAGAGTTGATCTTGATCTCATTGTAGTCAGTGTAGATAAAAAAGTTTTTTCTCATGTACTGTAATTGAATTGAATATTGAAATAGTACCTACACAAATTGTAATTTGATGAGAAACCTTAACTTTTTTATACGGTGTCTATAGCTCCATCTTTTGAAAGTCTACAATTCTGTAAGAATGTTAATTATTGATACCGTAACCGTGATCCATTACCACCTACTAATTGATTATCAATTTTCGCTTTAATACATGAATAAATCCGAGATTAAACTTTTCTCTAAACTAGCTCTAAATAGTAGAGATAAGTTCTTTTTGCAGCATCAAACCAAATAGGAATGTAAGTAGGAAGCTCTCTATTATTCCTCACCGATAGTATTTATTTGGGAATGCAATAGATCAGCTATTTCTGCTGCACACTAGATCCAAATTAATTGAAATTAGCAATCGTAGAAATGGAAGAAGTAACCTTGCGCCTTGATCCGAGAGCAGAGCTTGGTTAAGAAAACATAACACTAAGTCCCAATAAAATTAACCGGTTACATAGATACGAAACTTTGTTAACTGAGATAGGTACTT
Source organism: Nilaparvata lugens (assembly GCF_014356525.2). Classification (NCBI taxonomy): domain Eukaryota; kingdom Metazoa; phylum Arthropoda; class Insecta; order Hemiptera; family Delphacidae; genus Nilaparvata; species Nilaparvata lugens. Next base: position 12,810,357 of record NC_052511.1, read on the forward strand.
CAGATTATAAATAGATACCGTATCTCTTAAAATATTGTACCTCAAAAGAGGTTATTCAACGTGAATTCCGCTTTCAAATTTAATTGCCTTTTATTTATTATGTTTATAGTACTAGAGAGAATCAAAAGCTACTTCACAATGTGTGAAGGTAGAAAATAGTCTTCCATTTTCTGACTATTATTTTTCCATAATTGAAAAGTTCGGACAATTAATGAGTACCTAATTAGTCATAAGTAACAATTTTGATAGGTTTTGGTTAAGTGGTCTCTTAAATCACAATTGGTCGACAGAATACCGCGGAACGAACTTGATTTTAAGGAGAACAATAGGATATTTTCAATTGCGATTTTCATGTGTGGAACCACTTATTGATTTGAATAGTTATTGTGAAAACTATCAATGAATTATTCATTATTGAAGAAAATAACTAGAGCTCATGTAATATTTTAAAAAATAAACACAACTAGTTTTGATATTAAGGTCATTCTCAAGAGTCCTCTTTCAAATATATTATAAAATTATTTATAAATTTCTAAAATTAGCATTTATTGTTATTTTCAATGTCTACTTTAATTATTAAAATCTGTTAAACAACATTTCCACTTTATATTAATGCGTCTCATTCAAAGTAAATCAAGCTTCATTCATTACATTGAGTAAACTACAATTATTATCACGTTATAGCAATATTAGAATACAGTACAAATATAGCAGCAAACATAGATATGAATGTGCAATTAATTTACTCTTAGCTTAAAGATGATGATGCTCACATAAGCCCTAAATTTCAAAATTTTCAAATTCTTTATTTTCTGCATGAATACAATAACAAGAAATGTCTGTATATCGCAGTCGTCATAAGTACAATTATATACACATAGGTAACATGTTTTTTGGATTGTAAATCATAATAATTATGAGAGATGACGAGATATAAGTCTAATCCAGAGTAAATTATTTTAATAGATTTTGAAAATAATAGAATAGATAATAAATATAATAAAATACAAATATGAATTTCAAACCAAGAAAAATCTTATCCTAAACACCAAATCTCTTCAAACTCACTTTTATTATATGCCTATTATAGGAATTATAAGAACAATAGGTAGGGTTTTATTAAGAAGAGTTGAGAAGTGAAGTCCGTTCTCTCTATCACTCAACTTCTAGCTTTTTAGCTTGAGTTTTATGAAGTAATACCAGATAATAAGTATACCAGGAATGCCTATGATAACTATATGCATCTCTATTTTCTCTGGTTCTAGTTTTTCTGGGTTCCATCATTCTCTATCATAACTTTCTTAAAATTATGGAAGTACTATTTCTAAAAATGAGATAATTCGAAAGCTCGCCTTTTTCAGCTTCTCTGCCTAGTACTGTTCGCCTACCGCGTGTGGACAGAATGGGAAACGCTGCAAGTTTTCTACGCGCTGGAGAAGCAGTCTCGAGAATGGCCGCTGGCCAACAACTTTGTGCGCGACCGCAGGAACGCCATCTTCACTGAAACAACTCTGGGCGCTTACACCCTCGTCTGCGCGGGACTCCTAATTGGTCATGTCACTGGCGAATTGAATAACGCTAGGATAACGGTAAGTGAAAACGTCTCTTCTTTATCTATTTATTTATCTATGGAGACAAACCCCATTTTGTCCCCTGTACAAAACAACATACACTTAAATACAAAATAAATAAATGAAATATATAGAAATATACAGTTTTAGAAAGTCTTACAATTACAAAACAAGTAATTGTAAACATGTCCCCTGTACAAAACAACATACACTTGAATACAAAAGAAACAAATATATAGAAATATACAGTTTTAAAAAGTCTTACAAGCACATTGAAATATAATATTTAAAGAAATATTTAAAAAAGTTATATCTTAAGTTTAGTGTGGTGTCTCGTGATATGAAAAATGTTTAACAATACTGTAACAGTAATTAACGTACATTTTTTTTGTTGAACTTTCTTTAGGAAGAAATGGATTCCACGTTAAATTTAATGTGAATGAAGAGTTGAATTAAAATTAAGCAGCATCTGAATAAAAAATAATTCATGGAACAAGGTTTTTTCATCTAAAAGGTTTCAATCCCACCTTGGAATTATCTATGAATAACTGAGCTTTATGATTCACTTCAGGGGGGTTTCAAGCATTTCTCTAGACGCCAACACAATCAGCCATTTGGAGAGCTTTCTGCCCTACCGACTCAAAAAACGCCGTCTGAAAACGCATTTAGAAACGCTTAATATGAAATACTTTCATAGAAGTAGCCTACTATTTTACAAAGCAAGGTTTTTGTTCTATATTTGACTGATTAATAATTATTGTACTGTATAATGATAGAGAAAAACAGTCTGTACCGTAATCGAAAGAAGAGTTCTTCAATGTTGTTTTCCATCACGAACTGCTTGTTATTAAATCACTTTTTGCTATTAGAAAAAACGACTAGTAGTCAGATATTTTACAATAAATGAATTAATCACTCACTGTGACAACGAGATCTTTCGGCAGGTCGGCCATCTTCTTGGTTGTACTCATAGTAAAGGGATAGAATGGCAATTTTTAGTGTGCTATTGGTGTCTATTGGGGTTTTTGTGGCTGAGAAGGTGATCAAAGAGGATGTGGGATTTGAAGTTGGTTTGTTCGTTTAATATACATCGTCTATTGCTTTTAGATTGGGTGTATATTTCAAATTGTTCTATTGGACAAAGGACCAGAACTGGACACAATAGAACAATTTGAAATATACACCCAATTTTAAAGCAATAGACAATGTATATTAAACGAACAAATCAACTTCAAATCCCACATCCTCTTTGATTACCTTCTCCGCCACAAAAAAAACCAATAGCACACTAAAAATTGCCATCCTATCCTTCCACTATGAGTTCAACCAAGAAGATAGCGGGCCTGACGAAAGATCTCGTTGTCACAGTGAGTGATTAATTCATTTATTGTAAAAAAATTTTCTAATAGCAAAAAGCGAAAGAAGGGGTTTCTGGTTGAAATCAATGTGACTGACGACTGAATAAAGCTAGGATAAGAGTAAATTAGAGGGTTGAAAAATACTGTTTTATTCCTTTGAATTTTCTCGATTTAAAAATCGATATCAGAATGCTGGTTATGAAGATTTTTAATAATGGATGATTAAACAATAGATCCAATTCATGAAAATTTATACCAGATTTTTCAAAATCGCTTCAATATATTGTTTTTAACTAAGCGTTTTTACTAATGTAATTCAAACAATTTACTTTTCCCACATCAAAAATTTCAACAGAAAGAAAAAATGTTACTGAAAATCCATACTGAAAAACACGGGCTACAACAGGGAAGCCACTCTATCGAATATACAACTATAATAAACTTCATTTTGTAGACTTTACAAATAATAACGTGATTATTACTTATGGGAACATTTCCATTCTATATCTGTTAAATCAAGACCACTATAGAGCTCTGTTTGTCAATCTTTATATTCTCATTTTTATTGATAGCAGTGCACGTATATCATCAAGATTTATTTATGATGTTTGAGGAAAACTCACCTACTTAATGGAAAGTTTATACGACTTGAATCCCAATTTAATAACTAATGATGCAATAAATGTTTCAACACACCCATCTTGATCCTCACACTTGGGTCTGAACCGTGGGAAAACTCGCTCATTTTATTATAAAGAAACTCAAGGACTAGATCAAGGTCATGCAATCATAATTTCCTTCCTAAACTAGTGTGATGATGCATCTCAAAGAATAGAATAGAATAGAATAGAATAGAATAGAATAGAATAGATTTTATTCCTTTAAGTATAAAAAACTATACAATCGGAAACGTCATAATCTTATAAGCATTACAATGATAATCTTACAATGATAATAAATCTAACAGACATTCAATCATTCAAGTGACATTCAAAGACATTCAAAGTGTTCAAGAATTATAAATATTACTATTTTATTGTCCTGATCCTATCAATTATTTTTATGCTATATCTTGACATACCTTAGGTAGTAAATGATTACTATTATTGCATAAGAGTTGAGGATTGTCCAACAATTGTGTGATTTCTTCCATTATCTAATCTCCGTATTTGTAATGAGTTAGATATTTCTGTATTTGAATGCATTTTAAATGATGAGATAACGATCTTATCAAATACTTTATCAAAAAATAATCAACCAATTATTATAATTCTTGGCGTTCTTATATATTTGAAACTGATATCCTTCTCAATAATACAAAGAGGAAAACATAAAGCGTCAATGAAGGAGACAGTTCTAGACATTTTAATGAAAGGCTTAGCTCGGAAAAATCAGTAAAACTCAATCAATTATTTAATTTGATGAATTTGAAATTAATATGTTTTTTCAACTAGTCTACACACCAATGATTTTTTAAAAATCATCCAAATTATTTCAAATCAACTTGTTTCAAGTAACTCTACCAATGTAAAAAATCCCTTTAATAACAATACTGGATTTTTGAGTCCAATCAAATTACTCATTAATTGTTGTTGAAATCGATTTATGTGTTTCAGGAAAGTTTCCTTCTAGTCCTGGGTACATTACTGTTTCTGCTGATGGGAGGGATATTCCTGACCAATGTGGACGATGTACCCTATCAGTTGGTCAGCAACAACATAATACTCGGAGTCCTCGCCATATTAACAGCTATCCTGTTCCTTCTCGACATAGGACTGCACAGAAAGCAGGCCGGAGATCAGGAGCAGAAAAATTTCAAAAAACCACCAGCAAAACTACAAAAATCGGTGGTCAGTGCACCTAAGGCTCCTCCCGAGAAGAGTTCTGCACCAACAGCTGAGAAAATTGATGAGGTAGACAATAAAAGCAAACAGAAGAAAAGTGTGATGGGGGAGTTGAGGTCTTCATTGAAGAAACGAAGTGAAAGGAGCGCAAATACGAATGCCGCCACAGAACAGGCGGCCGAATTTCACGAGAGAGAACGACAACAGAACGAAATGCAAATGAGCAGCAGAGATGACACTCTACCTCAGGTTGGCAGAAGAAATATGGAAAACCGAGGATTTTCGCCCACCCCTGAACGACACCCTATCAAAGATAACCACCGAAGAGAACTGGATCCAGACGAATTCGAAAAATCATTTCCTAAAGTTGAACGACACTCGAACGGTCACTTGAAGAACTCTGAACATCACACACGTGACGAAAGGTACTATTCTGATGACGATGAGCGTCACAGGAGGAGTACAATGGTGTTGGAGCCTCATGATGACAACAGATACAACCGGTATGAATATGAGAGGAAAGATTTACCGAGAGGTAACGGATATTTGAAGCAGTATGACGCATCTAGACACAATGAAGATCAACCCAGAGCGAACGGGTATTTGAAGCAGCACGATTCACCAAGAAATGACGATCAGAGGTTTATTGAGCATTATAGGGAGCATGATTTGTCAAAGGAGTATGCAAGGCCTTTCGCAAAGGAACGAAGGCATTCGATAGATTATGTGCAGAAAGATGAGGAAGCACATAGGGAAATTATGAGGCGGGCTGATAGGATGAGGAGGGATGATGATTATTTTAGAAGATCCGAGAAAGCACGACGATCGCACATTGAGAGGATGCCGTATGACGAGGAGAGTCCTAGATTCCAAAGACGGCGGGAAGAGTACTCAAGCTACAGGGACAGACCCTATAGGTTTGATGGTGAGGATCTGAGTAAACCTCTCTACCATGAGGGAGATCGATGGGAAGGTTATAGAGGATACCCAGCGAATGACACCCCCAAGGAAAGATTGCCTGAGAAACAAATGACCAGAAAATCGCAAGTGAACGATGAGAATGACTCAGCGATGCCACCCAAACACACTGTCGAGGTTGAGATGGATGATCACTTCTACAAACCCAAGGAACTTCATCCACCAGTGGAAGGGAGGCGGTCAAACGAGGGAGACAAGAGATTCGAAGGTGACCCCAACCTGCAAGTTTCCAAAGTAACGAGCACAAAAAACGGGAATCACACTGGGAGTTCTGATGATGGCGACTTAATACCGCAGATTCCCAGTGTTTCTTTCCTGCTTTCGGAGAGAGGTCGCAAGGTGATGCCTAGTCTGTCTACGTCGCCAATTGAGAGAGCTTCAACGCCCAAATATTACTTTGCTGATCCTTCTTCTCCAGGTTATGTGAAGCAGCAGGCATCCAATTGGCCCTCACCAAGCCCCATCAATAATAAGCCAGGAGGTCACTCTCCTACTTGACAGTGACTTTAAATGTAATCATATTATACGCTAAATCATAGTATAAGCCTCTCACAAAGAAATATTATTTCTCTTCTGGAGCTTGCGCAGGTTGAGCGAGTCAGTCATTTTTTATTTCAAAAGTACATTTCTGATTTCAGAATTAGAGTTTATAAAATATCTCTATAAAAATTTAATAATTTGAGAATAAGTGTGAAATGTTTAGAAATCGTTTTAGAAACCTTCTATAACTTACCTCTTATTCATGGATAATAATTATGTAATAGCATAGAGGAAAGAGATTATTCGTCTAAGGTAATAAAAGCAAAGAGGATCGGAATAGAAATTCTAGAGGATCGGAGTTCTATTCCAATCATCTTTGGTAATAGTGACTCTTGAACGTTCTCTTAACATTTTTTCCCCAATTAGGATGATTTGTACAATACATCTAAGGCTTTTCCTTCAGTAATACCGTAGATGAATAGACATATACAGTTTCAGGTGTGTTCTGTATCACCGAGTAGGAGATAATAAGGAATTTGAAGTTATCTGAATCTATCTATTTCTCAATTCAAAATAATTTACTTACTGAATTTGAATGATATTTATCCAAATATGCGAGAATTACATCATATTATAGAGAGATATAATAATTGAAAAATATAGTTCATTGTAATATAGGTTTAGAGTTGGATTGTATTTTTTTCGAATACCTGATTATAAGCAATAGTATAGTTTTGTAAGTTATTATTAAATAATGAAGTAATATTTTGTAATTATTTTATTTGTATCCTTCTTGTTGTAATTTATTTCTTGACAGTGCAATAAATATTAAGAAACCTAAGATCGCCCCGATTATTTCTACTATTAGTTCAATGGTTGAATTTTAATATTTATTATAATGTGAGACTTGGAAAAAACCTAGAATCAAATAAAGAGCAAAATCAAATCACATCTATACTTTTAGAATATTAAAAGAGGATTAACATGTAATATTAATTTTTACAGTGTAATTTCATGTACTACTCGTACATCTGTCTATTAACAATCTTGAAAGCACAACTTCAAGAATACTGTAATTTAATTTTATTATAATAATGCAAGTAATCGATGATTTTATATTCTTGAAAAAATTATTTATTTATTTACTGTGAATTATAAACCACAATATAATTAAGAGTTTGTCATTAGCCAATAAAACTGTCTACTTTAGATAATCACTATCACTAACACAAAGTTTGATTTTCCGCGAAGAAATTTAACAAATGAAATGTAAATTCTCAAAAATAATGTAAATAAATTATTATTGATTGTAGGCCTATACAAGCATAATATTGTATTTTCCTACAGTTACGTTGAAAAGTGGCCATTGCTGCACTGATTACAGAACGCAAAGAGTCACTTTTCCGCTCTAGTGCGGGAAAAATTTTTCCTGCACTCCAGATTTGCAACATGGCAACGCAAAATAGTTAGTAGGTTATATGGAGCACCAGTGCAGCAAAATCAAAATTAAGTTGGTAACTGTGACTGTGATGCACGTTATAAGAATCTTGAGGTGGTGGACGACAGTGGATGACAGCAGTTGACAGCACACAGCCCCCCCCCCCCGCCACACACACCCATACATTATTCTTTTTTATTTATTATTATTATTATTATTATTAGCCGTCAAGCTCCCAGATGGAAGACGCTGAGCAAAATTTGGTTCATTTTTTGTTTTTCTTGTTCTTTTTATCAATCCACCAGTTTTTCATTTTCAGTGAGAACTCCGCTTTCCTTGCTTCACTCCATTTTGTTCCCACTCTTGGCACAGTCATCTCTGGTTTAACTTCCCATTTTTCAACCTTTTCTCTGAAACTGTTCCTGTTGTATATTTCATCATTGTTAATGTTAGCAAGTATTAAGTCCTTCTTGACGTTTTTCATCCATGCACCTCCATTACTAAGGGTTGCTACATATGTTTTATTAATAATTTTATTTATTAATAATAAAATTACACAGATATACATTTGATGTATTTCAGGGAATTTTACCCATAATTACCCACTTTTCATATTCAATGGTAACTGTAGGAAAAACTTAATGTGAAATATGTGCGCAAAGTTCCTCTGCTGCACTCAAGAAACCATTCCGTAAACGTTTCTTTCGGTGCAGCAAACTGTCACTTTGCGCACTAGTTGCACAAATAACAATTTTCATTTTCCAAATTCATCTCTGAACTTATCTACTTGTTTGTAGTCTGTCATTGTAAATAAGACAATGCCACAAGTTATTCTAACTTGAGGTTATCTATCCAATCTCTAAGACCTGAGAAAGGTGCTGCCTTTTAATAAGTGAAACTACTATACTAGTAGTTCTGTGAACAGTAGACCTCACGCAGTATTCTCATCCACAAGTACCTGATTGAAACTATAGAAATTATGGAAATACAGCAATAGACTGGCTTCTCCACACATCTGTGTAAACACTTGTCAGCTGATTTATGATGAATAATTCTATAGTCTGATTTTTACTCTAAATTGGCGTATGAAGGAGGCTCCTTTTTCCTTTTATATTATCCTTGAAATGCAAAATTTCCAAAAACCTTGTATATACGTCGACACGCAATTAAAAAAGGAACATACCTGTCAAATTTCATGAAAATCTATTACCACGTTTCGCCGTAAATGCGCAACTTATAGCCTAAACATATGAACATTTAAACATACAAACATTTAAAAATTAAGAAAAATGCCAAACCGTCGACTTGAATCTTAGACCTCACTTCGCTCGGGCAATTAGAAAATTATGTGATTGAAACCGATTTTTAAAACTGAAGGAAATTTATGTCTATAACTTGGTAGAACCTACTGCTGATAATTAATGCATTATACATTTAATCAATGATACGATCCGATGATCCTTTATTTCATTCATAATTAAATAGGAATAAACAACTGTTGAAAGAAGAATTCAGATGAACAGAAACAACATTTAAAACGTTCAATTGAATCCGCCATTGATTAATCTACACTTTAAAACATATTTTACAACTAACAATGCTTTCTGTGAGTAAGCATAATTTCAATTACCTCTGTCTCACAATTATGCAAGACTTTAATTTGAGAAATTGAGCATGAAGTAGGAGGTTTACTCAGGTTACAAATAGAGTGAGAAGTAAGATATTTACTGTCAGATTGCCTTTTTTATAACATGCTTGTATGGATAGAATCAATGCTGACATTTCAAAGTGAATCTAACAAAAGGATGTACCTTTGTTGGACCAGATAATTACACCATTGTACGTCAGAGGTCTGGATAATACGTCATCATCAAATGGAGTGAATAGCACCATTCCAAAACACAGTGCAATGAACGATTGAGGAAAATATTTTCAATCATAATTGACAAAAAATTTGGTTTGTTAGCCAAATAGCATTACTCCTTGTATTGTAGACCCGAGTATCATCAAACTACTACAAGAAGAAACACAAGTTTCCACAAACTGAACCTTATTACTTATGACAATTCTTAATATAGTTCGTAGTCGACCTGTTTTGGTCACTTAGCAAACAAAATTATGAGCTAATCAGGATTCTAGTAGCTAGTCCAACGATCCTGATTAATTCTTGTAATTAGTTGCCAGGAATCCAAAGCGTGCATTTGAAAGAACGTTTTTGAGAATCGTTGATAAATTAACGGCTCTGAATCTGATTAATAACACATGAAGAATAACGCCTAAGAAGAATCATTCCCGAAATTTAGGAATTAGACAGAAGAAGACACTAAATTAATTTTGTTTTTTTACAGATCATATAAAAAGTGGACAATTAGACAGAATAAGACACTAAATTAATTTTGTTTTTTTACAGATCATATAAAAAGTGGACAATTAGACAGAATAAGACACTAAATTAATTTTGTTTTTTTACAGATCATATAAAAAGAAGGACAAAAATAAATTGATAATCTATACTTGAATTTCCAGTCATCATTGAGTGTTCAAACTTGATATTAATTAATAGTTATTATTAAACGAAAATCCAAATTAAATGCTGCATGTCACCTCGAAGACTTCAGCATTTGATTTGGATATTTGTTCAATAATAATTAATTCATTAGCATTTGAATAATTGCAATATCTCAGTAATTTCCATCAGTGTTGACATCAAAATTATTGATAGAATCAAGATTAAAAATGACTTGAAGATTGGAAACGAAGTTATCCCAAGAAACATAGAATTGTTCAAGAGAGTTCAAAAGTAGGTTGGAGAGGTCATGTGATGCATGACAATAGATATAAAGAACAGAAGTAGTAGGAGACAAAAATCTGAAGTTCTCAATCCGCAGTATGAGAACAATGTAAGGTTATTCCCAGGACATCCGACAACTATCATCGCTTGAACTTCTGCTACAATCAAAGCCAGTTTAAATTACAGCCTTGATAAATTCTCACAGTACCCAGACATAGAAATCTGTTCATTTTTTACCTGTTCAAGTACTTGAATCATTGCGACATAAGTGAAAGATTTTTCAATCAATTTTACCTAAATTTTCCAGTTTTAAGTAAAGTACAAGTATTGTGAAGTAATGTTCTTCATGAAGTGATGTTCTAGGTTTTTTCTATATACATCGTATGAGAACACTTATATTGGTATGAAGTCTTAATATTCAACTAATATCATTAACTGTATTTTTTAATAATATTGAAAGTAGAATGTTTTGTTTAATTATAAAATATTATAAAAGCTTTTCTATATTCAGGAGTACTCAAACTATATTGGATATAAAATGACATCCAGCAATTAATCCATTATCAAATTAAACTGAATGTTAATTTAAATTAACTATATGGAAGTGAGTGTTGGCCCCTGAAAAAACAGCAAGAAGATAGACTCCATTCCGCTGAAATGAAAATGCTGAGATGGGCAGGGGGTGTGACTAGACTGGACCACATTCGGAACACACATGTTCGGGGCAGTTTCCGGGGTGGCACCAGTCTATGAGAAGATAATGGAAGGAAGGTTGCGCTGGTATGGACATGTAAATAGACGTTCACCCAATCACATGACAAGGAAGGTACTTGATATGGAGACACAGCCGAGGGGCAGAGGCAGACCCCGTCTCACATGGCTAGGTTTAGTTCATAGAAATATGAAGCAGTTGGACCTGACAAATCAGACGACCCAGGATCGTTCGAACTGGAGACTGAGATCAAGGAGAGCCGACCCCAAATAATGGGAAAAAGGCAAGGAGGAAGAAGTTAATTTAAATTAAACTGAATTCAAAAATTAGATTAAAAAAACAGAATCACTTTTTATAATCTTTGACAACTAGAATTTTAAAATTGAGTTATAATATTAAAAATAGTATTTTATCCAAAATAAACAGCGGATATAGACAATAGGCTATAGCAATTTTAATTTATAATATAATATTAAATTGGATGGTTTCCATTCTTTCAAACTTATAAATTGATCATTAAAACCTGAGGAGTCAATGTAAATCTAAAATCGACCAATAAAACAAATTTACAGAGTTTGTTATATCGTTTTTCGTTAACCAGAATAATAAATTTTTGAAAAGTTTCCAATGAATAATATGATTATTTATACTTGAAACCCTTTTGCCCACGGGTCATCTCTTTATAGTACTTTAATTTGTTACTTGATAGGAAAATAGACTTATTTTTTATACTTTAATATTATTTCTCCTTTTTATCTTGTTTTTGTCAAAGTTCTTACTGTAGCTGTTATTCTTTGACATAACACTTGTAAAATCATTATTTGGCAATATTCCTTTGCTTTGTAGCCATGGAGACCAGTGATGTTACCTTTTAAAAGTTTGTTTTTAAATTAGCCCATCACAATTCAATTTGGAATAAAATATTCAAATTTTTGTAAAAAAAGAAAATAGTGAATTTTGTAAATTAAAACCATGGTTAGAATAAATGAGCTGAAATTGGACTGTTGTGAAACAGCTCCTCCACCAGCTAAGCCAAAGATTCTCAAATCGATAATGAAAAAAAAAGTCATAAGCCAACCAGTAAAAAATACTGGGATAATAAGCTATTTGAAAAGCTTTTTTCCATTTTTTAAAAGAAATCAAGAAGTTCCAAGTTATCAGATAACTGATTCGGCAATTTACAGCAATGGAGATACTCTACACTGCCAACCACTTGAAAGAGGACCTAAAAAGGTATGACATTTGTTTACAAATTGAAAAATCATACTACTTTTGTTGTTATAATTCGTGTTCTGTTGTTCATGTTGTTACTTTGTCTCTTTTTAGCCTTATTCAGAATTATTTTTAATACTTTTAATACTTTTATCTACGGTAGAAGGGCAAGAAAATAATCTGTTTCAACTCTGCAATAAAATATTTTGAATTTAATTCCGTAAAAGAAAAACATACTTTCATTATTCCGCAAATGATTAAAATACTCGAATTTATAACATTTAAACGTGTTATGATATCAACCATATGTTTTGGATAACATCATTATTTTTTATCATGGATGGAAGAACCATGCTTTTATTATTATTTCATGTTTTCAATTAACACTTGCAGCTGATACTTTCTATTGCTCACGCTTTACAGCTTGCCAATATATAAATTCAATTAATACACTTCTTTTTCACTAATGTCAAATTGAATTGAATTAGACAAGAGTGTGAACACTTCCATAAAAATCAATGGCATTCTTTCTCTTTGGTCATTGGTCGCGGTTGCATTAACGAAAAAGTACCTTTAAGGTAGGAGCACACAGATCGTCATCGAACGGACGGCACGCATCGGACGATTAGATTTGATGCATTATTTTTAATTGGAGTGCGGATAGGTATGCGCACTCCAATATTGAAAACAATGCATCAAATCTAATCATCCGATCCGTCCGATGCGTGCCGTCCGTCCGATGACGATCTGTGTGCGCCTACCTTTAGACGGGTTAAAACATTCATTTTTGAATAGTTCACACACGGGCTAGGTAGCCTACTACCGGTTCATGAAAAACAAAATTGAGTTGAAGCATAGCTTATGATAAGTGAATTTACAATGTAATCGAATTAAATCCTAAGAATTTCGTAAGCTACGATAAAAGTAATTGAGTTGAATTCTTAATTTACTATAAGTAAACGACTTACTAGTCCATTCTCTGTTTTAGAATGTTTCATTTCGAATGCCGAAAAAAGAACGAAACAAAAGAGAAATGAATAATAAAAAAGAAACTAACAATAAAAGAGCAATAAACAATAAAAGAGGAATGAACAGTAAAAGAGCAATAAAAAATAAAAGAGGAATGAACAGTAAAAGACGAATTAACAATAAAAGAGAGATGAACAATAAAAGACAAATTAAGAACAAACGAGAAATCAAAAATAAAATTAAAAGAAGAACGCGAACGTGTTGTCGAAGAAGAACAAACTTTGACAAGGAAGACAGAATAGAGAGAAAGAATAAGTATAAAAGAGGATGGATTAAAGAAACAATACCTCCAAGTGATAGTGGAAGTGATAGCGAAGAATCTTAGAGTATAGAACAAACGAACATAGAATCTCAAGCCACGTTTACACCAGAGTTATCAACAAACTGTTTCTTTTACCGTCCTTATGAATTCTACCAGATTGAACGCAACTTGGCAAACAAATTAGGCCTATGTTATGTTCAATCTAATAGAATATATAAGGACGAAAAAAAAAACATTTTGTTGACAACTCTGGTGTAAACGTGGCTTAATAAGTATCCCAACTAACATAGGAACATCAGATCAGCACGTCTAAGAAATTTTTCTGTAAATGTTTTGTACTTTTGTAATTTAAAAATAAAATTATTTTCTTGATTAAAAATTTGTTCTCAATCTATAGAACAGTTTATATTAATGATCAACTATGAGGAATGTATTCTGAATTTATATTGATATATTTTCCGCTATGATCCGGTAACTTATAAAAACTTGACATCGTGAGTAAAAGACAGTCAACCTTATGAGTCAAGGTTTCTATTCTCAAACTAAGATCATGGAATTAGTAATGTATATTTTTCTTTACTTCTTTCAACTGACAAGTAATACATTTTCGTGTAATATGATTTTATTCATTTGTGTATTTTATTAGTTGAGCCAGTTTATGACTATTATAAGTTGAAATCATCTATCAATAAAAAACATCACAATTTGCTGTATAGCCTTGTGACAATATATTGTACATGCGATAAGAAAATGAAATGGTTGATACTGGAAAAAGCCAACAAAAATGTTCAACTACAATTTTCCCCCATTTTACCTAAGAAGTTACTTAATTAAAGTGCAATCCCACCAAATATCGGACTAACCATCACCATGATCACGAATGTGAATGCTAAAAATTCAACTACTGTTCGAACTGACCATGCTATGAGTAGTACTATGAATAACTGAAGATACACAAAATTTCAAGTTGAATATATTATTTAATTATGAGATACAACTCAATCACATAGTTTGTAATACACTATACAATACGAAAAACAGAAAATTAAAGTCTATCCTTGGTTTTCATGATAAAAAAACTTGCCAAGTGTTTTACTTCTTTCGACCTCCTCTCTCCTTCAACTGGAGCTGAATGACTGTTCCAGGAGTGATGTTGTAGTAAGCCAAGCTGTTCGAGTCTTTGAAGAATAGTCCCTATGAAGAAAACATGAACGCTGATTATTTTAATATTTATTGAAATAAAGAGGTTGGTCAAAAAAAAGAGAAATCAACTAAAATCGTTTTAGGTTTATCAAACCAACTGCAGTCTTTTGCAAAAGCATGAATTGATACAGTAACAAAATTGAATAGCAATAATGAAACATACTGCAATTGAATAGTAGCAATCAATAAATGCTACTATATAACTATATCTAATAATAAAAAAAACCGTAATAATAAATCTGCTATAAATCAAACAGCAAGAAGAAGCTACAAAGCCTTTTAACTGCCGGTCGGGTGACTAAACAAATTATCCGACTGAGACTGCAGTTTAGAAGCATTCATATGAAACGCAATAGTTAAAGGTATTATCTAGTAGAATTTGTCCAATATTCATCCGCTATTTGATTGTGTGGCGAAAGGCTTACTAGACTAATGGTAACAATAAAAGGATATTTGTTCACATAGTGCCGGTTGCACAAAAGCCGGTTAAATTTTAATCGTGATTAATTCCATGAGAACCAATTGGAGAAGCCGTCTTATCAAAAAGGCCTTCTCTGATTGGTTCTCGAGAGATTATTCACGTTTAAAATAACCGGCTTTTGTACAACCGGGCCTAGGCCTAACTGTGATTTATCAACAATTGAACAGTTTATCATCTCATTCCTCCAATCTTAAGGGCAGTCCAAGTCGCCTATACCTCCCATGTTAAATTACCAGTTTTTCGGTACCAATTACACAAAAACTAATGGAGGCAGGACTCTGAATTTTCGTATGCTTCTTTATCAGCATAAAATCAATCTACTGTAGTAAATTCATGTCCCTAACTCTAATATTTCAGAAGTTATGATTTTTTTTTATCTTGACCATTTTTTTCCGCCCAAAATTCTACTATTTATTTTTTTTTCTGAACACGTTTTATCCCATCCTCCTCATTTTACTACAGGAGTAAGATATCAATCATATAAACATGTTGTGTGAAGCACAACCCTCTATCTTTAATGGTTTCCTAAATAAGTGTACCTAAGTACTGAAAAATATGTTTTCTGGGAAATCAATAAAAATGAAAAACATTGCATAAAATTGAAACTAAAAATGATGTAATGATAAATTACTCACATCAAAATACTCACATTTCGTGAACTTTGAAAATATCAAAGAAATTATATCAAAAGATATGATCAAGTTCTTGCATGAAGCATTTAAAACTTTAAATTGTTCAAAATTGTCTGAAATTTTCTTCTTTGAAGCACTTGTAACAGGCGCATTGCTGGGCCCAGCTTCACTAGTCTGTTTACTCAAGAGTAAACAGTACGGTAGTCACCGTATTTCTATCAGTAGATATTTTTGTAAACTTATTTTCTCTAAAATTACTTTCAGATTTCCAACTTTTTTGTCTTGGCATGTTTTATTGAATGAAATAAACTGTGCAATGCAAAATAGAATCATGTAACCTAAAATTCACGTCACAGGTCACAAACACCAAGTCAGATGTAAACAAATAAACATAACATAGTTACACTGGATGACTAGATTTCTATTTCACTGGAATGTCAGTGATACCAACTTGAAAAGCAAAGTAATACGTGGTTACAATAGAATAGTAAAGGAATTTGAATAAATTATTTACTGTCAGTGGAGCACAAATCAAATAAAAATGCAAGTAGAAGCCTACAATGTCGTATATTTTGAAGAAAATACTCAAGCAGAACATTTTTGAAAACTTGCTAGAATCGTTTCCAGTCTACATAGAATTGTGATTCAGACACCATTGGAAAGCGCACATTTCGAACTACATAATGAACCAAAAAACCGAGAAATGATAAAAAAAAAGTGATTATGACTTGAACTACCCTTAAGGAAAGGCCGCATTTCATTTCATCAAATCGTGACATACAGTACTTTGCTAAGTTCAAAGAATAAACCAATGTACCTAGAATACAATGTACCTGTACCCTGTATTCTAGGTACATTGGAATAAACTGTAGTTTGCTAATGACGTCATGAAAAAAATATGTCAAGTTGGACTAGCCACTAACGTCACGTTTCACATGTACGATACGACTGAACAGTCGAAATCTGAAAGCGAGTGGCAGTCACTTCCAATGCAGATGTGCAGTAGTTTGTGTGCTCTTGCAGGTTAGCTGTTACAGAACACTGTTCACCTGCCAGTCGAAATTTCCGATTAAACGTTATGTTAGTGGCTGCCTTTAGTGAAAAAGTGATCAAATTAGCGGAAAATCATAACCTTAGTTGCTTATGATAGCTTCACTCGAATTTCCTTTTGTATATTTATAATTTTCACAAAGTAGCACTGATTGGGAGAGAAAAACTAAGTATACTCCTTGTACTATTTCTCTCCCAAATTTAAATGACATTTTAAATGTCCGAAATAGGGTTATGGAAGTTATAATATTGAAGGTCTGGTTATAGAATTGATTACCCAACATGATTATGTTTTACACAGCATAATTATTACTGGAAAGCAACACTATCATATTATAGATGAAATTGTTAAACATGAATTGAAGAGCACACTCACATCAAGATGCAGTTTCTGTTTTCCGGGAGGCATGCCGGTCGATTCATGTATCTTGGCTTTGATGACTGACACCGTGTCTTGCAGAGGAAGCACCATGCTCAGTACTTGACCATTCAACTTCCATTCAGGTTTATCAGACATATTAGGCACAGATACCTTGAACGAGACTGGGCTCTGAAAAAGTAGTAGTAAAAAATTAGAACACAGTAAAGAACTATGAGAAATGAAACAGACATATGCAATAGAATAACATACAATAATATTTTCAATAAATTGATGGCTACTAGCTAGTACAATTATTATATTTTGATTAAAAATATACTCATGATATTATCTGCATAGGTATGAATGTTACCTCTGAATTATTGTAAATAATATACGAATAATGGGGTGAAAATATATTCATTAACAGAAGAGACCTATAGTTAGGGACGTTGCGATATCGCCAATCTTCTGTTACCAAGTATCAAGTCACCACCATTGAAGTATCGAATAAAAAGTATCAATAACGTAAATATCGAATGAAAGCTGTCAGCCACAGTCATTTAATAAGAAGGAATTCTATCGTGTTGACAGCATATTTCATTTTCATTCATCTCATTTTCGTGGCCGTGCATGCAGATACTACATTTACATTTTCCACAAATTAGCTGCGGATTGAGCATTGTCATTCACAAAATTAATGCCTTCTTAATACATATGCATCAAGTTGTGGGCATTCGAGCAGATGACATGACATTCAAAAGTAATAAATATCAGCAATTCCTCATTCTTTTAGAAAATATTGGCATCGAGATTCACAGAAGTGGTATCTTATGGTGACCGCATAGTGATAGAGGTAGAGAGAGAGGTAAAGGTAGAAGTTTGTCAATGTAACACAATTACAATATTATCTCGACCTCTCCCTCTATCTCTACCTCTTCACTATACTGTTACTCTTTTAGTGGCTCATAGACACAAAATTTAATAATATACGAAAACACTTTTAATTATAATATGTTTTATTGGATAGTTTGAAACAATTCTTGACCTTATTTTTGTTTTGAGGAAGCCTATAGTACAAATTTATATTAGATAACAAAAAAGATATATTAAATAAATGAAAAGTAGAAGCAATCAAGGATATTCTGAAGAAAGCATAGGTCATCTGGTAGTAGAGATATCATATTAGAATTTACAGAATATATAGATAAATCTAATCAAAATTTATATCATTTTTTCAACGGGAATAAAATCATTGCATGATGAATCTGTAAGACAGACAATGCTTGAATTTTACAATACATAAAAGTCGTGAATCAACTTAGATCGATCAAACG
Source organism: Nilaparvata lugens (assembly GCF_014356525.2). NCBI lineage: Eukaryota > Metazoa > Arthropoda > Insecta > Hemiptera > Delphacidae > Nilaparvata > Nilaparvata lugens. The sequence continues at coordinate 12,829,093 of NC_052511.1, forward strand.
AGAACTACCTTACATCGTGAAGTTTAACTTACATTCAAATTGGTAAAAATATACTTATAAACCTATTGACCTACAAGGATGTAGCCTTATAATAGTAAGAGCTCATATTAATTTTCAATTATCACTGATCGATACTGGAGGATGTGTTATAATGTAGAGTATTTCCAAATAAATTCGACAGATGTTCCATGACAAAGTAATATCTAACAGAAGTGTTTCAATAAACATTATTCACAAATTTACAATTTATTCTAAATTTTATAATAGGCCTACCTTATTTTTCATGAGGAACTCATCCTCTGACATGAGCGACTCTTCAGTTCTCATTTTCTTTGCTGGAGGTTCATCGTTATCCGGCTCTGGAGCCTGGCCTAGACTCATCTGCAAATTAATAAATTTTCGATCAGATTTCATAACTGAACAACAAAGATTTTTCACAATGGTACCAAAAAGAAAAATGAAGTAGAATAGAATTAAGTGACTGACCAATAAAGTTATTAATATTAAAAACTAGTACTGAAGTGTAGAATTATTCAACTGGAGCTTCAAATCGAGCATCATTTTTTGAAACCTCAAACTTTACTAGTATCGATTTTCTCAAAAACTTTAAACTAGTTGAGTCATGATTATCAAGGCCGGTCAAGGACAAGTGTGTCGAACATGTTCCACAAGGACAAGTTGTGTCATAGGCGAACCGTTTCAAACAAAATTTTTGAGGTTAGGTTTTTGAATTTTGAATTTCTTGTTTTTTTATTTCTTCTTTGCTGCTCTATTTGATGTTAAATTATTTTTATATCATTATAATTTGTAGGCCAGTTTTCCAGTGGTTTATTTATTATTATTTGCTGTTCATTCTACTTTGGAAGCTGCTGTTAAACAGCGGGTTTTCGTTCAAAGCCTTTTGCGTGAATGTTTTTTTCGTTCGAAGACTTGTTCACACATGTTCAAAATACTTGTGATGTCGTTAGTGGCCGGTCTTGAGAAACTTCAAAAATTTTTTTAAATATTTTTCTAAGTTTAACACAAAATTACATATTGTTAACTACATAAAGCGTAGTGCTAATAACGAAATATGAATAGAACTATTATTATTAAACGAAATCCAAATTAAACATATATAAAAAAAATAATAAATTCATTAGCATTTGAATAATTGCAATATCTCAGTAATTTCCATCTATGAATAAAACTACTAAGATCAGATACAAACATAAAATATTCTACACTAATCAAGGATTACCGGATGGATTGTTTTGAATTGATGAATAGACAAATGACAGACTGAATGAATACAATTACTTACGGAAGGTGGTTGAGGGGGCTGCGGTGGCTGTGGAGGGAGGGGGGCACTGGCTGGCATGAAGTTGCCCGGGGGCATGGGCGGATTCGGCACAACCGGGAATGGAGGTCGCGGTGGAACTACAAACAAAACCATCACATTATTAAAACACATTACAAAGACATCCTTGTATTATTAAAAACATTTTTTTCTTATGCTTGCTCATTAATTCTATACCGTAGGAATACGAATATTTTATTGCCATTGAACAATAGTGATTTGTATATCTAGAGTGAAAAGTACGACTTTTTCTCCCTGTGGGAAAAAGTTTGAAGCCCGAGGCGAAGCCGAGGGCAGCAATTTTCCTGAGGGAGAAAAAGTATTTCGCTCGTGATGTACACAACATTTTTCCTCCATCTACATTTTTTTATAGAAACTGCGAAAAAAATCATTCTAATAACTTACGTATTGGTGACACTGATTCCTAACAACATAACCTAAATCTAAAACCTAAAAACCGGTCGTCTGATTGGCACTGCCGATTGCGCTATCTATCAGCAAAAGTTGTAACAATTATATCAGCTGAGCAGCTACCAAAAATGGCTGACTCCAGATCACGCGGTTCAGATTTGAATTGCAGATCAAAAATATTTGTTGGCTGGTATTTTGAATAGAATAAAATATTTTAAAAATTGTATAAATTTTTATCGTCTATTAATATTAAGAATATAATAATTATCATACAAACATATATTTCATGAGTTAATCAAATTTCTGGTTGTGGTATTGAATTCAGTTGACTTAATGACAGACACCTCTATTATGCTCTCTCATCTGAGCTTAGACCTTCTAACCTATTACAATGTGAGTTTCAAAATAAAGATGCTCCCCATGTTATTTAAATGGAGTCACTTTTACTCCCTAGGGAGTTTTTCTGTTTTTTACTACCGAGAGCGAAAAAGTGACACTTTAGTATTAGGTTTCAGGGAGTAAAGTAAGTACTTTAGACAGTAGGTGGAGGAAAAATCAATTACAATATACACACAATATATTATCCACAATATTAGAGTCATCTTTGAAAGAAGCAAGATATCGCTTGTATCCTACTCTACATTTATATAATGTTATAGGCATGCTTTGCCGGTTTTCACTATGTGTTCAAACCAGTAATTCACGTACTTCTGTGTCGTCCAGCGACCTAGATCTAGAGCTCTTGCCGTTTCAATACACATATTTTTCATGTCACTGTTTCACGTAGCATTGAATCTTAACATGTAGATTACTTGTTGCATCAGAGGCTCAAAATCTTGTTTTAATTCTTCAACATAGTACTGACATAATAATCTATTATCATTGAACAAGTCTAGACTGTCTACTATCTACTATATGAATTGAAACCAATGACAGATGTCTACAGTGATATTCACGTTATAGTTAATGGAAATGATAGGGAGGCACTGTTGCTAATTTTCTACGAAATCGATTTCTACAGTAAATATCAACTTACCAAGATGAATCTGATATCATCAATTGTTGATTTGTTAATAGTGTTCAATTCTATACAAAATATATTTGATTCGTTAAGAAAATATATTTTTTTCATAATTTAATAACTTACCAAGATGAATCTGATATCATCAATTGTTGATTTGTTAATAGTGTTCAATTCTATACAAAATATATTTGATTCGTTAAGAAAATATATTTTTTTCATAATTTAATAACTTACCAAGATGAATCTGATATCATCAATTGTTGATTTGTTAATAGTGTTCAATTCTATACAAAATATATTTGATTCGTTAAGAAAATATATTTTTTTCATAATTTAATAACTTTTTATAAATGAGATAAAATAATGTGGTAATTCATTATATTTTTTTACAAACAATTTTTCAAAGGTGTGGCGTTGGAAAAGGATTGAGCTACCTGCTATGTCTGATGACAGACAAGGATAGCAGCAAACCAATGCTAATCACGTTCAGGTTTTTGGCGTAAGCTTTCAGTCGTATCGTACATGTGCGAAACGTTACTTAAGTGGCCAGCCTTAGTATTCTGTTCCAGAGAGTAAGAATGTGAGTTTAAAAATATAGTAAGACCACGTTAGTGGCTGTGACGAATGATAGAACAGCGTAGCTGATTCTCTGCCTTGTCACTGCCTTCTAGAGGATAGTTGATATCGGTACATCTAATGTAATATAAACTGTTCATTTTTGTTTAAAATGATCAATTATATTTTATTCGTTCAGAAATTTAATCTTTAAATGATTAAATATATAATTTATTTTTACAATTGAAAATAATACTCTTTTAATTACATGTTAAAAACGATCTGGCAATGATGCAGAGCTAGAAGAGGATGGCGCTATCTGTTTTGTCGAATGATAGATAAGGATAGCAACACCAATTTTAATCAAATACTGATATTATAACGTGAACCGCACTATAGAAGGTGAAGAAATAATTAATTTTTTGTTTGCAATATGGTCAAACAAAGAGTATGATTGGCAGAGAAATAGTTGAATGCAACTTTATTTTTCTTCTCCCGATGTGCTTTTATTTTGTAAAGAATAAACTGACCCATCATCGGAGGCGGCCTGATAGGCGGCAAAGGGGCGGGTACCATCATCATTGGCGGCTGGGGCGGCAGCAGACCGGGGGGCGGCGGAGGCAGGGGCGCCAGTGGTAGAGGTGGCTGCGGCGGGGGAGCCACGACGGGTGGCTTGGGAGGCGGCAACGGCGTGGACTGGAGGCTAGACGGTGCGGAGGCCGGCGTCACCACTGGCTTCGGTCCGATCTTCTCCTTCTCCTCATCGGGCAGCAGTCCCTTGACCTTGTGGATCTGGTGGATCTGCTCCTCGAGAGTGATGTTAGCGCGGGCTGCACGGGTGGCTGCCTCCACGCTCGATGTGTGACCGTCCCATGTCACCTATTCACATAATCAATCAATCAATGAATTTACAACACACCACTTCATATAATCAATGAATCCATTCACAACACACCAATTCACTTAATCAATCAATTTACAAACACCTGATCACATAATCAATCCATTGACAACACACAAAAAATGCATAGTGCCGGTTGCAAAAAAGCATGTTAAATTTCAACTGTGATTAGGAGACACAAGAGCCAATCAGAGAAGCCTTCTTTTTAGAAAAGTCTTCTCTGATTGGTTCTCGTAAAATTTAAAACTCAACAGGTTTTTGAGCAACCGGGCATTTAAGAATAAAATTGCAATACAACAGTTACAATGCAAATACTATAGGATGAATCTTTTCATTCATCAAAATATGACTCAATACATTTGAATATTGTCAATGTATACAATAAATAATTTCAATAGATAATAGATAATACTCACAATTATAAAACACGATTTGGTCATATCACAGAAATACAGATTAGATATTTTTGATAAATAAATCGTCAACAGATGTGAGAAATATTTCGAAAAGTTATCAATCAGTTTGCAAGTATCAGAAGATCCTGCAATTTTTAAAAACAGAATTTGAAGAAATATCGTATGAGTATTTCGCTTCATTCCTTGCAAAGAGTTTCGACTACCGATAATTTTCAACTTTCAACTAAACTAGGTAACAATTTATTCTTTTTAAGAAATAGGATAGTCTAGCGTTATGTATCATTCGAACATTGATACTATTCAAATACATCTGTGCATATTTTGATGAGTAAAAATGTATTCTATTCTACAATAATGTAGTTATACAACTAGCTAAGTATTTTAAAAGAAAAGAACAAGACTAATATAGACTGGAGTTGAAGTACTTGGTAAATAATACACAAAATAAAAGTGAGACTAGGCTGATACATACAGAAAACAACTGGGTGATAGCAAAGTGACGAGAACTAGAGCTTTCAAAGAAAGTTGAATAATGTAGTTATTAACAACGCCACTAGAGAAATTCAGAACTTCGAAATAATGGAGTTTCCGTCGCGTTGCTATTAACCCGGTTGCTTTAAACTCAGTAAAACAGCCTAACACTGTATTCATGAAAGATACTTAAGGAGAACGCACACAACAATAGACATACGCAGAAAGACGAACGTCTGTGGGAAGGATTGTTCCTGTCTGCCTGCAAACGTATGTCTGATCCTGTGTGCGTTCGATTTTAGACTGAAACTTAGCTGAGCACGATTTTGCTTACTAGTAACCAAGTGGTATTACATTCGTGATTGTTTGCTGATCATCAAAGTCTTGCTTATAGTGAGGTCCACGTTATAAAGGCAGTGAAGAAAGACAGGAGAAAAAGGTTGCCAAGTCTCTCCGTTTTGCCACTGAGCGTACACAGCAGTTACTCAATTCAACCCATTAAATTTGATCTAATAATAATTATCATTTCCTTGATTACATAATCAATTTAATGTCAAATTAATCAAGGAAATTTGTTTCCATAATTTGATTTGAAAATTTGCTTTTAACTAAGAACAGATTTTTTTATACAAACCTAAAATGGCGGTCAATTTGAAAAGCTGTGATACAACAATCTCAATTTCAGAAATTAAGTTATGTGGTAGACATCCTATTCCAATTTCTTTTAAAAATAATAGAAAAATAGAAATCCTATTTAAAATAAGTAATATCAATAGAAATAATTCTGAAATAACCTTTTAATATTATTTATACCGGTACGAGTAGGTCTAACCTATACGTGTAGGCTAACTGAAGCATGAATGAAGTCTAGGATGGTTAGTTATCAACTTTTAAAATGTCATTTCAGGTATTTTAATTTGTGTTTCACATACGGTAATGTTTAAAAATTATTCAATTTTTTCAAAGATACATTTTAAACCAATTATTCGACTTGTGTACTCAAGTATTTCGAAAGAATGAAGAAAAAAAACGGCGACTGATAATGAATTGTTTACTTTTGTACAGTCACTGTCAAAAGTAAAAATAAAATTTGATTGATTCTTTATTGATTCATACAATATGTACATCATCAAAATGATAAATAAGGTAATCTTGTGCTATCCCTCTCCCAAATTTAGATAAAGTTACACATAGTCCGAATATAGGTCTTGCAGTCTTGCAGTTGTTCACTTCACAACATTTTCAGTCCTTAATATTATTTCACAAGGGAGATTTTTAAATTTAGATGTTAGTAATTTTTCAACCGGTAGAAGTACTTCTGCAGTGAAAATACACCATAATATTGTGTTTCCATTCCATCAAGGACGTATTTAAACAACATATTCGAATACACTGTTGGATAATGAATGAAATCAAACAGCGGCTTGACTCAAACATACTTTAGTCTATAATGTATGATTCTGGCAAACTGACAACATTGCAAAGCTAGAGAGAGATAGCGCTATGTGTTTTGTTGTATGATAGAAAAGGACAGCAACAGTATTGTCAATCGTACACTGCCATTATAGCATGGACCTCACTATAGCTAAGCAGCAAACAAAGAATCAATAATAAATGCGGTCCTTGGACCTTGATTCTTGCTTAATCGGAGATACAACTTAGTTTAGACGCTTTTCAATCAAGTAATATAGTCCTAACAAGTAACTAAATAGACTGAACAGCGTTCATGAATGAATCCTTGGTTTCTGAAGAAATTAACAAGACTAAAGACCTACTTATAATGTAGAGGCAAATCAAGAATAAAATAATGAGATTACATATGAAATAAGCATACTACTTTCTATCAATTTCAATCTCAAAATTTATGCTCGCAATTAAAGATCAACTTTTTTTGAATGTGAATTGCTGGCAATTGAATATTTGTTTGAAATGGGAATAGGAGACAGAATCTTGTCCAACCAATTACTCACCTTATCTTCCTTCTTCTTGTCCTCTTCTCCAATCTTCTTACCGATGGCCGTCTCCTCATCTCCCACTCCGAAAATATCAGTACGTCTCTCAGCCAACTGCTTCAAACTTGCCTCAATAGCAGAACCTTAAAACACAATTCGAAAGTTAAATCCACAACATAACTATGAGAACATGCTTTTATAATGGAAAAATAAGACGATCGACAGAAATGGAAATTAATTGGGACAGAGATGGAAATTAATTGGAAATTGCATTAATATTTTCAAACAGAATTAATTTATTAATATATTTTCATTAATAAAATGCACATATAACCTCTCGACTGTTTATTTTAAATCAAGGTTGAAAGCATTTTTTGGGCAAATGCCTGTTGATAACACCTGGATTGTATCTATTGTCTAAATAGAAATAAATACAATTTGAATTACAATAACTTTTGAATGGTAGCTCTCATCGAATTTCCTTCTAGCTGTTTACCCTGTGGTCAATATTTGCAGTAGCAGAAGTCTTATAAGTGGTTTAAATCATTCAACTTTTTTCGTTCAATAATAATTTAAATTAAGAATTCTTGAAAATTCAAACTGAATCTCATCATATTGTATCTTATAAAATTCCCAATTCGCCTGTTTCATGAAATGGATTTCTAGCTTTGAATGAATAATATTAGTTTAATATAAACTTTTTCAGCAATATATATATAATTCGTATTCTATGGAATAGATCCTTAAAAACTCAATAATTATCATTTCCAATTGGAGAAAATAGTAGGAATAAGGCAAATAAATGGATAAAAAATAATGAATAAAAATAATAATAATAATGAATAATGAAAACTAATGGATTTTCCTGCTATACTTCAGTCTAAACAGTCTATCAATGACTACATTTTCTATACTTTCATGCTTTCAAAAATGCAACACGATATATCTTTCTGTCTCTTACAATTTATCAACTAAAATAAACTTCTGACATAGTTTTTTTAGTGATATTCACACTGAAGATGACACCATACGTGTTGAAACATCTTTGTGTTTTTCTCTAAATAAATTCTAATGCTTGACAATATATTTGTGTTTTCATTACAACAAACTTGGTGAAAATGATTGACTGTAAATATTGAATGCACTGAGGCACAAATAGTTTACATAATTTAATAGTTACAGAGATACAAAAAATTGTGAAAAGAAACTCACCTGGTGCATAGACAGTTTCCTGGTTCAACTTGTCCTGGATGTGTTTGTCCCTCTGCTCGACCCAGCGAGGATCGAGCAGTCCAATGCGCATGTGTTCTTGCACCTTGCTGGCTGGGATTCGCTCTCCGTTGATGGGCGAGATCAAGAACTCATCCATGCCTAGCGACTTGGCTAGCTTGTTCACGGCTGAAACATTAATTCATTCATTTGAATTTCACATTCGATATTATAGAATAGGCACTTTCACTTACAGGGCTACTAAAATTATTGATAGAATGAATTAAAAATGAAATAAAAAAGTACCCATCTAAATGTTCTATTTACTCACTTTGGTAGACACCTTAAGAAATTGCAAAAAGGGTACTTGAGAATTTTTATTTCTTTCAATACAAAAAAGTTAAAAGAATGAGACATTGATGTTGTCGATACCATTATATTGACAACCACTAATAGTGGTATTGACCAACATCAAAGACTTATTCTTTCAATTATGGAGAAATTTTTATCTATTTATTTATCTAATTTATTTATTTATTTATATTTTTTTACAAAGAAACGCTAATTGGGAGAAAAAAACTAAGGATACTCCTTGTACTATTTCTCTCCCAAATTTAGATAACATTTTTAAAGTCCAAAATTGGGTTATGATTTCACTTTACTAAAATTTAGTCCATTTTCACTCAAAAACAACGAAAACTAAGATTTTTAAATTTTGACGGTTGAAAACAGAATAAAAAACAAAAATATCACACTCAAATCACCATTAATTGGAAAATTTTTGAGTTATTTTTTTAATAAAAAATAAGGATTTATTAGATTTGATCAGATGAAAATCCAGTTATACTCAGTGACAGCATATCCATTATTGATTGATTTCTAATCAATATAAATCAAATTACGAATCATGGAAATCTAACTGTAATAGCATAAATGAAATATGACATTTTATGAAAAAGTATGCTTAGGTAATTGAATAGAGTACCGTTTAGATTAGGAAAATGTTGAAAACAGAAGAGTATAAGTTATACAATAAATTTTTAGACTTTATCAAATCAAATCAGTAAAAGCATTGAGTTTTATTCAATGAAAGTATATAATAATTTACATACGAGTTCTATTTTTATGTAAAAGTATAAATCATTAGATACAGTACTGTTAGCTTAAGAGATTCTAGTCTGCAAACAGGACTAAAATTCATCATGGACATCACCATGAAGCCTGTTTTTTTTAATTTTATAAGAAATTTGTAGTTTGATTGTGTTATTTTGTATTTTGATTTATTTTATTCATCTTGTGAATGAATTAGATTATTGAAACATTGATTGAAACTTAAATACTAGTATGATCAAAGAAATTAGATTAGTTTACTTCATTTTTGTAGACCACGGTATTTATGCTGCCTTAATTCATTGGACTTACTAATAATATAACTAATTTAGAATGAACTGGTTAGAATCTTCCGAGTTCAGAAACCTTTTTTCTTAATATTATATTGTTACTACTACGGGAGGACAAGTAGCTTCCCACCAAGTTTTTATCAAATATTGAGGAATAATGAATTGAAAAATATTATTCCAAAAGTGTTATGGAAATATGAACATACTGAATAAGTATTGAATTGATTTGTTAGGTATAAAATGAATATTTCTTTCTAAAAAATGTATTTTGATTGTTGAATGGGTGGTGATTACTGACCTTGTTTCGGATCGTAGCCCTTCTTTACAATGACCTTGTCTGGAATGGGGGGCAGGGGGGGCTGCGCCGGGAAGGGCACCTTTTTGACGTCACCGCTGATAGAGGGAGGAGGTGGAGCATCTGGCACCTCCGCCATCTTGACTCTATCGTCTTCATCGTCGTCATCTTCTTCACTTGACGATTCTTCTTCCATGTCTTGTACCTAAATATCAAATGCAAGTTAATACACAAATCATCACTGATGAGAAACTTATCCAAGTTATAATACATTCAAGTCTTCAATAAAAAGACTGAACATTATTACAACAAAATTGATTATAAAGGTACTGGATTCATTTGTTAAACCATTGCTAATGAGAAATTTATCTATAATACATTCAAGTCTCAAATAAGAAGTCTGGAAGTTATTACAACCAAATTGAATATGGCGATACTGGTTTCGTTTGTCACACCATTATTTACCTCTGGTAGAGTAGGTAAGCTGTGATTAATGGTGTAACAACCGAAACCGGTATCTTGATATTTCAATATATTCGTTGTTGTAACACCGTTGAGTTCTTTCACTCTATTTAGATAACTACCACGATATCTCCTTCACTAAAAACAAGAATGTGTAGAAATAAGAGACTATCCAAGAACAATATTATTGATATCATAATGAAACTGATTTAAAACGCTCAATTATGACAGCTTAAGTTACATGATTCATGAATCAATTTAAAATATTGAAAAAACTTGGATTGAAAATCATAATGACTCATACTTACAGCTCATTCTTCTCAGCCCGTCAAGGCGGTTCAAAATCATGTATAATAACTGAAATTTGATGAAAAAATAAAAAAATCCTCTTTTAGTGTATTTTAGCCCCTATTTAAAAACACAGAAAAATTGCCAATTTCTATGTTCAAAAACGTGTAACTCGGTAACCCGGAATGATAAAAAATGGTACTTGGTCTTGATTTGAAGAACAGAATCTACTCTTTCATGTGAGGCAGATGAATTTTGTGAGGATTTTTTTATTTTTTCATCAAATTTCAGTTATTATACATGATTTTGAACCGCCTTGACGAGCTGAGAAGAATGAGCTGTAGTACGAGGAGATCTGATAATTCTGTTAAAGTTATAAGTGTTTAAAGTTTTGATCCTTGACGTATCCTTATGACGTACCCCCCACTGGGAAGTACTGAAATTAAATGTTTCTAACGGGTGATTCTCATAGGAAATAACCCTCGTGAGATGATTTCAGCCGAAATATGTATTTTTTTATTAGGAAGGCCTTGATGGCCTTGAAAAGGTACTTGATACTCTTGAAAAGGTATTATAATGAAAAATTTGTATTTTGGCTGTAGGACATGATTTTCTATTTTCTATTTCTATCCCCCTCCCCCACTACTAAATTCGAAAAATCCTAAGAAATCCTGTTCATAATGAATTGTTCTTTCACGTGATGAGTGGTTTTTTATCTATACTAGATAAATATCCAAGTTGTATAGGGTAGTAGTGGTAGGTTTGCATAATTTTGAAATTCCCTTAAAAAATAGCCTACCCCTTTTTTGAAAATTCGTAGCTCCGGAACCAAAAATGGAAACCAATCAATTCATTGGAAATTTTATTCTCTTTAATTTTGTCAAGAATGATTTTTCTTGAGAAACTCAAGGTTTATGAGATAAAATGGGAAAATTGAAAAAAGTCCGAAATTTTGGAGGTTTTTGGGGGTTTTGTGGGTGAAGCCGCCCTCTGGCGTGTCAGCAAATTACAGATTCGAATTCAGCGCCCCAAAATACAAATAGAACCGTCGAGAAAAATTCTTTGGGGGCTGTTTCCTGAAAAACGACTATTTGACTGGACTATAAGTAACTTAAAAAAAAGGTATCCTTGTGCTGTTCCTCTACAAATTTAGATAAATCCTCTTCCATTTATCTATGATGAATGTGAGGGATGTCATTAAATCAGACATTGCAGTATTATATTGATGGAGAATATAACCATTTGACGAAAGATCTCCTTAACAGGAAAGCACCGAAATGAGTAAGAGGACTGGAGTTCGATCGACTCCCACTTCCATAATAATTACCTGCGTGTTATCCTTGGCTTCTTTCTCCTTGTCATCCTCTTTGGACGCGCGCATGTGTTCTCTCTCATCTTCTTCGTCGTCTTCATCACTGCTGTCTAACTCCACTCCATCGTCCTCTCCCTCTTCACCCTCTGCATCACTGCCTATCTGCATCTCATTCTCCTCCGGACCACCTTCATCTATTCTTTCCTGTCAACAAAACATTAGAATACTAACATCAGACTAAGAGAATGGCCGTTAGACAATAATTATTGTAAGTTTTGATTAAGTAACTAAGTTTGATACAAGTTAATTTAGTAAGTAATGATTAGGTAATAATTATTAGACAATAGTTATTGTAAGTTTTGATTAAGTCAAGTGTAAGTAGTGATTCAGTAAGTAAGTTTTGATTAAGTCAATGGACTGGTTGAATAATATTGACCTCTTAACAATAATTAATGCATGAAGTGAATATTTACAACACTTTAAGATAAAATAAACTGTAGTGAAAACAACGTTAATACGTCAGTATTATTGAATGGAGGATTGCTATCCTTGTCTTACACATAGCAGTTGCCAATGAATCTGTCTCATTCAAACTGCATCTCATCCCAAAAGTATGAACTTAGTAGCGACTGTACTATGCTGTACTCTGACTTTACTGTACTACTGTAAAGTAATCCGCTTCGAAAAAACGGCATTATTTTAAAATTAAAATTTCTTGGATCTATAGTAGTAGGGAGTTTCTAACCTCTCAACTTAATCGAGATCAGCAAGTATTTCTTTGCTGTATTACAGAGTTAATTAAGATTGGTTAATTTATCCAAAAAATAATTTATCCAAAGAAAAAATAGAATATTCAATTTTAGTATGATCATTTGTAATTTCATATTCTAATGTTGGATATACAATATTTGAGACTTCATTAACTTATCAAAAACTATTTATCTAAAATCAGACATACTCAAGATGATTGGAGTACTTCTTCAGCAAAAGCAAATGGTGCTATTTTGTGGCCAGCACTAGAACTTGGCAAAATCGCTCCCCAATTAACCAGAGCTGACTTTTTCCAAAATCACCTACAATATCATGAAGCAAGAAGCATGCGAATTACCTGCATGAGAACTCTTGCGCCGACTTCTTCAGGTGTGGTGGGAGGGGGGAAGTTTCCTACTTCACCGGTCAGATAGTCGACGGTTTCCACCACCACAAAATCATGCCAGTCGATCTGTGCGTATGCAACTAAAAAGCAAATCCAACAATCATAACATGATATGACGACACATTTTTCAAAAAAGAAAAATAATTAACATTAATCAAAAGGAATCGTTACATATACTTTCCATAATATTACAAGCATACTATTATATAGATTATAATATAGTATTTACTTTTACTTTCATAATCTACATCAGATCTGACCTGAACAATGCAAATTTATCTAGACTACAGTAATGATCATTTTCAAAGTAGAAGGAATACTCCTAAAAATATAAATGAAGTGGAAAACTTTCAACAATGCTTGAACCAAACAATCCCAACACTTTTTTACGTCTACTTTTTTACTTTCCTTGGTTCCATAGGTAAGGAAAGTATTGCTTTCCCAAAAAAATTAAGGTACCCCAATTTCTAAATTTCTGAACGTTTCAAGGTCCCCTGAGTCCAAAAAAGTGGTTTTTGGGTATTGGTCTGTATATATATATATGTATGTGTGTGTGTGTGTATGAGTGTATGTGCGTCTGTGTACACGATATCTCATCTCCCAATTAACGGAATGACTTGAAATTTGGAACGTAAGGTCCTTACAATATAAGGATCCGACACGAACAATTTCGATCAAATGCGATTGAAGATGGCGGCTAAAATGGCGAAAATGTTGTCAAAAACAGGGTTTTTCGCGATTTTCTCGAAAACGGCTCCAACGATTTTGTTTAAAGTTATACCTGAAATAGATATCGATAAGCTCTTTGAGCTGCCATAAGTCCCATATCTGTAAAAAATTTCAGGAGCTCCGCCCCATTTATGCAAAGTTTGATTTTAGATTCTCAATTATCAGGCTTCATATACAATTTAAACAGAAAATTTCGAGTGGAAAAGATTGATCATGAGAATCTCTACAATTGATATTCAGTAAAATGTTCACCTAAAATTAAAAATAAGCTCGAAATTCGAGAAAATGTGATTATCCAATTGCAAACTGTTGATTCTATTAAATGATTCACTATGAAGAGATAGCAGACTTCGTGTGTCTCCAGCGTTATTGCTCTGTCACCAGCTGGTTCAAATCTTTCAATAGTAGACTTGAGATGCGCGGGAACACTAGCGTCAGGTGATGAATTTTCATAACTGCAAGGAAAGTTGTTTGAGTGCGCCACACAAGATGTTTCTACTATTACACCATAATATTGAATACAGGCAAAATTTGTCTATAAGCCCTATTGTGAATGAGAAAATTAGAAATATTTTATATCCTAAGTTAGTAATATTATTTTATTCATTTCAGACTATAAAACAAAAAATCAGGAGGTGTACGGTAAGTGAAAATTTCTTGTAATAAAACTTAAACCCAATACATAACCTATAAACTCAGAGTATATAGAAAGTGACATTGGGTAACACGGTGAGGCTGAACATTCTAGAAAATCTCTCTACTAATGAATAAATTACTATTATAGTAAACTTCAATAACCAAATTATTTTTGTTCTATAAATATTAGAATGAACGTGATTCTTAACTTAAGAATTGATACAGTGAAAGCGAAACCGGTCGGTCCATAATCAATAAGCATTCATTCAGAAATGATTTCTCTTACCTCTCTCTTTCTCGATGGCCAATTTTTCCATCCGCTTTTGTGCTTCTTCGTACTTCAACCAATCAGCTCGATATTTGACCTGATCTAAGATCGAGTACATACTGTTGCATTCGTCTTTCAAACGGAACATTATGTCTTTGGGTGGAATGAGAATCTGAGGATAAATAATATGAAAATACAGTAATTGAATATAGAATATGAAAAATTCATTAAAAAGTATTTTTATCATACAAATAAAAATGGATTAATTTGTGACATATATTATGTACATGGATAATAATAATTAATACATTAATAAAGCAACTACACAAGAAACTGAATTATATATGTGAATTACTTCACTAATATGCTCATGTGCAATTACAATCACGTGCTAAAATGTGAATTTTCTGCAATTAGCATGTACATATATCTGAAATTACAGTATCTATCAATCCCGTCTCCAAATTTCATAATGGCTTTAAAATTTGGTAGTAGAGCTATTTGTCAGCACAAGAACGAGCTGAAATTACAGTATCTATCAATCACGTCTCCAAATTTCATAATGGCTTTAAAATTTGGTAGTAGAGCTATTTGTCAACACAAGAACGAGCTTCTATGCGGACTAGACTCAAACTATGTTTTGTTATTTAAATTACAATAGACCAAGTACACTGGCCACGCTTACTTGATGTAGTGGTCAGTTAATTTCCAGAAAGTGTTTGACAAATTACTAATCAAATCGGAGTATTTATATTATGTAATGATAATGTGACGATAAATATTCCCTCCAAATCAAGGAATGAAATTGATAAACTCACAAGTCAAGAGCTGAAATGGAGGGAGGATCGGCAATGAATTCGAACTCAGCCGGGGGGTCCTTGGGCACAAATGGCTGCTCCGATACTTTGCTCAGAAATTCCTGCTGCTTGGACTGAACAGTGAGCGTCGGTGCCTTCGGCAAAGCAACAGCCGAAGGAGCCACCGGTTCTTGCCCTGAAAAACAATCACAACCAACAAATTAATCTTAAAACTTGGATTGATTCAAATCGTTTAATCAAACGGACAGGAGCTATATCAAAAAATAAATTATCAGTTCAACATGAATTTACAGTTAAAATTAATTTATTAATTATGTTACAAATGACACTGATGTAGTAACATTGTTAGATAAGATACTACGTAATCCTTGTGCTATTGTTTTTTTCAAATTTAGGTGATGACACAGTCAGTGTCACCAACCAAACCAAAAAAGGCTAGTTTTCTGCGGACAATTTCTATTTTAAATTTTAGTCCAAAATAAACATGCAACATGATACATTCCAAACATTTTTTAGCATTAATTTGATGCGAAACATTGACGTTATAAGACATGCTGACAGTTTGAAGCCAATCTCTAACAATTTAAAGTGAATTTTACTGTACGTTAGTTGCAAATTTAGCAATACTATCATTTTTCTCTTTGAATTAAGTATGATTTAATGCGATAAGCTATGTAAGGAAATTGATATTTGGTGTGATACACGATATTAAATCAGTGGAAATGATAAGACAACAGAGCTGCCGATTATCTTTTTCCAACGTCCTCTATACAGATACCTGTAATTCAAGTTATTCTAGTAAATCTGAACTTAATATTAATTGTTAATTCTTGTTAATAATAATGATCAAATAAATATGAATTGTTAAATGTACACCGTATATTTTCTTATGATTTAATAAAAAAAATTTATAATTTAGTTGTAATATTTTGGTAGTTCATTGTAAATTAAAATTCATTAGGTCTATGGCCATAAAACAATTTTAGAGCTTTCTGCTTTGTCTAATGAGACGAAGGCTAGCAAATCAAATGTTATTTGATCAAGTGATTCCGTTTTAACTAGAACCTCACAATAGTTCTTGTGTAAAAATATCAAGCATTTGACAATATAATTAATTGGAAATCTTACCTTTTCCCTCCCTGAATTCCTTGACCTTGTGCTGGTAGTAGGCATGATAAGGGTCACCAAAACTCAAGAAATTGAATTTAGGATTTCCCAATTCGTTTTGCCTGATACGGGATTCGAACTCTGGTCCGTTTCTAGCGACAAAACTAGCAGTCTTGTCAACGATATCTGAGGATTATGCTGAGGAAAACAGACTAAGTTTTTAGTAAAAAATATACACAAAATTATTCAAACATTACCCAAGGATATGCAGATACAAATATGTAGGTACATTTAAATGTGTTTTATCTTACATGTGCAAGGCGATAGTACTGCCAAGCTTTCAAGAAGTGAATGATTTTTTAAACACTGTTTTTCATTGAAAATGCAATGCTTCAATATATTGAGGGATAAGTGAAGCTGACAAGCTGATTTGCGATGCCTCGATTTGGGTCAGGTCTCATAATTTATATGTTAAGTATAATAGGTTACTGTTTATAAAATATAAATGAATGGTAGAATTAAGGATAAAATTTGTTAGTGTTAGCAGGGTAAGTTACTACCATCTTTTGTAGGGTCACGGTAAGGTGCTTCAGATATAAAATGGCTACCATTACAGTGATTAAGTATAGTAGTAGAGATCAATAAAGTTGAATTCGTACACAACAATGTGTGAAACACACAAATTCGTACATAAATTTTGTGTGAAATTGTATATTGACATGATGACCTACCTAGCTCATCTGGCTGGTTAATGGTCCTACAAATGAAGATTGAAGATTGAAGATTGAATGACAGTGATCAGTAAAAATATAATTTTCATAAACTCTAATGGCATTATTCCTATTTAGACCAGCCGACCGAGTATGATTAATTTTATTAGAATTCATGGAAATTACATTTCAACTGTTTAATGTCACTGTTGTAGGCGAATCCAACTCAAAAAATATAGCCGGATGTACCACCGTAATAAAAAAGCAATTTTTATAAATAGGCCTAATACTAGTTCCAGGGCTACAAACAACTTGGTATATTTGAAGGAATGCTTATAATATTTTTCAATATGTAACAGCTTTCTGTAGTTCCTCTTTATAGTAGTTACAGTTTACAGTGAATTGAAGTAAAATTTTAGTTGTATAATAGGTCTAAGTTTCTTGGTCAAAAGTCAAGCCTATAAGTTATTCAACAACAAACAATTATATGCTGGAAGAACTGGGAATGAACACGAAAATATTATAAAATCGGTGTAAGTGCACCTCCAGTGCCAACATACCTGTCATCAATTTTTTGGTTGGGATCGATTTAATATGTTATTTTGAGCACAAAAATTAAACGGCGGTCACTATTGTTTTTAAAATAAACTAAGTTCAAAGTAGCACAATTTTACATGCATTTAACATATGAGTAGCAGCCATTTTGATTATTGAAATCATCAGATTATGATATAGCCTACCTAATCTGAGTTTTCCTAACCCAAAGCTTTTCCTAACCTAAGCTTTCCTAACCTACAGCTTTTCCTAACCTTAGCTACTTATAGGTTAAATGCATGTAAAGTTGTGCTACTTTGAACTTAGTTTATTTTAAAAACAATAGTGAACGCCGTTTAATTTTTGTGATTTTGTGCACAAAATAACATACTAAATCGATCCCAACCAAAAATTTTATGACAGGTATGTTGGCACTGGACGTGCAATTTAGCCTTAAAATCTACTAAAGTAAATTATACTAAAATAAAGTTAAAATTACTTTTATGAAATACATATCAAAGGATACTCCTAACCTCTGGTGGAGGATAAATAATGCCCACAACCGGTTGGGATGTTGGTGTAGCATTTTCAGGTTGACTTTCTGTAGGAGGGTTTGCAACATCTAAAGATGGCATTTTTGTAAGAGATATCGAAGACAATATCACAAATAAATTATTTAAATAACTCACATCTATCAAAACAAAAATTAATACACAACACAAACGCAAGCAGACGTTTAGTAAAATGTCGCCATTTTGGAATGAAGAATAGCCAACCCTATTCAATATTGGAGGAAACAGCCAAAATCAATTTTTTTAAATTTATATTTTATTAATAGGATAGTGATAAAGAGAAATAAATTCAATATTAAAATGTCAACGTATCGCTATTCTCAAAGTAGCTTATAAAACCGCAGGACATAGCTGTGATGCGGAGCTGTGTGAAAGTAGAACAACGACAATCTGGGTACAGTGATCTGGGATGCTTCTTCCTCCCAGCTTGTTAATTAAGGCTGGCAAATGCCAAAAAATCTTTCTACTACTGGTGATATTTTTCAAAGTTTTTCGATTAGTATACTATCAAGCTATCAAAATGAGAAGTTTTCTCAGGAAAACATTTTTTATCCGATCATTACTTTTTGAGATATGAGCGCCTGAAGTTTAAATTTTTGGAGCAGATCACTTCAAATTGGGTAAGAGCACAGTGATTAAGTATAGTAGTAGAGATCAATAAAGTTGAATTCGTACACAACAATGTGTGAAACACACAAATTCGTACATAAATTTTGTGTGAAATTGTATATTGACATGATGACCTACCTAGCTCATCTGGCTGGTTAATGGTCCTACAAATGAAGATTGAAGATTGAAGATTGAATGACAGTGATCAGTAAAAATATAATTTTCATAAACTCTAATGGCATTATTCCTATTTAGACCAGCCGACCGAGTATGATTAATTTTATTAGAATTCGTGGAAATTACATTTCAACTGTTTAATGTCACTGTTGTAGGCGAATTCAACTCAAAAAATATAGCCGGATGTACCACCGTAATAAAAAAGCAATTTTTATAAATAGGCCTAATACTAGTTCCAGGGCTACAAACAACTTGGTATATTTGAAGGAATGCTTATAATATTTTTCAATATGTAACAGCTTTCTGTAGTTCCTCTTTATAGTAGTTACAGTTTACAGTGAATTGAAGTAAAATTTTAGTTGTATAATAGGTCTAAGTTTCTTAATTATATGCTGGAAGAACTGGGAATGAACACGAAAATATTATAAAATCGGTGTAAGTGCACCTCCAGTGCCAACATACCTGTCATCAATTTTTTGGTTGGGATCGATTTAATATGTTATTTTGAGCACAAAAATTAAACGACGGTCACTATTGTTTTTAAAATAAACTAAGTTCAAAGTAGCACAATTTTACATGCATTCAACATATGAGTAGCAGCCATTTTGATTATTGAAATCATCAGATTATGATATACCTAATCTGAGTTTTCCTAACCCAAAGCTTTTCCTAACCTAAGCTTTCCTAACCTACAGCTTTTCCTAACCTTAGCTACTTATAGGTTAAATGCATGTAAAGTTGTGCTACTTTGAACTTAGTTTATTTTAAAAACAATAGTGAACGCCGTTTAATTTTTGTGATTTTGTGCACAAAATAACATACTAAATCGATCCCAACCAAAAATTTTATGACAGGTATGTTGGCACTGGACGTGCAATTTAGCCTTAAAATCTACTAAAGTAAATTATACTAAAATAAAGTTAAAATTACTTTTATGAAATACATATTAAAGGATACTCCTAACCTCTGGTGGAGGATAAATAATGCCCACAACCGGTTGGGATGTTGGTGTAGCATTTTCAGGTTGACTTTCTGTAGGAGGGTTTGCAACATCTAAAGATGGCATTTTTGTAAGAGATATCGAAGACAATATCACAAATAAATTATTTAAATAACTCACATCTATCAAAACAAAAATTAATACACAACACAAACGCAAGCAGACGTTTAGTAAAATGTCGCCATTTTGGAATGAAGAATAGCCAACCCTATTCAATATTGGAGGAAACAGCCAAAATCAATTTTTTTTTGAATTTATATTTTATTAATAGGATAGTGATAAAGAGAAATAAATTCAATATTAAAATGTCAACGTATCGCTATTCTCAAAGTAGCTTATAAAACCGCAGGACATAGCTGTGATGCAGAGCTGTGTCAAAGTAGAACAACGACAATCTGGGTACAGTGATCTGGGATGCTTCTTCCTCCCAGCTTGTTAATTAAGGCTGTGCAAATGCCAAAAAAAATTTTCTACTACTGGTGATATTTTTCAAAGTTTTTCGATTAGTAGCCTAACTTATACTATCAAGCTATCAAAATGAGAAGTTTTCTCAGGAAAACATTTTTTATCCGATCATTACTTTTTGAGATATGAGCGCCTGAAGTTTAAATTTTTGGAGCAGATCACTTCAAATTGGGTAAGAGCACAGAGAAAAAGTAATTTCCTACTTTGTGGTAGGAGCTAAATACAAGAAATTTTGAGGATGAATTCTTATCATAGTATTTTTGATTCAATAAAACAAACATTTTCTGAAAATATAATTTTTGAGAAAGTTATCCAATCTACCAAAAATAACTTTTAGTTGAGTTATAATAACATAACATTCTCCAAAAATTGATACTTTCAGAATTTTATTTCATTGAATAAACTATACTATGAAGAATTCATCTTCAAAATTTCTTGGATTTATGTCTTACCCAATTTGAAATGATCTGCTCCAAAAATATTTAAACTTCAGGCGCTCATATCTCAAAAGGTAATGATTGCATAAAAAATATTTTACTGAGAAAACTTTTTCATTTCGATAGCTTAATAGTAACAAATTGGAAATCTTTGAAAAATATCACTAGTGGAAAGTTTTTTTATCCTTTGCACAGCCTCAATGCACGCAGAAGACAAACTTTGAGTAGGTAGGCCTTTAATAGGACTCCAAGGCTCCAGTACTTATACAGGTCTTCAATAGGACTACTCAGGAATAATAATAATAATTATTATTATTCCTCCCCTCTATACAGAGTGTTCTGAAAAAGGCACCCATAAGTCAGGGCGTGATTCCTCTCATCAAAAGAAGAAAAAAAGTTCCAATTAACATAGGTCCGAAAATGCTTGGTTACCAAAGTTATACAGAGTGAAAGATTTCGTCTAAATTCCAGTTCCCCTGCTGAAACGAAGCCCAACGGGTATTTGTTTGCTGTTAATTAAGACGTACAATTTAGCGTAATTTATGGAAAATGAACTGAAAAATAGAGTAAAACCATTTCCAGACCTGTTGCTACAGTAATTTTAAAGATATGTGACGAAATACGCGAAACTTGGTCCCGAAAAACAAGTCCCTTTAAGGTTATTTATTGGAGCAGATTTACTACCTATGTTATAAATAACATAAATATAATAAACACGAAATATTTTTTTTCACAGAACTTGTAGAAAATTTTATTTTGAAGAGAGAGAGGTATAATAAGTCTATAATAGACAAACGCAACCTTAAAAAATAATCCTTAATTACATACAAAACGCATGCAAAATAGAGACCTTAACAGATTTTGTCTATTTTTTATGCATGTTGTATCTAATAAGGATTATTTTTTTAAGTTTTTTTTTGTCTATCATAGACTTATTCTACATCTTTCTCTTCGAAATTAAATTTTCTACAAGTTCTGTAAAAAAATATTTTGTGTTTATTGTACATATATTTAACATAGGTCAGGGGTGCCCAGCCCCCCCAAGGCCAATGGCGCATGCCCCCCCCCAATTCAAGTGTAATGCCCCCCCCCAATCCATGTGTAATGACCCCCCCAACACCCAAAGTACCCCAACTCCCAACTCTTTAGTTTTTAACATTGGTCAGTGTATGACAATAAAATTCACATCTTAAGGTGCTTACAGATATACGCGCCGCGAACATGAGCAATTCACTTTTAATCAGCTGATGCCAAGCTTTTTATATCTTTTTTTTACCGTTTCTGTAAAAATACAGATATAATCAGCTGATTAAAAGTGAATTGCTCATGTTCGCGGCGTGTATATCTGTACGCACCTCTACATTCTAATCTTCCAAAGAACATTATTTACCTTTGGTCTTGTGAGGAATTCTTTCTGTTTTCATAATATTGTAAAAATATATACCATCGTTTCTTATCTCTTTAAAATAGAAATAAAGTATCTTTTTGATATTATTTTTGAGACTAGCAGTGCACCCGTTCAGTGCACCCGAGGACTAGAAAGAACTTCATTACATCAGGAAAAACTACATGACACATATTTTAATAGGATATTAAAAGATAAGTAAGGGAGGCTTTGCTTTTTAAATGTTAAGGTTACTTATAAAAAGTTGAATAATAATATCATTGATAATTCTTTATTGCAAAAGAATATTGCATAGCAATCTTGGTAAACATTCATACAAATTTGGAACGATTTTATTCATACAATATATAATGTCGGCAAGTTTAGGTATTCTAAATCCTATACTATTAAACGAGCAATTTCTGTTTAGATGTTTTGATGTTTAAATTTTTAGATGTTTATATGTTTGTATTTCACCGGATCTCGAAAACGGCTCTAACGATTATCACGAAATTCAGAACATAGTAGGTTTATAATATGAAAATTCGATTACACTAGGTCTCATCCCTGGGGAAACTCGCTGAAGGACATTAAAAGAATTTTTTCATCCTTGGAAGAACAGCTGATAATTTCGGCGTCTGTTGATGATGGAAGTGAGTGAGCGAGTGTGCCGAGTGCATGTGTGTGGGACTGAGACAAAATTATGACTCAGATGTTGAACTTTTGTACATAATTCAATCAGGTACTTAGTGACAGTTGTACAAAAGCCGGTTAAATTTTAATCCTGATTAATTCCAGTAGAACCAATCGGATAAGCTATCTTTTTGAGATGGTCTTCTGTGATTTGGTTCACGTGACATGAATCAGGATTAAAGTTTAACATGCTTTTGTGAGAGAAATTTTTGCATTCCTCTGCGAATTTATCTCAATCCACTGTGCTTAGATAGAACCTTTCTGTATGAACTATGGATATTTATTATAATTTCTTCTTTCGTAATAATTTTTATATACTTTTGTAGGTACTCTAGAGCGGAGCTCGGTGCCCTGATATTTATCATGAATTGGAATAGGTTGTCACTAATGTTGTGTTGTTGGTAGTTTTTACTTTTTAACATTACAGGAGTAAATAACACAAGTCGAACAAAATGTATCTTCCAATGGTTTGGTTTTTGGAATAAAGATATCATCTGAACAAGTACATTTTGTAAATTCTATCTATTAATACCAAATTTCGGTGCACCGAGCTTTGCTCGTTATTTATTCATTGATAAACAGATTTATTTCATTGATAATCATTTCTTTAAAATGATTGGGGAAGTACTAACAGACTCAGCCTATAGTCCAGTCAAATGGTCGTTTTTCAGGAAACAGCCCCGAAATATTTTTTTTCGATGGTTCTATATATATTTTGGGGCGCTGAATTCTAATCTGAAATTTGCTGACACAACAGAAGGCGACTTCACCCCAAAATTTTCGATTTTTTCAAGTTTTCCATTTAATCTCGAGAACCTTGAATTTTTCGAGAAAAAGCATTCTCTATATAATATTAAAGATAATAAATTTTCAATGAATTGAGTGGTCGCACAGGACTACTTTTTGGATTTTATATCTGAAGTGTTCCACAAGATACGCAACTTTGAATGTTCGAGAAATTTGTGATATTTTCCCCATTCTCACAGTCTCGCATATGCAACGTTGCGTATCTTGTGGAACACTTCAGATGCAAAATCCAAAAAGTGGTCGAGGTTGTGATGAATTTTCTCCTCTTTTCACTCCCATGAAATATACTTCTGTTCTCAATACCGTTCAAAAGTTACAGCCAATTGAATGATGATCTTTATTTTCTCATTTTTCTTGCGATTTTACTGTTAATTAAGAGTCTCTAAAATGAGTACAATGCATGATAGAAACTTGCGATTGGTCTTAAATGAGAGAAAATTTTATGCTCTATAAGCTGAGTTACCCTAAATTGATCTTGCATTACTGTTTATATCGAAAAACTGTCGAGACTGTGAAAATGAGAAAAATATTGCATATTTCTTGCAACAGCAAGGAAACTCAAACACAGGACCATTAAAAATTAAAATGAAGCAAAGGAAATCAGAATAATAGTGGATGATGAAGTTATAATTTATTTTTGTCAAAGATTCACCTTCAAACTCATAGGCTAAAAATTACTAAAATTCCTGCATACAAAACATTATCAATTGTGCTTATGCTTTATATTGAGTTACACTTAGCAAAATATAACATTGTAAAGGTGGGAAAAATTAACTACATTAGGATATCTCTATTTAATACCTTGATTTTTTAATCATAATTCAAAATGTTAACATAAAATATACAAAAAATCATGCCCCCCCCAAAAATGTTGATGGCGCAAATTGCGCCATGCCCCCCCCTTGTGGGCACCCCTGACATAGGTAGTAAATCTGCTTGAAACCTTAAAGGACTTGTTTTTCGGAACCAAGTTTCGCGTATTTCGTCACATATGATATCTCGAAAATTACTGTAGCTACAGGTCTGGAAACGGTTCTTTTCGATTTTTTCAGTTTATTTTACATGAAGTACGCTAAATTGTACATCTTAATTAATAGCAAAACAAATACCCGTAGGGCTTCGTTTCGGCAGGGGAACTGGAATTCAGACGAAATCTTTCACTCTGTATAACTTGGTAACCAAGCATTTTCGGACCTATGTTAATTAGAACCTTTTCTTCTTTTGATGAGAGGAATCACGCCCTGACTTATGGGCACCATTTTTCAGAACACTCTGTATATTTACTCTTTATTGAAAAATATTCAAATTATTAGCCCATCACTTGGAAAATCAAAAATGCCCATCTGGAACATAAACCTATGTATATAGTTGGATCATTGTTCTAATTACAAGGATATTAAATGAAACCATTTGGCTAATTACGATAGAACATTCTCAGTTAGGCTACTATTCAAAACGAATTCAGCATGAAACACAGCGTAATTTTTCCAAATTTGCTAGATTGACACCGCAATTATTAGAACTTCATCTAAACCTTTCATTCATCCACTGTGAGAATTTTTAGTGAGAAAACATGGAGAACCCAAGACACCCTATAAACTTGAGTGTTGATAGGAAATGACTTTGAGTAATACGGCAAGGCAGAACATCCGAAAGGATCTCCCTGCCGATGAAAGCCATAAGCATAAATAAAAAATGAACAAATTCATCCACTTTTTGTTCTTACACTCAGGAGATGGTAGCACACAATTCATTCTCACTAAGGATCGATTAAGTTTTTTAATTAAATCTCAATGCTGATTTCGATGTTTTGACCTCAAAGAAAACAGTCTTAGAGTTCCTCAATTTACTTAGAGAATTCAACTGTTATTGTTTGAACTCACAGCCTACCAGAGGTGATAGCTGTCTCGATAATGTTTTTGTTAATTGTCATACTGATCGTGCAGAGAGTAGGGTAGTAAAGGACTTTCCGTTCACAGACCATGATGGTTTAGTTGTAAGATTAGTAAAACCTAAGATCTCTAATATAACTCTGATAAGTGAGCCGAATGATCTGACTAGAAGTAGTTTTAAACATGTTTTCCCAGAGAGAAGCTTTCCACGACTTATTGAAAAGTTGAGATTTACTGATTGGAGTATGTTATCACATCATCACTTCCGTGATGCAATGGCAATGTTCAGTTTCTTTTTTATGATCTTGACCAATATAATACAGGTTTTCTTGATTCTTAAGCCTTGTAGAATCATAAACAAAGTAAAAAAGAAAAATTGGTATACTCAGGATTTAGCCAAGGAAAAGGATAGGATAATTTCACTTCATTTATTACATAAAAGCACAGGCAGTGTCGAAATTAAGAACCAGTTGACTGCATTGAAAAAAGTCTATATCAGAGAGGTGACTAATGCCAAAGTTACTCATAATAGTAAACTTATCGAATCTAGCAATAATAAATGTAAGACTGCATGGGCTCTCATAAAAAAAAGTTGTAATATATCAAAAGGCGTTGAACCACTGATATCCCCAAATTCATTTAACAGTTACTGTGTTAAGTCCGTTGATAGGGTTAAAAGAGAGATTGTCAAACTGATATATCAGTAAAAGATTGTATTAATAAAGTTAATGTTAGGCTAAATAGGTGTTTCGAGTGGAGACCTGTCACAATAATTGATGTTTTAAAGGCAGCAAAACAGTTAAATAACTCTTACAGCTATGATTATTATAACATGTCGAACAATTTTTTGAAAAAAATAATACCTCACATTGTGCAACCATTGACCGCATGCATAAACAGAATATTGCAAGAGGGGAAATTCCCTGAGGAACTTAAAATATCAAAGGTGTGCCCTATTTTCAAAAAGGGGTCTAAAGATAAACCAGAGAGCTATCGTCCTGTGTCATTGGTGCCTGTTCTTTCTAAACTTATTGAAATAATAATATGTGAGCAAGTTGTTGTATTTTTGGAGGAAAATAACTTATTATCAGGAGTTCAGTTCGGCTTTAGAAAAGGCAAAGCAACTGTTGATGCAGTTGAGGGTTTGGTCCGTGACATTTTGCAGGCATTTGAAAATAGGTCTTATGCACAGGTTACATTCTGTGACTTAAGCAAAGCATTTGACTGCGTCGACCATGGTGACTTGATAGAGAAACTTCATTATTACGGTTTTCGGGGAGTTTCTCTCACACTATTTGAGTCTTACCTGAAGAATAGAAAGCAGACCGTCTGCGTCAATGGAGAGTGGTCTGATGTAATTATCCTGAAGTATGGCATACCTCAAGGATCCGTCCTGGGTCCTCTATTATTCCTTATAAGTATCAATGATTTGCCTCACAATGTTTCGAGCAGAGCAGTATTATATGCGGATGATACTACCTTTTTGAATGTCTCTAATGATATAGCTAAGCTCTCAAATGTTGTTAATAACTCACTTGATGAAGCAGGAGCCTGGTTCAGAGCAAATGGATATCTTTTAAATGCTAATAAGACTGAAAATGTCATATTTAGTCTGAGACCATATGATAATGAATATACTCAGCAGGATATTGTAAATAATGTTAAATTTTTAGGGGTACACATTGATCATCAACTGACCTGGGGAAAACACATTGATTATTTAAAAGCTAGGCTTTCAAGAGTCATCTATCTCATTGGACGTCTGAAGCAATGTGTGACTCCACATAGTGTGAGAATGGCTTACTTTGCGTTTTTTCAGTCCCTTATTAAATACTGTCTTCTTGTATGGGGCAATTCTCCGAGGGTTGCAGAGATATTGAGGTTGCAAAAGAAAGTTGTTAGAATTATCAATGCTTCAGGTCCCTTGGATCACTGTAAGCCTATATTTATAAAATTGAATATTAAGACTGTCATCAATCTTTATATCTTTGAACTTGCTGCTTACTCTTTAAAGAAATTACCAGAAACAACTCTTAATGAACATGTCCACTCACACAGCACACGTAATAGGGGTAGAATGAATTTCCAATATTGCAGATTAAGTAAATCTCTTAATAGTCACTGTATAATGTACAAAAAGGTTTACAATAATTTGTTGGGGTCCATTAACAAATATGATAATATGACTTTTCTCAATAAACTGGATATTTGGCTGAGTGAAAATCCTTTCTATGACATTGAGGAATTCTTTGAGCATCCACATATAATTATTTAGTGTTAAGTATTAGAAGTGCTGAAGTGTTGTTTCAGTCAATTCTGTTATTCAATTCCAAATTTTATTGTCTGTCCTGGTGTTATTTTTAAAGTTTATTTATTTTTAATGTTTAAATTCTATATATATTATGTTTTTATTCATCTCGGCTTTAGACTAAGGACTATGCTCCGTTTTCATGACTTTGTCAATACATGTATAATTGTGAACGACAATAAAAACATTTGATTTTGATTTGATTTGAATTCTTTCACAATTGAAATGTTTCAAAATGCAAATAGAGTCTAGCTTTATAGGGTGCGATTATTTATGGATGATAGCCATATAATAATAGGTAGGTTAAATTGTGCTTCAGCAATGAAATAAGTAAGAGACATGATCAAATAATCATGCAAAACATGACTCCAGAAGCAGTTTGTCAAAGAGTGATAAGCCTTATCTGACAGTGCCATCACAGCCGCTATATTGGACAATTCAACCATAAGAGTTTATATTGAGCTGTATTTATCAGAAAAACAAGGAAGATTATACAGACATTAAGACCAAAAAAGTATTCATTACTAGTATTTTCCTCCTTGGTCACGCTTGTATTATTAGCACTTTTAGTATTTTTTAGCATTACAGCTCAATTTGAGCCTTGGCCGCCTCCACTACAGCTCTCCACGTCTTCTGTCATTTGTCTCCACCCTCTACATCCCATTTTTTGGGGATCGTCACTTACTTTTTTCTTCTGGAGTGCAGCCTATCTTTGAATATTATTTCAGGCATTCTGCTCTCATTCATTCTACAGATAGCCTACATACAAACCACCTAAGTCACTGCGACTTTATAAATATGACAATATTTGGGGCATTTATCAAAGATTCCAGAGCTCTGAATTGGTTCTCCTCCACTTTTCTCTTTTTTTGCTGAGGGTGATGCCTAGATGAGTTCTAGGCTTGTGCGTGGTTAATTAGGCGAATGATAATGAGAGATGTTGAATGAATAGACCTACAGTTATAGGTGGGTTCCGAACCACCGGGAAGCGATTTTACAACTCATGAATCATAGGCTACTCAAATTCTTTCTTCAACTAGACCATACATCTCTCTGAGAATTTTAATTCTGTATCATTCCATTTTTCAAAATTTAGTTTTCTTATCCAGTATTTTCCAGTAAAAAAATTGAGAAATAGAAAACCCTGAGAGGTTTTGGAGATAGAATGCATCATTCTCGGACAAATTTGAGTTTGAGAAGAACAGTCACAGAGAAAGTATTGTATCACATACATAATACCTGCACAATATCATATATTGCATCTCTTTTGTACCTACATTAAAACGAAAACACTTGAAAAAACCAGTTATACAGAATATAGAATTTTACATTCTATTTTCCAACTACAGCAAAATTATGTTATAATTTAATAACAAGTTTCCTATGCCTGAGACCAGGTACCTATATGAGAAAAAGCATTATAAACTCTGATATTGCTACAAACTACAAAATTATTTTATTCAGTGCATCAGAAATTATAGGACATTGATGATTGACATGCATTTAGATAATAACTTTAACTAGATTATTCACCTCATTTCAAACGATTCACTATTTAAAGTTTGTTAACAAAAAGAAGGCTCAGATTATTATTTTTACATGATACCGGTATTGATTGAATCAATAATTATTTGAAGAACTGCCTTAGTTATCTTTAGTATAATAATTATTACATAATACTGAACATATCCACCGTCATTGTTTTTAAACTAGACACCGTAGTCAAAACATAAGCAGACTTCTTGGCATTAATCAGATAAATTGGAAAATGTTGTAGCTTATCTTATCAAATTAATTTACAGGCTTTGTTAGAAGCTCAGTTTTTATAGTGACCTACGCTATCAAGGAAGCTAAAGTTTAAAAGCGAGCTATCTCAATCAGTTACTCCAATAGTAGTGAACATCCATCTTAATAATTTCATTTTTCCTTGTATCCAACTAAAATGCTTAATATGTTCAAGTTTGCAAATTCTCAACTATGTGGGAGCGTTCTAATATTGTTATTATCTATGCGAATGGTATTAGGAATCACTGGTGAGTTTTGATTATACCATTGGAATATTTGTTGGTGAAATTAAAAAAATGAGAGCTATTCAAGAAATTCGAGGTGAATCAGGGACAACTTATTTGTATGAAATATATTCAAAATTTCAACTTGTTAGTATTTGATTTACTCCCACTTTGGTGATCGAACTGGTATTATAATTAAGTTTTGTGATGTGTTTCATAACTTTATTTATTTCAATAAGAGTTTTAATTTTCAGTAGAAGAAAGGAGTAGTACATCAGTTGCGCCCAGTGAATGGTTTAATATCTCAATGGGATCCAAATCACATCAAGGCAGCGATAATACTCTTCTTATCTGTGAAAAATTAAATTCTACAACTGATCCAGTCCAAAACGTGCACAACCACAGTGAAATGAAAAGTGATAGTGTTAAGATTTCAAATGCGAATGTGACGGGTTCAATAAAATCTGTGGGATTAAGTGGTACAAATAATACAAAATTAAAGGAATTGGAAGATGATAGAGATACATTTTTTACATGGGAAAGTATTGTGCTGCATATTGTAGTGTTCTTCGCTTGCTTTTTGCTATACTAGTTTCTATTAAATTACTGTAGCTTGTTATGTATGTCGGATAGTAAGTTAGCAAAGTGAGAAAAATGTGTACAACTTGATATAAATATCGTAATGCAGCTTATTATTCATGATATACAATATTAAAAGGTATGCGAATATCTTAATTGAAACTCAATCATAATTATAAACACAAATTTTATAAATATTTTCATTTATTTGTAGTATTCAACCTTTTCCATTTGGTTACAATATGACCCTGATTAAAGTTTGAATTATTATAGTGTATTCCATCCATTTACCAAAAATACTATATTATCGTCTGTTACCATAGATTAAATTAATTTTGTAATAAAAAACATAAGAATTAAATATGATTTTTAAACAGAAGTTAAATCCAATTTTAATGCTCCATCAAACAATGACTGTATTACCTACTTGAATATACTGGAGGTGTCTTTGAATAAGAGAACTGTAGTATCAGACTTCAGGTACTGTTCAACTTAAAAAACCGTAAGATAGATAAGTAGTTATCAGTACAGTTACTATATAAAGGATTACTTTACTTTAGTAGTTATGAGTATTTGCAATCCCCATATCCCATATGGAAGTGAATTTCCTTCAAATTAAAAAATATCAAACTAAAGTATGTGATCTTGAAATAATAAATCAACACAATTTGATATGCTCGTTTTATTAAAATTGAAAAATACAATTTTTGGAGTAAGATTATAACGTAATATAAGAGTAAAGAGTATTGTATGAATTGCTCAGATTGGTAAATTTTAAGGATAATAAATGTATAAATTGATTCATCATAGAATCAAGAACTGAGAATATATAATGAATAATAGGTAAATGAATAAATTATTGTTTGAATCATTTCTCAATCAGTAGTTTATAGAAAGGTAAGTTTGTAGAAAAATAAAAGCGAAATACCGGTATATAAAAGTCATCGAGTTAATTATTGATAATGTAGGAGTTTTCTTTCAATCGAACAGATGAATTGATTAATGAATCAACAAATGATGTGTGCCACAACATTTCATAACTAAAACAAAGTATATTTTTAGTAGTAATAAACACATTTAAAAGATGTAGATCCATATATATATATATATATATATATATATATATAATATATATATATATATATATATATTATATATATATATATATATATCACGTTAGTGTAAATTGAAAACAAATGCGACAATAATTAGTATTTGAGAAATAATTTAAAACAAGATGTTTTATCATGTAGAATGTTCACATTATCAATAAAATTAGCTTCATAAACCTGCTTGAACATTGTATTTTTAATAACTTATAACTAGGTATGATGAATATAGCAATATATCAAAGAATATAACCGAGATGTTAAACAGAATCACTTTCAAGTCTAGTGACTTGAAGTTCTGGTGTATAAGCAACTTAAAATTAGCATTAATTCTTCAGGATCATGATTAGAAACGGATAAAGAAATTCTATAAGAATGAACAAGAAACATTTTAAAATACATAGGCTACATAGCTTCTTTAGCACTGTAGAAGAATCGAATTGTAATTGGACGGATAATGTTAGGCAAAGTTATTATCAATCACTTCCAAGTTATTCAATTCATGGTTTTCTCCATAAGAGATGAACTAATGAAAAATAAGTAGATCAGACAGTTTATCAGCGCATCAAACAAGTAAATATTGTATAATATATTGTACAAGTATAATCCACTTCTTGAAAATTGTGTGCAACGTAAAAAATTATCGCATTATAACAATAACAAATGCAAATCTAACACAAGTTTCTATTGAAAAATACCAATTTCACCTAAACGAATCCTATTACTATAAAAACTTTAACTATCAACTTTGTACGTTTAATTCTGCTGTACCAAACTATAAAACATATACCGTACATACTTAAAATTGTTTTTAACTGCTTAAAAAACTATTTTCTGCTCAAATACTACCAGTCTTAAAAAGTTTATCAAAAATACATTTCAGACAAATAATGATAAAATCAAGACTATTTTATAAGTAACATAATTATGTGCGAACAATCCAAGCTAACAATATACTAATCAAAACAATAGATTATTCTTAAAAGAAAGCTAAATGGTCAAACTGAATATTTCTTTCATCGTGAATAGCGCGTGAAGTATAAAAAGATTATCTTATTCAATAAAATGTATAAATCAGACTTCAAAACGAAGTTCTTTAAGAAGCAGCAAGTGTATAGAGAAGCAGAGAGGCACTACATTGGACTAACAACAATATTGAGAGCGAGTGCACATAAATGATTAATCTAGGATTCCAGCACATTCTCAAGGTTAGTAGATCTATTGTTATAGATTCGAGGTTGAGTCTAAAAAACTCTGCATTTAACCAATGGGGTCTATTGAAAACCTTCAATCAAGATTATAAAATACATCAAGATATTATGATGTTTCAAATCCAGCATTACGAAATAAAATTTCATTGAGAGGTAAAACGTTTGAGAATCTATCAGACTTTCTTGCCTAAAGCAGCGTTTTCAAATTGAAAAGAATATCAGAAGACCTTCTTGAGCAGCTTGAAGATATTTTAGAGTTGGGCAAATGAATCAATTTAATCTTGGGTTTGAAACAAAGTTTTGGCTCTTCTAATATGTAGCTTATAATAAATGAGTCAGCCAAACAAAGAAGCTTTTTCATTTTACCAAGTTATTTAATATAGGCTACAACAACACAAATTACGCGTAACCATCTGTGAGTAATGTCTTTCATTGATGACTTGGAAATTAAAGAATACTCAATGAAAGATATTGCTGACTTGTTTTGAAAACAAAAAAGAATCGTTTGCGTTGACGCTAATATGAAGAACAATTAATAATAATTTATTATAGTCTACTCCTCTAATTAGTATTCTTATACACTTAATACTCTATATTAATTTTAGGATACTAGTCAACTAACTCTAGGAAAATTACCGCTAGCAAACTAGGATATCTCTATCTCAATCATTCAGAGGAATATAAAAATGTAGCAAGGGTATACTTGTATTCTTATGTATGAAGAGTATTGTGTATCAACTCTATTTTTTCTTTTCCTCGAGATATTAATAGTAAATAAGTTGTTGAAATAAGTGCAATATGATTTTTTAGCTATTTTTCATTTTTACTTATTGAGGTATATTATACTATTAGAATACACTTGGGTGAAATAAAGCAAATAGTATGATATAGAAAAGTTGAGATCCTAACCTCAAACAACATTTTGTTACAGTCGAATATAATAATGTATCAAGGATATACTTTCGTATCAAGAATATGAGGTATCAACTTTACCTAATGAAGCAAAATACTTTCAAGTGAAATAAGCGTAATATAAAGAAGTAATTTCTCATTTAAACTTCTTCAATTAGAATGAGCTATTGATTGAATTACGAAAGTTGAAATTAATATTTTTTATCAATTTTAGAACTATTGTCATTTTTTGTTTCCTTTAAAGGCTTTGAATTACAACAGAATGTTGCACTACAACAATATTGACCAAGCTATAGTCAAATTACATCTAAGTCAAAAACACACACCTAAATAACATTATCTACACAAACAATCATCACAAAGATCTGATACTGGAATAAATCCAGCTCTCATTTGGCTAGTACCTATTTTTTTACCATCCGGTATAGACTAGATAATCTTCACGTTTTGTGTATTTCTGTGCGAAGATCCTTCCATCGACTGTTGGGACCGAAAATGCTACGTCATCAACTTGAAGGTACTCGCCGGGTAGGAAAGAGGATCTGACGAAGGATTAAAACAAAATTAATTTAAAATAATAAGAAAAAGAAAATATAATGATGCAATGATGTAACAAACAATAAAACATATAAATTATTGAGGATGAATAACATGCAATCAAGAAAAGATTCAATTAAAGAACAAAATGGATTGATAACAATGCGAGTCAAATGTTGGAAGAATTCATCAAAAAATAATTAAAACACATAAATGGCTGAGTATGAACGACACGCAATCTAATAGAAAGGTTAGGCTATATATTTTGGGTAAAGTATGAAGCGTTTGTATTTTGTTAATTTGGGGCTAGGCAATTGGTGGCAATTCACAAGAAATAATGAAAATTGATTTTACGATATAAACATTTTTTCAGATGAAACATACAAATATAATAGTGGAAGGTTTAAAAGAATCTTTGTATCAAAGGTCTACGATTTTTCAACCGGATAGAACATTATCACCAGTCAATCAACTGAGAATCATGTATTATGTACCTCATCTACAGTTATCTGGATTAAGTAAGCATAACATCTTTAAATCCTGGGAGATTTGGTGTCGAGGTCGCGCTGATAAGCTATAAGGTAAGATCAATGCGCCTGATATTCCAGTTGTATGTGACCACTTTGAGACGAACTACTCTGAATATCATTTATGAGATTAAAAAAATCGCTACACACGGTGGTTCAAAACCCACCTAAAGCTGTAGCTGTGCACTCATCTCTCATCATCATCCGTCATCATACACGCACAAGCCTAGAGCTCAAGTAAGCATCATCGAGAGCAAAAATTAAATGGTTATAGCTAAAAGCGTTTGATGTAAAACCTTTGGAAATATGAAAGACCTTTAGTAGCAGAAAGTTGTCGAACATCGGTTGAGAGATAGTGACACCTAATAAACGATCTAAATATTTTATGTAACCAAAACTTTGCTTCAGAAAGGAAACTAGAACTTAAATCTATCAGGTATCACAAATAGCACTTCAATCGCTTGAAATGTCCACAAATAACTAAAAGCATAACTGTAATTATTCTTGTGGTTTTTGAATAATTTATACTCCTCTATAATACCAGAGATTCAATTGTGATTCTGTTGTTTGAAACTTGAAAATAATCAAAATAACTGATAAATATATTTATACATTGATACATAGGCTACAATATTATTCTCAACTATGAATGATAAATATATCGTAAACTTAATTTTCTACACAAATTGACAAAATTAACTACGTATTTATCACATAATTAGTATCGTATCTGTAGTTCACATCCAGTGGATGTGCAATTGAAGAGTTCAAATATTGAATTGAAATCACCGCTTGGAAAGATCCAGCAGAGCAAAAGTTTTAATACCTCTGAATCCATTAAAGAATCATCTTGCATATTGAATAATGAATTTTATTTTCACCATGAAAAATGAAGAAATTTCACTAACATTTTTTGGAAATTAACTGGCCAATACATCAAAACCAATATGGTAACATACATGATTGAAAGCCATTTCATAAAATCACTTCACTAGCATGGGCTACTTTGAAAAATTATTAGAAAACACAATATAAAGGGTACTATGTTATTTTATTATTTTTAATAAATAACGAAAGGTATCCTACCTGAGACAATCCATAAGCTTAGAAGCGATGCCAGATTTTCTGAAATTTTTGTGAGTCCAAACTCGGCTGACGGCACATTTGACAGGGTAGGACTCTTCGGAGCACATGTCGATGTCCGACTCGCTCATCAGCATTTTGTACGCTTTGTTGACAGGCAACGCAGCCAGGCAGCCTATTATCTTCTTGTTCGAAACATACATCAGAAACTGCAACACAACATCACACATCATAATTTGCACTATCAACTGACAAACAGTTTCCAGGCAATTCTATTGATTCTTTCCCAATCATTGATTTGATTATGTGTTTTGTGAAGAATAATGTTAAATTTACTCGTATTCTGTCAAACTACAGATTGTAAGGAATTGCGATTAGTCCAGTCAAATGGTCGTTTTTCAGGAAACAGCCCCGAAAGAATATTTTTCTCGACTGTTCTATATGTATTTTGGGGCGCTGAATTCGAATCTGAAATTTGCTGACACGCCAGAGGGCGGCTTCACCCCCAAAACCCCTAAAATTTCGAACTTTTTTAATTTTTCCATTCAATCTCGAAAACTTCGAGTTTTTTGAGAAACATCATTCTCGACAAAATTAAATAGAATAAAATTTACACTCAATTGAGTGGTCGGGGATTCTACCATTCTTGGTTCCGGAGCTACGAATTTTCAAAAAAGGGGTATTTTTCAAAGGTTTTTCAAAATTATGCAAACCTACCACTTCTACCCTATACAACTTGGATATTTTTCTAGTATGGATAAAAAACCACTCATCACGTGAAAGAACAATTCATTATGAACAGGATTTCTTAGGATTTTTCGAATTTAGTAGTGCGGAGAGGGGGAATACACCAAAAAATAGAAAATCATGTCCTACAGCAAAGATACAAATTTTCACTATAATACCTTTTCAAGGCCTTCCTAACAAAAGAATACATATTTCGGCTGAAATCATCTTACGAGGGTTTTTTTCTATGAGAATCACCTGTTAGAAACATTTAATTTCAGTTTTTGCTAGTGGGGGGTACGTCATAAGGATACGTCAAGGATCAAATCTTTAAACACTTATAACTTTTGACAGAATGATCAGATCTTCTCGTACTACAGCTCATTCTTCTCAGCTCGTCAAGGCAGTTCAAAATCATGTATCATAACTGAAATTTGATGAAAAAATAAAAAATCCTATTTTAGTGTATTTTAGCCCATATTTAAATACACAGAAAAATGGCCAATTTTTATATTCAAAACTGTGTATCTCGATAACCCGAAATGATAAAAAATGGTACCTACTTGGTCTTGATTTGAAGAACGGAATCTACACTTTTATGTGAGGTAAATGAATTTTGTAAAAATATAATCGTGAAGTAATATATGCTTCTTTCAA
Organism: Nilaparvata lugens; assembly: GCF_014356525.2. Classification (NCBI taxonomy): domain Eukaryota; kingdom Metazoa; phylum Arthropoda; class Insecta; order Hemiptera; family Delphacidae; genus Nilaparvata; species Nilaparvata lugens. The sequence continues at coordinate 12,866,780 of NC_052511.1, forward strand.
AAAATCAAGAAATTTGCGATATTTTCCTCATTTTTACAGTCTCGACAGTTTTCGATAATAAACAGTCATGCAAGATGGATTTAAGGCAACGTAGCTTATATAGTATGTAATTGTCTTCCATTTGAGACCAATCGCAGGTTTCTATAATGTATCTTACTCGTTTTAGAGACTCTTGAATTACAGTAAAATCGCAGAAAAAATGAGAAAATAAAAATAAACATTTTTCCAATTCGCTGTAACTTTTGAACGGTTTTGAAATCAGAAAAACGATTTATGAGAGCGAAAAGAGGAGAAAACTCTCTACAACCTTGACTACTTTTTGGATTTTTCAAGTGTTTAACAAGATACGCAACTTTGAATATGCGAGACTGTGAAAAAGATTAACATATCACAAATTTCTCGCATATTCAAAGTTGCTTATCTTGTTAAACATTTGTCAAAAATTTGTATTTTGGCTGTAGGACATGATTTTCTATTTTTGGGTGTATTCCCCCTCACATCGCTACTAAATTCGAAAATTCCTAAGGTATCCTGTTCAGAATCAATTGTTCTTTCACGTGATGTGTGATTTTTAATCTATACTGGAAAAATATCCAAGTTGTATAGGGTAGAAGTGGTAGTTTTGCATAATTTTGAAAACCCCTTGAAAAATACCCCTTTTTTGAAAATTCGTAACTCTGGAACCAAGAATGGTAGAATCCTGCGCGACCACTCAATTGATTGGGAATTTTATTCTATTTAATTTTGTCAAGAATGATTTTTTTGCAAAAACTCGAAGTTTTCGAGATTGAATGGAAAAATTAAAAAAAGTTCGAAATTTTAGGGGTTTTGGGGGTGAAGCCGTCCTCTGGCGTGTGGCGTGTCAGCAAATGTCAGATTCGAATTCAGCGCCCTAAAATACATATAGAACCGTCGAGAAAAATATTCTTTCGGGGCTGTTTCCTGAAAAAAGACCATTTGACTGGACTAGATTTAGTTATGCAACCGAATGTATTCAATGTGACAATGATGTTCAGCTCATTCCATTAGTGCTGTTACATTGACTATGTATATCCAGTCATATGATCTTTCATGAGAAAATCGTAATTTCACTAAATTCAGTAATGCCGATATTTTTCAAACTTCATTGTTAAAGATGTGAATAAATTACACAATACGTGTTTGATAACTCTTTGAACGATGTAAATTGATGAGCCAATTTTTTAGCGTAATCATTTATTTTATTATAGCTATGCATAGCATTGTTTTATATTTTGGTGTTTTCAAATCTATGTAGAATAATAAGAAACGATTTCACATATCGGTATGAAATTTTCGCCATTTAATTTTCCTTCAAATTTCGTTTGGAAATCATGTATTGCATGAAAACCTTCCTATTAACAAAGCACTAAAATTAAACTAACATTCAAAATGGTAGAACAAACTTTCAAAGTCACAGAAAATTTTCAAAGAGTCAATTACTTTATTTTATGAAATCTTCAATTTTTTATCATTCATTTACTACTATGGATTTCTATACTATTTATATGTTATTATAGCACAACCCACATTCCGCGCTTGGATTGTTCTTTGCGGAATGCGATTCATTTATCCAAATAAGACAATTTATTTTATACTATGTTTTTTGTCGATGGAGAATGAAATTTGATTTGAATTCAGTAAGATCCTCAATCACGTCTACCGTCAAATCACCTTATTAGGCTATATGAAATGTTGATCTATACTCAAACATTTCATCCACTCTGAATTTTTAATCTATCAAATTCAATTCCAAATTTGTTCACGGAAGAAACACTATAGTCAGATATCATATGTTCGCCATCGAACACTACGGACATGGAAAGGTCAAGAAATCTTGAAAATTCATAAAAAACCTACGGTATTTTGAAAAGTGTTCATAGAACCTCTTCTTCTAATGAGTAGATTAGCACACAGAACTTAAATCATATACGTTTTGAGCAGAGCAGTGGAAAGGAATGAAAAATTGTAAGGTTAACTGAGCAAATGTACCGACCTGCAACTCTGGGTGGAGTTCCTCCGGGAGATAACCAAGCTCCGTGTCAATGACTTGCAGGAGTCCCTTGACTCGATCCCACCAGGCTTTCTGATCGGCAGGGAGGACCAGCACCACTCGGTCCATGCGGTAACGTCTGATTACTCTCTCGTTCTGCCAGCCCTGTCAATTACAATTCACTACATTATTCCAATACGGTTATTGGATATACATAGACTACACTCTACAATATTCTGAAAATTAAGGGAAAAATTTTAATTTCTAATTTCAGAGTTGGTTACTCTAATCATACATAGATTACACAACATTTGAATGTGATTTCTAAGGAATTACGGAAATAGTTTCAATTTTTAATCTCAGTAATTTAATAAGAGTTGGTTACAGCTATCATGCTGTTAAATCCTACAACTACTTTCCCCCTAGTCTTAATGGAGGAGCAATCCTTTATCAAATCTGGTCCAGTATCTACAAATACAAATATATTGATCAACGTAATCGTAATAGTAATATCAATATCTTTTTCACTGGGTTCTATTCCTTTTATAGGTAATTTCCTTGCTTTATTTTGCAACTTAAATACACTTTTAAAATACATAGAATACTATTGTAGAGTTGAATGTAACCAATAAAATGTATCATCATGGTAAGCTAGCATGAGAATATTTTCTGCTTTGAAAAATGACCGTGTTAACATTTGACCGACAGTTATGATCGTAAACGAAGTTGGTGCAACGCTGATGAAATTTTTTTGAAAATAGATTGATTTCAAAACTTTGATAATAACGAGTCTATTTGGCCACGATGTCAACACTAATCAAATTTGGTTTAGTGATTGCTACATGGAGACAGTTTGTTGGTGCGGCCAAATATCAACGTAGATATAGATGGCCCTGGGAGTAACTAAATCCCTACATTCAAGTTATGCCTACTATCAGATGATTGGAAAATTAATCATTCTATAGTATAGGTATTCAAATTACCTTGACTAGAGTATTGTTTACTTGAGAAAACTCACGAGAAACTTGAAGAGCGCGTGGTTGTTGTGATACTTTTCGTGTTGGAGCTCGTCATCGGGATCTCCCATCTGGTAGACGAGGCTGCAGGTGGGGCACACCTTCTCGCCCAGCTTCTTCTGGCCGACGTCAATCTGCAGCTGATCGCTGCTAATCGGCCTCAGTTTGGCCGGAGTCTTCACAGGGCTTCTCTTACCCTTCGATGGCGACTTCCCAGCCGACGTCATGTTGCTGATACTGCAACCAAACCACATTCTAAATCACTGCATCAATGGGATACAAGATAATACTAGACACACTCCAAGCGAGGATTGTACTTCTTGTTTATATAATAAATTCAGTAATCTATATTATAATAAAGGGAAAAATGACTTATACACGTACAGGATGGGAAATTCACGAATGACGCATCATCACGTCTCAACTACTCAACTGATTAACTTGGAATTTTGCATATAGATTCTTAATTCACCAAGGATGGTTATAGACCTATTTTCAATTCTTCAAGATCTCAGTTTGTCAAGTTTTCAATTAGACCCTTGCGGAGCACGGGTTACCTGCTAGTTTAGTAATAAAGACTTCCAGAGGAAGCATTTGTGTACTATAGTGAGGCCCAAGCTATAATGACAGTGTTTAATTAACATTGGTGTTGCTATCCTTGTGTATATTTGACAACGCAGATAGCGCTATCCTTTTCTAGCTCCACAACGTTGCTATATCGTTTTTTAACAATGTAGAAATATAATTAATAGACAAAATATTTTATCTCACATACGAAAATGTATTATTTAACCATTGAAAAATATATTTTCAAGACGGATAGAATATAAATAAAATACCAACCTACAAACCAGCATAAAATAAAATACCAAGTATGATCAACATAAAATAAAGTGGTGATCGGCGACGAAATGAAGTGGTAAATTGGCGACGAAAATTGCTCACTTTCAATGTCTAGATAGGAAACACTGCATTGTTGTAACAGTTAAAATCTACGCCTGTTCAATCAATCATATAATTTGTATATCATTAAATGAATAAATAAAATGAAGAATTTCAATCAACGAGTTTGTCTTCAATTCATGCGATTGAAGATCTTTCAAAACGTATTTAATAATGAAACAAAGTGATGAAATCAACAAATGTGAATATCAAAGTAACTCACTCGGTGAATCTTGGAGAACTCTTATCGAAAATAGAGAATAGCTTCGTAGGCGTTCTTATACGTGGCGATCGTCTGGGAGAAGACCCAAGAGGAGTAACTCCAAGTATTTTCTGTGGAGTATTCAAATTGGACTCTGCAAATGAGTAAACACACACACATCATTGACCAGGGAACCGGTACCGGTATTCATTTATAATTCAAGTGAATATTGGTTGGAAACTGTCAGCTAGTACACAACATAACTTTACTAGCTGGACCAATATAAATTATTAATTGAATAATAACTAAAATGTCAAAAAGTTTGTGAAATGGATTTTATGGGGATGAAAAACGTATTTTGGATAACCCCTTGTCACCTTCAATAAATGAAAATAAACACAAAGTCTAATTAATATAATATTTTGAGCATAAGAATAATATAGAATATATTATTAACATTGAATATAAAAAGTACCACATTCACAGAGATTATCAACTAAAATGCTAATTATATTTAACAATCTCATGGCACACCATATTTCAAATAAGATAATAGCTCAAAATATCAAATATTTAATTCAAATGACAAATATTTTAGGCTGAGATTGAAATAATAAAAATGAAGTAAAAACGATATACTTTGTATAAAGTATACTAATAGATATTTGTGCAACTAGTGCGCAAAGTGACAGTTTGCTGCACCGAAAGAAACGTTTACGCCCGAGCCGTAGGCGAGGGCGGAATGGTTTCTTGAGTGCAGCAGAGGAACTTTGCGCACGTATTTCACATTAAGTTTTTCCTACAGTTACCATTGAATATGAAAAGTGGGTAATTATGGGTAAAATTGCCTGAAATCCATCAAATAACTTAGTAGTGTTTGAATGGCGAGGCGGCTGTGTGGTGTGTGCTGTGGTGGCACTGTGCTGTTGCTGTCCTCGATATAATATATAATAGTAATAATTAGCGCGTTGTGCTTCGTTGCACCTCTGCTCACTATAGCAGCCACAGCAGTCACTGTTACCAACTTCATTTTGATTTTGCTGCACTGTTGCTCCATATAACCTACTAAGTATTTTGCGTTGCCATGTTGCAAATCTGGAGTGCAGAAAAATTTTTCCCGCACTAGAGCGGAAAAGTGATTCTTTGCGTTCTGTAATCAGTGCAGCAATGGCCACTTTTCAACGTAACTGTAGGAAAAAGTAATACCGTATGGAAGTAAGAATCATTTGAATAAGGCATTGACGTGTCACCCACCAGTCTTTCGAGTTGATAAAAAAATTGATGTAATGTGACAGTAGTAGGCTATAATTTAACTAGTAAATGATGAGGTAATTCCAAAATAATAGATGGATCATATTGGATTTCTATATTAATGTAGATTACAATATAATTTGGCTTCTTATATATTAGTTCATAACTGACAATATAAACAAATGTTCAATGAATTAACGAAGTATGAACTGAAGAATTTTGTTAATCGATATGGAGATGAAATACAATTTGAATTACGTTAATATACAGTTTTCATTATTTATATACAACTACGTGCGTGCAGTCAATTATTCAAGTAAATAAGAACTCTTCAATGGTGTTTTCCATCACGAAATGCTTATTATTAATTGGGATTTTTGTTTAATAATCATTATTATTAAATCACTTTTTTGCTATTAAAAAGAACGACTAGCAATCAGATTTTTTCAATGAATGAATTCATTCACTTACTGTGACAACAAGATCTTCCTGGTTTCATCTTCCACAACCAGGACTTTTGCTTACTTATTAACTGAAGTACTTTCGAACGGCAAGCGTCCATTTTCACGTCTGTTGACTGTCACCTTTTGACTGTTGAAAGTGGGTGTTAATATTGAAAGCTTGCTGTTCGAACGTACTCCAGTCAGTAAGTGAACAAAATTTCTTATTTACTATTATTTATTTCTTATTTGGATAATTGACTACACGTCGTTGTATAAAACGATAAAACCGTGTGTTAATACATCGCAGTTCGGAATCGATCAATAAAACCATCATCATTACGTTAATATATTGTAATAGTATTGTATCTCGCACATCAGGGGTTTGATAGCCGTCCGTCCATTCTTGGAGAAGGATTTTCAAGATTATTTTTAAATAATAAGAGATGAGAAATAATGATAGGTCGGCCAGGATAGCTGAGTCAGCTAAGGCTTTACACCCCAAGGTCTATAAATACAGGTCTTGACACAATCCCGTGATGCATTGCAAAATCGCCATTTTATGGGGTTCCAATTCACCAATTTTCAAATTTATCAGCTGTTATCATTATAGATTGAACAAAATGATGTGTTATTTTGTTATGTTCAAGGACTAATATTTCCGACAGAATAATAATATTTAGATGTCAACTAGGAACTGAATTGTTGATTTTTAGATTTAATTGTTTGGGAACTTCAAACTGTTTTTGAGGTTAGCCTTTTATCCCAATGTCTTATGAATCATAACAAGGTACAAGAATAAGAACAATTTTTAATAATAAAAAATGAATTATTGAACCATTTATTATTGAAGTTTCATTATTGAAAAATCGAAAACCTGAATTTACATATTATTTGAACCAGAATATTGTTAAAAAAAAACATAAAGCATGATATTTTTATTATGAGCAGATTGGAATTTCAAATGTACCGCCATAAAGACCCCACATAATGGCCGCTCCATAAGGAACACGAGTGTCATGACCTGTATCAATTTATAGACCTTCTTGCACCCTTCAGTCTGCTAGTGCTACCTGGTGGCGGCTTCGAATCCCGCCGAATCCTATCGAATAGGCATGGATGCTTGATCATCCCATAAATCACCCTCGCACTTCCCATTACCCATGCATAAGCAAAAAATCTCATGTGGGCATCATCCACAATAAAAAAACAAAAAACAAAATAAAATAGATAAGATGATAAGAAAATGACTTACGCGGACTGTCAGTAATGGATAGATTGTTAGTGTTTTGGGTGATGTCGAGGAGGTTGTCAATCGGCATATTCTCGTCATTCTCGTCGGCCAGCTGGCCAATCAGCTTGCTGACATCCTCGGTACGCTGTTCGTCGTGCTCCTCGAGAACACGGCCGTCCTCTATCAGGTCGAGGATGTCGCTGGCAGTGCCCAGGTGCTTGTACATGTTCACTTCGTCCTGGGTGTTGCTCAACAGCTTGCGGCGTTTTGTCTTCTCCGGCAGGATCACGTTGTACGGGCTAAAACACACACATACATTTTTTATAGTAATTGAAGTGAATAGATAATTAGTAAATACAGAAATAACCACATAGTACCCTCTTTTAATAATTTTATAAATACTAGTTTCAGCTTTCAAGCCCTTTTCAATGTCCTTTACTCAAAATCATACATATAAAAAATTATAATTTTTGAAAAAAGGACACTTGAAAATTAAATGGCTTGAAAGTTGAAAGTTAGTGGTGCTTATAGAAGTGTTCATATATGGAAGTTGAAAAAAGGGTACGATGTAATTATTTCTATATCAATTAAACAATTCAAGTAGCCCTATTAGAATACTTTATTGGATAGTTAATTATTGAAGGAAAATAGATAATAATATTACCTATCATTATACGTTTAATACTTTGAAAAATGATTATTCTAGAAGATCTACATAATCTAGAATTGATGTTCATTTTAATATTCATAGTTTAATTGGTGAGATTACGGCTAGCACACAGTTTCAACAGATGTTAGCCAAACCACAGTTTTATAAATATGGGCTACATTATTTTGACATTGACAAACCCTATCCATACACTATTCTAATAAATCATGAACAAGTTACTTCAAACACGAAACTATGGTCCTGTATTTCTAAGTGCTAAATGCAATATTTATTTATATTTTATTTATCCCTTACAAATTACAAAATAAATCAATATAATATAAAGCATACAATATATACACTAATGAAATTAATCTACAAAATAAAAAAATAAGGAAGTATTTCCCCAAAAAAGCAAGCTCGAGCTTGGGGAAGGAGCCAGCCGAACTTCGGCAAGCTAATTAGTGAAACTAATAATTAAGGAACATAATGAACATTGAAAATTGATCAATATCAGATAAGAATTATATATGAGTTTCAATAAAATAATAAGTCTGATAATAAAAATAATTATAAGAATAATATAGTGTAATTGACAATAGGCATATAATTTATTTACCTCAGTCATGGAAACGTCACACACACTTAACCAAAACTTTAACCCTAGTAAAATTCAGTATAGTGTATTGAGGGTGGTAATGAATGTAACTAAATTCAACACACCTCCTCAGTCATAGAAACGTCACACACTTAACCAAAACTTATATATTCTTCTAACTTCCCCAGCAGAATTCAATTTGTATTGAGTATAATAATGCATGTAACCAAATTCAACAAACCTTATCGGCGACTTTCCGGTGCTCTTGAAGAACTTCCTTTTCTTGCCCGATTCGCCCTCTCCCTCGCTCACCTCCTCGCGCCTGGCTTTGGTGAACTTCATCGACCACGAGTTCTTGGAGGACGATGACGACTTCTTCATAGACCTGGGCGTCTTGCGCGTGGTGTAAACGAGGGAGTCGCGGAACAGGATGTTGTCAGTCTTGCTGGGCGACTCGAACTGTTTGTCGGACTGAGTCCCGGGTGAACTGCGTGTGGGACTGACGTCACTGCTGCTGCCTCCAGGGCTGTCGCGGGTCGCCGACGAAGACCTCCTCTTGCCGTTGGCGACGACCGGCTTCCGCGGCTTGATCGAGTGACTCACGCCCGTGTAGATCTCGTTTTTCGGTCGCTTGAGTGAACCGAGAGAGCGTCTGCCTCCTCCAATAGACCTTCAAAAACAATTACATTCATTTTCTATACCATGAGTTGACACAGTTGTGACAATCAACTATTACTGCTTCATACTTTATAAAATAATGAAAATGATTATATTCAGGGCTACTTAATTTCTTATTTGTAAAATAACATCTTAGTAATCTTTTTGAGAGCTTTTTAATATTTAATGAGAAATTAAAAAACACAAAATTAAATAATTGAAAATGACGTGAGCATCGAAACTGGTTGTTTTTAATTAATTTTATATTAAAAAGTTCTCAATGATGATTTATTACTAGTCATACAAAATAAACAATAACTTATAAATCTACACAGACGAAGTAGATTCAGACCAATAATACATATGATATGCAAAGCTCAAAGAGCTTGTCCCCATATATGGGAGACTACTTTCCCTTGTCATGACTAGACCTCTAGATTGATTGTGTTATTTGAGTGGACCTAACTTGGTCCTTGTTGAAGAGGTAGACATAATATGGTTTATGTGAAAATAACACTTATTAAAGTCTCATACTCAATCAAGAAACATGATAAATTATATTAGTGTAATAGTGTGGATAGTAGTGTGGTGTGTAATAAAATCATGATATGATTGAAAGAACGATTGCATAAGGCTACTTGGAGTTGTTTCAACCACTCATTCATGAAAATATTCAGTATTTGAGAATATGAAACTCAACTCACGTGGGCATTATCCGCAAAAAAATATAGTCTGCTGATCGAAAGGAGAGACAACAGCATATAGTTTGCGTTTGTGTAAGTAGGTATAGAAGTAATAAATAGCTGATATGAGTAATTGCTTCTTCTACACTTATGAAATAAGCTGATATGAGTCAGTAACTTTCAAACTAACACGAGCGCATACTTTCTATTGTTATCTTTCTTTCAATAAACAAACTATAGTTTCGGTTGCTACACTATAACCACTCTTTTAAACAAACCGTGAACAACTACACGGGAAAAATCTTATGAGAGCATCATCCGCAATGAAAAAAGATGAATATTTCAATCCAAAGTATGGAAGAGAGCTCTAGTCTTCATTATAAAAATCCACCATTTAATATCATTTGCTACTCATGCTATTTAGTGCTAATCTACTGGACCCACCTCCAAAAATGTGTTCACAACTATTTTCTACTTCAAGTTGAGCATTCAATGAAATATTGTGGTAGAATTAAGTGGATTGCAATGTAGTATATGTAATGAATAAAGTCCAGTGAAAACTCAAGCTGGATCATCCAGCCATATTATATTCTGAAGTCCAGAATGTGAAAGAAAAATAAACCCTTCATTATCAAATAAATACGGTACAAATAATTATTTTTTATAAAATAGAATTATAGTACCCGTTTTTGGAATTTCAAAAATTTATATAAAATTATAGATCAAGAACACAAATTATAACAACTAGTTTCGATGTTCCACATAATCTTCAGGTTTTCAAATAAACGTTTTGTTTATCTGATATCTAATATATTTTTAATATCTAGTCTCGATGATACGTACATAATCTTCAGGTTTTAAAAAGAAATACCAAATGAACGTTTTGATATTTTAAATATCCATATTTAAAATAACAAAACTTTTATTTGAAATTTATTTTTTTTAAATAAATTCCAAATAAACTGTTTCTTATTTTAAATATTGGATATTTAAAATAACAAAATGTTTATTTGAAATTTATTTTTAAAACCTGAAAATTATGTGAAACATCGACACTAGTTGTTATAACTTGTGTTTTTAATCTATTATTTCATATAAATTTCAAAAAAGGGTAGGTACTATAATTATTTTGTAAATAAAAATAAGTAACCCTGAATACAAACATTTGAAGAACAAATAATTAGTCCTTCAATTATTGAATCACAAACCTTTTCCTTTTCAATGAGCCGTCATGGAACAGCCTGACTCTTGACTTGTAACTGGCATCTGGAAGAGGTCTGGAAACCTTGGGGAAGTCAGTCTTTGTGATGGGTGCCGAATTTCCATAGAAACTGGATGGCTTGAGGTAAGTGTCAATGACGGTCGGCTTGTTCATGTCATCATCATCATCGGATACTTTCTTTGAGCGCCAACTATTATCGGGAAACAAGCACTTGCGACTTGATACGCTCATCACATCTGAAAATTCGGTTTAAATTATAAATAAAACAACAATTTTGCAAAAGGAAAATGTATCAGAGCTCATGAACATAGAGTTTCACAAATAAAAAAATAAATTTATTTCAAAGAACAACAAGCAAATGCTGATTTAAGACTAGCCTACTCACTATGCTTGAAGTGATCAAACTAAGTGTCAACGCTAAATATAATCTTTTTAAAATAATTTCTCTGATTGCCAATGAATTGCAACCAGATGAGTTTATATGAATACATATACATAATAATGAAATTTACACATACAAAAGAGGTTGTTCCTAATAAGCTTATTTCTAATTATGATACCCCACTATAATAATATGTGTTGAGGTTATCATAACATTCTATTCTAAAACATGAACAAAAATGTTTAAAGATGTAGTGCTAATTAAGTGGAAAGTGATAGAAATTGTTACCTTATAATGAAACGATGACAATAAAGTGACAGTTATTTATCCTATAACTTATCCTATTCACAATAAGCTCCTCGGTCTGGTAAGTTCCAGTATTAAATAGCCAACTTCTTACAGTTATTTAAAATCTAGTTATATTTTTTCATTCTTTGCAATCTATGAAATTCTGTCTTAAATTCTAGGACCTGAATATTCTACCAAACTCTGACCAAAATGTGTGTTCATTCTAGGAACGAGGAGAAAATTCAAATATCCAATTCTGGTGTTGTGAATATTAAAAATTAAATTAGTAAAATTTGTATTCTTCTTAATATAAATTACTGAAACTAATACATAAAACTGTCTGACGCTGAGAACTTTGCTTCCAATAAATAATTCACTAGTTGCAAAACGGTTGTTTTTGTTTGTCATAAGCTTAAGAATACGTTTCTGAGCTTGTACATTCCCGGAATGACTGTAGTCATCCTCTTTAGAGATATTCCAAAGAATCGAGTTGAACAATAGAACTGATATTGAAATAAATGATATGCACTTACCTGATTTTGACAGTAATACTTTCGCAGGAGCACTTTTAGCTCCTTTATCAGGAGTTCGGAAGGCAGTCTCCATGTTGCGGTTATGTCTATATGAGCACTGAAAAAGATAAATTCATCATTATTTCATTCATTAGCAGTAGCTAAATGTTTGATATATAGGTTAAAAATTATATTAACATTGCAAGTTAACATAAGCGAGTTAGGGTGAGTATGTCTGTAACTTCAGGTGTGAACAAATTGAATGCAATGTGCAAGTGCATGTCGTCGAATCATGCATGAGGCAAGAAACAAAATCTGAAAATCTGTCATTGAAACACGTTGTAACTTGCATGTAGCTGCACGCAACTAGAAAATGTAAGCTTCTAGTGTGAGTCTTCCTAGATTTTTATTCTCATCTGAATAACCTGAGAATAATTTTTATTCTCTTGGTCATGCATAAACAAGTGTGCACTTGCACATATAGGCCTATTATACGTATATCCAATCACACCCTTAACCGGCTTAACCTAGCAATTATCAAATGTGATAAATTACTAGAGAATAAAAATACAAAAAAAACAGAAAGAGCAGCTTAAGCTACTTACTCTTGTCAAGGGGGAGCACTAAAAATTCATTTCAACCTTATAGTCGTGACCCTAACTTTTTCTGACGTTAGTCGTGACCCTGGGTCCCACTTCTTTCATATCGAGTATTTCAATATGTTATTCTATGATTCTAATATGTCCAAGGATTATTGATGAACGCAAGGAGCACTTATATAAAGCAGAAATCGATCCTTATTATATTTATTAAAATAAATTTATAAAACCTTGCATTTATAGGGCAGTGAAAAGTAACGTTTGGTTATTATTTTATATAAAGAGAACAAAAAATTATGATGATCAATACTATGATGGATCTTACATGCAACACTACTAGGAAGATAGGAACAAAATTGGAAAGACGTAGTTCACTCTTAGTACATTAGTAATTTGTACACTCTTCGAAGTTTTTGTTCGAAATATACATAATGACTGCTTGAATAGAATCACTATTGCATAAAAATGTGCATTTGAAAAAAGTTACGTTAGTCGTGACCCTTGGGTCCCTGGGACTCAAAAGCGTCATTTCACGAAAACAAAAGTCACAGAGCACAACACTCAAAATCAAGTTTAAGTGTCTACTGACATGAATTTACATGGGTCAAAATAGACAGTAAAGCGAAAGGAAGCAAAATTATAACTAAAACAAGAATTGACTGGGTATGGGACCCAGGGTTACGACAAGAAGGTTTTAATCTGACCGCTTCAAGTTAGACTAATAAAAGGGATTGTTAAATGTATTAAAGTTAATGATTAGATTCAATAATAAACTTACTAGCCGCAATATTCTTGCTATATTTTTCAAAGAATTACCTATGTTTCAAGTTAAACTCAAAAGCGTTTAATTTTAAATTAGTTACGTAAATTATACCGTAGTGATTTAGTGACTATGCTAAATTATAAAATTCAATGCAAAACCATTATGCCTATTAAGCCTATCAAACGTTAAGCTTTTTTAAACTTGAAAGTGTTGCTAAATTCAGCATACTATAAAGGGGAACAAAAATAATACAATATATTCATAAACAAAAGTTGAAAACTCGTTCACACAAAGGTTATCGCATCTAAAAAATAATAACTGCATGCAAACATACCTAAAGTTACGTAATAGATGATGTAGAATAGCTCCAAAAGAAACTCACAGTGTAATATTATGTTGATAATGTCAACTAAACACTAAAATTTCCAACACAATCCATTAACTTTACTTCACACCTTCAAAAGTTTCTAAGCAAGAAGCACCAAGACCAGGCCAAACACAAGACACAAGAGCCGCCATTTTGTACGGTAGAATTGGCGGCATTTCACAGCGTTCCAATGATGCCAACATTGTACAAGAAGTAAAACTTTTGAAGAAAGTTGAATAAATAATGAAGGTATTAGATAAGTAATTGAATAATATATGATCGAATCAAACCAGAAAATTGATGATGATAAAAAAGGAAAACTCCATTCCCCTCCACAAATAGTTAAAAACAAAACAACTCATAAAGAAACGATGACAGTGTGATACCAAAAAGGTCGACAGGCTGAAACAGCTATTTCATTCCTGCTTGTCGTTGCTTGCACGCGAACCTACTATAAAGTAGAAGGAATCTATCTTCTATCTTCTCTGTGCTACAGCAAAGAAAATCAGTGCTGCACCTGGCTTCTACAGCAAAGGAGATCAGTGCTGCAATGATGAAATGTGTCGCTGTCTCGGTGTCACCCCGAAAACCTGACACCTGGTCATTTTGGCCATAGGCGACCGCCTGTACCCTCGTAAAAATATACCATTGCCGTCAAGTTGTCACTCCGACTACTTGTCACCTTCTGGACCGAAGGTGCTAACTTGTCATGACCGTAAACGACAACCTGACACCTCGCACACACACGACAGAGTGTCACCTCGACTACTTGTCTCCTGTAGGCCTACCTGCGGGGGATAGTTTGTCGGCACTGTTCACGACGCCTGACACCTTTGCACGCTGGTTTTACCCTGACCACGGTATATAGAAGAAGAGTATTTTCATCCAAATACCGTGACCCTGACTACTTGTTACCTACAGAGCACCAGTTGGCACAACTCACACCCCCGCGGCGTGGGGAGGGGGTGGTCGAGCAATTTTTATTACTGCTTATGATGTACAATTGAATTTTAATCACTTTTGGTTCAGTAACATTTTTCCCTTGAACGCATGGTTCGGGAGATATTAGCCGTTTTTGCTTATTTCGAAACACATTTTTTCAAGTTGGTTGAAAACAGTAAAAAAAAAGAATAATAAGCCCTTTTGATGACTGAACCAGATGTAGAACACAATTCTAAACACACTTTGTTCAGTTAAATTTTTGCGTCAGACGCACCGTTTACGAGTAAATTGTCTCCCCGTTTACGAGTAAATTGTCTCCCCGTTTACAAGTAAATTGTCTCCCCGTTTACAAGTAAATTGTCTCCCCGACAAGTTGTCACCTCCACAGAAAGGAGACAAGTAGACGGAGACGCTCACGTTGCTCTTCCTCAGAAATAATCAACCACGGTATATAGAAGATATCAACAACATGTGATATCGTGATATCAACAACATGTGACATGACAACCGTGATATCAACAAGTCTGTTGTAAACTGTTCGACCAAAGGTCAACGAGTAGAGCAGACCATGTAAAACAAAGTAGTAGCCTAAATTATTATACCAGAGTCCTATAATAAAAGGTTAATGTAGGCCTACAAACTATAAACAATATATTATAATTGAGCAGTTCGACTCCACCATCTTTGAAGAGCAAGTTTCAATCGTGCCTCAATAACGACGATTTAAGTGATTGTGAATTTCTGGTCGTCGAAAAAAGTGAAAAATCAAAGGACATAAACTGTTTGGCATCTCTAGTCCTGTTTTTCGAGATATGCTGTACGGTGGACTGCACAGCAAAAATGGTGTAATCTACGAGGTAATCGACGTTGAACCTGATGAGTTTCAAGGTATGAAACAATCTATCTATACAGATAATGTGGATTTCACATCAGGTCTACATGCCTGCTCAGTATATTCAGTCTCTTGGAAGTATGTAATTCCTGATCTTATGTCGAAATGTGTTCAATACATAAAAGTTGTCTGTTACTGAAGTAATAGACGTCTTTGAGTTTTCACGCCTCAATAACATTCCAGACATTGAAAAAATCTGCTTGACAGTCTTTCAAGAGAAAACCAGAGAGGTAATGCAGAGCGAAAAGTTTTTAACTACAGATACTCATACATTGGAAGCAATTTTGAAGTTAGACTCGTTAAAATTGGAGTCTGAACTGGAAGTTTTAAAATATGTCGAAAAATGGGCTCTGGCAGAGTCTAGTCGCAGAAACCTTGATTTGCAGCAACAGGGAGAATATTTTAATTGTATCAAAAGACATCTGCGATTTTTGACAATTGATAAGAAAAGTATGAAGAAGGTCTGTCCAAGTCTCATTTGCTAAGTGATAAGGAAAAAATTCCGATTTTATACAATCTATTGGGCTTTGAAGAGAAGTTGCCACATACGTTTTCTGATGTGACTGAGCCTCGAATTTTTACAATGGGGAAATCAAAGGAAGAACAAGAAGAAGAAGACGACGACAATGAATTTATTTTTACATGGACAGAAAGTGACAATGAGTTTAATTGTGAGGGGTTTCAAGGCATTTTCAGATCTAAAGACACCACTATTATACCATTAAATTTATCACATGATATGATGAAAAGTCTAATGGAAAACACCGAATTTAAGTTATATTCTTTGAGAAAATTGAAGGATTCCGAAGAGAAAATTTTTTATACTATTTTGAGCATTGAAAATAGTTATTACTTTGAAGTTTTTCACCTCAAATTCAAATTGAATATAAGTACTAGTTTCTCTGAATTACAAATTTCCGTGTTGCTACAAGAGGACAAATAATAGATACGAAATATTATAGGTATTGGGTAACTGAAAAATGGGTGCCATGTGGTAGTTTGTTATACGCTCACCCTTATAGGATGAAATTATTTTTGTAAGGTTCACATTATAGTGGCAGCATTTGATAAACATCAGTGTTGCTATCCTTGTCTATCAATTGATAAAGCAGATAGCACTATATCCCTATCTAGCTTCTCAACGTTATCATATCGTTTTTTAACAATGTAAAGATATAATTAATAAAAAAATTCAACATTATGATAATGTATTATTAAATCGTTGAATAATAATATTTTCTTAACGAATAAAATATGATTTATCATTTTCAATTTATGATTTATCATTTTAATAAATCAATAATGAGCTCAAATAGTTTTGAATTCAATCATTCCTTCATCCAACGCCATAATTCAAAATTAAAATTTGAGAATTAGGATTTGTTGTTGGTATTTTAAAATGATATTTAATAGGCCTATAGGGATCTAAGGCTTCTCACCTTGCAAATAAAAACAATCAGTTCTGAGTATTTCCTTTTAAAAAATTATTTATTTGTTGACACACATTATATGTACAATGTTTATACATTTGACATCCTTATTCAACTTCATAAACAAGTTATTACCCTACCGTATATGACAGAATTCAATCATTAACAAGAGAATAATTCAGATACAATACAGTTTGTATACTCTACTCATTTACAATTACATATAGAAAGCTGATGGTAACAAAAA
Source organism: Nilaparvata lugens (assembly GCF_014356525.2). Taxonomy (NCBI): domain Eukaryota; kingdom Metazoa; phylum Arthropoda; class Insecta; order Hemiptera; family Delphacidae; genus Nilaparvata; species Nilaparvata lugens. Next base: position 12,884,107 of record NC_052511.1, read on the forward strand.
AGTGGTTCTAATCTGATTAATTAAAATTTAGCAAATCTTCTCTTAATTTAGTTTAAGATTATCTTTCATTATATGTGATTGTATTTTGATTGAGAATTTTATTTGTTTATATTATTAATCTTATGTAATTTTATTACATAATATGTAGGTACCGAATCAATTATTTTTGTAATCTATTGTGTAATCTACTTATGTAATTTTTCTTATTATAAAGAGTTGTGTGGCAGAGAGGACCAGGAGTCCTAACTCCGCCCTAATAAAGGCAATCAATCAGTCAATCCCAGTATGGCATGAAAAATATACTTAAAAAAAGAAAAAGATATCCTGGCACATAATGTAGTATTCTGTTAAATTTTATCATACATTAAACTTTCAAGAAGTGTAGATCATATTATGATGATGACCTTGTCCTGGCTGAAAAGCTCATGGTTATTATCAAGACAAACAATGATCTTTTATTCAATTCATTAGGAAATAAATAGATATATTCTTCTATTGTTCAAGAGGCTCATGCCAATTTTTTATGAAACTAACAATTAATTTGATTATTATTTCTAATTCGATTCATTGTTTTTTTTCTTAAACTAACAATTATTGTCTCTTATTCAATCTACTAAATTCATATTTGTGTTATTTTTTAGTTAGACATATTAGAAATAGGCACGCTACTAAATAGGCTATAAGTTAGTTGTAGGTTGTACAGTGGTTGAACGAAGCTTAATTTTCAGATCAATTCTGATAGCCTAGGCATATATTATAACCTATTGGCTTTATGCCCTGATTGTTGGCTTGAGAATAATAATTTACAAGAATTTGTCAATGAATAGCTATCAGTAGTAGACTCAACTTATTCTACTCTAGAACTATTGAATCCCTGACAGAAAGGGAATTATTCATTTTCATAGGTTCTCCTTGAATTCATAGAAATGGAGATCAAATAACAATACAAAAAAGATCAAAACTGTAAATCAATTGTTCTTTTGCACAATTAGTTTTCAATCTCACTCATAACAGTCAGTGCACTACTTTTATCAGCTAGCAATGCAACGTATTTCGACCGGCGCATCAAGTGGAACTTCGTTGTAGAGGGTGCTGAACCATGTTTCAACTCCTGGCAGCCGTTCAGATAGCCATCCCATGTTGGTGTTTAAGTTCTCTAAGAGCTTGTCAGTGGCCGTCTTCACTAGACTCGCGTCTCCCTGTCTAGCTGCCGATAGGTTTGTCAGTACCTGTGAATTTAAAAAATATCTTGATAAAGAATGAATTATTGTGACAGCTGGTTGACTCTTATTATCATAGATGGATTGATATTCATTTGAACATTGATAGATACAATATGATTCTCAACTATGAATGATTGCGAAAGGAACAACAGGTTTAGGCGGGATGCACACCGGAGAAACGCGTTTCGTGAATAAAGTTTCAGGAAACGTGAAACGAAAGTTGCTCGCAATCGACTGATAAAATTAAGCAGGGAACGTTTCTTTTCTATGCATGCGCGAGTGAAACGGATTGCATGAAACAAGTTTCATGAAAGAGGGCTTCACGAAATGCGTTTCTCCGGTGTGCATCCCGCCTTAAAGCCCAAAACTGTTCCCAAAATTTTCCCAAATTGGGATAGGAATTGATCAAATAGAAAATCAATTATCAAAAATAAAATGTTGAATTCCAGCTTACAGTACGGTACCGTACCTTATTCCAATGTTCAATTACAACTAATCTCCGATTCTTTCTGATAAAGAAATAATATTTAATACAAAAACTGTTAAAGATGGAAAATCTATTAGAAATTGAAGTTAATGAACTGCTGGAATCCTGGAATATCATTACTATATAATAATTATTAAAAATATCCAATGAAAGCTATGTAAATAGAGATAAGGACTGTAAATATTGACAAAAGAACTAAATAGCGGAAGGGTAGTTACTTCTTTCTGCTTTTTAAAAGTAATTTTCATTCTGCTATTTGGGTACCTAGTTATACTGTCAATATTTGCAGTAACAAAAGTCCTTGGTTCTATATTTACATAGCTTTCATTGGATATTTCAAATAATCATTATACATACAGTAATTTACAACCTACTATTCTTGCCTTTGTTAAATTTCTCTTATATGGAATATGTAAATAATCAAATTCAAGATAATTGAATGAAAAATAATTTTCAACTCACCAAGTCTGACATTCCAAATAGGGACCTTTTATTCGAAATTAGTCCAATAAAGGAATTGACATCAGTGACACCAAACCTGAGGATAAAAACTTCAATATTAGACGAACAGGCCTATTCAGTGTTTTCAATACCTAATATTATATTTAACTTAGCTCATGGAAATTCTTAAATTTTTTGAAGGACCAAAAAAACTTAATATGTATAAGTTATATAGGTAGTCTGAATACTTACTTATTTATTAGTTCAAAGGATTTGGAATCAATCATACTATATCATTATGATCCTGATTTTCCCGGTTCACTTTTTGAATGGTTTATTTACAAATTATAAATACTTGTATAGGCTGGGCTTTAGACCGTAATAATTTAGCACTTTTTATTCCTATTCTTAGTATAATTATTTAGACTTTTACAACCATTTGTGAAGTTGGTACTAGAGATAAATAATATTTCCAAAACTACTAAAAAAATATAGTATATTTGTTCAGTGATTTTAATCTGATAAAGTAGTTATTGAAATTTGTATTGATTCAACATAGGGAATTGGGTTATTTACCTTCCAATAAATTCACTGAGATTTTGAATGAGAAATTTCAAAGCGTAGAAAGAGTTTTCTTCACGAGCGATGACGGCTTGGAAAAATTCTTTGGCGTCAGCAGTTGGGAGCTGGTACAGGATTAGACCCCTGGAACAAAACGTAATACATAGATTATTAGACTACCGTATCTACTGATAGTAGGCTACTGTAGGTATACAAAAATAACTCTATCACTGCAAATAAAAGTAAATGAAATACCTAGTAATTTCTATCGATATTCATCACAAATTGTAGATATTACAATATGGGTTTTAACACTAACATTGTATCAGCGCTTTTCTGAAAGTAGTAGGTATATAAAATAATAATGTATGTAATGATGGGAATAGGAGTAATTTTTAATTCTAGTCTCAATTATCAGTTATTTGATTGTTGATATGACATGAATATAGGTTTACAAAAGTTTGAAAATAAATAATGTTCAATTGAGGGACTACCTCATTCAAATAGTCGAATTCTATACAATATATTATTTATTGGGCTACCTATTACATTCCATAATATTCTATAGGCCTATAATATGTAAAATTATAAAATATTTCAAGTATTGGAGTAGACTTTATTGAAGAGATACCAATAAATGAAACATTGAATTACCGATACCGCACTATGAATTATCTGACTAGGCAGTCAAAATATATATTACGGTAGGCCTACATCCATTATGACACTCACAATTTTTATATATAATAACTCTATTGGATGTGCTTCCTTTAACGCACTGTAAACCGTTGTTCATTAGATTGGGAGTCATCAGCTTACCTTGTTTTTTATGTTTAATGCTGCTTTTTGTAAAGTAAAATCTACATTTATTCTCAACTCATGACAACATTCATTTTTATAACACAAGGAATAAATCGAATCTGAGGAACGAGTACTGCTCTTACAAATCCAGCCATACGAGTTTTAAGGCCTTTTCAATAAAGTTTTATAACCATTTACCACCAAATGTTCGAGGTTTGACGCTCAGGGAATTTAAACTAAGAATTAACAATTTTTTTTTATGAAAAATTGTTTTTATAGTGTGAATGAATATTTCAATGTTAACATGGAGTCTATCTAGATCTTTAGGTAATTGCTATTGTTGTATGATCTCTAATATAGTTTGTAATATTGACGTGTCCGATACAAATTGTAAAGTGTTTGTCTGTGGCAATAAATTGATTTGAATTTGAATTTATCCAGGAATATCCTGCATTCAGAGATTATATTTTACTGAAATTTAATACATATTCCTATTAGCTTGTGAGTGGCCGAGCAGCACCCCAAAGTTCAAAACCACTTGAAAAATCACAGAAAAAATAATAACGAAAAATCTCAAAATTGTCAATTTTTATTGTTTGAAAGTATGAAACCATATACTTACCCCAAGTAGTTAGGCGGACTGCAAGCTAATGCTCTGATGGCTTCAGATTTCCTCTGACTGTTGGTTGTAGTTTGAATGATATTTTTCATGTAGTTCCGAATGTCAGCAGTTCCCTCCTTCGCAGCATAACATCTGACGGTGTCTTGAACATCTTGCGGAATTCTTGAAATAAAATAATAATAGTCCCAATAATCAATCATCCAATGTAAACAATGCGATGATTTCAGGTGAAATCTCACACACGTTAATGGAAATTTGATCATAATAAAAATATAATAGTTGGTTGCCTGTATAATAATAATAAAGGTAGCCATTATAGTTATTAGGGAATAATTCAATGGAACACTTTTCATGTTTCCATCATAAGGTACTCAGGGTACATAGAGTACATAGGGTACTCATCAATTTGAATTCAAGCTCTTCAACAGCTTAAAGCTAAAAGCTAATTAACAAATCCCTAGTTTCTTCTAAATAAAGTTTTTCCTGTAAACAGAATTAATATGCTTCAAATGAATAGTTTACTATCAATTCAAAACAATTAATATTAATTAGTGTTACATGTGTTATATTATAAGTTTTTATGTAAAGAAATGATATTGTTGATACAATGAAGAATATGCTAAAAACCGCAGATGGAGACATCCAGATATTCCAGATTTGTGGATCTATCGAATATCCAGTGGGGGTTGACTTGGTAGTGTTATCAGTAGTGAAACTTCTATTCACAGTGTAATATTACATTTTTTCTCGATTAAAATCGAATATTCAATTCGAGATCTATAAAACTTGATAGTAAATATCAGAGTAATCGATATGCGGACAACTTTTAACTGAGAATTTATCATAAATAATTGTGTTGCACATTCCATGGTATCACCGAAACAGAGTTAACAGATCATTATAAATAGCATAGATGATAAATAAATCTAAAATAACAGATTCGAAATAAAGTTTTATTGAGAACAAATGTAAAATGTAAATTCTAAACTTGTAATTTATAATTTTTTGGAATTTAATATCGATGACGTGTTCATAACGTCGTCACTGTTTTTGGCTTCATCTAAAATGCTATCTTTGTTAGCCCTTCTCTAAAAAATGGTGGCTGGCTATGGCAAGTGTTTTGTGCTCTCTGAATATTTTTCTGTTTAATCGAAATTTATAATGTTTTAATTTGAGATTTGAACAGTTTTATGGTGTTCTAATTTTGTATAATTTGATTTGTGTGTCTACAAGCCTATAGCCATTGTTTTCAACAAACTATATAAATGGATAAGTATTTTAGCTTGTAATGATGCTATATGTTTAAGTGTTGTAGGGTAATGTTTTGTGGATTTGTGTTGTATATTGCTAAAATTCTTATGAAGATTATAAGTTGATTTGCTCTGAAAACTGGATTTCCTATTCATTAGCAATAGATCCATTCATAATTTATCAAGAATTTACCATTTTGGAGCCGATAACTTTCTTTAGGTTAATAGGTGAAAAATGCTATCCAACCTATTTAGGATAAATTGGTAGCACGGCAACAGTTAAAAATGATGATTGCATAAATGTAAGTCAACAATTTGAAATAAAATAATAAATAAATTTCCAATCAGATTCAAACTTTTGCTTTGAGCAGGGGTACCCAGCCCCCCCAAGGGCAATGGCGCAAGCCCCTCCCAATCCAAGTGTAATGCCCCCCCCCCAAAGTATCCAAATTCCCAACCCTTTAGTTTTTTGCATTAGTCAGTGTATGACAATAAAATTCACATCTTACATTCTAATCTTCCAAAGGGCATTATTTACCTTTGTTCTTGTGAGGAATTCTTTCTGTTTTCATAATATTGTAAAAATAATATATACCATCGTTTCTTATCTCTTTTAAAATAGAAATAAAGTATCTTTTTGATATTATTTTTGAGACTAGCAGTGCACCCATTCTTGTTCGGAAGGACTAAAAAGTACTATATTACATCAGGAATAACTACATTACAAATATTTTAATAGGATATTAAAAGATAAGTAAAGGAGGCTTTGCTTTTTGAATGTAAAGGTTACTTATAAAAAGTTGAATAATAATATAATATCATTGATATTCTTTTATTGCAAAAGAATATTGCATAGCAATTTTGGTGAACATTCATACAAATTTGGAACGATTTTATTCATACAATATTATAATGTCGGCAAGTTCAGGTATTCTAAATCCTATATACTATTAAACGAGAAATTTCTGTTTAGATGTTTAGATGATTATATGTTTGTATTTCACCGGATCTCGAAAACGGCTCTAACGATTCTCACGAAATTCAGAACATAGTATGTTTATAATATAAAAATTCGATTGCACTAGTTCTCATCCCTGGGGAAACTCGCTGAAGGACATTAAAAGAATTTATTCATCCTTGGAAAAACAGCTGATAATTTCGTCGTCTGTTGATGATGGAAGTGAGTGAGCGAGTGCATGTGTGTGGGACTCAGACAAAATTATGACTCAGCTGTTGAACTTTTGTACCTAATTCAATCAGGTACTTAGTGGCGGTTGTACAAAAGCCGGTTAAATTTTAATCCTGATTAATTCCAGTAGAACCAATCAGATAAGCTATCTTTTTGAGATGGTTTTCTGTGATTTGGTTCTCGTGAAATTAATCAGGATTAAAATTTAACATGCTTTTTGTGAGAGAAATTTTTGCATTCCTCTGCGAATTAATCTCAATCCACTGTGATTAGATAGAACCTTTCTATATGAACTATGAATATTTATTATGATTTCTTCTTTCTTAATAATTTTTATATGCTTTTGTAGGTACCCCAGAGCGGAGCTCGGTGCCCCGATATTTATCATAAATTGGAACAGGTTGTCACTGATGTTGTGTTGTTGGTAGTATTTACTTTTTAACATTACAGGAGTAAATAATAACACAAGTCGAACAAAATGTATCTTCAAGTGGTTTGGTTTTTGGAATAAAGATATCATCTGAACAAGTACATTTTGTAAATTCTATCTATTAATACCAAATATCGGGGCACCAAGCTTTGCTCGTTATTTATTCATTGATAAACAGAACTCAATTCTTTGAAATGATTGGGGAAGGACTAACAGGCACAGCCCAAAACTGTTTCTTCCCCGAATTTTGATTTATTCACTATAAAATTTATATTTGGAATATTTAATATTCCAAAAAGTAGGTTATGTTTCATAGACTTGAATTCAAGTGAAATTTTCAGTCCAAATATTTGAAAACATAAAAGTTCTAACTTAGATTGTTTACACACCAAATTGAATAACAAAATAACACTCACTAATCACTTAGAACTGTAAAATAATGATTAACTTTGTATATTATGATATATACAATCTCATGTCAACAAATCAGATTACTGTATTTTGATCGAGTCAATTAAAATTTCTAGATTTCTCGCGAGATACGATGAGCTAATTGATTACACAGCTGATCTCCCTCACGCATCTTCTGTTATCGAAAGACGACGAAATCATCATCTGTTTTTCCAAGGATGAATTATCCTTTTCATGTCCTTCAGGGAGTTTTCTCAGGGATGAGACCTAGTGTAATCGAATTTTGATATCATAAACCTACTATATTCCGAATTTCGTGATAATCGTTAGAGCCGTTTCCGAGATCCGTTGAACATAAATAACCATATAACCAGATAGCCAGATAACCAGATATAAAAATAGAAAAATACAAACAGATATACAGAAATTGCTCGCTTAATATAATAGGATAACAACTTATAGTCCAGTCAAATGGTCGTTTTTCAGGAAACAGCCCCGAAAGAATTTTTTTCGATGGTTCTATCTGTATTTTGGGGCGCTAAATTCTAATCTGAAATTTGCTCACACGCCAGAGGGCGACTTCACCCCCAAAATTTTGGACTTTTTTAAGTTTTCCATTTAATCTCGAGAACCTTGAATTTATTGAGATAAAGCATTCTCTATATAATATTAAAGATAATAAAATTTTATTTCTAATGAATTGTATTTGTATTTTTTATCTGAAGTGTTCCACAAGATACACAACTTTGAATGTGAGAGAAATTTGTGATATTTCCCCCATTTTCACAGTCTCGCATATGCAACGTTGCGTATCTTGTGGAACACTTCAGATAAAAAATCCAGAAAGTAGTCGAGGTTGTGATGAATTTTCTCCTCTTTTCACTCCCATGAATTATACTTCTGTTTTCAATGCCGTTAAAAAGTTACAGCCAATTGAATGATGATCTTTATTTTCTCATTTTTCTTACGATTTTACTGTTATTAAAGAGTCTCTAAAATGAGTACAATACATGATAGAAACTTGCGATTGGTCTTAAATGAGAGAAAATTTTATGCTCTATAAGCTGAGTTGCCAAAAATTGATCTTGCATCACTGTTTATATCGAAAAACTGTAGAGACTGTAAAAATGAGAAAAATATCGAAAATTTCTTGATTTTTTGAATCAAACGTATCTTACTTCACGATTATATTTTTACAAAAATCATTCATATCACATAAAAGAGGAGATTCTTTTAGTTAGCGATGTTGTTTATAATTGCATTCCCATTTCAGAGACATTAATATCATCATAAAACGCCTTCGAAATTAAAATAATTATTAGATTAAAATGTACATTACAATTTAACTTATCATTGTGCTTTTAAGAAAATTTGGTTGCAACAGCGAGGAAACTCAAACACAGGACCATTAAAAATAAAATTAAGCAAAGGAAATCAGAATAATAGTGGATGATGAAGTTATAATTTTTTTTTTCAAAGATTTACCTTCAAACTCATAGGCTTAAAATTACTAAAATTCCTGCATACAACATATTATTATCAATTGTATTTTTTATGCTTTATATTGAGTTACACTTTGCAGAATATAACATTGTAAAGGTGGGAAAAAGTATTAAAATTAACTACATTAGGATATCTCTATTTAATACCTTGATTTTTTAGCCATGATTCAAAATGTTGACATAAAATAAAAAAAAAATCATGCCCCCCCAAAAATGTTGATGGCGCAAATTGCGCCATGCCCCCCCCCCCTTGTGGGCACCCCTGGCTTTGAGTGCTCACCAGCGCTAAGAATGAATTAATTTGTGTTAATAAATTTAATGAGAACTTACTTAGGTATAACACCATTAATGTAGTCGGCAAATGTATTAACAGCAGTCTCCCTACAGCCTCCGACATTGTAAACGCACGCCGCCTCAACAATCTGTTCTCTATTCAAATTAGTGAGAGGTTCATCTGAAGCTCTATCATTGAAGCCAGTGGTGGCATAAATATCTCGAACAAGATCTTTTCCAAACCTCTGCAATTGAGAAAAATGTTTACTGAAAAAGTATTTCTCTACCGTACACATAGAAAAAGTGATAAAAAATAACAGTGCGTAATGTCAAAGGATTATAGAAAATCCTCATCATAGATTTCAAACACTTTCTAAATGAATTATCCATTTAATCTAATTCGAGATTTTTTCTTTACAAGGACTCCTCCATTAATTTTAATCTATCAGCCTATAGGAGCAGATATAGTTTTCAAATTATATGAAAATAATTTGTTCAACAGTGTAAAAAGGACCATCAAATGGATGTACATATAAATAGTACGGTACATCAAATCACAAATGGAGAATTATAAGATAGAGAAAATACTGTAAAAATATAAAACTGAAAATTCTTTCTACTCTGCCAACAAAAGATAGCATTGAAAAAACTGAAAAATAATACCTTGTTTGAATTAGAGCACAAAAACTTCAATCATCAAGGTGAAAGTAGAGCTATCAGCTTCTCACATTCAATATTAATGGATCATCAAGGTTATAAGTGTAATAATTATAATGAATAATCAGCTTATTGACAATATGACAACTAATATAATAATATGATACACTCTGAGATAGGCAACACTAAAGGCCTACCGGATTCCTAAGCAGTCCTTATTGTACCAACCAGTTGGGAAACGAGATGATAGAGGACGTCCGGTACTCAATGAAACTATTGCATTTTGAAACACCTTGCGATGTACATTCAGGCGATTGATCCGATAATTTCAGAAACTAAACCAAAAAATTCTCATGCACCAGTGAACAATATTATTTCAAATGTTCTCTACTTCACTTACCATCACCAATGGTCCAATATTCGAATACATAAATCTAGTCGCAATCTGATTCAAGCCTCTGAGTGCAACACGCCAGGGCACATAATCAGTTTCTTTCTTGATGTAAGTGACTAGACGCAAAGCAGTTGAATAAGGAAGGATTTTGTTGTCGGCAAAACTGAATGTGTCGTCAATGAGTTGAGCTCTGTTCAGTCTGTGTATCTTTGTGTGGTCCACACAGAGCTGGCGAATCAGCTTGTCAAGGTTGAAAGAGTCGTACATCACTCTGTAGTATCCTGGAAAAACAAGTGGTAATAGACATTACTAATATTATTAGTACACAGAATACTGGAAAAATTTTTGGGGTTGAAGAACAAATAATTATAAAACTCAATAAATTATCAATAAAAACTAAGTATAGGTAATATTTTAAAAGTGGAGCTTGTATCTTATCCTTATTATCACTACCTATTACAACAGTACATAAACAGAGGAGTAGCCTACCTCCTCAGCACAATAATATCGCATCCCCTCTAAATATCTCAATTTCAATACCAAACCCCCACCACAGGTAAGGCATTCTCACAAAAAAGCGTATTTCAAATTCAAAATTTATTTTGTCAAATTGAAAACAATACAATGAAGACTATGAATCATAAAAATAATAGATACGCGAAATACATAATAAGATTCCAATAACACATAAACTCTTAAATTAAAAATAACTTGTTTTGTATCTGACAAAGCCAGCAAAACCTAGGTTTGTGCGCTGGCATAGGTAAATAGTACTGAACTGATAGAGCTTGTAAGGGAAAATGTAAAACACTTTTATGTTCACAAAAATGTTAGATAAAAATTCTATACCAGTACCTGAAATAGTATTACAAAAAAGTACCACATATACTGTATAGCCTAGTACCTTGAAAATTGAATATTTAATTTTCTCTTGAAATGAAATTAGCAGTATTAAGATAATGCCACTCACTTAGGACATTATTATTTGAGCAACAGTTTTCTATTAGGTTATTTAACAAACAATATTAACAAAAATGTCGGAGTCAGGCGTACTAAAATTTAAAAATTATATTATTGTAGCCTATGGTGCTGGAGTTAAACTTGAAAATATCGAATCTTGAGTATCATGCATTAAAATAAAACAGTGAAAGGCTCAAAATATCATCAGTTTCCTTCATCCTAAAAAAATGAAAACTAATAATATTTTGAGGCCTTACTACTCAATGTAGTTGAAATATGTATTTACCTGTGAACTGAACATTGAATATGAACCAGTCTTCATTTGGATCGTATTCGTTGATAATCATTGTCTCTCTTTTCCTGTTCAACCAGCTGCTGGCACTTGTATTCTCAAAGTTGTCGCTCTTCTTCGTTGTATAGGATATTGGCATAGACCACAGTATGTTATCATCTTCTATTTGCTGGGTGTTTCCGGACTTGAGTTTGTCAAAACTGTGCTGGAATAAGAAAAACAGAAATTCCAATAAAATATTTTTTATGAGGCATATCTCTCTAATAATAATTAGGCTATTGTAGAAATGCATTATAATATAAAATTAAATTATTCATTTGGCTGTTAGTGGACATGAACAATAATTCACCTATACGCGGTACTTCGACTATAAATTGCTTTGTAACTAACCAAAGAATAGTAGCGTGTAGGTACTAGGCTACTCGGTGGCAGAATTCAATTTACCATAAAACTTACCTTAACTCAATGACACAAAGTAAAAAACTCACATTTGCTCTATTTTTAGGACTAAGAATAATGATAGACTTAATGTAGGCTACACTTTGTTATATAATTTTTTATATAGGTACTGTTATTGTTTTATTTTATTTTTTAAAAATCTTACTTAGTTCTAAGGATGCAATTTTCCGACAAATCACCTATCAAGTGGGAGTATTCTCAATATATGATGTAATGTGATGAAAAATAGGTAATAAATAAATTTGTTTAACATTAGGTACTTCTAAATTTTTATATATCCATTGAAATTCCAATAAATGCAACAATATCTCATTATCTCTTTACACCTCTTCTCGTATACTCAGAAGAGAAGTTTTTTTACTGCTAGTGATTTCCTACTAGCATTGATTTCAACAAATAGCCTGTAAAATATACCTATAACCTACTCATTCTCCTCTATCATTTTCCATACAGTAACATTTATCATTCCATACTTTATGATAGTCCATCCATATGTCAAAAAATGCTCATATATTTGTGTAAAGCTTGCATGTAGGAAATTAAGTATTTATGGGAGTTTTTTTAAATTTCAATATTTTTATTTCATTTGAACATTAACACATGGAAAGGCTCACAAAGTCCAGTAAGAACCTTATTATTAATATATCTGATGTGAAGAAGTATACTTTTGTACAATCTCATCCAAAATATCATATTTCTTCAAATATCCAAAGGGGATTTTGGAGTCAATGATAAACTTGTGTGAATTTGTGTTTGAACTTAAAACTTAATTGTCTTCCTTATGAAGATAGATATCATTTTAAAAGTTTGTTACCTGGCATAAATGTATCATGATGGGTTGCTCCAAGTCCCTAACAGCAATGAGAACGGGGTAGCCACCCTGGTCAGTCCAGCTCGGCATTGTTGTTGTAATGTCAGCGCCTGCTGGAGCATAGTTCTGGAAGAAACTCCACAGTTCGGCTGGTGTCATAGACGAATATTTCCTAAGAAAACACGAAAAAATAACATTTGAGCTTTCATAATTGATAAGAGAATAAATTGAATGGAGTTTTTTATTCTATCCTGTCTGATAAAATAATAATTTAGATTCTATTGCAATGTTTGTACCTGCAATTAGGCTTAGAACATACTCTGAACTTAGAACATGATAATTTGATAATCATCTCCAGAACATAATCCGTTTTTAGGACTTACTTTGTTTGTATGAGATCCCGCAATGCACTCCTGAACCCGTCCTCTCCTATTATATGATTTACCATCCTTATCAACGAAGGACCTGAAAAATTGAATAAGAAGCATAAACTAGATTCATGTTGACTTTGTGAAAAGAGTATTTAAATTTGATATCTATTAATACAGCAATGTATGAGTCTATAAGGTCAATTGAATTTCAGGTTCGACGAATAAGACTTCAATAATATTCCTTCAAATGTTTCATCCAAATTTCAAATGGATATCAAATCATATATTTACAAAAAAATGTTTCAATTACAGTAAGGTACTGTATATTGCTATTGTAAGTAGCCTACTATATTTTCGATCGTTTTAGAAATCAGATTCAATTTAATGAGGGTTTCATACAGAAATGACTGTTGGTTCCAATATAAATAAAAAAGCTTGTAGACTTGAAGACTATGTACTATGTGGACCATTGTATTCTAGGTACATTGAAGAAACTGATACCTGTTGAGTTATCAAAGTGTGGTTTTCGCCATTCATTTTCTCTTTGGAAATCTGTATCAAAATCATGTATCACATGACCACCTTCTCATTAAAAAAAATAAATTTGGATTCATAGGGACAAAGATGTTGAAGCGACAGAGTAATTTTTTATTTCCAATAGGATTTTAAACGGAACCGACATTTTACAAACTCTTATCATTTTTCAAGTGATTGCTCATTCTGTTTTCCCATAGAAATTTAATCGTCTATATTCTTTGTAAATTACAGCAGTGATCATTTTTCCTGTAATTCAATAATACAATTATTATTGATAACTTCTTACAATTCTCATGATTTTCACTATGAATAAATAATTAAAAAGTTTTTGTTTTACTCAATGAAATAGTGTTCCTCTATATTTCCTTAATTAAAAAAGAAAGCTTATAAACTTATGTTCTTAATTCGACATTAAACGAATGAATTTGATTAACCATTAAGCTACCGTACCTTTGGTGTAAGTTAATCCTTGGAATTTGGCAGTGATTTGAGCGGGGGTCACCACTCGACTGGTGAGGGGCGAGTCTGCATTGTCACCATGAAGGCCTTCGACTAGCAGATCTGTTATGAACTGGTCCATCATTCTCCATGTTGGATCCATCTGTAAATTTATGCAAATAAATTTATTGCAACTATTCTAATTTCTATCTAAATTTGGGAAATTAACAGTTTTGGGCTTTAAGCCTGTGTTGTTCCTTTTCCAATCATTCATAGTTGAGAATGATATTGTATAAATCAATGTATAGATAAATAAATAATAAATGAATAAATTTCAGTTCTATTGGAAGTTCAAACATTTGGATATTATTATGCCAGAGAATTTTTTTTTGAGATGCATGAACAGAGAGATACCATCACTTTCTGTGTGTATTTGAATTGAATAGTAGATAGTATCATAGAGAAACAATAGCGTAAGTAGATATCCCATGGTATAGAGCGTTTATGTCGCAACTTTCACTGTTATCTCAAGCCGATTACTGTCGATTATTGTCGATTTTTACTGTTTTGACCGGGTAAGAGTGTATGAACGGCACAATATGAGAGACTACCAGCGTCATGAAGCTTCACGGGAAAGAACTACGTGGACTATCAGCTTGAAATAACAGTAAAAGTTGCGACATAAACGCCATATACCATGGGATATCTAGGTACTTATGCTATTGTTTCTCTATGGTAGTATTTAATTTGGTACTGTTCTTCAATTAATCATCTGAAATAAAATAAATGTGAAATAAATATCATCTAGAATCAGGATTATTGAGTTACTTATTAGATTGAGAAAACAGAATCTAACAACTGTATAAGCAAAGATATAAATAAATAAATAATAAATAAATGTTTATTTCCCAAAAAAACTAAAACTACAACATCAATTACACAAAATATTAGATAAATTACAATATTACATACAATAGTTAGTTACAAAAAATTCTTATAATGTGTCCTCTACTTGTTTAGTTTTTTCTGTGTGGAAATTGACCTACTCCACTATGGCGTACCATGTTCTAGAGTAGGTTTTGTTGTTTTTTTTGTGCGTATTATTAATTAGTTAGTGTTTAGTAAGTAATTAGGTGGTTAGTTGTTGTTTGAAATAATGTTTTCTATGTTCTGTCTTCCTTTGCTCATCAACCAATTGTGTACTATTGTTTTGAACTTTCTAGGATGATTAATCTGTTTAAAGTTTGCAGGAAGTAGATTATATAATTTTGGTGCTAAATGATTGAAATGTCTCTGGTATAGTGCCTTCCTTTCAACACTAGTGATGAGAAGATTCCTGTATCTGGTGTTGTGGTTGTGGTTTCTGGTTTGAAATGTTGTTGGGTTCTTGTGTAATCTGCATAGTATCTCCTTGGAGTAAAGCTGTCTTGGATCCATCACGTCAAACTCATTGAATAGCTGGTCTGATGAATAGCGTGGAGGCTTCTGGTTGATGACCCTCATGATCAGCTTCTGTACCCTGAGGAGCGGTTCGATGTGCAAGAAGCTTGCACCTCCCCATCCCACAATCCCATACAGCATGAGGGACTGAGCTAGAGAGAAGTAGATAACTCTTAGACATCCCTTGTCGACCAGTGTCCTCAGAATCCTGAATCTGCAGATAGTCTTCCTCAGTCTCCCGCATAATTCATTGAGATGATGATCCCAGCGCAGAAAAGAGTCCATTGTAACTCCCAGGTATTTCTGTGACTGTTTCCTGCGAACTGTATATGAAGTGTTATTCCATTGATTCTTGATTACTATCTCATCTCCTGTTGGCTATCCATGTTGAATCGCCAAAAAGGTCAGAGAGAAGGTTTTCTCGTGGTTCAATGTTAGCAGATTTTCACTCAACCAGCGAGACACCCTCTGAAGTCCAGTCTCGGCTTCTCTCCAGGTCATCTCCCAGGTCGGTTCAGAGAACAGTAGAACAGTATCATCTGCAAAGGTGGTGATTGATCCATTAATTTCCATGTTGCATAATGGGTTTATGTAGAGAAGAAAAAGAATTGGTCCTAGTACTGTTCCTTGTGGCACTCCAAACTTTACAGTCAGCTTGTTGCTTATACATCCATTGACTGTGACACATTGTGTTCGGTTTGATAGGTAGCTCTTGAAAAGATTCCATGCGACTCCTCTTATTCCATAGTTATCAAGCCTTGAAAGAAGAATGTCATGTGACACCATATCAAAAGCCTTCTTTAAATCTAAGAATACTGCCAATGGTTTCTCTTCAGTGTTTATTTTATCGGCAATCTGAGTGGTCACATAGTGGATAGCATCATATTTGTACTGCGACTAGATCTAAAACCATATTGGTTTGGCGATAGAAGATTATTTTTTTCAAGAAAGCTGATCAGTCTTGTTTTGATACACTTTTCAAAAATTTTTGATAATGTACTTAGTAATGATATGGGTCTGTAGCAATTCATATCTTTCTTATCTCCTGTTTTGAAGATTGGACAAATGACAGCTTCCTTAAGACACTGTGGAAAACACCTTCCTCAAAAATTCTGTTTGCAATATGTGTTAAAGGCTTGGCAAGTATCGTATTATTCTGTTTGAAAAAATCTGGTTTTAAATTATCGAGTCCAGGTGCACTATTAGCTTTAAGACTATTAATGATTTTTATCATTTCGTCCTCACTGACAGGTGTAAAGAATAATGACCGGCAGACTATCTGATCAGCTGCCGCATGCTCATCTGCGCCATTACAATCGCTATTTAGAATGTCCTGGGCCAGTTTTGATCCAATACTAATAAAAAATTCATTGAAAGAATTTGCCATATCTTTATCATCATCTCCCAATTTCAATTCTCTCCCTTCCAAGTTGATATCCACAGGCAATTCGAGATCTAAAAGCATCAAGTTTGAAAATAAGAAAAGAAGTAACAAATAATGAAATAACACAATACTTTGTCTCTCTCACTTAGATAGTTTTTTCAAGTAAATAGAAAAGATTTCATATATTGTGTTATCACTCCATTTTGGAACAATTATTGTAGAAATTTCTAACAACAGTGTTCAATTGAAAAAAAAAACACAATTATGATATGTCTGGAGAAGTGGTACAAAAGAAAAGATTGTATCTCAAACACATTAAGTTCAATATGTTTCTGATCAAAATACGATTACTGTAATAATACCATCCAATTGAATTACACAAAATTAGTAACGACTTGTAGTCTATTTCAATACAATTGGAATTTTCTCAGATTTACATTATCGTATATTTTTTGGCAAAGGTACCATCTTCAGGTTGTGACCTTCCTTCCTTCCTTTCTTGAATTATATTCTTGTGAGTTTTGTACTATTAATTATCAGAATTACATCGTATGATTTTCATATATTTATATTAGTCTATTATTACATATTAAATGTTCTATTAATATTAGTAGCCTTCACATAAAAACTTATTCATGAAACACCTTACCTCATTGGGAAAGAAGTATTCGAAGTACATAGCGAAAGCTTCTTGTATCCATAGGTAATCCCACCATTCCAATGTGACTAAATCCCCAATCCAATGGTGGAGAACTTCATGGCCGGTGAATCGACCAACAGTTTGGAATTGGCGAGTTGGTGAATTGCTGTCGGCTAATACATTGATTTCCCTGGAAAATCACAATCTATAAGTTGGAAAAGTTGTTTTATCATCATTACTAAGATGCTCTCTCGTATTATAAAATATTAAATTCAATTTGATCGAACGGATTGAAAAATCTTTTTATAAATATACATTTTTGAAATGCACTATCCTATTGACCATTAGATAAATATGATTTGATTGGAAATTGATCGATTTTTTTCACCAATAATTCACTAAAAAAGCTTGTTCCAGGATCTAAATATAAAATATGAAATATATTCTGATCAACGAAGATTATGTTGTGATATCCGAATCTCGAATTAAATTGGACATAACTTCCACATTTTTTGTATTACTATGAATCAATTTATTACTTTCCTTGCCCTATTACCATTGATAAGGAAAGTATTGCTTTCCGTAAAAAATTAAGGTACCCCAATTTCTGAATTTTTATGTGTGTGTGTGTGTGTGTGTGTGTGTGTGTGTGTGTGTGGTGTGTGTGTGTGTGTGTGTGTGTGTTGTGTGTGTGTGTGTGTGTGTGTGTGTGTGTGTGTGTGTGTGTGTGTGTGTGTGTGTGTGTATGAGTGTATGTATGTGCGTCTGTGTACACGATATCTCATCTCCCAATCAACGAAATGACTTGAAATTTGGAACTTAAGGTCCTTCCCGTATAAGGATCCGACACGAACAATTTCGAACAAATCCAATTCAAGATGGCGGCTGAAATAGCGAAAATGTTGTCAAAAACAGGGTTTCGCGATTTTCTCGAAAACGGCTCCAACGATTTTGATTAAATTTATACCTAAAATAGTCATTGATAAGCTCTATCAACTGCCACAAGTCCCATATCTGTAAAAATTTCAGGAGCTCCGCCCCATCAATGCAAAGTGTGATGTTAGATTCTCAATTATCAGGCTTCAGATACAATTTAAACAAAACATTTCAAGTGGAAAATATTGAGCATAAAAATATCTACAATTAATGTTCAGTGGCATTTTCACCTAGAATTGGAAATAATCTCGAAATTCGAGAAAATGTGTTTATTCAATAATGCAAACGGTTGGCAACTGTTGATTCTATTAAATCTTTCACTATGAAAGAGATAGCAGACTTTGTGTGTCTCCAGCGTTACTGTCCTGTCACCAGCTAGCAGATCTTTGAATAGTAGACTTGAGATGCGCGTGTACACTAGCGTCAGGTGATAAATTTTTATAACGGCAAGGAAAGTTGTGTGAGTGCGCCACACCAGATTTTTTTTCTTTTCCTGACTTTATCTTCAAGATTTACTCAATATTTTGTCATCCATGGACTCATGAATGAACTTTCTACACTACCATTTGATTTTGTTGAATTGTATCACTCTTGAAGTATTATTCTGAGTGTTTGATAAAATCGTGAATGAGTTATATGAAGGAATTATAAATTCATATTCTTCAACTTCAATTCAAAATTTCAAGTACAATATTAGTATCACGTTCAATTTAATAGTCTCCTAATCAATGCATATTGATTAGGGGACTATTAGACAATAGATTATTGATGTAGTCTATATAAATTCATTCCAACATGATGAATTTACATCATGTTGGTGGAAGTTTTAATTTGGAACAGATGAAATATTAAAAAATCTGGTGTGGCGCACTCACACAACTTTCCTTGCCGTTATGAAAATTGATCACCTGACGCTAGTGTAAACGCGCATCTCAAGTCAAAGATCTGAGCCAGCTGGTAACAGTTCAATAACGCTGGATACACACGAGATCTGCTATCTCTTCATAGTGAATGATTTAATAGAATCAACAGTTGCCAAAAGTTTGCAATTGAATAATTACATTTTCTCAAATTTCAAGCTTATTTTCAATTTTAGGTGAACATGTTACTGGACATAATTTGAAGAGATTTCCATGCTCAATTTTTTCCACTCGAAATTTTTCGTTTTAATTATATCTGAGACCTGATAATTGGAAATCTAAAATCAAACTTTGCATAGATGGGGCGGAGCTCCTGAAATTTTTACAGATATTGGACTTGTGGCAGTTGATATGGCTTATCAATGACTATTTTAGGTATAAATTTGATCAAAATCGTTGGAGACATTTTAGAGAAAATCGCGAAAAACCCTGTTTTTACAACATTTTCGCCATTTTAGCCGCCATCTTGAATCGCATTTGATCGAAATTGTTCGTGTCGGATCCTTATAGTGAGTGTAAGGACCTTAAGTTCCAAATTTCAAGTCATTCCGTTAATTGGGAGATGAGATATCGTGTACACAGACGCACATACTCTCATACACACACACATACACACACACACATACACATACAGACCAATACCCAAAAACTACTTTTTTGACTCAGGGGACCTTAAAACGTATAGAAATTTAGAAATTGGGGTACCTTAATTTTTTTCAGAAAGCAATACTTTCCTTACTTATGGTAATAGGGCAAGGAAAGTAAAAAAAAAACACATTTTTATGATATTTTTTTCACCTCGATACCGTACACTTTTTTCTATTTAAATTGGATATATAATCTTTTTCAATATAATTGTTAAGATCATTATAAGAGTAAGAAAAAGTGGCAACTGAAATTTTTAAGTGGTCTAATAAGCGAGTTATGGGAGTTATGAGTCGTTAAAGCGCTAACTCCGTTTTCTTTCCAGATCATAAACGGGTTTGACCATATTAACAGAACTTCTCTTAAAAATTAAAAAAATATATATATCTTTCCAAGCTGAAACATTTTATTGCCCATATCGTTCATAAATAAAATAGTAAAATTTTTTGTGACTTCGGTAACTTGTTTATTTTGGCATAAATCGTGAAAAAACGCATATTAGAACAAAGCCAATGATATACTGAATGTATTAAAAAAACTCCAATGAAAAATTCGAAACCGTTCATGATCTGGAAAGAAAACGGAGTTAGCACTTTCAACAACCCATAACTCCTCGCTTATTAGACCACTTAAAATTTTCAGTTGCCACTTTTTCTCACTCTTATAGTGATCACTTAACAGTTATATTGAAAAAGATTATCCAATTTAAAAAAAGTGTAGCGAACAGCCTTAATCAATGGAGCAGAAGTCTATCTCCACTCCAAAAGCATAATAAACGAGTAAAATTCGAGTTTATGTGAAATATTTTTTTAAATATCACATTATATTTTCACATTCAGATTTTTCGAGCTATCGATAGACTATTGAATTTGAGATTACCCAATTCGATGCAACTTGATCAGATCAAATTCATATTCTAAAGCACAACATATCATCCAATCAATATTGCAAATAGCTCCAATCACAATCATTGGGTTACCTATTGTTCAAGTTTCACTTGCATTGATCGTTAATTGCATTCGTTAGTTTAATTGTTCAATAGATTAGAAGGATCTACTTTGATGAAGCAATGTCAATTATCGTGCTGCACTAATTAATTACCAGACTAGTTCTCCATTATTTATTGATACATTATCTGAATACATTGATTTAATTATATTTTCGGTTGTTACCGATAAGTGTTGATTCCCCAGTTCTCCATGGCAATTACAACAAACTGCGGAAGAGCGATCTGGTCCATTTTGGGGAGAGGGAAAGGGGAGGCGAAGTATGCCTCAGCTATGTTCACGAGGCGAGGGCTGATTTGCTGGCTGAATTCCATCTGGGTGATTTTGTTCGGCTCTGCCCATCCAATAAACCTGTAAAATCAAACAACCATCGAATACGTATGCAGACAATTTTGTATAATTTTTTAATATAGAGTAGGCTACTTTTATTTTCTCAATAAAATCATAAATTCCTATTGTGATTTGGTAGGCTAATATTAACTAGGCTGTCAAATTAATTTTTTGGTGTCAAATATAAACATGATTTACCTGGTGCCTATTATCATACATTCAATTTGAATATTTTACAATGTACATAGTTTGGTCTCAAATGAGTAAAAAAAGCAATACGTTATAGTACCGGTATACATAGTCCAATGTATAAGAATCATCAAATGAAATTGATTTGAATCTGATGAATGGATGATATTACAATGTAATTTATATACATTATGTCATTTATATACGGTATATCTTTTCTTTAGGGCTAGTTTTTAATATAAATCTGAGTAACTCACCCTTTCTAAATTATTTCGTCATAACATGTTTCGGCTTTTGATTTAAAAAGGGCACTCAGATTTATATTTTTATTTATAGATTCATATAATATGATGAATATTATATTACAATAAATAATAATATAATATTATAAATATCAATTATTATCATATTGATAAGCTACTATAGAGTACTAAAGAGTACATACTATAGGTAATGATAGAATATGAGTGACTTCCTTATAGGCTAGCAAGTTCTCAATATACACCAATTTCAAAGTATTATACTTTATAATTTGAAAACCCCAAAAATGAATAAGAAAAAGGTGAGATATAAAAAATTGAGGTGATATTGAATTCATTGGATGCTCATAGAATACGATTTATCACAATTCATTGTCGAATATTCTTCCATTGATTTTTGAATTATGAAAATATCAAATTCAATATTCATTTATTATTAAAACATTATCAGTGGAATATACTATTACAGGATGGATTCATCACAACTGTTGAAAATATTCTTCCATATATTTTCAATCTCAGTTATACTATGGAGTGGATCAGTCTTTAAAATAACAACAAGATGTGGAACAGTGGGTCTTTCCTTATTTTGTGGTAATATTTTGAATGAATGAATGAATTTATTCATTTTCCAAAAACAAAGTATATAAAAAAGCTTTACAAAAAATAAATATAAGTATATGCTATTGCACTTAAACCAAGATACATACATTTATCATTATATTATACATACAATATCTTTCAGTAATCCATCTAGCGTCAAATTATCGAAAATAGAAATCACTACATCTAACTAACAAATATAGGCGAGAGTTTGTAAGTATTTCATTTACCTCTGATCGGTGCTACGAATTGATTGGAAGTCAAATACAAATATGGTAACCAAGTAAGCAGACATCAGTGGAGTGTCCGCGTATGTATCAGTTATCCTCCCATTCTTGCTGAAAACAAAAAAATACATTTTCAAGATGTGCTAATATTTTAATTTGATGAATGAACTGCAAATGACATACAAAAAAATCACATTTGAGCAGCGTAAACAACTGTCATTCAAGAATATGATATTTCCAGTTTCATGAAATTAAAGAATAAGATATTTCTACAATAGTTCCAAGATTGCAAGTGAAATAAAATTTCACGGACTTTTTCTCCTCATTGTAATAAGTTTTGAAAATTATTCACTTGATTGTCCAGCAGAATGCAGAAAGATATAGCTTACCGTTTACATAGGTAAGCTTTGAAAAGAATATCAATGAATAATGCTCTTGATTTGATTAGGTAGGTATCGTAATTGTATTTTCAAATCTTTGCTAACGCAGATCAATAATGATTGAAATCATTCAAATAAGTACATTACATTAAGGTAATTCATGATAATTTATTTTTAGTGTAACAATACTAGAGTAATTCCATTGATCATTCAGACCAATGTACCAAGAATAGATTGTATTCTAGGTACCTTGATTCAGACTAATATGAATGCCACCTGTTAATTAACTATACCGTATGCTATAAGTCTAGGGAAATATTACATGGTAACTTGGGTATAAATTTGTTGTTATTAACTGAATATTATTACTTACTCAACAGCACTAGAGTAGATGATCTCCATGTTTGATCTGCTCACATAGGATTGTGGTCTGGCAACTCTGATGGTGAAAACTGACTTGTAAATCGGTTCATCCAGGCATGGGAAAAGCTCTCTGGTGTACACTGGCCTCAGTTGTGTTCCAACATAGTACCTGCAAATTACAAAGCAGCTCATACGTACAATATGTCGTGAAGTCTGCATAATTCAACAAGTGATGCATAATATTATAAGAAATGAAAGTACAAACGTCACCAAACATAACCCAAATAAGAAAACTTATCGATTGATTGATTGAATTACCAGTACTTTATTTATGCAGATCACAATATATACGGTATACGGTACAGGTTTATACACAGATGAATAGCTCACAATATAGTACACTTTTCATAAAAATAAAAAGTAAGTATGCATTTGAGAATATTAAACAATTCAAAATGCAATTTTCAACAATAATCATGATATTTGAAATTTATTTGCCAAAGAATTCATACATTACAAAAATTTGAAATAGACAAGTCTAACAAAAACACAATATCTTAAACTAAGAAATAAGATAGAATAGAACCAACTTGACTAATCATGAAGACCTAAGATAAAAGTAGAATTTTTTAGGCGCCACCAGCAAAAGAAAAAACATCAGATAATAGCCTATTGTTTGTATCTATACAAATTGGCGGAGGTTTGCACAGCTAAGCGTTCATTATTGGAAAAGAATAACCTATAATATTATCCTTCCCCAAAACTCTCTACCAAAATTACGGTAGCTGTTCTAATAGCGAAGAAGGTACATGTGGAAATTTAAGATCCCAGATACAACGGGTACTGTATACCTATATAGATTCTATTTTTCTATGCTACTTAAAATATACTGTAATGAATCCATCATTGCGAATGATGATTAGAAAAGAATTGGCAATGAACTACTCATGTAAAAAGAAATAGCTAATACTCGAGATGACCTCTTAGTAAATCAACACAAAAATTAATGGCATCGTATTATTTATCATGGATTAATAATATCAAGACCGTTCAAAACGTCAGCTTTGCTTGGAAAGTAAAAGTAGTAGCCAATTGACACAATTAACTTGATGAACTTGAAGATTCAACTTTCATGTATCATTTATTCCACAAAAGACTCTACACTAATTCAAGTAGGTAAATAATTCCCTGCAATCTATTACCTTCACAAGGTGACTGTTGATTCTGATTAAAGTTTCATTCATCACTAAAATTTCATTCTATTGGAACCTGACATCAAGCAAACAATTTGGAAGAAAAACAAGAACAAATCAAGTTAGATAGGATGTGTTGGTAAAAGTTTTTTCTGAAAGTTGTCCGGCAAAGTATTTAGCTTCAAGTCAAAGTTTCAAAGAAACAAGTTTCGTAATGAAAACAAGCCAATTTATTTGGAATGCACCGCACAGTACGTGTGTGAGTGGATATATTGAGTAATAAGGAGAAAAGGTAATTATCAGGACAAAGTAATTAAAAATAAATAGGCCAGCATTTCTACTGTTCTAGTGAACATTTATGTAGGATAAATATAAACATCTCTTTGAGGGAAGATCCTGCGTAATCAAATCGTTGTTATCTACCAGTAAATACTTTCTTGAGTTTTCTATTTGCTTGAGTTGAATAATATAACTCACCATTAAAATAATTATAATATGCGTGTGAATTGAGTAAACAAACATATTAGGTTCAATAGATTTAAGTCTGGAGTTGAAGTTTAGGAGTTTTTAGACTTGAGGTGGCGTTAATGATAAATGGAGCGAAAAATCACATGATCAGTGCCCAAAATTCATTCATCTAAATTTGATATAGCAGAGGCTACTAAGTACTACATGCCAAAATATAGCACGGTATATAGATTGTAAAGATTGATTCTGCTATATCAAATTTAGATGAATGAATTTTGGACACTGATCATGTGATTTTTCGCTCCATTTATCATTAACGCCATTAGGTACATGGTATAGGTTACCCAAATCAAGTTTTATTCTGTTTCTGGAATTGAAAAAAAACAATGAGGTAATTTTTAAGCCTTCACAGTTATGTAAAAACAATATATGTCTGGATTATAAACCACCTATTTTGAAGGACTGCAAAGGATATGATATTGATTTTTTCGAGCAGAAAACAACTGTCATGTTGACAATAATTGATAGTATCAAATTGCCTGGCTTTGTGGTAAGTGGTGTATATGTATTATTACATGACAAGCTGCAGTGTTATGAAGGTACCGTATCCAGCAATAGATGCGACTTATATGCACCTCAGAAATCAGATTATGACATAAGTTATGTAAAGTGATCATGTAATAACTTGAGAGATGGGTACCTAGCTGATTCAAAGTGAGGCGAATGAAGTAAAATAATGTGGAGGACGAGGAAACTTTAACATTTAGTGAAGCTTGAATAAAACATAAGGTATTAGTCCTGTGGCTTGGTACAAAAACTACCAATCTAAATTTTTTTCAAAAATGAGTTTAATAGTCTACACTAATACATCACTAATATCGATTATTTTCAGTTCCAGAAGTGCCAGTGCCAATGTCCTATCTCAAAGCAATATAAAGTTATAAAATTTATACTACCAATGTCATGATTTAGTTATTCCACTCTCAGAGTGCGAAAACTAACAATGAAGACATATGTTTTTAGATTGTCATTTATACTCCGTGCCAGAACTACCAATGTCGACTTCTGGACTTCTAGCACTCGCATTTCCGTAGTTCGAAAATACAAGGTGAATTTTCAAGTTGATTTGTGAGAAAGTTGATATTTTGACATATGTACCGTTGGTTGCTCTTGCACCAAGCCACAGTTTAATAACTCAATTCAATGATATAATATTATAATTCAGGCTGCAGTAGAAAAATCACAATAATTATGTTATTCTCATACTGTACATCCTTCAAAATCATATTGATCGGATTAACTTCATTATGTTCTTGTGTTTTTCTGGTAAGACAATATGAGGGTACACTTCTCTCTAGATTTATTATTCTAAAAGCCCTAAGAAGTAAATATCAATAATATTTTGAGAGTATCAAATTATTGTCTCTAATTTTCTTATAATGATTGTTGTGGAGGATAAATTATTATTTCTTCAAAATTAGTATAAACCTGATACCAGAAGCTGGTTTCCATTCTGAGCGATTATACTGTAAAGTTTTATTCCAAAATTCTCCCACCAGCAATTTATTGAGAAATTGGTAAGGATAGTGGAAGTCTTGTCCCATCTGGGAGTATTATCTTTATGTAATTAAGACATGTTGTACTTTCATTTCCTGTTCATGATGGAATCCACAATAACATGAATTATTTGGATTACCTATGTGAGCTGCGTGTAATACCCATTATTACGTGATGTATTGGGAACTAAGTAGGTTGTAGCCTACTGCACATGCTGGCAAGGTAGTTGACAGGTAATCATTAGGGAACCGTTCTAGAGGTCAGCTAGTCTGCAAATACTTCAATTACAACTTCCATGATTTGACGAGTGAGAAAAATTGTTTTAGATAATTTTGAATCGTTTATCTAGAACTGAAAATCGTGATAAGGAAGTTGAAGTAAAGTTTGAAGCCGACTAGTCGCAGGGAATCTAATATTACTGGATGAATTTATAGGTTTGATTGATTATTTGCCTTTATTAGGACGGAGTTATAACTGCAGGTCCTATCTGCCACACAACCCTATGAAAGGATGAGAGAATAAGAATAGAGGAAGCCTGAAAGAGAACAGATTATCGAGGAAAGAGACAAAAGTTTGAGAGGGTTGAGAACAGGTCATTTAAGAGAAAAAAGTATCGGAAAACAGATCATTGATAGCCTTTATTCTATTCTATTTGGCCTCTAATGAACTCAGAGTCTGTTAGTTTATGATTCACTTCAGAACTTCAGCTTGAAAATGTCATTAAAAAAACCCCATGAAAATTGTATAAAATAAGTTTTAACCATTCGCATCATCCATGTAAAGGAATGTATAGGTGCACTACCTGTACGGTAGGCTAACTAATTGATATTTTGATAAATTCTCGAGATTTTCAACTTGTATTCTAAGTTGTAATGAAACCATGTAGGATGAATGTTTTCATTAGGGGTGACAACACCCACCAATTCAAGAACAAATCCAACGTTTTCAGTACTTCGCCACAGACGCATCCATGAAACCCCTGTTTCATGTACAATATAATATACATAGTATAATTATTTTTGAGAAGAATCAATTATTATATCGATTTGATCGATTGATCAATTTTATGTATTCGAGCTGAATATTATTAGTCTTCAATTCTCATTATTATTATTGATGTGGTTTGCCTATAAGTTAGATACTTCTTTACAACCTGAGGAAGTATACTCAATTGTTCTGTTGTTTCATAGCGTATGATAGTTTCACATTAAGGCTAAGTTCCACATCACAGCTACAAGCAGATAGGGATCAATGCCTTGAAGGTTGATAGTAAATAAAAAGAAAGAAGTACTCCGCCAATAATTAGTTACGCTACTTTGTAGTGAACTCAACACCAACTACTGTTTAGGTATGTTGGTTGTAGTACAAGTCCACTTCCTTAGCAAACCAGACTAGTTCCTACTTGATAACGCA
This sequence comes from Nilaparvata lugens, assembly GCF_014356525.2. Taxonomy (NCBI): domain Eukaryota; kingdom Metazoa; phylum Arthropoda; class Insecta; order Hemiptera; family Delphacidae; genus Nilaparvata; species Nilaparvata lugens. The sequence continues at coordinate 12,912,171 of NC_052511.1, forward strand.
GAGTTTCATTATGTAACATCCGTCAGGCTATTATTTAAATACTTTAACATTGCTTTTGATCAGTAAATTACTATCATCTACCGCGTTAATTTTTAGTAACAGTGGACCATCCAATTATTTCTTATTCTGAAGGAAAGTGCAAAAAATGGCAAACAATATTATAATTCGTGTATGAAAAGTATCATGAACGTCTATAATATTATGATATTATAAGAAAAATATCAAAGAAGAGACATAATAATTATAAAAAATACTGAACATTAATAGACAATGAGAAAATGTGTGTTCATTTTCAAGAAACTACGGAACAATTTCTGTTATTCACAGTTATTTGAAAAATGATATATGAATTATAATTGAAGCTGTATTTAGAAATTTAAAAAATGGTAATTGTAGAAATGATTGTTTACTTGAACAATATGCAATAAGCCTGTTAAAGAATGTTCAAGAATAAAAGTGATACCTGTTCTAAGGAATAGAGTACAGTGAAAATTTCCCCAATACAAAACATATTCAAATACAATCATAACCAAATAGACATAGTATGTTCAAGATAGATCTTCACCAGGAAAATATGCTCAACCTAAAAATATTTCTGTCGAAAATGATTAAGTATTTATTTATTCCTTAATACAATATTAGATCTTGTAACGTTTGTTACAAGATATCGTAATTGAGAGGAAGCTCCCCAGTCTTCCAAACGTAACTTCGGACCAGGAAAATAAGCTCTACCCAAAAATATCTCTGTGAATGATAAAATAATAAGTATTTTTAGAGACAACATTACTGCCGTATATTATGTGCAAGACCGTGAGAGGAAGTTCCTGAGAAAGATAACATGAATTCGAAAAGGTAAAAGTTTTATAGCATAACAGCACTCAGCCCACATGTAAGTAAAATCCAGTCTATAATGCTGTCACATCATACAATGACCTCTTTTTATGAGAACATAAATTACAACAAAACCAGTTGTCAAATAAAAGTGCAAACTATCACATCAGATAGCAAACAAGTCGGGTCAGCCCACTTGACTCAACTCCTCAATAAGCCTCAATAAGTCTGGAAGATTGTTCGATGCAGAATTACTCTCAGTCAAGTATGTAAATTCTGAGATTCAACAATTTTTTTGAAGTGAATTATGGACTGGATATCACATCATTTATTATCTGCATGGAGTCCTATGCATTTTTATTGAATGGGCTTGAACTGATCGAACAATGCAGTCTTAGTTGAATAACTATCAGCACAGGATGACCTCACTTCCCATTTATCACGTCACATTTAATAAGAACAGGTTCCCGTAGTGGTCTATGGAAATGCTTATTTCAGGTATGAATCTGCGTGAACACCTTGAAAAATGCTATGGATTTTAATGTTTTTCCACACTAATTAGTCGGCCATGAATGAAATTAGAATGATCAATTCATGGGAGTGAATCACACTATATCAAGGATGCCCATCCTCGCAGTCCTCCCCCTAAAGAAAAATTCCCCTCCACAAATTGGAAACGCTCGTCAATAGTAATTTTAAACACTGCTGTTTCCCTTGTGGACACCTCTGCTGTAATGCAATCAAAGTGTTTATGATGCAGTTATATACTCGTGAAACCCTGAAATAATTATCTCAATATGATTGTATTTAATACGATTTTTGAATGACAGAGAACTCTAAAGTGAATCTATGGATTCCAGATTCTACCCTCAAAATTCTGTTTAGGGGGTTCAATGCTGTATTGATTTGTTGGACCATTTATTTGAGAATTTTCTTACTTTTAATTAAAACAGTTAATAAATTATGGAAGTTACGCTTACGCATGTTTACTTGTATATCTCATCAAAAACGAAAACCTCTTGGACTCAATACTCATTCAAATAAATGTGTTATTGTTTATGAATTATCAGATAGTAATTGATCCATCCTGAATCCAGACAACTTGAGAGTCACATTATATTATTTCATTGGATAATACGGCTCTTATACTGAATAGTATGTTCTTCGAAAAATTTGATAAATACACAAAATTATCTTGAAAATTTTAAGAATCATATAAATGGAAAAAAATATGAGGCCTATGGAATAAATACAGCAATGAATGGATCAAGCTTGACTGTATTAGATAAACATATTCCTCAATTACATCAACTAACCCTAGAGGAACAAATTCTGAAATTTATTGCGCACTGATATGAGTGATTCAAGTTATGTGTGTAGCCTATGGAGAGAAACGTGGCAGTGATTATATGCAAACAAGCACTGTTTAATTAGTTAATTCAGTATCGTGAAGCAGGAATTGGTCCATAATATTAAACACACACTAAACTAACGGTTCAACTGTTCATTAATATTAGTGATTGATGTGTGATAGTTTTGTAGAAATAGTAACGGAAATTATAGGTTATACCGTACTTGTATTCTTCGATCTTATCGAATTCCGTATATATTTAAACATTTATAGAATTTTAATGTATCTCCCTTATGATGAACAGACGATTTGAGAGTAACCTACTGAGAAAGATGAAGGATACACAATACGGTAATGGATTTTATGCCAACAAAATACAGTGGTATCGATTTTCCTGAAACTCTTCAAATAATAGGCCATTCAATGAAAATGAATGGAAATTTAACCAAATGGTAAGAACAGTATGGTCTCTCTGAACCTGTGTAAATAATAGAGAGTTGAGTAGATTGAGAGAGTGATCTTGATTGATGAAATGATATGTGGATTAAGACCAATTTTAATAAATGTGTAGAGTGTAGACAAGCAGCGAAGTTTCTAGAGGAAAACTAATTATTCAAATATTTTGATAAGAACAGATTCGATTCCGCAAAGCTTATTTGAGTTTGCTGGAATAAATAAATCTGGAAAAGCAGTTGTTTTCCTCATACACAATACGAACGGACTTGATTGATTCCCATAGAACATTTCCCCATGTATTGTCTTTGAACAAGAGAATTAATGATCAATGCATTCAGTTCTAGCTTCAGTTCATTCTAAGTTTATTCTCACATGATATGATGGCTTTGATGGCGCAGACTTTAGAATCCTTTGATGGCTCTAATAAAGTCTAAAGCTCTTCACGTGCTCTGGTATTTCCCAATTTTCCTGCTTGTATTTCAGTCGACTAGTAAGAGGAAAAAATTAATAAAAGCTTTAAATCCAGTAGACACTGTGATGCAAATGGGGAAGCTGTAGTGAGATGGGCCGAGGATGAAAACTTAAACCTTGTTTATGACGCCAAGGACAGATTCACATTCAGCTCGGCTGCTTGGAGACAGGGATACAACCCAGATTTATGTTTTGCATCAACTGATGAGAGAGGCAAACCTCTACCAGTCAGCCGCAGAGTTCTTTGTGACTTCCCCCACAGTCAACACAGGCCAGTTATAATAAGGTTGGGCATCCAAATCCCATTAGTAACCTCCATACCTCGTCCTCGGTGGAACTTCAGAAAAGCTAATTGGGAACTCTTCTCAAATGAGTTGGACAAATGCCTGGGATGGATCCCACCTACCAGCAAAAACTGTAGCAGGTTTATTGGAGCAGTGATTAGCACTGCTAAGAAATGCATTCCCAGGGGGTATCGCAGGGAATATGTTCCAGGCTGGTCTCAAGATAGTGAGGAACTCTACCATTGCTTTAATGAGACTGGTGATCAGGAGGTGGCAGACCAACTTCTCCAAAGCCTTGACTCTGCAAGAAAACAAAAATGGATGGAAACAGTGGAAAGTCTCAACTTCCAGACCTCAAGCCGCCAAGCCTGGACTTTGCTGAGGAAATTGGGCAGTGCAGCACCTGCCCAGAGACCAAAGACAGGTGTCAGTCCAAATGATGTAGCATCTCATATAACAGCCACATCCAGAGTACCAAAAGATAAGGAACATTCAATTAAGATTGAGCATGAACTGAAAAAGCTGAAAAATGAAGCAATGGCAACAGAATATGGTCAGCCTTTTTCACCTGAAGAAATTGGATTTGCACTCAGGGACACAAAGCCTGGTAAAGCACCAGGATTTGATAACATAAATCCAGAATTCCTTATCAACTGTGGAAAATATGCTAAAGTATGGCTGGCAAGATTTTTCACTGATATTATGCAGACAGGTAACATACCAAAGGAATTGAAGCAATCAAAAATAATAGCAATTTTGAAGCCTGGAAAACCTGCAGACTTGCCAGCAAGCTATAGGCCTATAGCATTACTATCAGTACTCTTCAAATTACTGGAAAGGCTAATCTACAACAGAATTTGTCAGAAGATCTTTGATGTAATACCAATTGAACAGGCTGGTTTTAGACCAAAGCTAAGCACCTGTGATCAAGTTCTGTCACTTACCACATTCATTGAAAGAGGATTCCAGGAGAGGCTTAAAACCTCCGCTGCTTTCATCGACTTGTCTGCAGCCTATGACACAGTTTGGAGGGAGGGTATGATATATAAGTTTCTTCAGGTAATCCCATGTAAACTGACAGCTCGTCTTCTAAACAACATGCTGAGTGATCGTACATTCCAAGTCATCATGGGTGCCAACAAGAGTACACAAAGAAAACTGAAAAATGGCCTGCCACAAGGCTCAGTCCTTGCACCTTTGCTCTTCAGTCTTTACATTGCTGACTTGCCAGAGACTCAGTCTAAAAAGTTTGGCTATGCTGATGATTGGGTACTAGCAACTGGGTCTAAATCATTTGAAGAAGCAGAGGAAGTCTTAACTCAAGATCTGGAAAAACTTGGAAGATATTTTCGACAATGGCGCTTGAAGCCAAACGCCAGCAAGACAGAGGTTTCATGCTTCCACCTAAACAACAAACTTGCCAAGAAAGAACTCAAAATTCAATTTGAGAACACATTGCTCCTCCATAACAGCACTCCTAAATACCTCGGCGTAACACTCGATAGAACTCTCTCCTTCAAAGCCCACTTAACAAAAACAGCGGAAAAGCTGAGGACCAGGAATAATGTTGTTCAAAAGCTTTGTGGAACTAGCTGGGGGGCTTCAGCTTCAACCCTGCGCTCAACAGCTCTGAGTCTTGTATTTTCTGCTGCTGAATATTGTGCACCTGTGTGGCTAAACAGTCCTCACACACACAGAATAGATGCCCAACTCAACAATACAATGAGAATGATTAGTGGAGTCATCAAATCAACACCTACTGAATGGCTTCCAGTTCTAAGCTACATACCACCACCAAACCTGCGTCGTAAAAATGCTCTCATCAGAGAATTTGAAAAAATTTCAAATAACCCAGACCTGAGAATACATGAGGATATTGAAAATGCAAATAAAACCCGCTTGCGATCAAGAAAGCCACCAACAAAAACTGCAATCGATACTGCTACAGAACAGAACTTCAATTTGCTTAGTGCATGGCAGCAGGAATGGACTATGAAGCAGCGAGATCAAATCCCATGGTTCTCCCAAAAGCCACCAGGTTTTGGCTTACCAAGGAGAGCTTGGTCGACTCTAAACAGAATTAGAACCAAGCACGGTCGATGTGGTGACTTGTTGTATAAATGGGGCAAAATACCATCGCCCTCCTGTGAATGTGGGGAAAAACAAACAATTGACCATATAGTGAAAGAGTGTGCAATCACAGCCTTCAGAGGAGGAACAGAAGAAGATTTCTTGATGGCAACTCCAGAGTCAATAGCTTACTTAAACGGACTGGATATATGACAAGGGATTATTCCAATGATGATCCTGAAAATGGAATGGATACTGATTGATACGTCTTGAAAGCCATACACTAAATAATAATAATAAAAGCTATTCCAATCTTAAAAATCGATTGTAGCATTATAGCGTTGAAAGCAATGACAGAAAGTTGAAAAATGGGAGCATTGTAAAATTGCGTTGAATAATTGAGAGCGTAAGAGAGTTGAGACCATCATTGAAAAATGGAGGTTTTTTTCGAAATCGTATGTTTATGACAGGGTGGTGCCTAAAGGCTAAAGGGTGAGGGGAAAAGAACGCAGGGAGTCCCAAGAAAATGCGAGATTGACTTTTTAAGGGGATTTACGAGGGGATTGATTTGGTGCTATATTCAGGGGGAGGTGGGCTTGGGCATTCCTGATCATGAGAATATTCCAAGGACTCTAATGCTGGTCTGCATTACCTGGAATCAACCTGGTTAGAATAATTGATGCTTGATGCATCAGGCATTGAAGATTTTAATCCAGGAATAAATTTACAACCGAATAACGCCCGATATGCTTCAACAAGTTATAAATAAAACACTAAAAACCAGTATGTATTGGAAATAAGGGACGGCATTTGATGACATGGTCCTCTAAATATGTAAAAAAGACTTTACATAGCATAAATAATGTACGTACATTGTAAGTGTTAAATACTGTATTATAAATTCAAATACTGTATTATATTATAAATTATAAATACTGTATACATTTTCTGATTCTCATAGTATTCTGATAGTAGTATCTAAGGGAGAAAAAACTTTATAGCATTGCTAGCCGAGCTTATAACATATTATTTGTACAGTTAAAGCAAATTTGGATGAGAAAGCTTTCATTGATTTGAGTTCAAGATCGAATTGCACTTAAAAGAGGTGAAGTACAAGGATACCACTTTGAGAGTTTAACATCGCGTTTTTATTGCATTTTGGACATTGAAAGCAAGCGCGATAAAATTTAATGGCACAAGACCATGCAATTAAGTTCCAGACTGGTTGGCAAATGAATATTATCGTGATGTACGGTTTTCATGTTCAACATGGTTGTGCTTTATGATTTTGCGGGTGATTAATACGAACGAAATTGAATAACACAAATCATTCACGTTTACAATTGGGAATGGGTAATCTGATAAATGAATGGATACATTCCTCAATCATTCCTGCTTAAGGTATTTAATTTTTTCCAGTCCTCGGGCATTTTCCGCATGACCATTTTGTGGCCTCAAATAATAATCTGTTGCGATTATTTCCCCTTAATTAGCTTCAATTTATTTCTCATCAATTGAAACATTCTTGTGAAACGGGTGTTTCAAATTCAAATAACCAGTTCTTTGATATAGATCTGAATCATTAGGTTACTTACGCCAGCCACTAACGAAGCCTTTCACCAGACATTTTCGACTGTACAACCGAAACCTGAACGTTATTGGCAGTCTTTTCCGATGAAAATGATATGTGCTCTTGCATGTCAGCTGTTATAAAAATCTGTTTCCCTGACAGTCAAAATACCCAATGAAACTTAAAATTAGTAGCAGCTGTTCTTAAAAGAGACCTTCCAGATATGTTAAAGTACACAGCAACAATTCTGTTCTAAATTTGACTGAAATTTGCTTCATCATTTGTATCAACTTATCAAGTACAGTAACCAATGATTCCATGGATTTTAAATTTACAAAGAATAGTTGGATTGAATATGAATGAAATACAAGAGAAAAGTTGAAGAAGTTGGAGTTCAGAGCAACAATGAATTTGATTGACATTTGCCTTATCATGTATCAACTTATCAAGTAACCAATGAAATAATTGTTCAATAATTTATGGAGAATACTCTTATGATAAGCATATTCTAGTTCTACTATTTTCACCTCTTCCTGGAGTGGGTTGTGATGGTTCATGTTATACAAATCCACTTGGATTGTAGCTGTTATATTTACCTTGCAATATGGAATATAAATGAGCCTTTTGATCTGAAATCACGTAGCCGGGGTGTGTAATACACACTGTTTGTATAAGAGCACTTTATTCGCTTGATAAAGGGGTTTCAAGTCGTGCTCTCTTGATTAAAGTGAAATCATTTTGCACGATTTGGCTGCTTATCGCGCGCTCTCTCAGCAATGAATTTCTAGGAAGAGCTTGTTTGAAGTCCCTTGAGAGAGGTATATTTTGAGCACACATGCTTTTTAATATTGTGGAACTATTCAATAAATGCAAAATATCATGTGTGATTTCAATTCTGAAAACAATTTTGTACAATAATAAGACAATCTATAACCCTAACAATTCATACAAATACTTTGTAGGACTTGCTTGATAAATTAAGAAAATACTTGATTTCTATCCTGATAGCTTACCAATATTTATATTAAAAATATAAAGACCTATAATTCCAAGTGTCGCCTCCCATTTCTACAATATTGAAATCAGATAATAATTATAACACAAAATAGCTCCTGCGTTATGAAACTAAACATCATTCTAAAATATTATTTTTGGCATCATAATACACAATATGATCTTACTATTTTCCCACCAGTCTCTTATCACAAACTATTACAAATTGACAGAAATTACTGATCAATGATAATAAAATACTCTATTAATGAGAAAACGAAAGATATTTTTTAAAAAATATCTTTCGTTTTCTCATAGATTATCAACACTATCATTATTACTAACAGCTAAAGGAAATCGATACCTTGCTTCAAAAACTATTGACGATTAAATTATTACCATGTACTATTAGCTTTCAGCACAATTGAAATTTTTTATATTGGACTCTCTTTCAATTCATAATCAATAAGCAAAACAGGAATCTCTGTCACCGTAGTTTACCCACTCGTGAAGTCTAACCACAATGAATAAATCTAGTTTTACCTTGAAGCTGAAGAAAAATGTTCAGCTATTGGAAAACGAACAAATTTATTCAGGTTTTCCTAACAAAATACACCTAGCAAAAAAGTTCAAATCGATTATCCACTTTTGAGTTTTCTGGAGCACAGGCATTTGATTCAGCTTTCTGCCGACAACTCCCCATACAAACCACTTTAATTTGTAGCGCCAACTCAACGTACAACTTTCTCGATTTAATCATGCTCAACAAAAGTAAATATACAGACTTTTTCATCCTCTACCACATATCTCTCTCTTCCTCTTCCACTATTCATGTATCAACCTCTCTTTTTCTCTGTAGATACATGGAAGACCTTTTTAATAGCCGCCAACTGAATTTACTGTATCAGTTTATTTTTTGCACTCTGTATTACTAGTTGTTAGCGACAATGAAATGGAAAGTTTGTGGATTGTGAATTGTTTACGAGCGATGTGCACAATATACAACAAATTTTCCAACTAAACATAGATATTTACTGGCTACATATAACATAAATACTATTAACGCAACACAAACAACCGTAACAAGCCCTTACTCTATGTCTACTTCCCACATACATAAATACATAGCTAAGTCAGACAGTAGTTGAGTCTAAATACAGTTATATTTAGTGGGTGAACCATGTAGCCAGACAGTGTAGTTGCCAAAGTATTAACAAAACACAACACAGTGTATATATCTGTGTATATGAGGGCCGTATTTCACCAGTCACAGAGCGTTGAAAGTGAAGTTAAGCCGGTAAAATAGGACTTGGGTGACCCTAAAAGCTTGTCTCTTGATCGCTATTTCTGCTGGCTTTCCCACACCATCGGTGATCAAGAAAACTCACCCCTTCCACCCGGCAAATGCCCCTCAAAATTCACAGCCATCCTCTTCGATTCCGTTTTATCTGTTGAAGAGAGACAAACGTCGCGCTGTGTTATTCTAATAAAAGCAAGAGAGCGTCACAAAGTGGCAGCCTTTCTGCTGAGGCAAGAAACTTGCACCGGATAAAACAGTGGCAGCGCCGGACGGCATCTGCTAATTCCACAGACATAAATTGAGAGAGCGCTAGTTGGCTCCTTTCACAGTGCAACAGTAGTACAGCACCACGCTCCTTCATTCTTGTGTTCTGTTCATTTAGCGCTTCAACTGTTTTCTCTAATTTGAAGCAGTGTGTGGTTAATGTAACTGCGCCTACTAGTTGAATTTGTAGATTAAAAAATGCAGCTAGACGGTAATTGAGTTGAGACTTGAGAATCTCTTGATAAATTAAATTTTAATTTAACTGGAGCCCTAGGATACACTTTCATTATCATACCTAGTTAGTAATTCAGTAGTTTTGATAGAAAGAAAACTCTTTGATATCATTTTTTCAAGCTCTGCTGATTTATTTGGATGGAGAAAAATATTATTTCATCATGATTCGAATCAGGATGGCTCTCGAGCTCATCCTATAGAATTGATTTGGCCTCCAAATTATATTATTCCATTTGTAAAACATATTTTGACTCTTTTCAGCTTAAAATCAATCTCTTATTAACATTAGTTCATAAAATCCAAAATAAGCATTCAACCCCATCAGTGAATTGTTGAAAAAACCGTAATTAATGATATTTGTTGAATAGATTGCTTTCAGAGTGTTGTGAGCTTAAGTCAGTTGGCTGAGAGACTAGAGGAAGTTTTTGGCTTGAGATACGAGTTTGTTCCGCAATAAGAAAATTGACAAAGAAGAAATGGACAAAGATAGAGGACAATAAAAAATCTCCTATTCATAGGCCAACTCATTTGATTCTTTTGATTTGACACTCACCACCGAAATATTGGAACGAGTATGCAATTTTTCTTGGTGATTGGGTTCCTCTCGGGTTGATCATTTAGGGAAAGTCATTATTTTAATGACAGTCAGGTACCTGACTGCTATGTCGTGATTAGTTGTTCAAAAGTGATTATTTAACAAGCAGTTCCTAATGGAATCAAACATTGAAGAGTCTTTATTTTAATTCTATTCCAAGTCAGTAAATCTTGCCTGATTTGTTATGTGATATTTATATATTTTGAAGAAAGAGTTCTACTGGAAAATCTCCTAGATACAACCTGAAATCTATACAAAGTCTATTCAGTCGTCAATCTGCATATAAAAACAATACTGTTGAGAATGAGTTGGGGAGATGCGTCTGTGCGTCTGCTTTTTAACCCAGGGAACGCGCGCCGCAAAAAATAGAGGGCGCAAAAAGACAAAATCAAGTTCTATCTTCTCCTCTCCAGTGAATGATCTTGATGCATGGAATAGCTTTCAGCTTATACCAGAGACCATTATTCTTTCCAAGTGCTTTGTGGAATGAAATTTATGTACGCTTTGGCAAGCAGCAACATCAGCAGCACAGAGGGCGAATATGAACGAACTTAGCCGAGTGCCTTCAAGCGTTGCTTCCATAAACAAAGATCTAATATTGAGCTTTCCTTGTGGTTTCATACATGCAGTTGAAAGCGGCCAAAATTCCACTTCCTATCTCCCAACTACCCCCTCCCCCGTCTGGCTTACCCGGCCGTAAACAAAGGCGCAAACTTCCCCCCCCCCTTCCATTCCGCCACCCAAACTGGCTATTTTGTGCACTTGTAATCCCAAAACACTTATCGTGGACATTGTGCAGTAGTTCTGCTACAAGCCGAGAATCATCTTAATTTTGAAGACAATACAAAGACTGTTCTAAATGTGGAAAAATCGCTTGAACAATGCTCTAGAATCTAGAAAGTATACTGTGTTCTAAAAAAGAAGAGCTCGCAGTCATGAGTTGTAGTGATAATATTATACGGCAGGAAAATGAAGCTCCTAACAAAACATGGATTACCGTTCTCGAGAATTCGTTTTTTTTCAAATATTCATATGAACCCTTACAAAAAATAGGAAAATTTCCCACTATTACCTGTAGAATTGATTTCAATATTACAATATCTGTACACTTGCAAAATTGAGATAGTCTTCCCAGATAGACTACTCTTATTTGAAACTAATATTTTGGGAAAAAATGAATTATCTATTCTCAAGGTTTTGTTCAGCACTACAACTACTACACTTCCCAACACAGTCATTGAACAGATTGTGAGCTCCAGCATCCAGAGAACTCAACTAATTTATTGTGAACCCTATCTATGAAGAATTTTTCATTCTGCGGAACTTTTCAGCTACCTATCGCACTCATCAGTAGTTAAGTGTGTTTATAGTGAGATAAGATTCACGTCCAACTGCCAGCACTCCTTACATTAACGCTTCCCACTCTACAAATGCTGGAAGTTCGGAGTAAATCGTATATCTCACAATAGACCTTCTAGCCTACGTGAGTTTACTGAAACCACAATAGTAAACATTGCGAAAAGAGGTGAGATAAAATAGATTAAGGTCATTGAAGAAAGTAGTTGACCGATGTCATTGCTGATATATATACGAGACAGCTAAGGTTATTTGCATAAAAGTGAAAGGACACTACTCCTTATTTCGAAGATCAAACTTGCATTGGATTTGAGTTGGAGCCAAAATTGAGATTACACAAGAAACCAAATTAGGCTCTGATTGAGTGAGAAAGGTTATGAGGATGGATTGATTCATTGATAAAATCAACGCGTAGTTTTGTCTGAATCAGGTCTTTACGTGTAGTCTCGGAGTATTTCATTTCCTTTTAGTTGAAAAGTTGAACGTAAGAACTATGAAGAATTGTTTGATAAAGTATCATCAATATTGAATATTATCAACAGAAGAGCCCATTCTTTGAGAGGGAAAACGTTGGAAGATTCTAAGTGTTTGAGAGTGATTTAGAGATCGATTATCAGTTTTAATACTTGTCACAAGGTAACGTGCAATTTCCGAGGAGGAATGTTGGAATAAACTGGCGGTTTTTTAAACTTTTTAGAGGAACCTGTACTCCTCGATTTGACAGGTTTCATTTCAATTTATTGTGATCTATTGTTTGAGTTTGAATCCGGAATTGAGATTTCGAATTTTGGAACTAAAATGTGAACTCTGGATAACCGGTGTTGCATCCAATTATTATTATTATTATTATTATTATTATTATCATCCAGTTATTTTTAATATTATTATATTCATTTGATGAACTAAAATTATTCCAATTATCATATTATTTTCATAGTTAGAGTGCAACTGAGAAGTTAATCAAATGCCAAATATGAGTATTATTAAAATTTATTTGAATAGGTTTAGTGGAGAGTTGAGTTGATTTGCACAAAATTCTCAGATATTCTATTCAATGTGAACTGTGAACAGTTTCTCAAATGATTGATATTGATAAATTTTGTCAAAATTTTCATTTAACTCGCATATTTTTAATGCAATTTACTGTATGAAATTTTCAAATTTTTATTGGGATGCATATGTGAAGACTTGATTCGTGTTTTTTGGTTGAATTGGCACCAATTCAGCTCTCCTCCATATCTTATCTCAATTATTCAACTCTACTTAAATCTCAATATTATGACATCATAGTATTACGCATCTATAACCAATATAGATTATTTCCGACTCTTTAATGAGAAGATCAAACTGTAATTATAGCTGAGAATACCAGATAAGAAAAACTCACTTTTCTGACCTGCAGAGCTCAGAACTGACCTTGACCAACTTTGAACTTCTGTTTACTAACACGAGGAATTCTTGAGAAACATTCAAACAAGTTCTGTTACTGTTAGTTAATATTAGTTAACACTGTTGATAGTGATCATTATTAGTTCATTTAGAGAAGTTGTTACAAAACTAATCAATTAACTAATTTTTGTAAAAACGTAGACTATTACTTGCTCCATTATTACCGATATTCAAAATAAATGGTACAATGGAACAAAATGGAAAATCCATAAAGGATCAACATAGAAGTACCTAATTGGACAGTACTGTGCAAAAATGACGGTAAATAAGATACAATAAATTAGATAACGTTTAATAAAGGCTCATGTTTTGCTTGGGTTTGGGACTATGATTTTGATACTCACAGTATATTCTAAGTCACAGTCAATCAGAATGATCACCAAAACAATGAAAATATTGAATTAATTCTATTCAACATCGATACAACGATACAGTTATACTCTGATACTTGCAATCATTTCTCGATCCAATATAATTTCTTCATGAATCTGAACCAAAGCAAACAGAATTTTGGTTTGAACTCAACCGCAATATAATTATAGAAAACAATATACTCTTATAATGAGATAGGAGAACGAGTACTCCTGCAAAAAAGGCCAAACCATATTGCTCAAAGCAGCAGTAGTAATGATATACTTACCGTACGTCAATTATTATCAATCCTCCTAGTACTAGATATTATCATAGAGAAACGATAGCATAAGTAGATATCCCATGGTATTGGGCGTTTATGTCGCAACTTTTACTGTTATCCCAAGCGATAGTTCACGTAGTTCTTTCCTATGCAGCTGTGTGACGCTGGTAGTCTCTCAAATTGTGCCGTTCATACACTCTCACCCCAACAAAACAGTAGAAATTGACAATAATCGACAGTAATCGGCTTGAGATAACAGTAAAAGTTGCGACATAAATTCCCTATACCATGGGATATCTACTTACGCTATTGTTTCTCTATGATATTATTATATCAATCCTACTATTGGATGAGTAATATTTGAGTGAGAAAATGTATAAGAGAATGAGAACCAATTACATCTAATAGATATAATAATCATTAATGATTCAAAAATATCAAATAAGAACGTAAGTGTGAGTTGAATAAGTGTAGGATACTACAATCTTAGTTTATTCCAATCAATTCATTGTTTTACCTTTCTATTGGAATTGAATATTTCAATCCAAGTAGGTAGTGGACATCTAGTACAAAGTTTATTTCACAATAATTATTGACATATAACGTTCACGAAGATCTGGTACATCGATCATCATTGAATACTTGAAAGAAGCACTAAATTACATTTTTGAGAATATGATTTTAAAATATGAGTATTGAACACGCTTTCCGAACTCGTTATTATAGATATTTATCAATGATGAACTATTAGATTGAAATATTCTATTCTAAATCGTTTCTCAACAAACCAATCGTACAGAAATGTAGAGAAATGAAAATACAACATGAGAATAATTCCACTGTAAAGAAATTGGCATCCCTCAGATTCTCTAGGAAAATAAATATGAAACTCATCTTTCAATTCAAAAGTAAATTGATAGCTTTTAGAATTCATAATTTATAGAAGTTCGTCTGTAAAATATGATATAAAGAGCCGGATAATAATATAAGATCTCACTCACTTCCATTTCTTAAAAAAATGGTATATTTTTCAATACGTTATAATATAACCATCCTTAATTTCATCAACCCAAGGTCACACTGGAACAAGGTTTTTCAAATAATCGAAATTCATGTTACAATTAATTTGTTCGAGAAAATGGATGCTGTTTGAATAATTATGCACTGAGAAACAGCCAGTGATGCTCTATTCATCCAAAAAGCAGTCAGAAACATGAAAACGTAAAGGGATTCTCCACGAGTGAATAATTATTGCTCCTGTATCCAATAACCAGGACATAATAATTAGCTTATTCCAAGAATCCAAGAGCTGTTTCAACAGGTTGAGTATTTGAGAGAGATTTTGGATATTGTGAGGATAATTCTGACAATTGTTCCTGGAATTATTATTATGTATCAAATTTGTTATATCAGTTTTATGTTTCATATTGAGAACATAGATTATAAGATTCAATTGCTTGAATATTTCAAAACATTTACCTTAAGAAGTCTTTAACGTTTTTCAAAAATTTATTGTTGGGCCTACTAATGAATCGGCCAGATTTGATGTACATCCTCAACTAACAATAGAAGTGGAAGTGAACTCAAAATAAAATATAGAAATGTGATTGTATTGCAAGGTATGAACGAGTCAACATAGTTTCCACTTGAGTTGATAAATTTTCTCCTCACCGTCAAAAATCTGATCGTATTTCCAGTGAACACTGTTTTCCTGTTCATCTCTTTCGAGTCTGCAACTTATCTCTTCTTCCTAGAAATCCACAATTCTCTTCTCCTTAGCAATCATCAATAAAAACATCGAAGTTGTAATGTGCAAACCGTGGGCCAGTCGCAACAGAAACAAGCTTATCCAATAATAATCGATCTTCCTGATTTTCAAATCAAACTCAATTCTCGTTGTGATTTGTTTATTTACTGACGGAATTTATTCAGCCAGTCAACTTCAGTATTTTGAAATGCAATTGCAGAAGGAAATTCGTCGCTGACTTTCCATCAGAATTTTCGATGAGTTCACGAGTTTTCAACTGAGGAAGCTTTGAGATGAAATCTTATATTCCAATAGTCATTCTAATGGAAACTGGATCAAGTTATGCATGAAGTAAACAAATGAAAAGAATTCTTATAACCCTTGTTAAATCAAAACTAGCATACCAGTATTAATTTATATAACTATTCACAACATGCTTATTTACTGAAATGATTCAGTTCCTCATTCATTTGCTAAAGAGGCATTTATTGTATGCTATTATAGATGGAAGCTTCAAATATGAGTATTTTGTTTTAAATTTTGATATTTATGTTTCAAATTTTGATAATTTAGAACAGTATACGAGGATACGTAGGACAGTATTCCTATTGAACTCCTAATTGGAATGACAGAAATATAGCGGTACTAAAATCAGGATAACATGACATTTTGAGGAATTCTAATAAAACTGGTTTCCAGTTGAATTTGTATTATTAAGTGGAAACTGATCACTTCTTCAGGATTTGCATAGAGATATTCCGACTGATTATAATCAAGTATTTGGAGTCAATTCACCACCAGCCAGAAAAAGCGAACTCCAAATTGGAAAAACTAGCTAGGCAGGGAACGAGAATAATTGAATTTAGGCCTTAACTCATCATTTTGGATCAAAACCATTCACGTTGTCTTGAATAAGAAAAGCTCTATTGTTTGTTTGTTTATTTCTAGAGGGAACTAGTTACTTAATTAATAGAGTTCTATAGTTGTTTGATGCAAAGAGTGAATGGATAATTGCATTACAAAGTGATCTACAACTAATCAATATAATTGAATAAGAATAAGGATTGTGTGTGGTTTTTTTCTAATACGTGGAGAAATTTTTCTCCATAACAAACTGTTATTATAAATCTCAAAAGAATACACAAAGCCCTATAATGCTGTAAAATCTCCTGAGACCAATGTAGCTTATCTTGTCACTTTTGAGTATGTTTTTCTTATTGCATGTCCTCAGTAGCGGCATTGGTCATGAAAGAACGCGGCATGAGAAAAAATTTCTCAAAGCAGATAAGATTGAAGAACATGACTGTATAGAAGGATAATGTTTAAAAATGACAGTTGAATTATGATGATTTCACACGATTTCACTATAATCAGATATTATTGAATTCTAAGTTCAAGTATTGAGTATAATATTAAATGTTCTTTCCTCTGTGCTACAATACCTGTTGATAAGAAACTAAAGCTCTCACCTTCTGAGTTTCTGGTACTCGTAGGATCCCCGGAACATGCCGAACCCAGCCTCGGTTATTTTTCCTTCAAACATCATTGCCATTTTGTAGGTCTCTGTTGGATCGAGTTCCTTCTCCAGAGATAGGCTGAACATCTGCGTCTCAGTATCATAGACCCGATTAAGGATCCTCAGAGAGCTGTTACTGCTATCTGTGACTGAGATAGTGGATTGCACCAGGTTCAGATTGGGTCCCTTGTGGAAAGTGACTGAAGAGGTTCCTGTCTGGTTGACTGTGAATGTCATCACTGACGAGCCCACAAACACAGGAGTCTCTCCCTCGAATATTGGCATTATCATCAGGTCATAGTGCTGCGGGAAGATTGTGATTGGCAGGAAGTAGTCCTCCTCTGGGCGTATTACTGGAGTCACCCTGAAAAACATGAACAATTGGGTTGAGAATACTGAGATAATGTTTCCAAAACTTAATACAATTAATAAATTAATGTTTCCTAACTCTTACAATTACGTTGTTCTGCCCCAACCTACTCCCTCTACAGTCGATATTCATAAACGAGAAAATAGGTGATAGATAAATCGATAAACGACACCACCCAAACGTAATTTGTTCAGGGGAAATCAAACACATTACCCGCCTTCAAACAGTGACTTTATTACTTCTTCATAATTTATTTTCAATTCAAAATTTCTAGTTCTACTGCGCTTTAAAGTTTCAATCCTCAATTTAATGAATGGATATGGAGGAAGAGAGACAGTTTTGGGCATAAGCCTGCTGTGTCTTTCCTTCAGTATAATAGAAATGTATATGAGGAGATTCTTGTTCAGTAGTACATTCAATTTGTATACTTCTGAAACTATATATTTCTAAACAGTGGATTTTCCATCAGAAATTTGAAAAAAATGATGAACAATACAATGATAAATGACAAATTCTTGGATGCACTCAAGTGTAAAATGAGGGTAAGCCAAGGGCTTGTTGGATATCAACTCAACATGGGTTGATAAAGAGCCATGAATCTACCATAACTGGAATACTCATCATCATATTGATTATCAACACAGTTTGTAAAGAGATTTTGATCAATAGCTTCTCCACAAACAGACCTACTAGTATTTGAAACAAATTCATAAATTTTGAGATCAATAATGCTTGAAGTTGAAGTCTGCGTTGTAAGCATAACGTAAATAATGAATGTATGGTGGAAGAAATATTTTGCTTTTATGGAGAATATTTTAACAGTATTCTTCAAAAATACAACTTTTGATTATTGAGATGAATATTTTTAGGTAATTTTAACAGTGAGTGCTCGAAATGAATCCTCTCAGTCATTTTGTTGCGATTCAGACCTCAAAATCTGGTCTTAATCATTCTGACAGCTGACTTCAAATTCGCAGGTCTTAACTTATAAAATCAATAATTACCCTTGAGGATCATTGACCACTCCGGCAGCACATGATAACAGGCTGGCCAAAGCTAAGCACTTCCACTTCCACGCTTCCAACATTTCGGACCGCACTCAAAATCTACAAACTAAGAACACTGGAACCGGTCCGGCGACTTGGACGGTCGCGCAGAAACTGATTGCTGGTTATCCAAGAAGAAATATTAGAACTGGCTTGCTAACATGCTTGCCAACCTTACCAACAGAAATTATCGTATTGTAATCGTCAGTTATCAAGAAAATTGCCGAGGCTCAATTACGGTGATTAGTACGGTTCAATGGTCTATTGAATTTTTCAGCTATTAAATTTCAATTACACTTGATAATACTTTGCCATTATGCCTATTTGACTGTGAGCTTTCAGCTATTTATTCCAGTAATAATCATTGGTACCGTTTTGCCTATTCTACTGTGAGTTTGTTATCTGTTATTATGTTATAATCAAGTATGCATAAAAGTTCAATTTCTTATTATCAAATATCTCTTTCAAGTAAATTTACTATAAATTTCATTTTGAAAAATTATATTTTAGGATGTTCTCGGCTAAAAAGGCTGATCGGCTAACTTTACCTAATAATTAGTACCGTTTTGCATATATTTCACTCTGAGTTGATTTTGATTTAGTAAACATTGAAGTTCAATTTTATATCATCAAATATCTTCCCTATTTAAACATGAATTTCATTTGCAAAAATAATTATTATACAAAATCCAGTAAGATATTTTCGTCTTAGAAGGTGAACCAGCTAATGAAGCCGAAATAAGGGTGCGTACACAAAGAAAGCTGGTTGCCGGCGCCGGAAAACCAGCAGCTTGCTCCTCGAGCTTATAAGCGCGGTAAAAGCTTGAAGCCGTACATAAAGAAAGCTGGTAACAAGCGCGACAAGTCAGTTCACTTTGAGCAGTGTCAAAGATGTCTTCGTCTAGTGATGATGTGTTTTGGCGGAGAGTGTTCATTTAAAATTATTGCAAAGGAGGAAATTCGGTGTTCATGTTATTAATAGACATAGGAAGAAACTTGGTGAATACCATCACTTGTTTCCGCAACTAAAAGGTGACCCACAACGGTTCTACACATACATGAGAATGGAGCTAGCGACTTTCGATTACATATTAAGAAACATTGAAGGACGTTTGATTAAAAAGTGGTCAAACTGGCATAAACAACCAATAGAACCAGAAGAGCGTCTTGTCATATTTTTGAGGTAGATTTCCAAGTAAAACTTTGGAAATTAAATCATCTGTATCACCATCTTTAAAACTACTGCACAGTACACACTACGCTAACCAACTGCAGTACAGAGACTGTACTAGAGACTAACTGTACGCACAGCACAGAGACCACTCGCAGACTGAGTCAGTTGCTGGAAACCGGCTACAAGAATGTTCTCTTCATACTTGTTTGCCGGTTGACGCCGGCAGCTCGCGCTTGTTGCGCTTGTTGAGCCGGCACCGGCGTTTACTGTGTACGGGCACACTTGAAACCATGTTAAGTTCTTCTCAAGCCGGGACGCGCTTACAGCGGCTGGTTTTCCGGCGCCGGCAACCAGCTTTCTTTGTGTACGCACCCTAAGGTTTGTGAATCATTAAAAACGGCCTCTAGAGTCCCTCAAATTGAGAGGAAAAATGTAATAACAGGTCTCCAAGAAAAAGTTTTCTTGTGTACTGATGCAAGCTATCTTGTGTGTAGTTTTGTCTTCTTCTAAGTACGTGCGTGTAACCTATTTTCTTCTCAATATTACATAGCTCTGATTTTGTGAATTTGATTGAATGTAGCTAGGTCTCTTTACAATTTCTACACTCTTCACTC
Source organism: Nilaparvata lugens (assembly GCF_014356525.2). Lineage (NCBI taxonomy): Eukaryota > Metazoa > Arthropoda > Insecta > Hemiptera > Delphacidae > Nilaparvata > Nilaparvata lugens. The sequence goes on from NC_052511.1 coordinate 12,932,496, forward strand.
CTAACAATCTTTACTAATGTTACCAGATCAGCTTCGGTTAACACTTTTCCAACTATTATTGTAGAGTATTTCTGAACACATTCGAGATAAGCAGAGTGGTCTCCATGCCAGGTTCTACAGCTCATCACTGAAATCAGTACGGTACCATGGAAAATTCCAATCTCGCCCATATTCTTTCGAAAATGGAAGAAAAGAGATCAAGTTCAATAAGTTCTATTTCTAAAGGTGTGTACAGTCTAATGCGCTACGAACACGCGCATTTCACTTCCCATCAGCTGATGCTATTATTTTTTCATTATCTGTATTTTTACAGAAACAGTACGATACAGAAAATTATAATAAGTGCAGCAGCAGTTGATAAAAATTGGAACACGCGTGTTTGTGGAGCTTAGTCTGAACGCACCCTTAGAAATATAAATTATTCCAACTTGATCTCTTTTCTTCCATTTTTGGAAGAATATGGTCGAGTTTGTAATTTTTTATGCTACTGAATGTCACAGAGCTAACTGAAGACACTATTAGAACTATGATTATTACGGGAAGAACATTGCAAAACCTTGTAATTTACTATGTAATAAATGATGATAATAAAGATAAAAGAGATATTGAAGAGAGAAGAGAGACGAGGAATAGGCCCATGTAACGTATGTGATATTATTAATGTGATGGAAATACGATTAGGCCTAAATGGAGTGCTGTTTCTCAGAGTCTGGAAGCCTCCACATCACATCATATCAAGTCGAAAACATAGAGACAACCAGCTTTCCTGGTTAGTAAACCAACCAGGAAGCGCACTATTTTACCAAATTGAACCAATCTCCTCAGAAGCTTATTCATGTAGTGCTCAAGGTAAGTCACCCCCAATTTCAATTGATCTCAACCCCTATTACAGGGACTTACTGGAATTGAATCATAGCCGACGATATGCAGCCCGATAGCATCTGCAGGGGACATGTTTATGGCTGAATAACTTGAACGTCTGGCAAATTTATGAGCTCTGGACATAGTCTAGGTTAGCCACGACCTTGCATTTATATGCAGTCTCACGACTGCTCTGTGTGTCCATTCAAGTCTGAATAACTATGATGAATATTGGAGGAAGTGTTATCAACTCACGACTCTGAGTGCTCTTATCAATGGCGCCGGGCCGGGCCTATTCATTCACGGATACAAGTCAAGAAACATGTGGTATTTATGTAGGCTACTACATGTAATACTGAGTACAGTATTCCATAACTCAATTCAGTAAAGAGAATCTCAAACTTCAAACTAAGTAGTAAATTTGTGAAACATAACCAATTGATGAGCAATAAGCATACTTTGCAAGCAAACGTTCAAGTTGATGAGCCCTACAGTAATGAATCGTAACTATCAAAAATATCTAACTATCTGACCCAGGAAGCCGTGAAGATGGAGCAGTTTAATTATGCTGCTGTTAATATTGTAGCAGTTATCCTTGATGAGTAGAAAAGAATAAATGAATTTATTTCCTCCTCAAATTACATAACATATAATTAGAAATTAAATAGTATTTTGGAAATTTCATCGATCACGTTTCCAATAGTATGATCATATAGACGAAAAAATTAGCAAAAAATCATCAATCACTTGTGAACTAAAATTGAAATGGATCAGAAGAAAATATAGTATTGAGCAAGTGTTTCGAAATATGATAACTTATTATTATAACTTATCAAGGTCTACATCTGCCATTGGCCTAGACATAATTATGGGAGTGGCTTATCTAGGCCAATGACAGTCGCTCACTTTGCTACTTCGTTTATCTATCCAGCAAACTCGAGAATTACAATCCAATGATTGAATTTGAATAGATTGTAGAGACACTTATCAACCAATGTTCTATTGTCATGATTATTTCCAAATGATGAACTGTTAATTGATCGAATACAGTTATTACGTTGTGAAACGTTAGTGTAATCCTCTTTCATTTTTCTAGAATGTGAATATGGAATGAGTCCTCTTTCAAAGCTTAATTGTGTCCTAGCTCAATATATAATAATAAAACACTTGGGAAGAAAAATGAATCAATTGTTGCATACAGCGGCGCCGACTTCATTCAAATATTTAGGGACAAAGTCCTTCATTATGATCTATAGGGGTGTGTCATCCGAATATGTTGGGAGGGGGTTGTGGAAATACGCAAGCACAGTAAGACTGCTTCTATGCATTTGATTTTGTAATGAATTCTGTATAGAGATTATGATCCATTCAACTATTTCAATTCCCTATATTATTACCATTTTTTATTACCAAATTTTATTCAAATTTGCAATTATAATCGTGATTCTAGCTAGTAAATAAATCAAGTTCCTCCTTACATTTTAAACACGAAAATAAAAAGATATTTAGAAATAAAAAATAATAGTTACTAAATATGAATCACCATTCAGAAACTGTGTAATAGTAATGAAGAGAAGTAGAACCGATAAACAGTAGTATTATTCAAAACTTTGAGGCTACAACACCATCGATTGATTGTTCCACGCCATCAGTCACATTCGTTTTTCGAGATGAACTCATCAGCCACCATGTTCAAATCTAATTTTTCAGCATCCTCCTTGTAGAAATTCAGAAGACTCAAGGAGTTGAGTCTTCGTTAGCCCATCGTCGATCGTAATAAGGTCTTCAGTCTTTTGAGACCAGAAAACGATCTCTCGGCAGTTGATGTTGACACCGGTACGGCTAACATAATACGTACAAACCCGTGCAGTTCTGGTGTAAGACCTCTAGGGAGACCTCTATGAGGATTTTCCTTGAGAACAGATACTATGTCTCTCAGGTACTCAACATGGTCGTTTTTTCAAATTCTATTAAATATTTCTCTATGGAGGAGAAGGCGTTAAGAATCTACATCGCCTTCACAGGAACTAGATATTTAATCTTAATAAGAATCATCTCCTAGTAAGATTTTCTCAATATTCATTGAAAATTCAAAAGATTCACTCTCGAACCTGGAAATCAATGAAGATACTGTTTGATCTATGATTTGATGGTATAACTGTCTGTATCTCTGTTCTATTGTAACTTATGCCTTCTCTGCTGAGCATGTCCTTCCAAGTCAAAGGCAACTTCGTACGGAGTACAGCTGGGTAATGCAAATAATAAACAAACAATTCAGGAGACTGATTGTCTATATATTTATGACTAGCAGGAACCCGAGCTTCGCAGGGATCTATTTTCAAACTTGATAATCTGAAAACTTGACGTAATGAAATCTTGAAGAATTGAAAATAGGCCTATAACCATTCTTGGTCAATTAAGAATCGAGCCTATAAGCAAAATTTCAAGTTAATTAGTCCAGTAGTTCAGACGTGATGATGCGTCAAACATAATTTTCCTATCCCGTACGTGTATAAGCCAACTCTTTATTTTATTATAGATATGGTTAACGACTGCAAGAAATTGGAGTGTGGAACAGAATAGTTGTAAAACTATGATAGCGCCAAAAGTGTCTCAATCACAATAGTAGGTACTACATAAACTTTTTGAAAGTGTTTTTTTGAAAATTTTAAAACAACAGAACTGAAAGTTGTCAACCTTATTATTCTACCTCCATTTAGATTGGCTTTTGTTTGAGCCGAATGAAATCTTCTATCTTCTATATATATAAATATATATATATATATATATATATATATATTGTCACGTTATTCTTTATATTAAAATAACGATTAGCCTCCTGCTTGGCATCAGTCGGTAAAGCATGAGATTTAATATAATTAGGTCGTGGTTTTTCTAATAGTATTCAGTCTTAAAAAATCTTGATAGGCCTAGATATGGGCTTCTCCAATAACTCTTGTAATTCAATAAATAATAAATATATATATATAAATGATACTTATACTATAGTGTTGAGGAATAAAAAATAAATTGCACACCATGAAAGTTTCATACATATATTACACAAATAATGCAAAGATCAATCGAGGCAAAAAATATATATAGAGCGATAAAAAAATATAATATAAAAAATAGAACAATAATTTTATATCAGCAAAATATCACAGGCTAAACTTTATATTCTAGATTTATGGCACGAATCATTACCATGTGCCTTTATCTTAAAATCATATGCATTCCTTTGCATGTAGCTGCGACATGCACTTGCTAATACTTGTCGACTTGGATAATTCAATCAAAAATATGTGCTCTAAGATCAGCTTGATAATTAGCCACTAATAATCCAAATATATATATATATTAAAATCTCTAGTATTTAGTAGATTTATTTGTATCGAATATATATTTTCATCTCAGGGTGCAAGATTCGGCACCTGACGGAATAGGTAGAGCCATTCATCTAGTGAATTAGAACTATGATAAATTATCGCAAATTGTATTGCAAAAAATTAAATATTATATGCATATGTTTTAATAGCCTAGATTTCGTACTTCTTTGATTAAATAGAAATTTCTAAAAATATTGATCTATATATTTTTCTTTCAATTAAATACCTTTAATACTAATTTTACTTGCGCAAGTATTACTCTTATTAATTTCTCAATTTATAATACCCTTTCGGCGAGCTAGCTTTGATCATCAGATTAATTCGAAGCACTAGGGCGCCCATCACTAAATTCAAATTTAATCACTCACGTGTCGAAAATCTTCTTGTAAGCCGCCGATGTCGATCCAACTCCATGTGGTCCGGAATATGGTAGCCGGAATCGTCTCCTCCAAGGGGTTATAAATTTAATTAAAATGAAAATGACTTCTGCTTCACAATAGCATCACGAAGTCTTTTAAGAAATTTAATAATTTACTTTAACTTTAATTTTTACAAAATTATTAATAAGGTACTTCGCTCTAAAATATTTGGGGTCCTCTTATGGTGGCATCTGGCTGGCGAGTGCTGGTTCTTCTTTTTCAAGTTTTACAGATCCTCTTTCCGACTTTCAAATTAGCATAAAATTTAATATCTTAATCCTCCGCCATTAAGTTCAAATAGATCTTACAAAAAATACCAAAATATTGCTTAGATTATATGATTAATAATTTCTTTGCATTCGAGCCATATCGATAACATAGATTACACAAATTTTTAACACAAAATCTAGTACATTTATATAAATATATAGAATATTTTTGAATTGGCCTACAGTTGCCGCCTATTAACTGCCGTTTTACTATTGGTGCATGCAAATTTTATTCGGTATTCATGCGCCTGGTAACTCTTATTTCCTGAATACATTAAATTATTTTTATTTGGTTTTTTATTTATGCTCTTTACATGCTAGTTAATATTCTATACATTAATATTAATTCCATGCTACCTAATAATTAGCCACGTGGACGGGTGTTTTTTCATATTGCACACCATCTGATTGCAATAAAGCTCTGCCAAGGGGTTTTGGTCAGATTCTACGTTCCTCGTTTGATCGATCTCTAGGTCACCGATCCGTGAATACTTGTACATAACCTCAATCTTCAAATATTTTATATAATAATCTATTTATGAGCAATAAACTTCCTTCAAATCCTTTTTAGGTTCTTGTACCATTTAGCCAGAACAAGCTGATGCTATCTAATCTTGGTTATTATCTGCTTGGCGATATTAGCCAATTACTTTATTTTTAGACCTATTACTATTTCTGTTAGGGCTTTTTATCTACCCAGATTTATATGTTACACGCGCCCCTGGGTTTGAATTCAAAATATTTGAGAATCACAATGTTTTTAATGAAAACCCACCCTTCAATACATCGATATACACTATACTTTATTTATAAATTATACTCTCATACTTCTATCACAGTTCGCAGACATATTTGCTGCATCTCCTTTATACCTTTATCAAATACAATAACAAATTCTCCTCCTCAACACACATAAAATATCATAAATATAAACTTCTAAACGTACTCCTCCTGACACCACTTAAAACATAGTAATTTTTAAATTCGCCGCTTGCAGGGCCGCCAACTTAACTACACACATTTCATAATTCTCATAAATGATTCCTTTTAGACAATAATTTCGATTCATAAACTTCTGGGCTTATATCTTATAGTATTTCTTAGGTCTTAATATAAATAATTTTCTATACATCAGGTACAATACTTTCTTTTGCTAATGGCTCTTTGGTTTTGGTAGCTGGTATTCACTTTAAGTCTTTTTCAGGTAACAAACGTGGCATAATTAAAAGTAATAAATATAAAAACATATAAATAAATATATCGACATTAATAAATATAATAAATAACAATAATAAATAACTCTTTGGGTACAGTACTTCTTTTTATAACATATGTTCAACAGACATTACATTCATTTGATTTGGGTGGCTTTGGTCAGCTGGTCGCTGTTCTACATTTCATAGTGCTACATGTTACATCAGAATTTGCTATCGACTTTCATAACTAACCTAACTGCTGCATTTTTTCTGTTTAAAGGTAATTAACAAAGTTTAAATATACTATCCCCGCTTGTGTCCTTTTTTATCTGATATATATTATTAAATTACATATTTAAAAATTATTCTTTTTCTTGTTGCAGGCTTCTAACGGCTGGAAGGAATTAAAACATTGGATTGTTGCCACGCGGTCCTATGCCAAGATTAAAAATTATTAAGGAAGGTTAGTAATCGGTTTGATAATAATGTTTTCCTTGATTTCTTATCGTATTTATTTGAAATTCTGTGATATTTCATGTAGAAATTTCGTGGCTTTCCCGTATCTTTTGACTTTCTGCTTGTTATAGCTACAAGGCCGGTTAGGTTATCTGCTGTTGATTTGTGAGGCTGTCCTATTGATAATTTTTTCATCATAAATTTAAAGCCCTTGTATCTCGTGTATTCTTTCAAATAACTCCTTGTTCCTTTAATAATAATTTCTTTTAATCTGTTCTTTTCCGATTCATCCTGCACTCTTAACTCATCATTCCTTTCATTTTCATTTAATACTCTTGATTTCGGTTCATTATAAATTAGTAGGCTCAAGACAATAAACATTTTTATAATATTAGCTTCCCAATTATCAATAATAGATTCTTTTAATAACCACAATATAATATTTTCCATCATATCTACAACACACTCTTTTATTAATATCACAGCCATTATTACAAACATTAAACACCATAACAAAACATTTATCATCTTTTTAATAGTATTATCTCTCATCATATAATATCCAGGTACTTTTACTTTCTTAATATAATTCCTTATTTCTCTTGATTTTATCAACCACTTTCTGTCCATCAATCTCCACAAGTAGTCCACTTTATTATTGCCCATGCACGAATCCATAATAGTCCTTTTAGTTCCATTTTTAATCCATTTCTTTGTTCCGTTTTTATCACATTTCTCTAGCCCATTCTTCTGGTCACATCGTTGATTGGCTCTCTTAAAACGTATGTGCCGCGGATGCACGCCGTCGGTCCGCTCCTGTCCTCCTCGGTGTCGGTCCGGTGTCCTCTTCGGGCGTTTGAACCGTGCATGCGGCCGGTATGCGCGCGCGTGGTTCCTCCTTCGTCGCTTCTTCCGCCTCCGGGCCTTGCGATGCATGTTCTCCCGAATGCCGTCCTCCTCGTCCTGATGCCGGTCGGGTGTCCTCGGGCGCCTTCGTCTCCGGGCCTTACGATGGTCGCTCCTCTTATCCGGGTAGTCCGTCCTCTTGGTCCTCTATCCTGGGTTCCTTGGGGTGCCTTGGTGGTGTCGAATGATAGACGGTTGCGGTGGCGGTCTCTTGATGTGCGGGCTGCTCTACCTGCGGTGATGGATCGTCGGCGGGGAATATAAGGCTCAAGAGGGGTTGATGCTTACAGGGTGCTTTAAGTGCATGGTGGGCGGCGGTTTTTTGTGGTTGGATATTGGGGGTATCATATAGTCCTGGTTTATTAGCTGTAGTTTTCTGTATATCTGGTGGCGGGTCGTTGGGTGCTGGGTTCCGGGTTTTTTGTTGATTCAATCCTATTGCATGTGCTAATGTATAATTTGTGCTTACTTGTTGAGGTGGCGGTTTATAATTTCTGTTGTAATTGTTCTGAGTGTGATTATTATTTGAGTTTAATCGATCACGGCCATCATAGTGATTCTTACGGTTGCTCTGCTGGGCATTGTGGTTGGTTGTGCGATTTTGAAATTTTTCATTATTCCAGTTACCATTTTGCCTGTGCTCATAGCGGCGTTCAAATTGAGGAGCAGATCGGTAGCGATCATATGATACCGGTTCATAATTTTGGCTGTTGTGCGGATTAAATTTTGAATTATGTTGATTTGGTGCGTATCTCTGGTCTGAGCGGTGGTTTGATATTGCCATTGCAGACTGTATGCCATATAAATGATTTATCAGCTGCTTACAATCAGTAATGGGTTGTGTGGCGAGTGCCATTCTAACTTGATACGGTAGCTTCTTTAAAATAATATTTGCTAATGCCGATTCGTTAATGGGCTCGCTCAATTGAGAATTTTTAAACTGTATGGCAGTGACGAAAGTGGTACATGCACCGTCTAAGTTAGGGTTGAAATCGCATGATATGATGTCCGCTAGCACGTCCAACTGTTTACTTCTGCTCCAATACTGTTCCAGGAAGACAGCGACAAACTCATCCAATGATGTAAATTCATGGGCTCTACTCCGAAAAAACATCAGGGGTTCGCCAATCAATAAATTAGTCAAACGGAGACGCCAAAAATTCCAAGAGGTAGGTGCAAGAGTTTGTACTAATTTTATCTGATCAATGAATGGTTGAGGTTGCAAATGGCGATCAGTGTTATCAAATTTTCCTAGTCCTTGTAATATACTATGTACGTTGAGGTTGTCTGTTTGAATTCCTTGAGGTTGTTGTTGAATATGATTTTCCAATGCTATTATTTTTTCCTGTGTTATCTGCCATTGACTATTATGTGTAATTTTATTTGCGTTTATTTCTTGATTTAATTGAGTCAGAGTGGATTTTTGAATTAGTAGAGTTCCATTTAAAGCTTTACAGGTTTCAGTGTTTTGATTGATGCTACCTTGCAATTGGTTCATTTTTGTGGACATATTAATCTGTTTGTTTTGTATTTCTTTAATATTGTTAATATTTTTGTCAACTGTAGTTGTTAAGTTTTGATTGGCAACGGTAATTTGTTTGTGGATTTCTTGGTGGCAATCGGCCTTAATGTTATTTGTTATATCCTGAATAGGTGTAGTGATTTGTGTAGTTAGGTTATCTATCCTTTCATTGAGTTCACATGTAACCGTATCCAACCTTTCCGATAATCCTGCCGTAACTTTATCCTGACTTTCTTTTTGTAGGGTTATCATTGCTTTTAACTCTTCCCTATGACTCTCTACTTTAGTTTCAATATTATCCAACCGTTGTTCTACTGATTTTATAGCGCCTGTGGTCTCTTTCATACCCTGTTCCACTGTTTGTTTATTTTCCTCTTTTACTGTAGCAATCTCTTTTTTAATCTCCTGCATCATATTATCCATTGTTTTTTGTAACATAATATTGAAAGTACTGCTAGTTTGTTCCATTATTACCTTTTGAAGCGGATCTAACTCTGTGATTGAAAATATACTTTGTTTGCTCAGGTGTGACTCGGCCTCCGGCGATGCGGGTTCTGCAGGCTGCTCCTCGCCCCCTTCAAAGTTGATCTCTACTATCCGTTGATTCAATGGTGTGTCAGCGGCGTCGATTCGAGTGGATGATAGAGGTTGCAGACCTGGTGGATCGAAGACTATCGACCCGACGCTTCCTGGTTCCCTTTCTCGTGGCGTATTGGCATCTACCGTGGTGGGGTTTGATGTGCTTGGAGTCGACAAAGTGGGATCTGTGCAACCGCCGTACATATATGAAACTTCAGAGTTTGCGGGAGTGTGATTCATTATGTCAAATATGATAAATGCTAATTAAACAGTGATAAGAATGATGAGCGAGAATGCTTAAAAAAAAAAAAAAAAAAAAAAAAAGACACAAACCGGGACTTACAGTGAACAGTGATGTGTAAAGTGTTTGGATACTCTTACAACAAGGTATTTATACTTAAGTTTTTTACAATGTTCTAGCGCCCCCAATGTTTTGTTGATTTATTCTTGGCTAGTTTACAGGCTGCGACTTATTTTCCAACCGGCTTAAACACCTAATATATTTTTGACTAGAAAGTAATAGCAGTTTAGGCTTATAAAATATAATCTCTCTCTATAAACATGTAATTTTTCACAGTACTAATAATATAAAATTTTCTTTAAAACATATAATTCTCTCTATTTAAAGCTCTTGTTTCCCCAAAAAGTAATACAAATTTTCCTTCGCCAGTTTTCCTCACGACTCGTATAAGTTATCTATAATTTTCAATATGGTTATTGACTTAATTTCAAATAATTATTCAATGAGCTTGGCTCTCATCATCAGTCCCACGTTGGTACGACATGTCTTTATGCCGTATCCGTGGCCTATCACGTTGGGCGACATGTCTTTGTGTCACGTTATTCTTTATATTAAAATAACGATTAGCCTCCTGCTTGGCATCAGTCGGTAAAGCATGAGATTTATATAATTAGGTCGTGGTTTTCTAATAGTATTCAGTCTTAAAAAATCTTGATAGGCCTAGATATGGGCTTCTCCAATAACTCTTGTAATTCAATAAATAATAAATATATATATAAATGATACTTATACTATAGTGTTGAGGAATAAAAAATAAATTGCACACCATGAAGTTTCATACATATATTACACAAATAATGCAAAGATCAATCGAGGCAAAAAATATATATAGAGCGATAAAAAATATAATATAAAAAATAGAACAATAATTTTATATCAGCAAAATATCACAGGCTAAACTTTATATTCTAGATTTATGGCACGAATCATTACCATGTGCCTTTATCTTAAAATCATATGCATTCCTTTGCATGTAGCTGCGACATGCACTTGCTAATACTTGTCGACTTGGATATTCAATCAAAAATATGTGCTCTAAGATCAGCTTGATAAATTAGCCACTAATAATCCAAATATATATATATAAAATCTCTAGTATTTAGTAGATTTATTTGTATCGAATATATATTTTCATCTCAGGGTGCAAGATTCGGCACCTGACGGAATAGGTAGAGCCATTCATCTAGTGAATTAGAACTATGATAAATTATCGCAAATTGTATTGCAAAAAATTAAATATTATATGCATATGTTTTAATAGCCTAGATTTCGTACTTCTTTGATTAAATAGAAATTTCTAAAATATTGATCTATATATTTTTCTTTCAATTAAATACCTTTAATACTAATTTTTACTTGCGCAAGTATTACTCTTATTAATTTCTCAATTTATAATAACCCTTTCGGCGAGCTAGCTTTGATCATCAGATTAATTCGAAGCACTAGGGCGCCCATCACTAAATTCAAATTTAATCACTCACGTGTCGAAAATCTTCTTGTAAGCCGCCAATGTCGATCCAACTCCATGTGGTCGGGAATATGGTAGCCGGAATCGTCTCCTCCAAGGGGTTATAAATTTAATTAAAATGAAAAATGACTTCTGCTTCACAATAGCATCACGAAGTCTTTTAAGAAATTTAATAATTTACTTTAACTTTAATTTTACAAAATTATTAATAAGGTACTTCGCTCTAAAATATTTGGGGTCCTCTTATGGTGGCATCTGGCTGGCGAGTGCTGGTTCTTCTTTTTCAAGTTTTACAGATCCTCTTTCCGACTTTCAAATTAGCATAAAATTTAAATATCTTAATCCTCCGCCATTAAGTTCAAATAGATCTTACAAAAAATACCAAAATATTGCTTAGATTATATGATTAATAATTTCTTTGCATTCGAGCCATATCGATAACATAGATTACACAAATTTTTAACACAAAATCTAGTACATTTATATAAATATATAGAAATATTTTTGAATTGGCCTACAGTTGCCGCCTATTAACTGCCATTTTACTATTGGTGCATGCAAATTTTATTCGGTATTCATGCGCCTGGTAACTCTTATTTCCTGAATACATTAAATTATTTTTATTTGGTTTTTTATTTATGCTCTTTACATGCTAGTTAATATTCTATACATTAATATTAATTCCATGCTACCTAATAATTAGCCACGTGGACGGGTGTTTTTTCATATTGCACACCATCTGATTGCAATAAAGCTCTGCCAAGGGGTTTTGGTCAGATTCTACGTTCCTCGGTTTGATCGATCTCTAGGTCACCGATCCGTGAATACATGTACATAACCTCAATCTTCAAATATTTTATATAATAATCTATTTATGAGCAATAAACTTCCTTCAAATCCTTTTTAGGTTCTTGTACCATTTAGCCAGAACAAGCTGATGCTATCTAATCTTGGTTATTATCTGCTTGGCGATATTAGCCAATTACTTTATTTTTAGACCTATTACTATTTCTGTTAGGGCTTTTTATCTACCCAGATTTAATATGTTACACGATATATATATATATATATCTTGTGGATTTGCAAGAGCCTCTGAACGCTTAACACCTGTAATTCGGATAAAAAATCAGCCGGCAGAGCTGCCTACACCCGTCCAGAATATCCTACAATTCCACAAGAAATAATATTTCCGCCGTACTCTGATATAAACTGCCTGAGAATCAGGCGTGATAGCCTACCAATATCTCCAGGCAATTCAAACCCGAGCACAGCGAATGTAATTTATTTCTTATGAATAACAAGTAAATTCAATATTGATATTCCAATACCTGAAATAATTCCTACAGAGGAGAACCAATATGGTAATTATAGACCGAACTGAGCAGGATCTAATTAGAGAAATTACTGAAACTGGTTAACAATTATGCAAATTTATTGATGAATTATAATCGTTAAGAATCAAATAATAATAATTAATTAAATAATTGACAAATTGGAATAATAGAGTTTTCAAAATTTGGTAATAAATGTTCTTGATATGAGATAATAATATGAATGTTCTTGGTAATATAGTGCAATTAGGATTTTAATAGGGGTTACACAGTATTATAGGAGGATATAGTCCTGCACTCTTTCACAATAATTAATTGATAAAAAATTGTAGCTTTCTCAATTCACTGATTGGATAGAATAAGTATTTTTCGCTCACCAACTCGATCGTGGGGCCCAATTCACTTAATAATTTTATTTCACTTGAAGATCTGGCGTGGAATGGCGACACCCAGGATTTAGTTTCACAATTCTTCCTCAGGAATAAGCTTATACAAATTGAACTTGCCTTCCAATTCAATTTAAGAGCACAAGACTACAGAGGAGCTACACATTTAACACACTGGATATATTACATTTAACAAGAAGAGAAACCATTTAAACATTAATTTTAATAGGACAAATTAAACGGGTCCTGATAATTCGATTCTCAGAAGGCAAGTGTCTCTTCTTCCAAAAAGAGGAAATCACCTGGTCTTCTTCTGAGAAGAAGAACCACGTGATTTGGGCAAGAACCAATCCTGTGCCTAATAAGGAAAAGTCCACCAATGGGAATTTTTCCATGCGGTTTTAATATTTAAATTAGACACAGAGGTTCGAAAAACACAGAAAATGACAAAAAATTACGTTAAACGGAAGACTATAAAATTAAAGCAGATAAACAGAAAATAAACAGGGGTTGCAGAAATGAACAAGCTTGAGTTAGTTTTAAAATGAAAACAGACAATATAGAGATATCACAGTAGCACAGTAGCCGGCAGTATCAACAGCTGACAGATATGGCTTGTCATCAATTTTGGCGCAATTCACTCTAACCTAATTATTAAAAATAAGGTAGTAAACATTGGTAGGCAGTTGACGAATGACTCTGACAATAAATTGGTAAATTATACGAAATAATACTGTAAGATTTAATAAAACTATAATTAAATGAGTTTTACATAATTGACGTGAGTACATTTGATTTATGCCTCAATTATACATTAATTTTAGAAAATATGCTGGCATAGGCTTTGTATCCTGACATAAAGCCCCCAAATTAGAAAGGTTTTAGGCCATTAAAGGCTTTCTAATTTCAATCAAGAAGGGTACAATGACATATGCTAACTTAAAACTACGACTTAGGGTCTATCACAAAAAATTCACAGCCAAACAACAATCTGCACAAAAAAGCATGATGTTACAACAAATATGCATGGCTTTGTGCCGCAGCAGTGGTGCCAGAAACCACAAACTAAGGTCCTGGGATTTTTGCCCAGTCAGACTTACAAAGGAAGTACAGAGGTGGGATAATACCACATGCACAGAATCCAAAAAATCCCTACGGTGAGAGGATGGGTGCACAAGCCCCCCATCACTCCTCACAGAATAAAGAGCAGAGGTGCATGAGTGAAATAGACCTGCATAGAGTGCATAGAAGATGCCAAAATAACAATATCAAAGGGCCATGCCAACAATTAACAATTTTTATCAAAAATTTACAATTTAACATTAATAACAATTTTAATCCAATATTGCAGGTCTGTTAAAATATAACTATACCAAGTTTCATCAAGTATGCCAGCTTACAAAGATTGATAATATCTCTCTGTGATTCAATACATTTAACTAGTCTCCACTTGTTCAATCAAAATTTCTACCCTGTTTATTTTTAAAGCTTGATTCCAAAATTCCCTTCATTTCTCAACATTTCTATACAAAAATACAATAAGTAACATAATATTCAAATTTTCCTATAAATTAGTTGCTGAATGCATGTTTTAGATTTCTGATGCATCATATTTTTTTTTTCAAAATACTAATCACATTTATGTGATTACAATAATTTCATTAAGTTAATAACAATAATAACATATAAATTAAGAATTCTAATCTATAGTGTGCTTTCATGCTACAAATATAATATCCAAGATAATTTTATCACCAAATGATAATTAATAGTTAATAGTGCATGTATAATGCAACAGCACAAATGATAACAACAATAATATTTCAAACAAACAATACTAATAATAATGAAGACCATTTAATGGTTGATTTTCAATCACAAAAATATCCTACACCTAAAATTATTAATAAATATCACAGCAGACTATTTTTCTATTTATCTTCAATTTTTTTTTTTTTTTTTTTTTTTTTTTTTTTTTTAGAGTAAGTTAATAAGCTAATTTTTCCAAATTATTTTATATAATTTTTTTTTTTTTGTCTGGATAATTCAAAATAACTTTACTTTATATTTTAGAATTAATTTCAAATTTAGTTGTAATTGCGGGTAGGCTTAACTTGCCAGTGAGCAAATCTTTATATTACAATAATAAACAATATAATACAATAAATAAACAACTTGCTTTGAGTTGTGGGTGCTGTGATGATAATGTGAAGATCCAACGTTGCGATGTGGAGCAGCTGGTGCGATGTGAAGCAGCTGGACCGATGTGGAGCCGGAGCATCGTGGAGCAGCTGGTGCGATGTGGAGCAGCTGGACCGATGTGGAGCTTCATCATCTAACAAATCATCTATGACATCCTCTCGGAAAATGGTGTAACTTTCGAGAATAATGGGTGAAGATATTGGATTTAAATTGGAGTTGTCTTTATTTTTGAATTCATTTGTAAAGACCAATTCAGTAGGTCTCGCCTTCCTGTTATTAACACTTGGATGGGGAACTCTATCAGCTTCGGGAGGCAGAACCCGCAAACCATCACTACTAGTAGCCTCATGGGGCAGAACCCGCAAACTGTCAAACTGAAAATGGGTATAGTATAGAATATTATGATAAATCGTCTTATGCTAAATAACTTATTATTATTAGAGACATCACATACATACATTGCTACATAGGATATTATGACTGTTGATAACTTCAAAAATTGATCATCACCCGATTTACCAAACAATCAATTATCTACTACCGTGGGAAAACTGTACAATAATTTCAATTACCGCGAGTATGCAGCCGCGCATGAAATAAAATTAAACCTAATTCACCTACCTAAATATATTTAATATTACGAAGTTAATAACATAATTTAATGACTAATCTAGTTGCGCAAGTTATTTACATTCCGGAATTTCTTCTATATACTTTATATTGTCACGTAACAAAATCTTTGACTAACCCTTCATGAACCCGTAATGAATCCTTTCTAACAAATACGGTAAATATCTTTATCATAACTCTTTTTCTCTTTTCTCCTTCTCATTCATTAGGAATCATCTCGTTGAGTGTATAGAGACAAGGCTATAGAGTGGCGCCATACTCACAAAAACTTATCCAATTATAACTCACGACAAAAAATCTTGTCTTCAATAGACTGATCTGTATCCTGGTCGGGTCTTTTTTCAACATAACTCAAGTAGTCATCTTTCAAATTGCTGTTTATGGTGGTTTCAACCGTTGAACATTTTGCATCATAATATTCCAGTAGGAAACCTTTACGACAGAACGCTAGTCAAAACAAAACTATGATCGAGTGCCAGGCTATTATTTATCGCAAACTCAAAGTACGTGACATTTTCTCTAAACACTGGAAGAATAATTCTCAAGGCATGATTCAATAATATGAAAATTCAACTGGAACAATTATCTTAGCATTGGACTGCTACTGCTTGACTTCTGATCATCAACATTATTGAATTTACCAATACACTAACACATTAATAGACTACTATTACACTATTACTGATTTACAAGTGCACTGACATTTTCAACCTTACTGGAGCCTCACATAATTATTTCTTAACAATAAACTTCATATCCAACTAGTTTCAATTACTCTACTAGATCTCAAAATATCTCAACTTATTCACATGGAAAACTCTCTCACTCTTCTTTCTCCGTTTTCCTTTGAACTAGACCAAGACTCCTACATCAGTTCACCCGGCATTTAACTACTACTGGCCAAGATAAGATTTCTACTATACTGTTAATTACTTTAATTTAATTTTCCCAACAAAATTCTATTTCCTTTTGACACGAATTTTCCTACCTATTTCTACTTTATATCTCCATTTAAATTTTTAGTCAACCTTTCAACTCTCAACTACAAAATAATTTAAACTCATGCTTAACTAAAGAGATTTTTCCCTTTTCATTTCAAATTCAACTAGAAGAATTTCACTGTTAATTTTATTTTAATTTAACCCGTTCAGTACTGTTCCAATATTTATTTCTACTTTCACTGATAACCATATTACATTACCTAGGTACTCGAAAAAGTTTCTCTGTTATTTTATTTGTATACCTTAACTAATCACTTTAAATATTCATTGTCTAAAACTTTCAATTTTCGTTACCATACCAAATTTCTAATCAACTTTAAACTCAATAATACCCCTTTTTTTTACCAATTTTTACTTGTGTTTTTGCGGCTGACTTTCCTACCAAACATTAACGAACCTTTTGACTGGGCTTCCCTAAACTGCATTACACTGATTGTTTTCCTTACAATCACTACGAAGACTCACTAAATATTCTAGATTTCGGTTTACGTTATTCTACTGACGAGCCCCATAACTCTCGAATGAACCAGACCGTTTACTAGATACAAAAAAATCTTAGCTCACACCATCTTCGGTGCCTTTCGCTAAAATTATACAATTCCACCGTACAAATTTGCAAGGTTAGTCACAGCTAAATTCCTTGATTTGTTACATGGACAACTTTCGGGCAGTGCTCCGTTCTCTCTGGACACGGACCTACACTCGCGCCGATTACCTAAATTCAACAACAACACACATAGGCAGGACATCCCCTTGTCCTCCTCTAAATCTTGAGTCTCAACTAAACAAACAAAAAAATTCCCCACAGCCTACAGGAAACGTCACCAACACAACGGATCTTTACACTATCACTACGCATGCCTACCGCAAAAATCACACAAAAAAAAAATATTTCCAATAATAAAACTGATTCACCTTTTCGAGAATAAACATTACTGATAAAGGGACTTAACAACCTCAACTGAATCAACTTATTTTCATACAAATTCCCAAGGATTTGATTATCGTTTCAACTTTAATCTACAATACCCAATTATTTAGTTTAAACATCTCAAGGCCAAAACTACTCATCAACTTTACAAAACTACATATCAACAATAACTAATAAAACAGTTTCCTATTTATTCTCTGATTACCTTCGATCTACCAAAACTTATCAAAAAAAAAATTCCTATTTTCCTCAAACATTCTCCCATAATAATTTCCGAATTTTCCTAATTTACTTGGGTTGACCTTTAAAATCTCAATATTCCCTTTCACTACTACTATAATGATATTCAACTACCAGACGTGAGACCAGAATACGTACGTTGACATTACAATAATTTCTATCATCATTCACGGAATTACAGAATACAAAAATTTATTCAGCACTTAGAATCAGTTGTTTTTCACCTATGCTAGTTTCTTCTACCAATTTTTATTCTACCGTTAAACCTTCAATTTCTCAAAAATTTATTTCAATATTAAGTTTTAGAATACTTTCAACTTAAGCATCAATGATACCTAACTTTATCTTTAAGCACTTCAAAAGATTTTCATTTTAATGGTTTAACATAACTGAATAACTTTCTGTTTCATCTACAATTATTTAAACTTCAGAAAAATTGGAGTAGCAACTATAAATTATTCATTCAACTCCAAACCTAAAATATTGACAGTTAACACGTTCACAGAATGAATTATTAAGTATAGACTCAGAAAAATTGATCTAGTATGATTAGAGTAAGTTATGAAAAATTTAATTTTTTAGAAAATTTGAATTCCAGAGATTTAAATCTCTCTAGACAGCAGAGTCGGCGCAGTTGTGTGCCTAAGAAGATAATAGATAAGATAATTTTGAATAAAATTTAGAATTTAGAAATAGGCCGGCACATCTAGAAAATACCTGAGTCTATACCTAATTCATGCAGGTGAACGGGCTAGAGTCAAGAAAACTTCAATTAATCTTGCCATGCCTGATTTAATAGGTTTATACTATAGGATGACACTACAATTTGAAATAATAGAAAAATACAAACAGCTTCAATAAACATTGGCAGCTAAAATCGAACAACAGAAACAACAATATCATGTTACTTTGTTGACATTCTTCATCTGATTCGGGGGCGCATTACTATCCCCGTTTAGATAGCAATACGTCACAAAACCAAACAAGATCAGTCATAAAATAACCAATCAATTTCAACATGAAATTACTCAAGAAAGAAAAAAAAACGTTGAACCCAAATTTCGTCGATAGTAACCCATATAACCCATTTCATAATAATTTTGAATCCCCACTTTTTATTGACATTCTCGAATGAACCTTTGTTTCACTACACTGCACTTTCGTTGGTTTGTACGTTGCTTTATCGTCAGGGTTACAGTACCTTGTTTTTGGCGGTGAGCTTTTACCGGTTGAATTTGGCTTGACGGCGACGTCCTCTTACGTCCCTAGACCTGTCGTCTGAACGGGTGTCTTGAAGCGGTTTTACATAAAGTTGCGGAACCAAAGGGGTGGTAGTACAAGAAGTTGGTTTGGGGACACACATGAACCGCTGTAAATAAATGTATTACAGCATTAATTTCTAACTCTTCCTACAATTCATCAAAAGCTAAAACAGGAGTTATCTATTGATTACAATTAATTAAATTCTCTCATTCTTTGAATCCTCATTTTATATAGATTTTTATCTTTAAACTACTGATTCTTTTTATCAGAATTAATGGATCTTTCTTCACAAATAATTCAAATTGAAATGATGCTAACTTATATGATATTTTTCGTTTGGTTTGCGAAATCAAATATAATTTTTCATATAGTAGCTCGGCTAGTATTGTTGGAAACTTGTGCGCCAGCCAACATTTATTTTATTTATTATTTATGAACTATAGGACGCAATCCAAGTGTAAATAACGGGCATTCGCCCAAAACTGCTCAGAACCTTAATTAAAAATGAACATTCCAGAGTTTATGATTTGATTTACCTACAAATACAAGTCCAAAAACTAGTATCAACTGAAATTATGAATTTATCACCTAATAAAACAAGACACTTTATAACACAATAAAAGAAAAAAATATTGAAAATTTCACTTTAAGGAAAGATAATGTTTGCCTTATAAGATTCATCTTGTGGAATTTTTACCTTTAATTAAATAAAATTAGTAAACACATAGAAAGTAATTTAAATTGTATTAAAATTTGAACATTCATTAATATTAATTTCCTGGAAAAGAAAAACTTTCTTCTTCGTCTATTAAGATTTCTATCATAAAAAATTTACTAAATCATTCGACAGCCTTAATGACATAAGAAAACAGAGTCTGAAAAATATAAATTAAAAAATGTCATAAACTCAATATGAACAATTCTTAAAAGTTTCATTCCAATTTAAAGGCTATCTTCCTGACTTTCAGCAATACTCTACGATAATATATCTCCAGAAACAATAACTCAAATGTAACGTAACTGAAAACTTTCTATACTTCTGTAGAAAAAAATTATAAGTATCTTCCATCACTAATAAAATCAAAAGGATTATTCTCAATCAATATTATTAACTTGAAAAATAACAGGCTTTGTTGATAAAATCTTTTGATTGAAGTTTCACTTAATTAATTTCCCTAAATTATATTTTAACCTTAGTTTACGTACCTTAGCGGTTATTTGAAAAAACAATTGTTCGTACATGATGAAGAAACACAATTAAACCTTTCAGGACATGGCACTACTAGTAAATTTAAACATTAATAAAAAATAAAACTAGCTCCTACATTAACTACTGAAATAAACTTATAAACTTGCCCAAAAAGGGCGAAACATAATGACTACATCTTTACTCTCGTAGTGCTCCTAGCAAAGTGTCCTCCGGAACGTAATCTGGTCTCTCGACTGGGGAATCCCCACTACTGTATTTAGAAACAGGTCTCCTATTGGGCGAATGGAATCAATTTGACCAATCGTCGCGTGGCTTCTACAGCCTTTGGACCAAATAGTAACTGCCAAATCGGTAGTTTGTTATAATTTCAATGCTTGCTGTTTTCCAACTTATCGCATTTTATGTCGCGACAAGAAGGCTAAGTTTTAGAGATAATTCCATAATCTACATTCCTCGACGACTCGGAGCCACAATTTTTAAATATCTATCATGGGAAACTCGAAGTCATGGCCGTTCATAATAGAGAGAGAAAATAATTTATTTCGCTAACTCACTTACAATAATGGCTCTAGTCTATTGCGTATTAAATTTACTATTATAACTTTGGAAAAGGCCTGAATTAAAGAGAGTGCCCGGCACAAAATATTGGTAAAGATGACAAGATTTGTCCAGTATTATGATTATTACCACCAGAAACGTTAGCCAAACTATTCTTTATTTGTAGACACTCGGCTTTAGTTTGATCTAGCTGAGTTTTCAATCCCTTAATTACTTCGGGATTTAAAGTTTCAGCTGAATTCTGTGTGACATCTGCTCTCAGCTGGTTTATTTGGGCCGTGTGATTTGTTTGCTGAGCCTCCAATTCACCTAACCTCACATCATTCTGAGCTAGCTTAGCATTGGCCTGGGTAATCTTGCTCTCCAATTCACCATTTGCTTCAGTATTTTCCCGGTGTTGGTTTAGAATTCTTTCACCAAATTCACTTCTCACCGTTTGTATTTGTTCATTTGTATAATTCTTAGCTTCAATTTGTTTTTCATCCATTTTTCGATGTAAATCCTCAACGTTACTTTTGAGTTGCAAAAAGTTTGCGGTCATTTCTTCCACTTTCTTGTCCAATCTATTACTGGTTTCTTCTATTTTCTTGTCCAAACTATTACTTGTTTCTTCTATTTTCTTGTCCAATCTATTGCCGGTTTCTTCTAATTTCTTTTCTATTCCAGCAGCAGTGGTCTTGAAAACTTCGAGTATGGTTTCGATTGTCCCAGGTGGTAGATATGGCAGCCCCTGCGGCTGTTTGGTCTCCAACTCAGCAGCAACGACATCATTGGAAGACGTTTGACGATCTACCTCGCGCCGATCGACGTTGGCGATTGGTGATGATTGCACCGAATTAAGTATTGGCTGACTTTCCTCTAGCTGAGTCGATGACAAACGCTCTCGAATGCCGCGCTCAAAGTCAACTGAAGTCGCGCTGGTTGCCGGTTTTGGAGGAGCTTCGGGTGAGACAGGATCTGCCGGTGTAAACAATGTGGTAGACCCATCCAGTTCCGTGGCGGGGTTTGCCATGATTCTCCCAAAAAGTGAAGTGTAGACGAAATCCAATAAGTGAAAAATAGTGAGTGAATGATAGTGGTGCGCGCAAATTGGAATAACAGAATCAGGTCAGTGCAAATTATCTTGTAGTTCTGAAGAATTAATACCGCTGACTAATTCCCACAACTTCAAAGCAAGACAAAATCGCGACAATAATACGTTTTAGAATACAATAATACTCTACAATATAATATACCGTAATGATCAACATAAAATTCAACACAATCAAAATAATATCCAGTGTATGAACAATCACAAATTAATAAATAAATCGACTACCTCAAGCTTGTTCATTTCAGCGATTAATACATCAGAGTAACACCGTGTAGCCCCCATTAGTGCAACAAAAAATACCTGCACAATTCGATCAATAATTATTAAGAAATAAAATTGAACAACAATATTGAACAGAGTATTGATGGCTAGGCGACCCACGACTCCACTGAAAAGAAATATTTATATTTCTGCTCCCTCTCAAGCGTAGATAAGTCGATCTCTGAAATATATTTATGATTATTAAGATGAAATAAGCTCCCTCTCCTTCACCGTCTTGAGTTCGAGCGCCAATCTTGTGGATTCGCAAGAGCCTCTGGACGCTTAACACCTGTAATTCGGATAAAAAATCAGCCGGCAAAGCTGCCTACACCCGTCCAGAATATCCTACAATTCCACAAGAAATAATATTTCCGCCGTACTCTGATATAAACTGCCTGAGAATCAGGCGTGATAGCCTACCAATATCTCCAGGCAATTCAAACCCGAGCACAGCGAATGTAATTTATTTCTTATGAATAACAAGTAAATTCAATATTGATATTCCAATACCTGAAATAATTCCTACAGAGGAGAACCAATATGGGAATTTTTCCACGCGGTTTTAATATTTAAATTAGACACAGAGGTTCGAAAAACACAGAAAATGACAAAAAATTACGTTAAACGGGAAGACAATAAAATTAAAGCAGATAAACAGAAAATAAACAGGGGTTGCAGAAATGAACAAGCTTGAGTTAGTTTTAAAATGAAAACAGACAATATAGAGATATCACAGTAGCACAGTAGCCGGCAGTATCAACAGCTGACAGATAAGGCTTGTCATCAATTTTGGCGCAATTCACTCTAACCTAATTATTGAAAATAAGGTAGTAAACATTGGTAGGCAGTTGACGAATGACTCTGACAATAAATTGGTAAATTATACGAAATAATACTGTAAGAATTTAATAAAACTATAATTAAATGAGTTTTACATAATTTGACGTGAGTACATTTGATTTATGCCTCAATTATACATTAATTTTAGAAAATATGCTGGCATAGGCTTTGTATCCTGACAATATATAGATGAATGTCTGTTTGTGTGTTTGTTCCCTATAACTTGAAAAATACTTGACATAACGGCATGAAACTTTGGGAATATGTTGTGTGAATATTGGGAATGGTTTCTGACCAGAAATTTTAATAGGGTGGCTAATAATGATTATTTATTAAACCATTTTACAGACCTATGTTTTCGAAATTGTCGGCCTAGCGGCTACCGAAGAATGGAACGTCGATCATGATTTAAGATCATATTGACATAATATGATTTAGCATCTAAAGTTACCAGCTGTAATAAACACGTCACCCTATGATAAATTGTGTAGGCTACTGGTATTACAACGGTAGTTTGGAGTTGAAGTCTAGTTGATTGATACCAGCTGTAGATACTGGTTCCTTAGAAGACCTATACAAATAATTATCACTCCCCTATCATTGGGTAACCGGAAAATGTTGGAAAAAAATTATTCACCTCATGGAAGAGAGTTGTTTATATTGCATTCATTAATGGCAGAATAATTTACAATTTTTTTTTTAATTTAGCTTAGCTTATATTCATCCTAAAATGGAAGATGAAAAGAATATCTAATTCTGTGTGATTCATCGTACATCGCATATTTCCTGGACCATCTATTGACAATCAACAACTATGAAAACATTGAACTCATCTTTGAAACACTGATTTATCCTATCTATTTTTTTATTTTTTAATTCAACACTTTACTGTTAAATATTACTACCAATTGATTAAGAAGAATATGTTTTGGGAATAATGGATGCTGCATGACTAAGCACATAGGGAGTCCGTATTCAGATGTAAATGAAAATATTGATTGTCAGATAAATTTAATGATTCACCAAATAAAGTAAAGTGTGACATGAGATACATTGACTTTTTGGCGGTACGAAGTTTGCCAGGTAAGCCAGTTGTAAATAAAGCTTCATCATTAATAGTCAACGCTGAAAAAAGACAGGCTCAATGACCAGGAATACTATAAATTCTATGAAGGATCCAAAGAAAATTAAATTCGATCAGCTGATTGATGAAATTATTTTAAACTTTCCAATGATTACAACATATGTTAGAATATCATGTGTCAATTATCTCAGTTCCATATGGCATTCACCTTATCATGTTCATAACCTTACTAAATAGGATCCTTTTCCATCCTTTGAAACCCTTAGAGGCAAAATATCTCAAAATCCGTTCTTAGTGCGCGTCTAGCATGTTTGAAGAATATTTGTGCAGAGTTTTAAGTCTGTAGGCCAATTAGTTTGAGCTGTAGTGTGATTTTACATGAAAATTTTTAAAAAATTCCCTCTCCTGGACCCCTCTCTGCTCCTGGTCGGAAGTTTTTTGCATACATCTAATTTGTTTTCGTAGCTGCACAAAAAAGTTCCTCATGACTTTGGTGTGCAATGAGCGGTTAAAAAGTACAAAATCTTTGGGGGGCCCCAGCTCCCTCAGGGGGGCAAATTTCTGAAAATCCTTTCTTAGTGGATGTTTTGAGGCTATCATAAACAATTGTGCAAAATGTCAAGTTTGTAGGCTCAGTAGGTTGGGCTGTGGTGTGATTTCAGTCTGTCGGGGCTTAGCCTTTTATAGATATAGAGATTTGTGGACATTGTGGAAGTAGACTTTGAAAAAAATGCAGAAGCCTATTATATCAGTTCACACTTTTAGTCCTGTTTCCAGATGTGAATATAATGAAAATAGCAAAAACGGGTCCATGTTTCTTTTAATCGGTTTTGTTTGTGGTTTTTAGAATTGAAGATGGTGAAAAAATATTCTTTTAATAATAAATTATTGATGTAATTTTCTCTTGTATCGTATAAACATTGGGGGGGGGGGGTGGGCAGAATGCACACATTTCCCCCACTGAGTGATTTTTGTGGGGGCAGAAAGTGCCTTGCCTCCCAAAGTCGGCGCCACTGGCTGCGTACTATTCAGAAATATTATTGGATTACAAACTATGTACTTCCAGGTATTATTTTAACTTTATCCAAAGCCATGGAAAATATGTGAGAAGATAAAAGGATACAGAGATCTATGTATAAGAAATAGGAAAATGATGGAAAGGATAGAAAGAGTTGAGGTATTTGTTCACTTGTATTGAATGTTCGGAAATACATACGTGGGAATCATCCCTTGAAAAACTGCAAAGTTCACGAAAAGTAGAGGAATAAGCGAATATTTCTGACGGCAAGTCACTGAGATGGAAATCCTTTTTCTGAGAACGAATCTTGTTCGGCAGTCGATTATCGTTTAAATACATGAGGGAATCCCAAAGGTGAGCTCCGTTCATTTCAGCCCGAAGGGAAATTCGAATTCAGATAGCGGAATAGAGTATCTTGTACTTATTTCTGCAAGTAGGAGCTGATTGTGTTGGAAGTTTGTTGTCAACCATGATTATGGAAATGCTTATTTTCAAAAATTTAATATCTTCTCAAAGTACACCTGAAAATCTCTATCCTCACCTACTACCTCTACCTCACCATATCGCATATCGATACTGATTGGTAAACACGATCTGCTGTATTTTGTGTATGCATAATTCAAATCTATCTCTATATAATTATAATGATACAAAGAGAATAGTAGTAGTAAATTAAAAGTTTGTATTGAATAGTTAATATTGAATATTTGTATTGAATAGGAGAATGGGTAAGAAACTGAAACTCATTAGTGAAGTCAAGGAGCACAAATTAAGGTACCTGGGTCACATAATGAGAGGACAAAAGTATGGAATATTGCACCTCATTATGCAAGGCGAAATAACAGGTAGGAGGTCAGTGGGGCGAAGAAGGTTATCTTGGTTGCGCAATTCAAGGGATTGGTTCAAGTACACCTTAAATGAACTTTTCAAGTCAGCTGTAAGCAGGGTGAAAATTGCCATCATGATAGCAAACCTCCGCCATGGAGACGGCACATGAAGAAGAAGATTTAATAGTTGTACGGTATGCAGTTGAGTAGACGAATGTAGAAGTTTTTCATGCTCAATGGATGAGTTGAATCTATCTCTCTTTGGTTAACAGCCGTTAAGCTGGTTAGCCAATCAAGTTGAATCACAAGCTCAATGATTGATTACTGTGTCAATTGTTTTGTGTAAACAAAAATTATTTTATTGTATATGGTTATATTATCCATAGCTATGAATAGTTTAATTTAAGATAATTCAAATTGATGCCACTACACAACTCGCTCCTCTCTCACAGGGATATGCCCATAAGAGGAGCCTCCAATGAAATGTATTTTCATTTTTTATATGCAAATATAATTGTATTGTTAATCGTTTTTGGAGGATGAAGAATTTCAATCTCAAATGATTGTTCATTATTTTATGCTTAGAATAAATTTATAATTTTTTAAATAGCTACAGTTTATTTCAATTTATCTGTTCATCATATTATTTAATAAAATATTACCATTATAATAACTGGTACCATTTTATTATTCCATCATATTTCTCCAAGACAAAAGCACTATTAGTTATTTCAATTGATTAAACTTCAAGTATGTTACCACTTTAAAAGTAAATAAAAAATATTCAATCTGGTCAACTTGAAGGAGTCATTTTGTCACGGAAATAAGACCTCCTCATGTAAAAGCTTCAAAAATACACATTTTTCGAACCAACCCTCTCCAAAAAAAAATCAAGCATCCAAATCCTCTCGTCCAACCAATTAAAAATCAGTTCCAATTTAATCCATTCCACCAGAGACGCAGAAACCCTTCCGATTACATTGCAAAAAATCATCCAATTTTGCAGTGCGTAGCAATAAATAAGAGTGTATTTTCGTAACTAGTGACAATTTACGAATTTCATACTGTCAGCGTGAGGCTGCGTAGTGAAATTCAATCCAGAGCGAGGGGTAAATGACACTGGACCCGATCAAAACCCGAGTACGTTGACAAGAAGATAAATTGTTAGCATTTTGGCCTGATGCCTGGTTGTCTGCTCACCCTTTATGTCCTTGCGGGGATGGGTGAGTTGAAGGGTGGGGGGGGGTGACAGTACGACACACGAAGCCTCACATTCTTTTATATTTATTTGATTTCCAACTTGCCAGCTCCTTTTTGCGAATCTGATTTGAGAGTAATCTTCAAACTCAATCTCCGAGTGAATCACTCTCACTCTCTGTTTCTCTGTATTTTACAAAAAACTTTGAATTTTCCAATTCTTTACAGGAGTTGATTGCTTGATTTCTGTATTCATATGTTTTGTATTGGAATTGATTGCTTGATTCTTTAGTATCCTGAAGAAAATGAACCAGTTAGGATTCTAGCCAATCAAGCTCCTTAAGAGCGTTCTCGCTGTTTGCTGTTCAAGCTATGTCGTTCTCGGTAGAATTATTATCTGATGAGAAGGGGAACGGAGTGAAAAAACCATGCTGGCTCACAAACATCGGTCTTCATAGCTCTACTCTCTCTCAATTGTAAGTTTTCTTTTTTTAGAAGTTGTCAATTTTCTCCATGATTTTCGAAATAACAGTGATCATGAATAGTTGTAAAGCCAGTTACACATACATAACTTTTGTATAGGATCGATTTTCTGCCGTCCTCATGAATTTCCCACATTAAACGAAACTTGACAGACATAATCTGTTAATCTAATAGAATTTAAAAGGACGGAAAAGATCTTACGTCCAAAATTCGATGTGTGTGTAACTGGCTTAAGGTAATCATTATTTTTGGATATTGAATGTTATCTAATCAATATTAAGTTGAGTGACAAACATTCCACTCAATCATTTTAATATGACTAGTCATCATTGATAAGCAGAGAGTATAGAATGTACATTACAGTAACATAATTCGATGTAACCTACAGTATTTTATACCTTTATAGTATGCTCTCTGATTGTGAGTTGAACTATTCATATAGGTACTTGTATTTTCAAACAATTCTATTCTCAATTAGAGAAACATAATTAAGATGAAAATGTACTATGATTATGGTAAGGTTGGGGAAAACTTGGAAAATGGAATACTACTTCATTGTATTCTATTCATTTTAGAAAGTTGAGTTATTTTTGTTCAGAGCAGTGAACTACAATAATTCTTTCAGATTCTCAAGTGTTTTCTAATAAATGGTTAACCAATAAGGGAGAATCATTCTTCTTTGATTGCAATAGGGCAAATCAAGCAGATTATCATGCTCATCAATTTCACTTGACTTTCATCATTCTGAACTCGGAAGGGTAAAAGTTTCTAATTGAAAAGTTTGTAATGTTGTAACTTCTAACAGAATCTCTGCTAACCTTTGAAAGTTTGCTACCAGTGAAGTATTTTCTGACTGGAAGATTCATTACGTTTTTATATCTTGTTCTCTGCATTGATGTGTATCATGTGAACTGTACGGCCAGAAAATATGAGAGTTCTTATCTCTCCTGAGTGTATGAAGAGCAAAGAGAGAGAGAAGAGTGAAGAGAAGAGTGGAATGTTGAGAAACGTCAAGGAGAAAATATTATTATAGGAGAGAATCTTGTTATCAGATATTCTTATATAAGAGGAAAATATCTTGAGAGAAAATATGTTGATTACTTTCACCTCATGTAAAGGTATTGAGATACCTGAAATGGAAGTTTCAAAATGAATTGAATATTGGAATGTCAATATTATTGGTTAAAAATGGAGAAGCCTTGGCGTTGAAAAAGTAGATATAATGTATCAATGTGAACTGAAAATTGAAAAAAATGTATGGATAAATATATAGTGTGTTAGGTGAAAACACTCGAGAAAAATTACAATTTGAAACACAAAAACTACGTATTTGAGTATGAATAGTAGGCTCAATTTTCAAGTCTCTGCAGTAGTAATGAGAATATCACATTTTTTAAAATATGTGCCAATTATTTATTTTTGATAAAATAGTATTTCTTACCAAAAAATTCAAATGATACAATATTTGACATTTACACTCTTGACTTGGGTGAGCTGTATCTAAGAATTGTAAAAGTTGTGCTATCCTGATTTTAACTTTCGTTGAGCTCCACCCATTGGGCGTGGTTAGCAAATCAGAGGCTCCCACATTCCAGCCGATAGAATCACTTCTTGAGCTCAGTTGTCTGGTTCGTATTGTTGTCGCTTGACCCACTGCAGCGCTAGCTCCTGGGTTCATAGGCCTACTTCTTCAAATTGGTTATATGATTTTAATATTGATTACCGACTTTCTTTTCAAATTACTAATATGAGTGTCTCCGCTATTATAATGAGAGTTGGTCCATCATATAATTGCTAAAAATCACATTAACTAAATTCGATTATTATATTAGTGTGATTGTCAAGAAATTCCAATGACTTCTATTAGAAGAAGTATTCCATAAAAAGTATGAAATAGTTATATGCACTATTAAAGTTTTTCTATGCTTATATAAATTGTATAAAACTTCGACTCTTGGCTATGATATATACCACCTTGAAATAAAAGACTTTTGATGATCATCAAATCAATTCAGCTCCAAACAAATATGATATTATGATAATCACCTAGATAAGAAATGAAATTGGAAAATAATAATAATTATTATTTTATTATTATCACATTCACTTTGACTCTGATTTTAAAAGTAAAACTTGTATATTTTCACCAAACACAGCATGACAACACTAGCTTGGGTTAATGAACAAATTTAGCTTGAGAAATATTACTCGGATTTCATTTCATAGCTTAACCATTCTGAAAACTATTTCTTATTAGCTGGCCCGGCGAACTTCGTACCGCTAAATAGTTAATGCATCTCATGACAAACTTTAGCTGGATGCACACCTGAGGAGGCGCGATGCGGCATTTTGCATCCAGGTGCTTCTCGCTTATTGGTTTGAATGGAAGAACTCACACACACTGAATCGGGCATGGCGTGGAACGGAAGGCAATCTCCATAAGATCAACACTTTGTATCACCAAGTCGCACCTCCTCAGGTGTGCTTGGCCTTAGCTTAATCTGATGCACTATATTTTCATGAAAATTATCCAACAATCAGTATTTACATTTATATCTCGATATGGACTTCCTATGTGCTTAGTTAGTTGTGCAGCAGTTTGTATTTTTAATTATAGTTGAATGCAGCTTGCTGGGAATTGAATGGCATATCTCCTTGCTGCTGATTTTCCGTACATATTCTAAATTTACAGCATTTCGAGTTCTATGTCCCAAGTTTGGACGTCGTTCGTACCGCAGCATTATTAAGAATTAAAATTTTGTGAATCAGTAGTAAGAAAATAGAAAGAGAATTGAAAAATCTGGTGTGGCGCACTCACACAAATTTCCTTGCCGTTATGAGAATTGATTACCTGACGCTAGCGTTCACGCGCATCTCAAGTCTACAATATTCTAAGATCTGATCCAGCTGGTGAGAGGACTATAACGCTGGAGACACTCGAGGTCTGCTATCTCTTCATAGTGAATGATTTAATAGAATCAACAGTTGCCAACAGTTTGCAATTAACACTTCTTGAGCTCAGTTGTCTGGTTCGTATTGTTGTCGCTTGACCCACTGCAGCGCTAGCTCCTGGGTTCATAGGCCTACTTCTTCAAATTGGTTATATGATTTTAATATTGATTACCGACTTTCTTTTCAAATTACTAATATGAGTGTCTCCGCTATTATAATGAGAGTTGGTCCATCATATAATTGCTAAAAATCACATTAACTAAATTCGATTATTATATTAGTGTGATTGTCAAGAAATTCCAATGACTTCTATTAGAAGAAGTATTCCATAAAAAGTATGAAATAGTTATATGCACTATTAAAGTTTTTCTATGCTTATATAAATTGTATAAAACTTCGACTCTTGGCTATGATATATACCACCTTGAAATAAAAGACTTTTGATGATCATCAAATCAATTCAGCTCCAAACAAATATGATATTATGATAATCACCTAGATAAGAAATGAAATTGGAAAATAATAATAATTATTATTTTATTATTATCACATTCACTTTGACTCTGATTTTAAAAGTAAAACTTGTATATTTTCACCAAACACAGCATGACAACACTAGCTTGGGTTTAATGAACAAATTTAGCTTGAGAAATATTACTCGGATTTCATTTCATAGCTTAACCATTCTGAAAACTATTTCTTATTAGCTGGCCCGGCGAACTTCGTACCGCTAAATAGTTAATGCATCTCATGACAAACTTTAGCTGGATGCACACCTGAGGAGGCGCGATGCGGCATTTTGCATCCAGGTGCTTCTCGCTTATTGGTTTGAATGGAAGAACTCACACACACTGAATCGGGCATGGCGTGGAACGGAAGGCAATCTCCATAAGATCAACACTTTGTATCACCAAGTCGCACCTCCTCAGGTGTGCTTGGCCTTAGCTTAATCTGATGCACTATATTTTCATGAAAATTATCCAACAATCAGTATTTACATTTATATCTCGATATGGACTTCCTATGTGCTTAGTTAGTTGTGCAGCAGTTTGTATTTTTAATTATAGTTGAATGCAGCTTGCTGGGAATTGAATGGCATATCTCCTTGCTGCTGATTTTCCCGTACATATTCTAAATTTACAGCATTTCGAGTTCTATGTCCCAAGTTTGGACGTCGTTCGTACCGCAGCATTATTAAGAATTAAAATTTTGTGAATCAGTAGTAAGAAAATAGAAAGAGAATTGAAAAATCTGGTGTGGCGCACTCACACAAATTTCCTTGCCGTTATGAGAATTGATTACCTGACGCTAGCGTTCACGCGCATCTCAAGTCTACAATATTCTAAGATCTGATCCAGCTGGTGAGAGGACTATAACGCTGGAGACACTCGAGGTCTGCTATCTCTTCATAGTGAATGATTTAATAGAATCAACAGTTGCCAACAGTTTGCAATTAAAAAATCACATTTTCTCGAATTTCGAGCTTATTTCAATTTTTAGGTGAAAATGTTACTAAATATTAATTGTAGAGATTTTCATGCTCAATCCTTTGAAACATGTTCACTTGAAATTTTTCGTTCAAATTCTATCTGAAGACTGATAATTGGGAATCTAAAACCAAACTTTGCATAGATGAGGCGAAGCTCCTGGAATTTTTACAGAAATGGGACTTGTAGCAGTTTATAGAGCTTATCAATGACTATCTTAGGTATACATTTGATCAAAATCGTTGGAGCCGTTTTCGAGAAAATCGCGAAAAACCCTGTTTTTGACAACATTTTCGACATTTTAGCCACCATCTTGGATTGCATTTGATTGAAATTTTTCGTGTCGGATACTCATAATGTAAGGACCTTAAGTTCCAAATTTAAAGTCATTCCGTTAATTGGGAGATGAGATATCGTGTACACAGACGCACATACACTCATACACACACACACAAACACACACACACACACACACACACACACACACACACACATATACACACACACACACACACACATACAGACCAATACCCAAAAACCACTTTTTTGGACTCAGGGGACCTTGAAACGTATAGAAATTTAGAAATTGGGGTACCTTAATTTTTTTCGGAAAGCAATACTTTCCTTACCTATGGTAATAGGGCAAGGAAAGTAAAAACAGATCTATCGACGGCTGTCGACGATGACGCAAATGATTATAACAGCTGATTTTTATTTCTGTATGTGGCCAGATCACAAATCTTCTCCCATAAGGATTACATGTCAACTTTAAAGGACCGTAGGAAAGAAACCTGAAATCGGATTATAAATTTGTTAGGCCATAAACCTTGTCATGAACATAATTATAACGAACTCAACTAAAAAAAAAACATCAAATTCGGTGCACACATAAAAAGTTATTGAATGTCAAAATTTAAGGCTCGATTCTTATTTATATAGATATAGATTTAGAATAGACCTTAGGAAAGAGCTTGATTTTCTGCATAAAGTCCACGATTTTTCTCCAATTGGTCCTTTGTTCCTTGAAATTTCTAATTCCCATTCATTCATCTGTTGTTAAATTAATTACTTGATTGAGTAACACATAATCGTGCCTGAATAATGTTGACTCGAATTTGAATCAGGTGACGTATTGAATAGAACGGTTCAATTTGATTCTAGTTTGCAATGACAGAGTGTATTCAGTAGGCCTATCATTGTGATTGCTATGCTGGCTGAATCAGCCCGCAATTCTCTAAACGTGCCGCATTTGATTTCTTGTTGCCTCAGTAGGATTCACTCAAACTCTGTCAGCATGGGTTGAATGCGGAGTATTGATGTTATTTATAAGGCATGCTGACAGTTGGTTGGCATGCCGCGGAACCCTTTCCTAAATCTATGCACCGATAACTCAGCCGCTACCCCATAGTTATGTCAGTCTTCTCTTTCTCTCTCAAACTTCCCCCATTATCTACTCCCTCTTCCTCGCTTCCTCTACGCCGCACCCTCATTGTTCTCATCCCTTCAGATGTGTCACTGATTTGGATTACATCCTAACCATCCTTCATGCCAGTCATCAATCTATTCCTAAACCGGAACAAGTCGAACTCACTCTCATTTACTCTCTCTCCCTCTAACACACACACTCTCTCTCTCACTCTCTTTCTGTCTCTTAATTTCTCTCTCTTTCCCATACTGTAAATTTTTGCAAAGAAAATTAGTGTTTTATCATAAAAATTGGTGATTCACATTAGTGAACAACACGAATAAAGAACTCTGTTCTCTCTCTCTCTCTATGTCTCAACTCCCCCTCAATGTCTCTCTCCTCCTCCACCCTGTTGCCTCCACAATTTTAAACCAATGACTAGAAATGTATAGGTATTCAATAAAAGTTATTATGATGAACGTTGTTTACATCACGTTTATCATCACTCCTTTTTCTGTCATTAATAAATGGAATCATGCAATCATACCAGGAGTGCGAATAATATCAGAATCATTGAGAAAAGTACAATAAGAGCCCATATGGCTCTAGTTCTGAGGGGGGGAAAGTGATGCCGCAGACTGCGTCCTTGAAACTCTTTGGGGGGTGGAGGTTCAAAGTGTGTGTGTCCCAAAAAAGGTCGGCATTATTTGAAATAGCGGCATAAAACATGGATATTTTTTGGGAGGTTGTTTATTTGAAGGAGGAAGGGACTGGAGGCATGATTTCAGATTTTTATTGAACACAAAAATCACTTTAGAATCAAACCTGTATTTTTGTGTACATGACAGTGATTGAAGCAAAATAATTCCCTAATTCGCCAATCGTTCCAATAATATGCCTTCCGATTCCTATAAAGGGAGAAGTAATAAAAAAATCTATCACAAAGTAAGAACACGTAGAAAATCATCTCCTGATTGTCATGGACGGTGAGAGATGAAGCCAAATGATTCTCAACTTTGCTCACTCGACACATCGCCTATAACTCTGCCTTGAATAATGTGCTTTGAATGTCTTCCGATTTCCCGAAAGCGAAAAGTAGCCAGAAAATCCATCTCAAAGTAAGAACACTTCAAACAACCCTGGTTTTATAGGGTGGTGAAAGTGATGAAGGCCAAATAATTCTGCAATTCTCTCAGTCAAAACAACCTCTAAATACAATAATGTATGCCTTGAGATTCCTCGAAAGTAACCACAAAAATCTAACACAGAGAAAGAACACATCGAAAATGAGCCCCTGGTTTTATAGGACGGTGAGAATGATGGAAGCCAATGATTACAATGAGAAACCAGAATAAAAGGCGTCATTCCGAGCCGCCTTGCATCCATTTTCTCCCCATTTCATTGTACTGTGATTTGTTCAGCTTGCATTGATCAAGCTCCAAGTTAATTAGAGCATGTTTGGCTGCCAGCATCGATTACAAGGGAAATTTCATTTCCAAGACACTTTCAACCTCGACGCTAGTCTTCCATTTGTTCTTTTTCAACAGTTCTCCATTAAAATTCCAAGCATTTCACCCTTTTTCCAACCACAACGCCCATCGCGATTGAATTCCAGCATTTTCAACGCGTTCTTTCAAGTCCTGCATTTCATAATGAAGTATTTAATTTACACGTGCTGAGATTGAACCGTGCCACTGTCATTAGTTACTGTTCTCGTATGTTACGAGTATCGTATCGAAAATAAATGTTCAAGTTCATTATGTTATTTAGTATTGGGAGACCTTTTGGTCTACATTGGGATTGATCGCCTTGATTTAATGATTTTGATGAAAATGAATTATAGAATGAGGTTTCACTTCAATCGATACGATATTCCATTCCCACAAATTATTCAGATTTATATCGACGATTTTATGAGTGATATAAGATTTGGAGGAGTTGCGATAAGATTTGATGAGGATAGAAAGGGAATATCTCAAAAAGAGAAACTGTAGAAATTCATCCACGTGATAATTATGGAAACACTTGAAATGGAACTGTCTTCGAACAACACATAACAAATAAGGAATTAATGATGAGATGAAACGATAGTGAAGTGTTCCAAGCTGTTGTAGTTGTTTTAAATGGTTATATAGTTCACAGTAATAGTTGTGAATGAAGAATCCAAAAACTAGAACAATTGAAGAACCCAATTACTAAGCCAATTTTAATTAATATTACCTGTTAATAATATTGCATAAACTATCCTCCATTTAATTAAAGTGCACTTACCCTCGTAAGAAAAGTGGCATAGTCGAGTGGATTAGATGCTGGCCTGATAATTGAGAGGCCCGGGTTGAAATCCCGGCCTGGGCAAGATATTTTTCTCGGACCACTCCCGTTTTTTCGAATGGAAAGTTAAGCCCTTGGTTCCCCAAATGCCTCAAAAGCAATCGTTAGGTCATGCCAGGGGCCCTGAAATTGATCAGTTGAAACTCTGACACTGAAAACTCTGACACCAGACCTCAGCCAGAAAGGTCACTCGATATTATTATTACCCTCGTAAGAGCAAAAGAGCAAAGTTTTTGATACTTGATGTTACAGCTTACAGTATTGTAAAAGTAAAAATACAGAGTCGATTATGGAGAGAGAACATGTCACGATGACGGGTGACCTCATTAGATATGTTATTGAGCTGCAACAACATATTGTCATCATTAACATATCAACATATGCGTGCAACTTCCATTCAAATGTCAAACAATATTCAATATTATGCAAGTAGCATGATGTGATATGATGCAAGCAAGTGACATCTCACAATACAAAGCAATCATATTCCAACCACTTCATTATATTCTCATTTGCTAATAATGTTTTTAATCGACAGTCAAGTAGGAATCAATAAACAGTCAAGTACAAATTATTCCAAAGCACTTATCAAGTACACGCATCTAGTTCAAGCAGAGAGACTGACTGTCATTCTATAAATTCATGTCACAACTATTGGCTTTTTATCATTTGTAGAATCGGTTTCCACAACCTCAAATTTATAAAAAATATCTCAAAATTTTTCATTAATTGATATGTTTGGTGTATGAACCGCGATTGCGATTCGACGTTTGTAACATTATTGTGGAAGTGGCTTGTGTAGGCCAATGGCAGACGTCAATCTTGATAGACCACTCATCTTCATTTCATCTTCAATCGCTTGCTAAATACTATATTATTCTTCTACTCTATTATATTATATAACAATAGCAGCTGAAATCGGAATTAATATTTGATTGTAACAACTAATTCGTCTTTCTATCAAAAAATAAATAATTATTTGTTATATTCCAATTTTATGATGGATGAATTGATAATAGTAGAATTGATTGCATTTGAATTGATGATTCACTAAGTCATGTACTGTTGCAGAATACAAATCATGAATATTATTTTTAGGGAATCCAACCTTAACTTTTTGTAATAAATATGTAATAGTCACTCTTTGTTCAAACATGAGAGGAGGGAACCACTCAGATTCTATTTCCCTTGGAAGCTGAAAACAAACAACTGAATTTTCATGCACTCAAAGCCATCAGTTGTTGTTAGTTTTCCAGCCGTTTCGATCAACTAACTCCTTATATGCTAGGGGCTCAGAATAGATTCGATTGGTTGAAAAACACTCGATTGAAACGGCCTTTCAAGTTTTTTGCACGCTGACTGGCAAATGTAACGCCGCTCTTTTGTGAGAATTAAATGAGGATGAACGAGAATTTCAGATGGAAATGCAAACGAGCAGCGAACCGTAGGCCTATTTGGGATCAGGTGAAAGGACATCATCAGATCAATTGGTTAATAGTGGTCCATTTTGCTGGCCATCTCTTATTCATTATGGCGCATACTGTGTGGGCTGTCCACTCCAATTTCCATAGAAAGCTGCAACGATCGGGGGAAATACATGCTTCATAGGCCTAGTGAAATTGTAATGGAAAAATCCGATCCAAAGTTCAACTTTTTATCTCACAACTTGAAACTTCCGAGTATGCCAACACATCCCTAGTCAGAAAATCATTCGGATCATTGAGTCTTCGAATAGGTCGATTAACAAAATTGGACTTCTCAATTCATTGCCAAATAAAAGGAATATAGAAAACTAGAAGAGATTGGTTACTTGTCTATGAACTGTAGTTTGTTTTTGAACACAAAAACCATTCATGAACACAATATTTTCGTTTTTTCATTGATAGTTCCATAGCCACCTCTATGACAGTTCTCATTTATTAGAAACGTCAATGGAAACTTCCGTTCTATGAGTGACAGTGTATCAGTTCTACAAATGAAGAGAGTGGGATTCATGACTGTTTATAACCAATTTGAACTCTCCTTTTTTTAATTCTCCAATCGGGTCATTGTTGATGCTGCCATTTTCAATCTCCGAAGCAAATGAAATATTTGCACATGAATAATCACTATTCTCAGTTAAGTCATGATTGAAAAAAAAAGATATGCAGCACATTTTATAATCTAAATTGAGTAATGACAAATTTTTCATTCGTGTTCACTGTTTTGTAGCCTATGATGTTATTCAATAATAATTTAACGAAAATCCAAAATCATTTATGAAGCATATGAACGGATGCAATTTATAATTAATTTTCATTTGAGATGCATTATTAAAATCAGTACATTGCATAATCTATTGAACTATTTGACATGCTCTGAAGATCAAATCAAAACGCTCTTTGTTATCGGATTCTAGGAATCTTAGGGATTCTAGGGAAGAGCAGAAACTTTGAATTTCTACAACAATGCATGATGAAACGTCGCATGCTCTACCATATCAAACAAGGGAACTGCCTCTCTAGCCCGATTGAATCACAACCTTACTCATGCTCATATAAGCCCACTAACTGACTCATTGTCAGCCACAATAAAAAATATTGATAATAATAGACAATGGAGAATAGAGTTTTGAAAAGTGTGAGTGTTGCTGGGGCTGTAAAAGCCACGTTCTCAAACACAAACTGAAACTACGCAATACCACCCACTGCAATACTGATTTTGTATGCTAAGTAGAATATTAATTTCAGGAAAAGATAAGAAATATGAGATCTAAATCCAGAACTGATTGAATTTTCGTCTAAATCCAAGTCACTGAACTAACACTTCACGAAAGGTTCGATTCACTCTCCGATTCAAGAAATCGGAACGCTCACATTATTCTAGACATCTAGACTGACAATGAAGTTGTGAATATCTATTATTAAGATAGATGGATAGAAA
The DNA here is from genome assembly GCF_014356525.2 of Nilaparvata lugens. Classification (NCBI taxonomy): domain Eukaryota; kingdom Metazoa; phylum Arthropoda; class Insecta; order Hemiptera; family Delphacidae; genus Nilaparvata; species Nilaparvata lugens. The sequence goes on from NC_052511.1 coordinate 12,971,514, forward strand.
TTTGCCATGTCTTGAATACCAATTGAATTATCCCCCATCTAGTCTAAGAACAGGGAGCATCGCCATCTATGTCGTAGCTAGTTCTAATTCATCACAAACTCAATTAAAAAGTAATTTACATCATTGAAAGTTGATTCAATTTGAAGAGAGAAAATTGCATTTTTCTTCAGTGCGCTGTTTTTCTGTGGAATTTGCATGGCCATGGCCTGACAGTTCAACTACATTCTGCTGCACTAGATTGGATTCAATGTTACACATTCAATTTTTCTTCGAAGCTGTAATTGAATTTTCTTTGTGAAGATCAATCAACTTTCACGGCATCTCACTATATCGCATTCAATTCATCAGTTGAAAAATGAATAACTTGAAACTAATATTTCAATATCGAATTCAATGTATTCAATCATTAGTAATAAATTATAATTATATTACTTGAAATCTATAACATATTTTTGAAAATAAACTGAATAAATTGATTCTCTTAGAGAATGCAAGTAGGTTAACCGGGAGTCACATGAGCTTATGAAATCTTAACTGCGAAATGAAAATAAAAACTGAAAAAAATACGTAGAATAGTATCAATATTCATATAGAATTATAGAATAATAATTACTGAAAGGATACTACTTTATAATAATAATCAATTGATGAATTGATAGGCCTAGTACCACATATACAAACCTTGTCTGTGCTACTACATTGGAGAGTTGGTTTCAGGTTAACCATGCTCTCCTATACAAGAAAGACACTCTTGGCAATTCTATTGGAGTGCTCGATACATTGGACTCGAGGATTTCGGACCCATCGACAGGTAGGCTATCACTTATTCATAGATAAATAATTAAGTAATTATCTCTCCAAATTTTATAAATAGTGGTCAATTGAAATTCTTAAAGTAGGAAAATTTTCAAATACTCAAACATGTTATTCTCTACTAACTATTTTGTCTGATATAAGGAGTGTAGATTTATTGCAGAACATTTAGCTGTACAGGAGATGCTGAATTTTTAAAAATTACAGAGAAGTCTGTTGAACTTTTCTCGAGTAAACGGCGTGGTTTTTAAACCACCATCAGCATAATTTGCTGCATACTAAATGAGCCAGAGATGCTCGTCCACGAATTCGAATTTCTCCCACTCAATTTTCAAATTTATGCAGAAAAATACCGAGCAGGAGCTCTTCTCATAATGTTCATTGCATGCTCATTTTTTGTTGCATGTCATTAGATCAGTCACGTAGAGTCTGTGGATTTGATTGGTATAACTTCAATGCTACTGTCATTTGTAAATCTGATCCTGTCATCATTCTACACGTACAAGATCTGATCTTCTCCTTGATATCCTACCCTCTAAAAATATGTTTTATTAAGGCTTACAATAATTCATAGTTGAGCGAACTGTGGAGTGCCATATAATTGAAATACACTTACAAGGAAGTCTTATGTTTCAAGTCCTGAAACTCATCAATTTGAGCTTCCAACTAATTCAGTTTTAGTTTCATGCCTCAAAGTAAATTAATATTAAGATGATGTGGAATCATAGTTGAAATGTGCATTTTTATGGTGCAGAGTAAGCAATCATTGATATTATGAACTTTAGGCACTATAAAAATATAAAGTAACCAATTAGCGCTTTTTTCTTCCTCTCAGTTATTTGATATTTTTCATCTATGAACCAGATTTCGTATCTCCAATGAGCTCCAAATTCATTTCCAATATTTATGTGCATGTTTTTTTGTTTGAAAATAAGATAGTTAGTTCAGGGGTGATCACTCCCTCTAAGCACATGGACGCACTCCTCCCTAAATTCAGAAAAATTCAGATTCTAGCCCCTTATACAAAACAATATCGTTAGTAGTCATTTTAACAGCTAAACTTTCTTTGAGATCCCCGAGATTTGATTTTGAAATCGTCTCCCCCAAGAATTTCAATGACGCAGTCTGCATCCAAGCCCCCCACCCACCGTGGGCATATCTGATTCAACAATAGTTATTGTTCACAGAGCTATTGAAAATTCCTCATCAGAAAAAGTTTTATTGAAATATGAACCTTTCAAGACAATTATAGTCTCATATAATAGTTTATTCAGTTCAGGTGAAAAAAAAACAATTAAACAAATTATTTATATGAACGATATTATTCATATAGTAACATGAACAATTATTTCAGTTCATGCAACTGAGGAAACAATTCTATCAATAACTTGGAAGACTGACGAAAGAAGAAGACCTAAAGAAGAAGACGCGTATTGATAGATGGTGGGGTTATAGGAGAAAAAGAGTCGTGGGAGATATAGACGAAAAAGCGCGTGAGAAAACATGTCTACGGATAAGCAAATGAGGTAAACGGTGGAAACGAATGGCCTAAAAGACACAGCTCATGGGCGAATGGGCCCCGCTTGGGCTGTATCATTGAATGAGCAGGCATCAAGCCAAATTGGCCGATTTATCTTGTCACATTTGCACTATCGATCAGCTCTATTCGCAAACTGGATGCTCGTTCACGGCCACTGTTACTGTACTGCCAGCCCACGCAACAGTCTTACAAATTTATTTAGAGCGGGGTGATTGTTTTCCATATAATATTCTTCTATTCTTGTATTGATTCAATCAAAAAAATAATTTGGTGGAGGATAAACAGGCACAACCCAAAACTGTTTCTCCCCCGAATATTGATTCATTAATATACGGTACGGAATTAAGTTCACTGACACCGAAATCTGAACTAAGAGTTTGTTGTTCAGATTTTAAATTTATTATGAAATTCAGTATCAATTTACGATTAAGAGTGTCACCTAGTCACAAATCACTTCACCGGTGATTGATATGCGAATAAAATACATTCCCGCGATTCATGAATTCACTGAAGCCATGCATCTGATGCACTCATGAAATTCATTTAAGGTTTGAAAGGGTTTACTTGCTCCACCGTGACCTTGCAACGTTTATTTCGGGTGAGGCGATTGATGTTTTTAAAATGATAGTTATGTTCTCAGTCCTCATAATGGGAAATATATTTCCTTGGAAACATGTTATGAGAGAAATAGTCACTTTAGTTTTATTATTCCCTCCACTTCAACTATACCATATTTTCCTCTCCCATCTTATCAATGTTCGCAATCTATTGCTATTCTCTTACTATACTGTACTCAATATTGAAGATCCTAGTTCATACTCGATCTTCATTCATCAGATCTCTAATTATTATATTTATTCTCTATGTAGCGTTGCAGACAATCACAACTCTACCATTTTCAACCTTCTATTCACGTCTATTATCTCAGAATAGTTTATAAATCAAATTACGTTTATTATTATGATGATGATAATAATGATGATGATGGTGATGACTGGTGTTATTTCTAAATTTTACTTTTGCATTCAGATGCTTTCTTGAAAGTTATTTTCATTTCAGTACTAAGTTCATTATTTCGGTCCCATTTGAATCCATTAAAACATGGACTAGAAGTCAAGTTTAGTCTTCTTATTCAATCAATAAAAGAAGGTTCTCAGTTGAATAATTTGTATGAATATATTACACGATTTTCAATAAATTTAATCCTTCCTTGATATAGTTTTTCTCTTATAATAGAGAAAAATTATAATATTGATATAACTCTTTCAATATTTTACATTATACCACCCCACTTATCCTCATTCGTTTTTCAATATAACCCTTGACCTCTTCTCATTCGACTTTCCTCACTTTTTCATTATTTTGTCATCATATCAATGAATATTCACAATCTTACCTTGTTGTGTAGATTTGCTATATTGTGAAACACAGATTATTATTCTCTTTTTCACGCAGTTGCGTGATAGCTTAGGATAGCTTATGCGAAGAGGGGCAAAATTCATGCAACCTCTTGGCATTATTTTCTATTATTGATAAAGTATTTTACCAAGTATGTTGGAGCGTTTGGCGTACTATGCGAGCTGTATCAAGTAGAACAGACTTCTGCATTTCCCCTACCAAAGTTTCTGAGACATCATTAATATTATCATTATTATTATTATTATTATTATTATTATTATTATTATTATTATTATTATTATTATTATTATTATTATTATTATATGATTAAGAGAGTGTATATTACAGTTTGTAGTATAATAAATGTTTTTTTGGAGGTTAGGTTTTGTTTTTGCATTCTATGACTGTGTGTGTGTTGTAATATTGTTGATGTGCATGTTGGCCCAGCTAGTCAGCTGTTCACAGCCACCTTAATGCAAGAGACAATAATGTCTGCAAGGTTGATCACCGATTTAGTAGAATATAGAGTGACTAATGTTGTGATTCAAGTGGTAGAAATTAGAACTTTAATATCAAATCCCAGATAGAAACTATAATAGACTTTCAATTTAGTTTATTGAACACTTTACAAAAATTTCAATTTGTAGTATTATTATAGAATGTATAACTATTATGATGTAGTATGAAATTTGAATACTCCTCAATTAGCTCTAAGCTAGAGGAGCAACAAAACACTGTATTTATATGATACTATGTAACTTTAAATGGAATAAATTGAAATTGAAATTGAAAAATTGAAATTATTATTATTATTATTATTATTATTATTTTAATTATCATTCAATTATAGAATTTATAATTCGTGTGGTTTATAATATTTGAAATTTTCCACTGAAAAGGAATCTTCTCATCTTTTGTCATTCTTGCTTTTTTTTATTATTCTTCATTTGTTTTGTTTGTAAGATTTCTTTCTATAAGTGTATTTTTCATTTTTGTTTGTTATATTTTCTATTATAAACTTCCTTCTTCTGGGGGTACCAGGACGAAGGAAAAAGGAAAGGAAGGATTATTATTATTATTTTTCGACCCCCAGAGTATCTGAAAATTATTGTAGCTTCAATTCTCTGGTGAAACATTAGTGGAATCAGAAAGTTCAAACCAATATAACGCTATAATAAATTGAGATACAGTAAACGGAAAACATAAACAACAACTCATTACCATCATTCTCATGGCATGTCATCGAGTGACCACCGAAATGAGTTATTTCTGAGGTTTAATGGTGTTCACATAATTTACAACACGCTTTATTGTTATTATTTGTTGGGATTTATCGTCATATTCGAGCGCTTGAAATTGCAAGCGTCGAGCCCTTAGGCCTTTTAATTAATGGCGGAGTTAAATGATCTATTATTGATAGCCACTGAATCGAGATGGGATCCGTTTCCGTGAACCTGAATTGAAGTTCGGTGGTCCCTGGGCGATTGGACCAGGAATCACCGACATTTATAACGTTTGATCAGATATATCGAGGTTCAGTTCTATCAGTGACAGAACCGTCTGGTTCATGTCTTTTTCAGGCAATTAGTTTTCGGCCGCATGAATTATGTGGGTGGATTTTAATTGGTGCTCACATGATCGAATACAGATATCTGAAGCCCTGAAATTTGTAGAACCATTGATTCTACAGTACTTCTGCTGACATTTACTCTACCCAGTTGGAGTTCTTATTCAATAAATAGCAATATCATGAATAAAAAAACCCAAGCTCAGATTGTGTTTCCAGTGAGCTTTCTGGACAAAACTACTTGCAGATATAGTATTACTTTTGATTGATTGATATACACTTGAATATAAGTTATGTGAAAAGTGCTTACTTTGAAAAACCCAAACATACAAAATCAATTTTGTTTCTGAGAAGGAGAAACAAATTAAATAAATTACTTAAGATGAATTTGAACTCTGCAGATAGAGAGGCTTATGAATGTAGTTGTGTTTCGGCGTCTCAAGAGAAAACAATTATGAGAAACGAATGAGTGAGGAAAGTAGGCGACTCGATGATGAGTTTCCCAGAGGACATTCGAGGAAAATCTATTAGTTGGGCTCATTTTTCTTCGTGTTTTGAAGTTGTGACACTTTATTAGTGGAATCGTCTTAGCTATAAGGACAATAAATCACTGGAATCTAATCAAGTTTAACGAAATGTCATCGGGTCTGACGTACGTCGAGCGCGTGTGTGTGCGTGCGTACGTGTGAATGTGGGTTAAAGGGGAGGATGAGGAGGAGTAAAAGTGATAGAGTGAGTAGGTGGTGGAGAAGGAAGAGGAGGCAATAAGGATGAAGAGGATTTGAGTTGAGTGGAAGGGGGTGAGTAATAAGAGTGGAGTAGGAGTGAAATTAAAGTTCGGTTTGTCACTTCAGCATCAGTTTGCCTCGACGAATTTAGAGTATTCAGAGTAACTTTATTAAATCACTGATGTATTTCGTTCAGGCTACAGGAACTGGTGAACTTTTTATCGGTAATTGCTTAACATATAGACTTGGAAAAATTGAATACTTCAACTAAATGACATCTAGTCTGGGACCACTTCCATATTCACTTTATGACATTTCTGGATGCACAGATTTCAATGAGATTGATGAAAGTATTAATTCCTATAACTTGCTTTCAAAATAAAAGATTTCAGAATAAAAACCAAATAATTTTTATCTTGACATCAGAAAACAATACAACTCGGAATATATCACTATCACTGACTACAGTAGAATAGAAATATACAGTGAATTCCTGCCAAAATATCTTGATCTTTTCACTTACCACTGGATAAAAATGTTTCTTTTATTGGAGAAAAAATTCCATGTTAAAAAGAAAAAAATCAATGTCTATACTTACAGAATAAATACGATAACAATTATTATTAAACGAAAATCCCAATTAAATAATGTAAATAGCCCCGAAGACTTCTGATACTGCAAATATTTACAACATTTAATTGGGATTCTCGGTCAATGATAATTATTCAATAATTAGCATTTGAAAAAATGCAATTTCCAATTTATTTCCATCTGTATCCAATTATAGACATAGGTATTAGTCATAAATGAGTATTTATAGAAATTTGTCGATAAACTAAATGATGTCAAGTTTGCAGGAATGAGCGGTCAACTCCTATCTTGTTTAGATAAATGAAGTTGGAACTGTAATCCAATATTTATAGTGGTCAAATACCTTAGTGGAGTGAGAATAGCTCGTTTCCTGGAGCTTCATTCGGGAACAGTGATCATTCCATGAAATATGTAGGTTAGTTGCCTTCCAATAGACATGGAACGGTCCTGGCAACAGAACTGAGTTCCACGGGATGAAGAAAGTGGTCCAATGAATGAATAAAGGCAATTTATGAAATTGAACTTTTCGAGCAAAAGGAATGAAAAAAGTAGTAGTGAGTTCGCGCGCCGCTCGTGGATTATTCATCAGATTGCTAACAATAAACCAGGGCAATCTCAACTAAATCTTTTGGCTCGAACCAATTCTTTGCGAATCTTTTGCTGTCTCACTTTTTCTCCATTCCTTCCACCTTTCCTCCCCACATCGACTGCCTCTTCTTTTTTCTCGACCATTGCTGTTACCTTGTCGAACAAGCCGATGAAAGAAATAGCGTTCCAATTTTATAAGAAAAGTAAATTGACATTTCCAACTGGTCTGGAAACTGTATATTGGCAAAGCTCGGCTGGGAAAGTGTAGACAGCTTCTGAGGATACGAAGTTCAGTCTGAAAACTGAGCAGTACGCTACTTCAAAGCTTTCTCTATCATCCGAAATATCAATAAGCGACGTATTAATGCCTGAACATGAACATGTTGCTCAGGTTTACGGTAGCTGCCTTGGGCTTATTAAAATAAGCTGCTCAACATTCGCTCTTCCTGCTGTTTACCTGACATGCAGAATAATTTTCAATATGTATTAGAACTATAACATCACAAATAGAAATAAGTGTAACTCTTCTTATTGTTGGTGGTATCTCCATTCTCCACTAATTGTTGAAATGCTTCTACACAGTATCTTATTATTATGATTGGAACAAAGTTTGATAGAAAAAAAAATGAAATGAAAAGTTTCCCATTTGACAGAAAAGACAAATAAAAAAACACGTAATAAAACTATTAAAATATAACTAGGCTATACAGAATGGGTGAAAAGTCTGAGAACGGCTTAATATCTCATACACAAAGGTTATTTATATAGATAGAAAGGTTAGTTATATAGATGGTGGGTGTGATCGAGGATCCTACTCCAATTGAAAATACTACTTTACTATGACTTCAAAAATCTGGTCCACCATCTTGGATCCGCCATATTGAATGCAACTTAATTTTTTTAAAAGGAAAGATTGTCATGCAATACATGATTTCGATACGAAATTTTAAGAAAAAATGAATGGTGAAAACCGCACATCGATATCTCAAACCGTATAGAAGATAATCACATTATTAATCAATATCATGCATATCAGAAATGAAACACTACTTAAGTGGTATTGATTAATAATGTGAATATCTTCTGAACGGTTTGAGATATCGATATGCAGTTTTCGCCATTCATTTTTTCTTGAAATTTCGTATCGTAATCATGTATCGCATGACCACCTTCCTATTTAAAAAATAAAGTTGCATTTAATATGGCGGATCCAAGATGGTGGACCATATTTTTAAAGTCATAGTAAAGTAGTATTTTCAATTTGAGTAGGATCCTCGATCACACCCACCATCAAATAACCTTTGTGTATGAGATATTAAGCCGTTCTCAGACTTTTTTCTCTCCTTTCTGCGTTGAATAGTATTGATTAATAATGTGAATATCTTCTAAATGGTTTGACATAGCAATATGCGGATTTCGCCATTTTTTTCTCTTGAAATTTCGTATCGAAATTATGTATCGCATGACCACCTTCCTATTTGAAAAAATAAAGTTGCATTCAATATGGTGGATCCAAGATGGCGGACCAGATTTTTGAAGTCATAGTAAAGTAGTATTTTCAATTTGAGTAGGATCCCCAATCACACTCACCGTCAAAAAACCTTTGTGTATGAGATATTAAGCGGTTCTCGGAATTTTCACCCACTCTGTATATCAATAATTATATTATAGTAAAATCCCTATTTTCAATTTCCATCTGTAGGCCATGTATTATTTTTTCATCAATGAAACTGTTGACTCCATCGGGGACATGAATAGGAAAACAACATTGTAGCTTATAGTATAATGGAGTGAATGACATAATTATAAAGGAACGTTTTACGATGAATGGTTACAGAGATAATAAATGACTACCCGCAACAACCTGCATTTGTCAACTTTCAGGGGGCTGGTAAGGAGACTCCAGAGGGATTGTTTCTGGTAGGGTTTTGACGATGGTTATGAATTCTGTTTTCATCTAATCTTCTGACAGAAATTGATTTTTTGGACCTTCATTGACCGGGCTTATAACTAACCTTATGACTAGCGCAAGAAGCTCAATCACTACTCAATTATTAATTCTACAGAGAAATATCCAGAAATTTCCTAATAATGATGATGAATTATTTAAATATTTCTGACAATGACAAACATAAATAATATTATATATTTCATAAGGTATTATCATAGGATTATTCAACGCTATGAATCGATAAATGAGATGTAAATGTAAATACGAATGAGAGAGCATAATTCGAAATATAAAGAGGCTCTTATACACTAAACATTTGTATCTCAATGAGGTGTTGACAAATATATGAGTTCAGTAATGTTGAATTCTATCAATGGTGTATAATTCACTCCAGAGTGAATAAAATAATGATGATGTAAATTACGAGAGTAGTAGCTTATTTGGATTACTAGCTCTGATCATTCTCCTCCTAATATTATATTGATTCAATGCCTGAATAAAGTCCGCTCAACTCAATTTGGGATTTGGGATTATTTTATAGAATTGAGTAATGCAGAGCATGCACGACAAACCCTACCCAAGGAAAGATGCAGTATGGTTGTTTAGTGATTTGTTAAGGCGCGTACAGATTTACGCCGCCAACATGAGCAATTCACTTTTAATCAGCTGATGCCAAGCTTTTTATATCTGTATCTTATTGTTTCTGTAAAAATACAGATATAATCAGCTGATTAAAAGTGAATTTCTCATGTTCGCGGCGCGTATATCTGTACGCACCTTTATACTTGGAATACTTTCTCCATTCTCTACATGTATATGGAGTGCTGTTATCTATGTGGAGAAACAAATATATTTCAATAACAGCGTGAGTGCTGAAAAGAGAAAGGTTCTTGAGGAAGCGTAACAGGAGGTGAGTGGAGAGCATCGTCATGTAGAGATTGATTGATTGAGTACTTCATTGAGAGGGAGATTGAGATTTAGAGATAGAGAGAGAGAGAGACAAGGCGAGAACAGCAGCTAAAAATTTTGAGGTTGTCGGAAAAGGCTGTAATAGGGAAGCATATAATAACCTTGGAAAAGAACAGATATATATGGAGAGCTATATTTATTATAAATGGTTAAGATCAATAGGAATGAAAACGGGTGAAATGAGATTGAAAAAAGAGAACAGAGATTCACTCTGACGCTTACCAACGTTTGATGCATCAATAATATAATAATCTAATACAAGCACCTGCAATTGTTCAAAAAATCTTTCCTGCATTTTATATTACCAATAACTATCGGTTTCAAAATGATACGAGTGAGTAGGATATAATTTTAGTATTTCATTCATAAATCACCAAGGTAAAGTAAAGTGAATTCACTTTACCAAGGTTATAACGTTTATTGTATCATTCTGTTGTAAGTTGTCTGTTGTATCATCATGTTTGTCTGTTGTATAGTACTTTCAAATTTCCAAAAAAACTGATGGAAATTTTAATCGAGCTCTCATATTTTTAGAAGATCTTAAAATTCTATTTATTTTTGATAGAACTCTATATAAAAACACTCAATCGAATCAGAAAGGCTGAAATATTGCTTGTAGATTAATGATTGACACTCGTTGAGCTAACACAAAAAGAGGCGCCTTTAATAATTCCGTTTACCCTCTCTATCTCCTTCCCAAAACCTCTAGAACATCGTATATTGTTTCTTTTCCTTGCGGCTGGGAGATATAGAGGGTGAGTTCATCTTAAGAGCTGGTATGCAATTAATCTTATCTTCATTAAGACACGCTGAATTCTTTCACCTCTAAATTGATAGTCTCTTAGAAGAGACTGCCGCTGAATTCAGATTCAGCCCGCACTTTTAATTACTGTCATCGTACCTGTAATTAATCTTTTTTTATGCTCTAATGAGTTTTTGCAATGTAGGCTGCGATTTTCCAAACTAATGACTAAGTACGAAAACGCCTCACTTCATCAACGATCGAATTGTTCGCGAGGTTTTGCTGAAATCAGATTCAATGGAGATTGTCGAAAGAACTAAAACGAAATTTGTGAGGGGATGAGGATAAATAGAATGTAAGTAACAAAGAATGCGCCTCCAAAGTGAATTATAGGTCGTTCTTGTAAGTTAAGCAATTTTCTCATCGGCGAATTTTCCTAATAATTAAATTTTTTTAATTACAAATCACCCACCATTGATGCGTTGATGTACTAGGTTGAAGATCCTATATTTTCCTGCGATAACTTCATTCATTTATCAAGAAAGAAGTACAGAATCTGAATCTATTTTTCTATCAGATTGCAATCTCAAGCGGTAAGTTACTGGCATATACTTCTAAGATTCTTCCATGACACCATGAAAAGCCAAGATGATCGTATTCATTTTCCATTGCATAATCAGTTGGGAGCAACAAGGATGGAACAACGGAATAAGATGAAGACAATTCAAGATTGACAACGTAATTCATCAATTTCGCCATTTTATCAGTATGTTGAACTTTGCTGGAATACTCAGTGGGAAATTGACTGTAGTTAATGGAATTCCAACCATCAACATACGATAATTATATGGATAAATAAAATAATATTCTATTTTGATTTCAATATTCATACAACAACATGTAAATTCAATAGAGTTGAAAGGAATTATTGAAGCCAACTCACCAGTAAAAAACAATCTTCCATATCAAGAAAAAAGTTCCGATCGCACTAATTACAGCCCCATAACATTTATTGAGAGTCTTCAAACAGTTGTAAGGAGCTGTCAGTAATTTGAAAAGCAATGAAAAGACTTTCATGTTCGTTTTCCTGTTCACTACATAATATCAATAAAATTGCTATGATTCAAGAAAATTGATGTTTAGTTATGCATTGGAAATGTTCCATGTAGGATCAATCTAAAAAGTAGATCTGTACTAACTAAACTACGGGTTTACTTAACCAGTTAATACGCTCCTCATCAATTCTTATCAATAACATGTGAAGATAAAGAGAGTATAATAGGGAAAAGAACTGCTTTATTGAAAATTCATGTAGCTCTTCAGAAAGACTCAAATCGTATTCATCGAGATTAATCCTTTTTTACACTGATTAGAGACGGTGATACCAAAATAATTTCAGCCTTTAGACCTTTACCTACTCAAAGTTGAAATACTGAACAATTAGGAATATTAAATAAAATATTCAATCCATATTGAAGCTCTTACTTTTCAATAAGCTTTATATGATTATGTGATTTCAATATTCCATTATTAATCATATTCAATGTGTACTCTACTCTAACTGCTCTACAAATCAATTTTCAAGAAAAATTACTAGAAAAATTGAATACTGAACAATGATGAGTTGAAATAGCATTATTAGTATATTATTCTGTGAAAGAATATTGCAATATTTTTTTGTAATTGAAATTCAAATACCACTATTAAAACTTTATAAAGAAATATTATAGTTTTTTGAGAGTTTCAATGGAAATTGATTGAAATCACGATTGATGACTCATAACGTAAAATTTTAAACTCATACCAAAATTGAATAAGGATCTTATTTTTAAATTAGAGGAGAGACAAGTGGAACCATAATGAATATCAACTCACTCATAACTGAACGTTCTAGAGAAGTTTGCACTTTTTTGTGGTATCCAATTAAAAAACACAAGCTTCAGATGCAGATTGATAGAAGGGTGCAATTTGGTTCTTCGTGGAGTATGAACTTTTAATGATGCTATTGGAATGAGAGATTAGAGACAAATAAGGGAATTATGAGTAGCAGTGTCATAATATGGGAATGAAAAGAAGTAAGCTTTAATGAGACATCCAGTTAAGTAATGGGAGAACACAGTCCTTTAACGGTGATTATCTGCGAGGACATTTTACCAGAAAATTCTCGGGCTGAAAATGCTCAAGTACTGTCTCCACTCGCTACGTAGAGCTTTGAGTTAATACGAGCGTCATCTCTTCTAAATCTCTTTTGAGAAGATATTCAACGATTACCTTCTAGATGAGAGCGTCTCCAGAAATTGCTAAGACGCTGTTTCACGTTGGTTGCGCGGCATAATAAGATCAATAAGTAGGCACTTCAAGAGTTGATAAAATCATAATATTCAATTATTTTCATCATGAAACTGGAAATAGTTGAGGGATTAACTATTATAATACGACTATTAATGGTGATCATTAATAATTCTATAATATTAATCCTTTTAATGGTTAAAATTCACTCAGTAAGCAGAAGAGAAATATAGCTATCACACTTCTTCTTATTAAATGGAAAAGTTTGAAGCGCCATCTTACTAAGAGTTTACAACTAATTATGTTACAGCTAATTTAGTTGCTACAATATTCATACAGCAATAAATTCTATCTATCTGAATAATTATCCCTTATCCACTATTTTCAGCTATTCCGCAACTACTGTGCATATTGATTGTTTTTTTGTTCCAGATCAGCTCATTTCATTTATTATCAAAGGATTGTCAGTATTTTTTCTCATTAAAATTCAATATACTACGTTTTCCATCTAGCTATAACAATTTTTTTCAAGAGAAACGTTTTATTTATCGAGCTGAACAATTAATTAATTCTATCTAGGAAATGAAATACAGTATAAGAAACGAAGAATACTACTTGCTAAGTTTTAATAATAAATATCATTGTAGCATTAATTCAATTTGATGTTGACATTTCGGTTTATAACTTCGAACTTGACCACAAAACTTACGTTTAGATAATTAGAAATGATAAAAACTATCAACCTAGAATCATCAATCATTATTATTGTCTGTTATGCACCGTGATTAACCTACTTAAACCGAAGTGGGTTGATGATTGATTTATTATCATGTTGTACTAATTTTGAAACAAATGTAACTAAGTTTTTCCTTCCTCTCATTCAGTGATATAGCTGAGAATATACAGAAAGCAGATATCAAGTTCTTCGCAAGTAGTACTGCTTCAGGAATGAAGTTCTTCAGCTGAGAAAAACGGAGACTAACGCTGCAGACAAGAACAACCACAATGGGATTTTGTTGTGAAGCGTGGAGCAGCATTCATGTAGCTTATCTGCATTGATTCCTTTATAAGTAAGCTCGTGTGTCATCCTCCCACACTCACACACATGGACGCATCACATCGTGCGTTCTCTGTTGTATATCCTCAGCTAACATTCCTGAAAGAAAATCCTGATCTCATCGTCACAAATGTTAATAAATCATCATTTCCAGAATAGAATAGAATAGAATAGAATAGAATAGAATATTTTATTTGCTTTCGTTTTTTTAAACATACAAATGGAGTTGAGTTTGTTTACATATTATATAAAATACAAAATATCATTTGAAAATAGGAAAACTGAAAACATATTTGTCCTTAATCAGTCTTGCCACAAAAAAAACAGATCAGATATCAGTCCAACTCGTCGACGAATCTCCTGAATCTTATGTAGCTGAAAAAGTAAAAACAAATCTTATCCATCTTGGCTGGTGTCTCTATGTGTAATAGTTCTTTATACTGTTCGTCAAGTTCCTGGCTCCCCCGCAGATACTCCGCCAAGTACTTTCTTCTGTTGTCATCAAATCTGTCGGACATCATCATTTCCAGATATTATATTAAAGTGCAATTGAATGAAGGAAAGAGGAATAATTAAGCTGTAAGCATCATTATCTGGAAAATCTTCTAGCTACTTATTCTAAGTACAAAGGAAAACATAATAAGGAATAAGCAAATTTTCGTAAGTGACGAACTGTTTCAGAGTTTTCTATTATGCCTTATAACTGTAGTTTGGATGCTCCGCCCACTGTAGTGAGTTTTGTTTCAGCCAATGACATTCTTTAACCTTGATAGGTCAACCAACTATCAATCATACGGCTCAATACACACTACTTGCTGCTCAATTTTTAAAGCTTCCAGGGCCCCAATGTATGGTACCCTAGGCCCTTGCTGGGCCCAGTTGCAGAAAAAATAAAATGTAATATTTTAGTAATTTTCCATTCTAATAACCAGCTTACTACTAATATTATTAGTTTGTATTTTCTCATGAAAAAGGACCCAGGTAGTAAGATGAAAGGAGCGAAATAGATCGCATGGATTTAATAGCCTCAAATTTTATTGGATATAATGATATATGATTGATATATTTTTTTTCAAACTTTCAGACAGCACATGGAAAAGAACTGGAGGAAATACTAGGAATTAATGCTGATATTTCATCGAATTTCATTCAAGCAGTTTACTCAGTTGTCTATTGGCAGGATCAGAGGTCTTCAAGATTAGTGACAGCATTTAATTTGGAATCTTCTACGATAATAATATTATCTCATATTTCCTAGCATTTTAACAAATAATATTTCTTAATTTTACCATCTTCAGCTAATATCTTATTTCTACTAATAATTAACTCTCAATCAATTTGTAATAGATTCGTTGAATCAATTATCTCTTAAGATATCAGTTCGATCATAGTGTAACAACAGAAGCGAGTGTCTTCAAAGAATAATGACACAAGTCAACATTGATAGTATTTCATAGGTTACTCATGAATAATTCTATAACTATTGACGATCATCCAACATGGACTTATTTACTCGAAAATCACAAATCATTTAGATTCAGTGAGTCTACTAAACATTAGGATGATGAATCAGAATCGAGAAAGTAATCTGACCGTTTGGTTCATGATTTTGGTATTGGTAATGGTGTAACAACCGATACTTGTATATCAATGTTGAATGTATAAGTGGTTGAGACGATTCCAAGTAGTATTATTTAACATCCTTCAATAATCCCTGAACTATAGAGCATTCAATATAATGGACTTATTGACTCGAAAATCACAAATACACAATATTAAGCTCCAGTCTACTAAGCATTCGGCTGATAAATCATCTGATGGAGAAACGATCTGACCGTTTGTGAATGGCTATGAGGGGGGGGGGTTCTGTAAAAGGCAGAATGCAGAATCGTCGGTGGAAAAAAATGCCTTTTGAAACGAAAAGCGATCGCGCCCTAACAACACACTACGATTTCCATTTCTCCCTGCTTTCGGCCTGATGAGCCTTTAAGTCCTTGTGAAATCCTTCAACGAACCGAAAAATAAACGACTACCTCCACCCTTACACCTCGCTCATGCCATCTCTTTTATTTTTCCTCTTTCTCACACCCTCACACTCCTCGTTATGCCGCTCTGATGTTACAGCAAACACTCTTAATCAATCATCGTGTTCCGCGAAAAAATAAACATCGCCTTCAACTCGCTGCTTTGGAAATTCCATATGGATGAACTTGGTTTTTCGAGAAAAAATCACCGATTGTATATGTTTTGAGACATCAATATTCTGAATGTTTTATTCGAGGTAAATGCATAGAAGGAAAAATAATTTGATAAAGCAAATTCTAGATATAATCCATTCTAAAGCTCTCTAGTAGTGAATTTTCTCTTCAAAAATGTTAAACACAACTTCAACGTATATTATTGGATAATATTGTTTTAATCCAGAAATTATAATCACAGTTCAATAAACTAATATTTCACAATGCATTCAAAGTCATCTTCAAATATGATTCAGTCCTTGTTCACTCCTGAATAAAACTCCCCCTGATGAAATATTTCAATCTCGATAAATATTTCGTAGAAATTTAATAAGATGACAGTTATACTGTATCTATAATATTATTACGATCCTCAAGATTGTTACCGAATGACTGTTACATGACTTACTAGCTTACCCGGCGAACTTCGTACCGCCAAAAAGTCAATGTATCTCTTGTCACACTTGACTTTATTTGGTGAATCATGAATTTTATATGACAATAAATATTTTCATTCACATCTCAATACGGACTTCCTATGTACTTAGTCATGCAGCATTTATTATTCCAAAAACACATTCTTCTCAATCAGTTGGTAGTAATATCTATCAGTAAAGGGTTGAATTAAAAAAAAGATAGGTTAAATCAGTGCTTCAAAGATGAATTCAATGTTTTCATAGTTGTTGATTGTCAATAGATGGTCCAAGAAATATGCGATGTACGATGAATCACACAGAATTCCATATTCTTTCCATCTTCCATTTTAGGATGAATATAAGCTAAGCTAAATTCAAAAAAATTGTGAATTATTCCGTCATTCCTCAGTAATTAATGAATGCAATATGAACAACTCTCTTCCATGAGGTGAATAATTTCTTCCCAACGATTTCCAGTTTCTCAATGATAGCGGAGTGATAATTATTTGTATAAGTCGTGTAAGGAACCATTATCTACAGCTGGTACCAATCAACTACTCTTCAACTCCAAACCACCGTTTTAATACCAGTACTCAATTCATCACAGGGTGACGTGTTTTTTACAGCTGGTAACTTTATATGCTAAATCATATTATCACAATATGATCTTGAATCATGAGCATCTTTCCGTTCTTCAGTAGCCGCTCGGCCGACAATTTCGAAAACATAGGTCTGTAAAATGGATTAATAAATGATGATTATTAGCCCCCCTATTAAAATTTCTGGTCAGAAACCAACTCCAATATTCACACAACATATTCCCAGAGTTTCATACCGTTCTGTCAAGAAGTTTTCGAGTCTATAGGGAACAAATAAACAAACTAACACACAGACATTCATTTTTATATAGATAGATGGAAGAGAAACTGAAACCCATGCTAATCATGTATTCGTTTCTCATATCTTGTTGGACTGTATTATACTTGAATGATTATTGAAAATGAAAATTTTCCTAGATTTCAAGGAAATGAAACTATACGTCGTACTCAAGTATTGGAATAGATTATTGAAATATTTTTATAGGCTTCTCATCCTCTGGAACCATGAGGTTCTCTGTAATATCAAAGAATAAATTTTGACAGTATTCATGATATATTTGGAAAATGATGACTATTTTGATATTCAACCTATTCTTTTCTCATAATAATCACAATTGCTGTTGTGAAAATTAACCCCGACTTCTGAATCAAAGTAAAATAATTAATTGTACAATCATAGTTTCACGAATATTGTAGGAAGTTGCATCTGATTTGAAGTGAGATGAGTTCAATTCAGTTGAGGACATCTTGAACAAGAGCCTTTCTTGAGAAAAATAATAGTTTCAACATACAAAAACCGCCCTTGTAACAGTTCATTAGTATGAATGTTGCTTTCAGTCGCTTATGAAAAGCTAGGTACCTACTGTGTATATTTCCCCAAGTACCTACTCACTTGTAACGATAGATTCATCTCAACGCTTCAATACTTTTCATCACGATGAATGGAAGTCACCCCTCACACAAAGCGTCGTTTTAAATATTCCACCCACTCAAATAGTAGTGCTTCATACCCTCTTGAGCGCGGAAACCGAACCAATGCTTTGTGAAAAGCTATGACAATAGATACACATGCTGGAAGCTGCGGTTTTCTCGACTTTTACATTTTGAAAGAAGGAATAGAGTTGTGTACCTATCAAGACTGTACGTACAAAGACCCAACCATATTTCATGGCTTACAATGAGAAGAGAGAAAGAGATGAGAGGGAGAAGAGGAAGAGAGAGTAAGGCAGAATGAAAGAATCGCATCAAGAATGACGTGGTCTGTGGGACTAGGGCACAATGGCTGTCATTGTGAACAAATCTTGCCCCAGCAATTTGACATTCCATTGTTTCAAAAGAGCAATAACACTAATGTGAAATTACTCCGCTGCCATTATGCTCACAATGGAATCTGCCCGATTCCATTTAACAAACTTGGACAAATTGACTTCTTCCCTTGAAAGTTTCAATGTACATGAAAGTTCTCTTCGAAAGTTCATACAATGATCAGTTGTCCAAATTCAAATATAGGGATCGCAAATCCGCTCGGCGATTGATGAAATTGATGCTTTTCTCATCTTATTTCATCCCATTTCTGACCTTATGTAATATGATATTAGGAAGATCTTATCAACAGATAACTTATGGAATAAATACCTCGTAATATGGTTTAGCTGTAGTTCATCAAGAAACTAATTTGCTCTAGATATTCACATGATAAACCGCTGGAAGGGCAAATGTTGAAGAGATTGCAGTATTTGACAAATGCCATTACCATTCTCAATTAGATCATTTTAAAAATGCGCTGTTTGTGAGCTCAGGTCGAAGCTGTAATGAAAATCCTCAACGAGAAACTGGAAAAAGTGACAATAATTAGAATTTTTCAATTCATGCAGGGATGACCCATTTCCATAATGATTCTATGTCACGGTTCCACTCACCCACTTCGAGAAATTTCCAATATCTACAGTGCTGTCCTTGGAAGGTTCGTTTTGATGTTTACTAGAAAATAACAAAAAATGTAGTGAATGGAACATCTATCGAAAAGACTGCCCTTTTCAGAAAAATTATCAAATCAGATGAGGTATGTAGGCACGGAAAATAATACAATACAATGACTTTTTGTGAAGTAACCAAAACAGTCCATAAAGTAAAATCAATTATTATATTCGCTGAAGTTGGAATTCCAAATTAGATAGAAAACGTATCCTCATGAGAAAATCAAAGCCCAAAGTCCCATTACTGGAATTTTTTGTTCGAATGGAAGAGATGTACTCACTCGTATTTTATAGGAAATGATCTTTCATCCTAATATTCCAAGATCTATTCAGTATTGAACATTCTTTCACATTTAGATAGATATTATTTATCATTTTAACTCAATTTAAATAATAATAGTAATAATAATTATAATTACTATTAGTTGACACCGTACTAATGATTCCTTGATGTGCAATTGATGTTAGATGCAAGGGAAGGAATTACGTAAATTAAATCTTGCATACTTAACGACCTCTGTTTTCCCTAATACTTGTATTCAACAACTTGCAACTGTGCTACAAGCAGTTTGGAGCATAAAGTCATTAGCAAGATTATCAGATAACAAGACAGGGATACTTTGAAGAGAGCTACTTCCAAACTTTACGCCTAATTCCATCGTGTACCCTATTTAGTCTAAGTTATGGCCTGAAAAGACCAATCCCAGGCTACAAGAACTGCATTTCAAGTTGAATAGCTAGAAGTGTTAGTTATTGGGACAGAAACTCTTGTTTAAGAATATCAAGAGGATGATCCATTCCATTCATTTATTTATACAAATTTAATCATACTCATAAATCATCATATGGTTATAAAGGGGGCAAAAAGGTCAGCACAAAACTGTCCCTCTTCCAAATTCTGATATAAGCTTACATAGTTTTAAAATTTTGGATTGTAATTTCAATATTCCTTTGTGATAGCTGCCATGTATAACATGAGTACTGAGAATTAATTATCACGGGAATTGTGCAGATTATTCACATCATAATAATTACTCAGAAATGTCAATGACCATGGGTGAGTGACATTTTTATTGAAAACTGAATTGAAAGTAATTACCAAATTAATCAAGTTGTTTTCCTAATCCATTGGATGATTCACGATCTTAACCATAGGGCCTTCACAGAGAACAAATTGGTTTTTTCCGTGAAATTTTACACATTTTTGAAAAAAAATTGTAACTCAGTTACTCATTGAGGATAGAGAGTTTTGATTGATTACATTTGATTCACAATTTCATAATTGAAAAAAAAACAATAGTAAGATTTTCTGTTCGATCACTGAATTTGGCTGAAATTGCTGGAAGCTCGAAAATGAACCGGAGATACGAGGTTTTTGGGGCTACACTGTATCTAGCACAAAGAAATTTTGCATGAAAAAATTGGTTCTGGACTTCTCTTATGTATTCAAACAATATATTAAGAAATCTAAAGGTGCATACAGATATACGCGCCGCGAACATGAGCAATTCACTTTTAATCAGCTGATGCCAAGCTTTTTATATCTTTATCTTATCGTTTCTGTGAAAATACAGATATAATCAGCTGATTAAAAGTGAATTGCTCATGTTCGCGGCGCGTATATCGGTACGCACCTTAATGAAGTTATAACTGAAATAGTCATCGATAAGCTCTATCAACTGCCACAAGTCCCATATCTGTAAACATTTTAGGAGCTCCGCCCCATCTATGCAAAGTTTGATTTTAGATTCTCATTTATCAGGCTTCAGATACAATTTAAACGGAAAATTTCAAGTGAGCATGTTTCAAAGGTTTGAGCATGGAAATCTCTACAATTAATATTTAGTAACATTTTCACCTAAAATTGAAAATAAGCACGAAATTCCAGAAAATGTGATTATCCAATTGCAAACTGTTGATTCTATTAAATGATTCACTATGAAGAGATAGCAGAACCTCGTGTGTCTCCAGCGTTATTGCCCTGTCACCATCTGGCTCAAATCTTTGAATAGTAGACTTGAGATGCGCGGGAATACTAGCGTCAGGTGATCAATTTTCATAACGGCAAGGGAAGTTGTGTGAGTGCGCCACACCAGATTTTTTCATGTCTATATTGACTGGACTGTTATTAGTTGAATAAGACTTGAAATATCCGTATATTACTTACTTTTATTACCACCACTGTAATAAAGTATAAATAATTATCATCATAATAATTATAATGAAATACTTATCATATTTATTATTGAGCTGTATAGCTGTAAAACTCTCATTTTGGAAATCTCTGTTGAATAGAAAAAATATATGACCCATAAAATTTCAAAATATTCAAAATTGATGCCCCATTACTTTGGAAATCGACAACAATTACTGTACTGATTCCTATGGAGGATCTTGAGGTGTGACTTATGTAATAAAATAACATTATAAACTAATAATTATCACTCTCCCTCCTAAAAAGATTATTAATGTAAAACTATTCAATCTCCCTAGAGAGATAATTCGATGCCATCCTGCAAGATGAGGTTTGCAAAATAGATGCACCAAGAACCCCGTAACTTACAAATGATTTCCTACATCCGCCTCTCAAGTTAGCATACATGGAAGTCGATTCTCAATGTGTCCTATAGAGAGCACCACTCTACATGTCCATTTATCATGTTGATGGACTGAGCATGTTGATGGTGAAGGAGAGGAACAGGAAGAAGCTAAGGTAGGAAGGAATTCAATTTACACTTGAACAGTTCTCCACTCAAGTGGCTTCGCCGCCTATCTGCTGCAAGTTGTGTCTGCTATTATAATCGCTGTCTACAACGTTCGTTCACAAGACTAGTATTATCAAACCAGCAACCAGCTACTCAACTATTTTCTCTCAATATTATCGGGTGATTCATTGCAAACTGACATAATTGATTGACTTGGAAGCATTGGGGTGCTGCCTGTTTGAAGGTAATTCCACTAAAGTAAAATACGTTTTCCTACAGATACCCTGAAAAGTGACCATTTGTGCACTGATTGCAGGCTGCAAAGAATCACTTTTCCGCACTAGTGCGCAAAGTGAGTACTTTGCGTACTCCAGATTTGCAGCATGACAACGCAAAATAGTTAGTAGGTTATATGGAGCACCAGTGCAGCAAAATCAAAATTAAGTTGGTAACAGTGAGTGGGCTGCTATAGTGAGCAGAGGTGCAACGAAGCACAACGCGCTAATTATTAAGTAGATATTATAACCAAGGACAACGACAGCACAGTGCCACCACAGCACACACCACACAGCCGCCTCGCCATTCAAACACACATACATTATTCAGGCAATTTTACCCATAATTACCCACTTTTCATATTCAATGGTAACTGTAGGAAAAATTTAATGTGAAATACGTGCGCAAAGTTCGTTTGCTGCACTCAAGAAACCATTCCGCCCTCGCCTACGGCTCGGGCGTAAACGTTTCTTTCGATGCAGCAAACTGTCACTTTGCGCACTAGTTGCACAAATAGCTATTCCAATCTGTAGAAAATATTGGAGTTCATGGAGTAACGATCACCTTAAAGGAATATTGAATGGCAGTATCAAATTCTATATGTGCTCACTGCACTCTATAACATGTCTGTGATAATTATACTGAATATCCAGTATCAGATTTTATACTTATAATAGCCTACTCCTCACTGAATTTGAACTCTCCATATCGACCCCTCCACAATTCATTGAAATTTGGTTATAAAGCTTTTTCGATCAATCCAGGATTCAGGCATTAATAAATAGAATAATTATTTCACTAGTCTAGATCCACACATGAAGCAATATCAATGACGCTGTTGAATATCACTATAAATTATTGTTTTCTTCGGTTGACAATACCACATTTTTGTTCATAATTGTTTCTTCATAGATTCCTTCTTTTAGAAATCACTCTAGAAAAGTTGTTCAAATGAGCTGCCAGAAAACTGATATTCAAGAGAGTATTCCAAACTGAGGGATCCTTCCTATGCAATTCTTATTTCGGTCCTACAGGCGAAATAACTCACTACTTCATGATTCCCATTCTTCTTGAGCTCTCAAAATGTTCTCAAACTCTAGGTGCTGAGAACAAGTATCAAGATTGGTTGTTTCTAAAACATAATTTCTATGACTCACACATCTCAAAATAGGATTATCGTTAAATTTAATGGAGTTTACTGTTTAGTTTTACAGGGAACAAAATGATTTATTTGTTTAATAAAAAAACGTGACTATAATATTTATTTCTACTCTAAATCCAGTTCTTGAAATAGTTTTTACTGTAATGATAAAAATACTAGTGGTTATGTGAACAGTAGACCTCACGCAGTTCTCTCATCCACAAGTATCTGGTGTCACCTGATCACCGGCTTCTCCAGACATCTGTGTAATGCATGCAATGAATAATCCACTTGTCAGCTGATTGATTATGAATCCAATTATATTAAGCAAGCAATTTCTGTATATATATATATATATTTTTTAAATCTGGTTGTTTTTATATCTGGTTATTTATATGGTTATTTATGTCCAACGGATCTCGAAAACGGCTCTAACGATTTTCACGAAATTTGGAACATAGTAGGTTTATGATATGAAAATTCGATTGCATTAGGTCTCATCCCTAGGAAAACTCGCTGAAGGACATGGAAAGGATAATAATTATTCATCCCTTGAAAAACAGATGATAATTTCGTCGTTTGTCGAGACAGAAGATGCGTATGTGGGAAAGAAACAGAATTATTTCCAGCTGTGTAATCAATCAGCGAGAAATATTATCTAGAAATTTTTATCGACTTGATCAAAATAATCTGATTTGTTGACATGCCATGATAATCATTCTAAACTAGAGTATTTAATAATTCTCAAAGTTATTCATTATTTAACAATTTTAAGTGATTTGTGAGTTTTATTTTGTTATTCAATTTGGTTTGTAAATAATATAAATCAGAACTTTTTTGTTTTTAAATGTTTGGACTTGAAATTGAACCTGAGTTCAAGTGTATGGAACATAACCTACTTTCTGGACTGTTTATAGTGTATAAATCAAAATTCAGGGAAGAAACAGTTTTGGGCTGTGCTTGTTAGCCAGCCCTTTTCCAATAATTTAATTGTTCTGTTCATCAATAGTTTATAAATAAATAACGAGCGAAGCTCGGTGCCCCGATATCGATTATGTAAGTTAGTCTGATTAATTCTATCTTCAGAGTAGATGATATAATTATAGTGATATCGGAGTATGGAGGAAATTCCTTTTCCTTTCATATTATCTTTAAAATTCAAAAATTCAAAAAACCTTGTGTATACATCGACGCGCAGTTAAAAAGGATTTTTTTTCATTTCATTTCATGTATTGTATAAATATTCTGCCAAATCTCATAGAATTCTATCAACGCGTTTGGCCGTGAATGCGTTACATATATACAGACAGAAGAAAATCAGAGTTAAAATTATAGACCTCACTGCGTTCCATCAATGAAAGATGAAGCCATGAAAAAGCGCCAATTAGAGTACCTACTAGTTTAATAGTCAATTAGAGAAGTAGAACTATAATCAGTAAGTTCCTTGGTATGGGTATTTACATGTAAATTGAAAATCAAAGTACCCTGTTTTTCATTATGGGGAATGAAATATAGTTGAAAACAGGGTACTTTAATATTTTCCATTCTTATGTAGGTAGAACAGTAAACATAGTTTTTATCAACTATTTATGAGATTTCGTATGGTAAATTTAATCTAGCTTGTGACGGAAATTGTAATTGAAGTTCCTCTTGTAAATTTCCACTCGGTTATGTATCATTTGATCAAACTCCTCCTTCACTGTAGGTATTTCAATTTCACTCAGTTTCTCATCAATTTACTCTTCAATATTTCACTTTTATTCCCGAGCACGTTGAGACGTACTTTCTTGAAACGGTTATAAACGAAATTTAATTCTCCGCATTATGATGACCTATTTAAAGCCTTCACAAAATATGGACCATTTTTCCCTGGAAGAAGACGGTTGTCGTGCGTAATATAGGCTTTCTGCGTATGGATGGGGTGGGGTGGGGGCTGGGCTGAAGCCAAACTGCTGTGTAAAGCTGTTTGAACATATTTAATGACTGCCTTTATTGCTAGCATCGGTTCACTCACTTCCTTCAACAGAGCACTAATCGAAAGAATTGCCTCCGTCTCGAGCAAACTTTACGGCCCGAAAACATTTTCGCAACTTTCGTTCCATATCCACGCGAACAACCTCCAGCGCCGGCCTCTCATCACAAATTGATTAACTCTCTTGATCAAGCATAACATGATTGGATTTTAATCCTGCATGCGTACCTGTCATGTTCGATATCAATAATTATGATCAGCTCAAGTTCCTAGATGATCATGTCAGTCATGACAGGATTCAGTCGGCACATGGCATCTCCCCCTGGCATTCAATCAATGGCGTTCACTTATATTTGTTGACTCATTTTTTTTATTCAATCGTGTAACGTGTGTTGATGAATTCGGTAAACATAAACACTATAGATACAAGATGGCTTGTGCCAAAATAATATCACCCAGTGAGATTCACTCCAAACTGTCAGAATTTTATATTTCCAGCATCCAATTATATTATAAATTTAACGTCAAGATTCAAGTATTGGTTGGATGTCAAGTATTGATGTTGATGAATTATGAATGTTCAAAGTAAATCTCATTATACCTGAATTATTTTCAAATAATCTCCATAGTAGTTACTTATAGTAATCTCCACAGCTACTACTAGTATTATAGCTACTACTTACATTCTTTCATGGCATTCCACACATTCTTTTGTGAGTGGATAACTAAGTAGGGTAAGTGAAATTCTAATCTCATTCAGGAATTTTCATCAGTTACTTGACTCTTGCAGAATAAATCGTCATTGGGTGAGGGAGTAGATTTCTGTGGATTTAATTGAAGTATCCATCATGTTATTTCGCACCACATAACATGTGTGATATTATCACAACTAACATTATATATAATATGGAAATGTGAACAGAAAGGTTGGAATGACCTATAGGCTGCTATCTATCTACTTGCTTGCTATCTCGGAGTAAATCAAATTATATACAGCTCTCACGTCTTGATGTGGAATACTATTGTTCTTTCTGTTTATAATTATTTTATTTATTATTTGCTATTGAATTTTGATTGATCTGATTCAAATAATATTGGAGTTTTCTCCCGAACATGTTCATCGTAACCAATATTTTCATTAATTTCGTAATTTTTGTTGCATACTCCCTCATCATTGCCCGTAATGTTGTCCTCCAACTGATTATAATCTTGCTGATTGATTGGAAATCAAACTCTGGGCGAAAGTCGACCATTTCCCTCCAACACATTAAATGCTGAGTCATTGGTTACGAAAATAATCAAACAGCCAGATGACATAATGAGAATGGGACAGTGCACATCGTCTATCAAACCGGTCACTCGTTTTTGATAGCATATTCTCAACTTAATAAGAGTTGGCTGTTTGAAAATTCATCCAGTGTGATAATTGATTTCAGCTGTGCAATCAATGCACATTGCCACTCATTGAAGAGGCGAGCTCATTACGACAATAATACCGCGACCAAGCTAATTGGCTTGTTTCGATCCCTTGGCCCTTCTCGTTTGATTTCCGTCTCTCGATGCGTTTTTGCTTTTCAAAACAAAGCGTTTGCAAAATTCTCATTTCAATTGCTTCTCTTCCCGAGTGCAGTTTCATGGGTCATTAGCCGAAAATTATCGAATGAGGGAGATATTTGGGCTTAAACATTCTAAACTATACGATGTTGAAGTTTATGTGTAAATAATGCAGTTAGATGAATTGAATGAATTGAATGAATTGAATGAATTGAATGAATTGAATGAATTGAATGAATTGAATGAATTGAATGAATTGAATGAATTGAATGAATTGAATGAATTGAATGAATTGAATGAATTGAATGAATTGAATGAATTGAATGAATTGAATGAATTGAATGAATTGAATGAATTGAATGAATTGAATGAATTGAATGAATTGAATGAATTGAATGAATTGAAGAATGAATGAATTGATGATTGAATGAATTGAATGAATTGAATGAATTGAATGAATTGAATGAATTGAATGAATTGAATGAATTGAATGAATTGAATGATTGAATGAATTGAATGAATTGAATGAATTGAATGAATTGAATGAATTGAATGAATTGAATGATTGAATGAATTGAAAGAATTGAATGAATTGAATGAATTGAATGAATTGAATGATTGAATGAATTGAATGAATTGAATGAATGAATGAATTGAATGAATTGAATGAATTGAATGAATTGAATGAATTGAATGAATTGAATGAATTGAATGAATTGAATGAATTGAATGAATTGAATGAATTGAACGTCCTATCCAGATTATCCCACACTCATAGCTTCGAGTGATTCGAGAGAGGATAGCTTGCTAAGATCAAATATGGAATATTTAGATGAGTATTGGCAGTATTCATATTGTGATGAATTTTTTAAATAGACCTCATGAGAAGAGAGAAAAATTGTGATTACCTTTTAAAATTAAAGAATTTGCTAAAGGAATGTTTAGCGACCGAGCGATAAAGCTTACTTATCAGTAACTGTATATTAGATAAGAGTACCGTTCTGTACTGCATATTTTCTAGAAAATTATTTAATAGAATTATAATTTTTCTGCAAATTAAGCACGAACCATTTATGAATTACTCATTGAATTTAGAGGTTACACTTTGTTTACCATTGATCAGATGTTTTAAAGTAGCTAAAGGAATTATATTCTATTGCTTGCCACTGACGTCATGTCTACGTCACAATCGTTCTACCAATGGCAAATTTTATGCAAATTTATTACACCGAGATTCTCAGAAGAAAGGTTCTAGCCAAGAAGCTTAGAGAAAAGACGGCACTTCCCTTTTGAAATCCTCACCGTTCAGATCTCGTTATAGTTACCAAGACCTATTCGTAAAAATTTTCGTTCGATTTTATATGTTTTATTTGTGAGCCAATATTTTAGGCTATTCTATTTGTTATTCGTAAATCTATGTTCATCAATCGATGAATTGAAAGTTTAAAGTTAAATTATCCCTTAATTAAATTGGTGAAGGAGATATTCCCCACGTGCTGAGACCGAAGCCTGGATTGCTGCCGACCAAACGATTTTGATCTAAAGAAGAAAACCACGACCGCCAAGGAATTTCACGTGAGTTATAAGTTTAAAGGGGCCCCAATCTACGCTTCGAAAATATTTCAGTGCAGAAGATATAAAATTTTCTTCGTTAAATTAATGGCCACGCCGACAAGCGCTTTTAGTTATTAAGAGCCTAGAATTTATTCATATAGAATTTCTAAGAATTTGTAGTTGATTAACTATCCTCTGCTGCCAGAACCATGACCCCGAACAATTTTAAAAAACATTTTTTATTCATTTTTCACTATTTTTTCAAAACTGTTAACTTTCATCAATTGTAAAATTTTGTCGGATCATGCATGGTTTCATGCAAGTACAAGAAATTTGCTAATCATTTTTGTTAATGTTAAACCACTTTCAATCTGTAAACCATATTCTGAATCTGCACTGTGAGATCATATATTTTATTATAATATATTTCAATTTTGTTAATTCGTTTTCTGAGTTCGATTATTTCTTAAGCCTGTCAATTATTGTGTCTGATACGTTCTATCTCATCAAGAACCGATCGAATACGATCATTGCAATAATTGAATTAAGCTGGATATTGGAACAGGTCTAAGTGGATGTAGTGAGTGGGGTCAGACCGAGATATTTGTTCTTTGTCCTTACCTGCTCATATATCAGCTTTTATCTGTTACCAACCTCGACTTAGGAGCGAATACATCAACAGTACAGCAGATGCAGCCAGAGATCATATCATATAATTTCCTACAATAGAGCTTAAAACCCGACAAGACTCTGTTCTCCAAATATATTCCGAACGATATCTGGTCTTTGCACCCTATCTTAATCTTCGGAACTTATTGGAGACGCAGTCCCGTAAATTATCTACATCGGGAGTTTTGCTCGACCTGTATGATTTTGTATGCTCATTCTTCACAGGTAATAATTTTAAGGTATCAGTATTCAGTGTTTAGCATCCGCTACACTACTTATAAAAATTTCATCACCATACAATCTGTCATTAGAAGAATCAAGGGTGAGCGAGCGTTTAGGCCTCCTGCGATTCCGACAATTGTATTGAATCTTGTAGTGAGTCAATCAGTCTGGTGTACACTTAGCGTCCACGCACGCAGTTACAAAATTTATAACCTCAACACCGTTGATTCAGTGCAAGATTCCCCCTACGTGTATCGACTTATCCTTGGAGGTGAGAATGACTCCCCCAGGAAAAGCTTTACAATATTCACTGTTTTCATATTTGAACTATATTCCAGCCTGAAAAGAATTTGAGAAAATTTATAAGTAAAGCTTAAATCTAAGTAGCTCACACTAATACTCATGTGAAATCATTAATTCGTTGAGAAACAAGTATTATTCCATTCTCCTGCAATAATGCCCCGGAAGAAATGTGGGACTTGCCAGTCCTCCTCCCCTTGCAAGGATCTTGTTTTGGACGCTGAATGCGAATGCATTATCGATACAGGGTGCCGTGACATTTGTCTGGAAGCCCTTGAGGCGTTGAGTGTCAGAAAATCCCTTCTTCCCTTTCCCTCCTCCCTTCCAGCCTGTGAGAGAGAGCTTTCCCGCCGCATTGCGATATTGAGCCGGCAGACATTTCTAAAACACTTTTTCTCATGTGCCTTCAGCGTCAAATGAACTCTACGTGATAAGAATCTAGCTACTCAAATTCAACACTGCCACAATCAATTTTACTCTCATGTCTTATAAACTGGTCAAATTTGTTATGGTAATGCTCAGTTTTAGTTGAGTGGAGTCATGGACTGTATTGGTTCTCAACAACCCATCAAAAAGCGTGAATAGAATCACAAACGCTCCTTCTCTCATTTCAACAATTCCATGAATTCGAATTAGACTCTCAAGTATTCAATATAGGTTTTTGAAGCAACTTTGTTAGCTGTTATTACTCTGAGCTTAATACATCTGATGAAAAGGATTATTCCAAGAATAGACGTGAGAAAACTCACTCCACCTCATCATTTCTGATATTTCTGGAAACATCATTCTCAAATACTCTTCAACGCTTTACTTCATTCATTTCATCCACCTCTCTGATTATTTTCCAAGAATTTGGTATTTCCAATACCGGAAACTGCACTTGATCATAATAATATCCAATGCGATGAGTTTTATAGTGCACGCTTCTCCTCTCACCAAGATCTCTCACCAAGATTCTAATTAATGATTTCACAGAGAATTAAAATTGAAAATCAAGTGCAAAGCTCTCTAAATATTACTATGAAAGTTCAATAATGGAAATTGAAGAGCGTAGAGCAAGAGTTAAAAATATTGGGATCGAATGGAACGAGCTTTTCTAACTCCATAGCAATAGCCTCGAGTTCAAGTGTCATCATTCACCCACATGCTGCAACATTGATCTCAACCTTGTTGATACTTTTCTTGAGATAATTTTCATGCTCTCTCTACCAGTAAAGTATTTTATCGTCTTAAGTAACTGAACTAGCGTTCATAAATGTTCCAATCATAACGTTGGTGAGAAACATCTCTGACCAACTTAGCAGAGTACAGCTCTAGGAATTCAGCGTTTCCTTGGATTCCAAGAATAAGATTAATTCTAGAAAGGAGAGGATACGAGGAAGTACTTTCTCCTCCAAGTTCAACATTGGAAAGTGTAAGCTTGTTGAGAAAGTAACATTGAAACCAATACGAATAATTGGATCGACACGTCTTGAAGGCAAGTTCACTCGTCTATCTATTTCCTCATACTAGATTAGTAAAGTTTCGGGAGAAATTACTTTTCTGTCAAATTTTTCACTCGTCCTTATTGAATAACAGGGAGATGCAAGTGATGAGTGAAAATTTCCTCCAAGGTTCTAGGGAGTACATCATATTATTATCATTCCATTATGGAGTGAAATCAATTTTGTGATAAAACCGATACATTCTGGAATATACAAAAACATGAGGGAAACGCCTCACACCAGTGTAATGTGTAGAGAGTTTCATATTTTAAGCCAAGCGTGAACGTTCCGTGAATTTGAATTGCTAATCAGTTTCAAACACGCAGAGCGTTCGAACCCTATCAACAATCATCTCAAAAAGATATATAAAACTCGATATTCTCTCCATGGATTTTGCAAAACATTGTATCACTTACCCGCTAACCCCGAACAGTTAATCTCGGCGCGTTCTTTCTCATTGTCATTAATTTCCGATCGTTTTTTGCAGGTCGAGCTCTATTTGACCATTTCAAATCGTTTAAAGGTTTTTGTGTACCGAAAATATCTCGTTTCATATGCAAATCATGACATTCTTTACATTATGCTGGGAAAAAACTTGAAATACTTAAAACTAGAGCTATTACGATTAACCACATTCACTAACCTTTAAAATAAACGGCGAACCACAAATACAAACAATTTGTAAATTGCTGTGTTTGTTTGAAACCAATAAGGTGGCCCAGTTTTGTGAAAATAAGTATAATTAAGTTATCAACAATTTAAATTCATAAAGGAGAATCAGAATTAAATTATTGTGTTGTGGTAAAATGATCTCCTTAGTAACAGAGTCAAAGATTTGTTGAATGAGAGAATCACAGTACAACATTTTTAATGGAACTCCGATGAATTTACTGTTCACTTTTCACCGAAGTATTGTTCCTCTATTTTATTGCACTACTACAAGGCGAAGGGTAGGCTAGCCCGCAAAACATCTCCAGCATTTTAGTCCAGTCATGATGAAAAACAAGATTGTGGAGAACAAGTTCTATTATGTGCTCCCTCTATATTTTGTATGTTATCATTTCTTATATATTATTCTTTCAAATTGAACAATCCTTGTCAATAACTTTATTTGGAAAGATAGTGTCAATGCTTCTAAAGATACCATTATTAAACTTTCTGTTGATAAATAATAAATTGTCTTCTATTGGAATATCATTTTATCAATTTTGATTATTGTGGCCAAAATAACTCTTATCAGCTAGCTACTCAATATCTTATTATATTATGTTTCAACAAAAAGTAAGAAAATCATTATCGAAGTGAAAACTTGATTTGAATGAAAAGAATAACACATTTTTTGTTGTATGAATATCATTGTATTGCTATTGACTGAGGTTTGTGATTTTATCTTAGATGAAGATGGATGATAGTCGTGGCAAAAAGTGTTCCTTCCAGATTTGGAGCACTTTCAGTGTTATCTCTCTATCAGTGAGAATATTACTGAAGACAATAGCAAATAACATCTATTCATCATGAACTCATTGTAACGAATCACTATCGGGATCAATATTGCTTTCATTATATTGACAACAATATTTCCGATATCAGAATATTCTTCAGTTAATAGCTCGTAGATAACAGTTTGGAGTTTCGATATAAAAAAGACGGTTTTCAGTCTCATTCATGAGGAGTGCTGACAGTTCAAGGGTATCTTACTATAGACTTATCAATTCAAACGTATTAGAATATCAGAATTTATAATGAAAGTATTGAATAATAGTGAGAAAAAAGAAGGGAATACTTTGAGAATAGAGTACTTCACACTCAGGAGAAGAACGTGGCCTGATATTCCGTCAAGAAAAACGTGCAAAGACTTATTCAACATTCAAACCATTTCATCTGAAGAGCAGATTCACAGAACGCAGCTTATCAATGAGTTAATCGACTAAACAGCGTCTGAACATGAACAGTAGCGTAATATATTTTGGGAGAATGGCAATGAACAAAGATCCTCCCAAATATCAAAAAGAGAATCATTTTATCGGATCATAATCCAGCTTGAGAACTAGGGTAGAAAACTTTGAATGACAGTTCAAACCTGAAAGCAATATTCTCAATCATGCATGTTATCATGAAAGCAATCTCAATAAGATAATCATGATGCATCAATATGATAATAATCTCCTTAACCACACAAAGATTAAGATAGAGCAATACTTATTCAAATTTTTGAGCAGTATGTAGTGGGTGGATATTGACATCCCTTGTTTCCAATATTATATTCGAAAATGTCTTAGAATCCATTGCTATATTCAAATCTAAAAATGCATTACTAGGTTGGGGAAAATGAGAAGCAGTCCATGAGGAAATCTTTCCTCGCAATAAGGAAAACTTATTTTCAGAAAGCGAGAATCTATAGGTAAGTACTATTCCCAGCTTGAAAATTCCTCATATTTCTACCAATGTGATTGAAATTCCGTGAATACGTATACCAAGCAATCCAATATAGCACCGATTTTTCTCAGACGATTGGAAATTTCAAGCAGTCAAACCGCGTTGGCACGTGGACAGAGGTGGTCAACTTTCCTGAACGAGGTTCGGATGATATTCATTTCTTGGGAAAAATCCTCATTGAAAACTCCTCTCACGGACTGATTGAATTCATATTATCATCTTATTCTCTCCCAGGCTATCTATCACGTTCTATATTTATGTAGTTCAGTGTAATTTTTAGTTGGAACTTTCAAAGGTTAACCAAATTTCTGTTGATGTGCTACTAATTGATTCCTTGAGTTTGTAGAAATTTGTGGTTTTGGAATAATCCAAGTACTTCCAAGTATATTGAAAATAAGCAAGGAAGCGCAGGAAAACATCCACAAATTCCATTTCAAAATACTATGAGTTATTCCTGAAAGAATTTTCTGGCATTGAACATTTTATTATAGTACATCACGCATCGATTGATGAATTTTGATTCTTTTTTTTAAATTCGTGATTGAAAAATTCAGAAATCTAGTAAATTAAGTTTTCTTTGCTGTGGTCGAACTTTGTATAGGAATTGGTGAACGATGAGTGTTTTAAGTCCTGAATATTGATCCTGGATGTAATTATTCAAAGAGATTGCCTGTCTATCATAATCACATTATCAAAATAATATTTTCCCATGTTTGCATATCTAACTTGTACGCTGGAGAGACATCAGAATAGGTTCATAGTTAAGAGGTTCAAAAGGTTGGAGTAGGAAATGATACGCGCCATAAAATTTCTCTCCATTATCATGTTTACTTTTTCGATATTTCTTCTTCAAGTTTCAATAAAAAACTCAATAAATCCAGGAAAATAGTCTACTTAAGTTGTTTCAGACTTCAAATATAGTCGCGGAGTGTATTTAAAAGTTTCAAATCTATCCACTCAATTGGAATTCCAGTACTGCAGCTTCAGTCTCTTGTGTTGAACGAGAGAAAAAGAGATAGTATACAGAGAGGAAAGGGACGAACGCTTTCAACACAGACGTGATCAGAGATCCGGACCATAGAGTAACGTATAGTGCGATAAAAAACGGGAAAACAGGAGCCTCAGCCAATGGATAGAAAGTCGGAAACCATTTTGACATTAGTCTGAAGGAAAATAGACTGAAACCTTTATAATTCTCTTTTGTTGTTCTTGGCGTTCCAAATTGGAATTCTTTTGTGAATGTGAACATCGGACGGAAAATATCGATTCAGGAGTAGTGAGAGAGAAAGTGGATAGATGGAGGGAACGAAATAGAGAATGGGATTGAATGGAGAAAGAAGTAAATTAAAGCTAGAGCTTATCCATATACGAGACTAGGGAAGTTCTACACAATGCGAATGCTTAATTTTATTTCACAAGCAATGAGTGGAGAGGTAATAAGTAGTAATGATGTTTTTGAAAAAAAAGGTTCGCTGAAAAATGCTGGTATGTTTTTCAGTTGTTATTATGGAAAGGAAGTATTTTAGTTGAACGGGTGTAGTTTTATGTAAATACTCCGTCGTTTGTTTTATATTAGACCATGATTAATGGTGGAATGAAACAGGCTAGTCTCACTAACTGGATGAAACACTCTTTGGAGTTTTAAAACCTACTTGGAACTGCTTTTCCGTTTATCTCTCATCATCACAATCTCATTATTCTAACCATACACACAATTGGAGAATTGTAAAAATTGGACGAAGAAAAAATAAAATATAAGAATTATATGTATGTCTATCACATCTCCAGGATTTAAAGTTCACAATAGAATGAGATTGATGCATGAAAATTATTTGTCTTCCATGCAACACTTTGTTATTTATGGAACTGAGAAGAAATTGATACGTCTCATAAAACTGCACTGTTTTCTCTGCAACAATGGGATTATTCTAGTTCTAATTTGTGTAACAAAGTGAGAGGTTGTGTGCATGTTCTGATTATTGTAATTAGTATAGTGAGTGCAATGAGTGAGAGACAGCAATAATTAACGGTGGCGCGCGTTCCGAGCTGCTGAAAGTGAAATTGCCTGTTTAGAACTAGCAGATTCACTTAAAGCTGTCAGCATTGCTTGAATGGGGAGCATCGATGCTGATTATTGGGGAGTGCTGACATTTGAATGGGAGCCATGTCGAGAATGGATTGCTTTGCGGCATTCGCAAACCCTCACTTTAATTGTCTAAAGTATGACTCCGTCTGAACTGCAGTCTTCCCCATACATCTACAGTTACTATATAAACAGTATCTATCTATCTATCTATATATATATATATATATATATATCTATATATATATATATATATATATATATATCCCCTCTCAGCGTACAATAGTTCCAAAGTGTATTTCACATACCTTGGAATTCCAACGAATAAGGAAAGTAGAAACAAATGGAATTGAACAAGAAACATTTTCTCATGAAAATTATTTTGCTGAAACCTAAGGGTGAAAGAGTGTGTGACAGGATATTTCGCAGAAGAGCTTAATTTCGTTTATAGCATGGGTACCCTGCAGCTAGGTAATTACGAGGATACTGAGATAAGTGCAAGCTGGGGACTTTCTATTCCAAACATATACGGTACATGTATTTTCCATGTATTCATGAACATATTTCTCCATCTATCTATAAACTACAACTTTCAATTACTACTATCACAAATAACACTTTCATGGTTATTAATGAATTTGAATTATTCAATGCTATCCAAATTTTTATTATTTGATAATATTATTCAAAATCACATTCGATATTCCTTCCAATATTACACAATTACCAAACTAACTATAAATAAAGCTGTTACATAATAATCATACTGAATTGATAGCTCATTTATTTTTTGTATCAGTTTCATATTTTAGCGCCACACGCCCGCCAACAATATAATTATTATACTAATTAGTCACCGTAATGTTATTCATAGTACGCTTGCGTGGTGCTATCATTCCCAGACCTCTAATCGCATACCTCTGCCCGGGTGAGAGTTCGCCCTGGGGTAGCAAGTAGGCCTACAGCAAGTCACTTGCTTTTCTCTGCAGGTCACACTCCTACCTCTTTCTCAAAGTCGCTACACAGTATCTTATTATTTGTTGAATAAATCTCTATTAGTTAGGGATCATTATTTTCGTTTACACCTCGTCAAGTGTTACCAGTGAAAGTGTCCAGTGCTTGTGGACTATGCGTATTTTTCCATTGCCATGGACGCGAATTCAGGTAAAAACTCAAACATCGAACTTCAACAATGACTCAAGGTACTGTGAACTATATTATTATTTTTTGTCTTCCATATGATTTCATTTAACGAGACTATTCATATGATATAACAGTCGGAATAAAAAGCAAAAAATTATCTTCAAATTTGAATTGAAACATGTGTGTGATCTTTAAAATAATGATCTTCATCTGATCTAATGTAAATAAATTATAATGCGTTTACACCAGAGTTTAAAACAAACGTTTTCAACATAATTGAATAACATTTTCTTTTGGCTGCTAGTTTTGTTATCAACGAAAGTTGATAACTTTGTCACGTGTTTTGTCTGCAGCTGTAGTTATTAGGAAACAGCTGTAGTTGTAGGGTGGGTTGCTGGGCAAGGGGGTTGTGGGGAAGATAGTAACCTGTTATCAACATGAGTTACCGACTCTCGATGGATAACATAAATCTTGTTACAACTAACATCACAAGGAATTTCCTGTTAAAAACACGAGTTATCAACTTTTTTCAAGAGTATTTTTTGTCGATTCAGTCAAGTTGACAACTTTTTATTAATAACTCATGTTATCAACTTGTGTAAGCGCAACTCAACATGATGTTATTGGCTTTTTGTGATTAATATCACTTGATAACAAAAATGTTAAAAACTTGTGTTATTAACTCCGGTGTAAACGCAGCTTAAAGCTGTGCTCTAGAAACATAATTATTTTTTCGTCCTCAAACCTCATAATAAACAGAAGCAATAATTAACAGGTTCGATTTGAGTGTTCATAACTCACATTAGAATGGTAAATAATAAAATGAAAAGCACAAGACTGAAAGTCCTGATTGATTTGAGTTTGGAGAGCCTTAATTTATTATTGATTTTCAAGTTGTGTATGCTCTTGTGTACGTCTGAACATTTCAAATCCAATTTTCTATACAACATTTTGGATAATTCAAGGTCAGTTTTAGAAAAGAATATAAAATTCCGTGGTATATCACATTGCCTAAAATAGGATAATTTCATCTTATTAATGATTCTCTGAAATTGAACTACAATGTAGACCTCAGTTACTCAACCAGGCACACAAATTCAATTGACTAGCACTCGTAACACGCGCCAAGCGTAGCGGATCTGTATCTATGGGATTTGAGAAGCGAATAACGTCCTAGCGTTCATTGTGTAGAGGCTGCGATTAAGTCGAAAATCCCTTGCGGCGGTGACTGTGCTATCAGCATGTGGACACATCCGACTCGGCTTAGCTCGCAGGAATTCCGCTGCTTCCTTCCGCAAAGCGCTCTAATTGAACTTATCCACGACAAAATACTGGCTGCAGAATGTATTTCGCTCCCATCAGGCGTGAAAGAAGTCCTGTAGTTGTGGTCGCTGGTCACCTCATTTTATTGCGAGGATTAATTTGGTTGTGTGGTCCCTTCAAGTACCGAGCCCATGAATGGGATTGAAGACTGGTGGATTCTGTATCTTGACAAACGATCGTGAGCTAATGGGCTCGATTGTTGTAACTGGGGTTTGAGTGTTGACTCTGAAAATTTCCACATATTGTAGAGAATTTCAAGTATCTGACCAGCATTTGATCACCATCTAATCAAAAGTTTTAGAATAATAGAATACACTTATTTATTTTGCTTCCACTAAATTAATTTTTTGCTTCCACTTCCTATTTATGCGGACGACCTTTGTTGGAAGTGGAAGCAAAAAATTCACCCAGGTATACAACTAACACACAATATTGCTGTCAATTCATTAAGGTTCGCAGATGATCAAGTAATATTGCAGGAATCAGGCTACAATCTGCAAAGAGCAATATACCAACTCCATCTCCTGAGCTCAGAATATAATATGAAGATTTCCCTGCACAAAAGAAAAGTGATGGCGTTTCTTGGGAAGTCTCCAATACGTTCTAAAATTGAATGAAAAAGACTAAGAAATTGTCAAAAAAAATTTATTGATAATTAGAAAGACCGGTTTCGGTTATTACACCATTGTCAATCTCTGATAAACGTTTAGATACTAGGTTTATCAGAGATTGACAATGGTGTAATAACCGAAACCGGTCTTTCTAATTATCAATAAATCAGTGGTTTTTTGACAATTTCTTAGTCCTTTTTCATTCAATATGAATAATTACCACAATATCAACTTCTCAACTACACAAAAAGACGTTCTAAAATAGTTCTCACCAACAGAATACTGGGACAGGTATCACATTTCGAATATTTGAGATGTGATATTACATACGAGGAAGACGATGACTTGAATGCAAAAATGAACAGATTCCAGTACATATGCGGAGCTATCAACAGAACTCTGAAAAGTAAAGCCCGAAAAGAGACGAAGCTCAAATTTTTCAAAGTTATGGTCGTCCCTACCTTTTGTATGGCTCTGAAACCTGGGTACCAAAGGGAAGGGAGTGGAGCAGGTTACAGGCGGCCGAAATGAGACTTTTAAGGTCAGTGAAGGGATGCACCAGAGAGGACAGGCTTTATAATATTGATATCCTTAGAGAGCTCAATGTGATCCCTATTCCTCAACGAGTTGACGATCGACAACAGTGGAGAGAACATGTTGCGAGAATGGGGAACGGAAGAATCCCCAAAGCTGTCATTGCTTACAAGCCAGAAGGAAGGAGAAGTATTGGCAGACCAAGAAAAAGGTGGGAGAATGTTTGAAGGCGGAACAGGTATTAATGCCTAACCCTGTAAGAAGACGACGATGACGACTTATTTCTGAAGTTGATTTCAAGAACATCTGGAAAAAATAGAAAGAAAAAGAAAATATTGTATATTAGGAGTTAAGACATAATCTATGTTCTATCGATAACACATCGTTCATAGGAAAGTTTGTTCTGTAGTTCATCGAACTCTGGTGATAGATCAAGATATACTGGAAATGGGAGAAGCAAGGAAGAGGTTGAAATTATATGTAAAGCTGGGTTTACACCAAAGTTATTAACAAAATGTTGACCAACATTAACAACATGTTAACAAATTAACAACATGAGCAACATTAACAAAATGTTGATAACTTAATTCTTATAGATTCTATTAGATTGAACGGAGCTTGGCAGACACATATGTTCATCGTGTGTATGATAAGTTAAGTTCAATCAGTTCGCACACCAATAACATATTAAATTTTCGCCTAGCCAATGGCATGGCCGCAAGCTCAACTGAAACTCATCTCACAAGTAACACATTACTTGTAGCAAGTGAGCAAGCAAGCTGGCAAGTCTTGCAACTGCAAACGAAAATTTATTGCTTCTCAGCAGGTGTAATGGCGGCAACTAGCTGCCTTCTACATTCAGCATTTCTAATAGATAACATCAAAACTCATCATTCAACCAAGGCTGACAGTTTTAAATGAATCTCGCTATAGATGATTAGGCGCTGCGGTCTTAGAAGCGCCGTTGCGTTCAAAGGCTGCACGTCTACAATCCACTTATTATTATGGCCTCACTCATCTTCTGCTGTGCTGCTTCCTCTCATTAGTGATGATTGATGTTGAAATATGGTTTTTGGTTCCATTTCTAATAAATGCAGGGCTATGGAGAAGGTTCAAAGAAGGTTTGTCTGCAATAATTTATTACTAATAATAGAATTTTCAAAATTACAATATTTATTTTATTCTTTCTTCTTCAAAATTACATAACTTTCAGAAGAGTACCACAGGCGTAAGCCCAAAATGGTTCCAATTCTAATTTATACAACAGTCCAAATATAGCTAGGTAATGTGTCACTTCAAAATTCCTCAATTACACACACACTCTCAATTACACAATGCTTTATTTAAGTTGATGTTTAGCATTGACTATCTGATGTTCAGATTCCTGAATAAATATTTGGTACAGAATAAAGCACATTAATTCAGAACACATTTGCAGCACCACTCACTTGAAGATCACCATTGAAGAAAAACCAATCATTCCATGGCATAATAAAAGTGATGCATCTGTGAACCTGATTATATAATATAACAAGCATAGTTGTTGACATGCAGAAATGCCAACAATGTAATCCGAAGTTTCCATTATCCGTGGAGAATTCCTTCTGATACGAATAATTCAGAATTGAACATCAACGTACCTGATTGCACTTGAAATCTTGTATCAATAAATCTCATTATTGAGTGTTTTAGAAGACAATAATTGTTATGAAATTGATTGTTGGTTCGATAGTTCGGGCGCAGGATGTTGAACGTGTAAATGTACTTAAATATTTTAACAAGCTATCATTTAAATAAAATTTCATTCAAACAGAAAGGTTTTCTTGAATATTTATTGATTTTATTCATCTACTCACACAAAGCACAATGAAAAGTCATTTAATAATCAAGAGAAAAAAACAGACACTTCTTCACTCCCAAATTTCGATATGAATAAGCGGCCCAAAAAAAGTTACTGATTATAATTATCCTAGTCTGAATTTAATAAAATTTCCACTCTCTGCGGTGTAGACGTGATCCTGAAGCAGGCCTACCATGCATCACTCCTGAAATAAAAATAATATTTCTAGTATTTTGGAATGTTATAATAGAAAGCTTTGCCTAGTCGTTGTCTGAGCTGTGATGAGAGCATTATCGTTGAATAGACGGATGGGCAATTGACAAGATGTGGCCACATAAAAGTGCATAGCAGTCATCGCTCGTTCTGTTATCTAACTGGCATTAGGCTTCCAGTCACAATCGAAAGCGCATTATTCCAAGCTTATCCCTCACTCAGCACTTCCCTACCTTATCATCCCTCTTTCCTTCCTCACCACTAACATTCCCTTTTTCTTCCTCTTCTCTTTGCTTTTCCTTCTCCATTCCCTTCTATACCAACCCATCCCTTCACATCACCCTTCCCTTCCACTTTCATTTCCCTTCGTCTTTGCTCTACTCCTTTTTTTCGCTCCCCCTCTCCTTTTCAATCCCCTCCCCTTCCTTTTCCATCTTTTTCTCTTCCCTATCTTGCCCCTTCTACTCCCCACTTCCTCTGCTTCATCACCTCTATCACTTACTTTTCCCTCTCATCTCTTACCTATTTTTACCGACCGTCTCTCACCCCTTTCCCTTTCCTTTCACACCCATTTTCTGTCTTATCCCCCTTTCAATTTTTATTCTCCCTCTCTATTCATCACACACTTATGTTTCATGTAGTAAAAATATGGCAAAAAACTATGTTGAAGGATTAAAAACACAGAAGAATATTAGAGAGACAGAACTCTACAAAATCCAGAAATCTCTCTATTCTTCCTTTCCCCATCTC
Organism: Nilaparvata lugens; assembly: GCF_014356525.2. Taxonomy (NCBI): domain Eukaryota; kingdom Metazoa; phylum Arthropoda; class Insecta; order Hemiptera; family Delphacidae; genus Nilaparvata; species Nilaparvata lugens. The sequence goes on from NC_052511.1 coordinate 13,013,785, forward strand.
ATTAGATTTCTCACCCCTCTTGTTCAAAATCATCCACTATTGCAATTCCTGGTACCAGAAACAGCTACAATAGCAAATGTCGTCTGTGACAATGTTGAGATTATCGAGAATACAACCCCTTTTCAGTCTCAAATTTTATGATTTAATTGGTGCCATTGGTTTCAAAGCTGATCGGAGGAGCATTTGCATTACATTTGCTGCGGATGTGGTCTCATATTTTTATATTTTATTCTATATATGATATCTGCTAGGGCTAGGGCCACTCAATATAGTGCCTTGAGCCACCCGACCAACCTAATCTTCCCCAACTCATATAATGTATCATAACCAACTAAGGTAATGTACTGTATCAGTATCTAATTATTATGAGACTGTGATGATTCTGGTGAATGACAAATTTGGAAAAACAAATTTTTTCAAACTGAGTTGCTGAACAAGAGAGATTCAAATTTTAATTCAGCCAATTAATCTAATTCAACTTCAATGTGATATTTTCGTCTCTATATAATAGAAGCGAATTGGCACTCACTCACTAACTGACTGACTGACTCACTCACTCGCAGAACTAAAAATCTACTGGACCAAAAACGCTCAAATCTGGAAGGTATGATCAGTTGGCCTTTTAGAGGCGCACTAAGAACGGATTTGGAAAAATTTCCAAAGATATGCCCAAAATTAGCGTTTTTCCTGATTTTTTTTTTGCTTTTCCTCAGATTTATCGAGAACAAATGAACAGAAATTGTTCGGACGAAACTGTCAATGTTCCTCTTTGTTGTCTGGTGTTGTGTGGTAGAGGGGGCAATTGAACGGTGATGCGCATAGCATAATCGCAGCCAGTTGCCGATTGACAGCCAATCGAACAGCTCACTTCTCGTAATGTCGATTTTTGCAAAGTGATCTATTGATTATTTATTGTGATTTATTACAAGTGTCGTCTCGTCTCGTATCGTGATCTGGATCCGGGATCCTGGAAGCAAGGAGGATTTGGACATGGAGGTGGGCCTATGTTATTGAGCACTTAGCCATTTTAATTGTTCAACTTGCTACCCGACGCCAGACAACCCCAAAAGGTTCTCAATGTAATTGATACAGTCCACAAACCAGAGTGCTGTTTGAGCCAGCCTCTGTCGAATATACATGGTCCAACCGTCCGGGATTGATTTGTTAATCGAATTTGAATAGGACATAAGTTTGAAATATCGTCTAATAGGTTTGTCATTTTCATGCCTATTTTATTCTTGGTTTTTCTGTGTATATGACTTGTTTTTGTCGTTGTAGATGAATATACGCTTTATTTGTGGTATTCTTAAGAAATTTGGGCTCAATTTAAGTTGGAAATTGAGTAGAACAAGTAATATTTTCGTAAATAATTGTGTCATAGTATTATTGCATGAGATTGTTGCATTGGTGCCACAAGGCTGGACTGGCAAGTTCGTGTCAATAAGTAGAGAAAGACTTATACGTCATCTAGCTGTAACAGTAACTGGAACTGTTATTTTTTTCAAAGGATACTTGCAGTTATTTGCATTGATTATTGTCGTTACTTCGTTATTAATAGCAGATATTGTTTGTTCCAATGAGTATCGATACAGTATTATTAACCTCGTAACCGATCATTCTCTACCGAGCATAAGTTGAAATGCTGGCTAGGCTTGTATTATTAGATAAGCCAGCCATTGTTCGTTCCATTGTGTCGCCTGCTCTCGTGTTTTCCCTCTTATTCTTGTTTGGTTCTTTGTCTCACTCTCTCTCTCAACGAGCGCTCACTGTTATCGCCTCACTATGGGTGTTATCGAAGATTTGACGTTTCAAAGAGATGCATTAATTCGTAAAATGGGGACGAAGAAGGAGCCTCCACGAAGATTGTTTACAATCGACCGCTACACACGAAGAAACAATCGGGCATCCCCTGGAAACGACTTAGTCGGCCAATCCTTCTAACATCAAGATCACCAAAGAATAAATGATTAAAAAAAAAGTCATATCAATCGGCCTTTTTCAAGGCCAGCACTTGTGACGACTACCTCACTGAATATTGAGGGACTGTCTGTAAATAAAGAAATTTTAATAGCGGACATGTGCAAGCAACGAAACTGTGACATTCTAGCCCTGCAAGGGCCACATAGAGGCCCTACTAGTTATAGACCAAATATAGCCGGAATGGAGCTAGTCCTTGAGAGACCCCACTGTCAATATGGAAGCGCCATTTTTGCAAAGCCTGACCTTGTCATTCGATCAACTGCCTACACCTGCAACAAGTAAGTAAGTAATTCGTAAAATAAAACGGATTAATGAAATTGCCGAAGCTGTCGAAAAGGATCCGAAAAATAAAAAAATGAAGAAGTTATTGAAAGTTGAATGAGCTCATGAACTGGAAAATTGTGAAGTGTTCTTGAATCTCAAACCGTCTGATAGATTAAAACGTGTAAAAGAATGGAAACTATGTATATGCTGTTTATTGGCAGGGCACTTTATTAGAGATTGTAGAAGAAGGAAGCCGTGCAGTCACTGTAATTCGCGTCATCATTCGCTCCTCCATTTAGAGCCGAGACAGCCGCCTGTGGAAAACACCAACACATTGGCCGGTAATAAACAAATGAGCAGGGTAGACGTGCACGACGTCCCTGATCAAAGCCATCAAAAATTTGTTACTCACTCGGCTAAGAAAGTATTTTCGAATGTAAATAGTTCCTTAGTACTGTTACCAACTGTTAAATTGGGAGTTCGAGGTAATCAAGGCAATTATCATAAGGTCAAAGTATTATTAGATAGTGCAAGCACCGAGTCATTCATTACAAGGCGATGCATGAAAAAACTGGGTTTAGTGGTACAGAAAACACATAGTTTGCCAATCTATGGATTATCTGATACTAAACTGGAAGTGACAGATGAAATTACTAACTGTGAATTTGAAATACCGAACTCCCCTTCATTAAAAATTACCGCGTCGGGAGTTAACAAAATAGCAGCTACAAATCAGATAAAAAATGCGTACTGGGCACATAATGGAGGACTGGAGCTAGCAGATTCTGAATTTTTCCTTTCAGAGGAGGTTGATATTTTATTGGGCGCTGAACATTTCCCCTTCATTCTGACTGGAAGAAAGGTGATTGGTCCAGCGGGTACACCATCTGCCCTAGAAACTGTATGGGGCTACTGCCTGATGGGTAAGGTATCAGAGGAGAGTTCTACTATCTCAAATAATCTGTGCATGTATTCCAATGCCAATTCAGAAGAGTTGGTGAAGCGATTTTGGGTCGTAGGAGAGCCACCGAGGACAAAAAAGTTATTGGAAAATGAAATGGCTTGTGAGGAGATATACAAATCAACTGTTTGTCGTTTGAATACTGGTCGATACATTGTGGAGTTACCATCCAAGGAAACAAATACGAGGGAGATATCGGGATATCTTGAAGGTAAAACTAATGTCGGAGAAAATGTTTCTATGATTCGAGAAGAAGAATCGGGAAATAATTTAGAAGAAGTTCCAGGTAAACAAGGTATAGCCTTCAACAGTTATTTACCGATCAACGGTAATTTAAGAAAAGAGTTAAAAGTGATTCATAGTCCACATGAAATCAAACCAATGGGAAGACCCATACCGAAAAAGGAAATTGGAGAAGATGTTTTTGAAAGGGAAAAACGAAATTTGGAAGAGTTAGATGATGATAGACAGGATAATGTTGAAATAAAATGGACAAAATCCGAAAAGGGAGAAGAAATGAAAGAGTATACTCTAACAACTATGTCGTATGGTGTATCATCATCGCCATTTCTTGCCATTTGTACTACGCATCGGTTTATTGAAGATGAAGAAAAAATGTTCCCTGTGGCTTCTGAAGCCTTACGGTTTTCTACTTACATGGATGATATAGTTACATCAGTCTCATCAATGGAAGCAACCAAGCAACTGCAGCTTACTGAATTGTTAAGCAAAGGGAAATTTGAATTGCTAAAGTGGGCCAGCAATCATTCTACCATTCTATCAAATCTCCCTCCAGAGCATTGCGCTATTGATGCAAAAGATTTCACTTTGGAGTCTGATAAAACCATTAAAATTCTTGGCTTTCAATCGAATCCAATTGGTTACTACCTCTTCTACAGGGTGAAGGTTCCATTCAGTCTAGCTACAAAACGAAATGTTTTATCAACTTTAGCACAAATTTTTGATCCATTAGGATATTTGACACCTTTCATGCTTACCTTCAAGAGTATAATTCAATATCTATGGCAATCGAGATGTGACTGGGATGATATAGCATCCGTGGAGGTAGTGAAGAAATGGGAGCTTTGTGTGGTTGTCCTAGTGGCTAGATTATTACATGAAGTTCAAGAAGTGCTTTCAAAAATTATAAACATAGATTATATTGCAGCTTGGACTTATTCAACTGTGGCAGTGAGTTGGATTCGGTCTTCACCTCATCGTTGGGCTAGGTTTGTGGCAAATCGTGTAAGTCAAGTACAGGAACACCTGTCTACAGAGCAATTCAGATATGTGTCAACCGAATGTAATCCAGCTGATTGTGCTAGTCGAGGACTATTGCTCAATGAATTAATTGGTAATTCTCCGTGGTGGAATGGTTCTGATTGGTTAGGCAAACCACTGGAGTACTGGCCACACCAAACCCACGGTAATGATGATGAAAATTCCATACAGAGTAAAGACTCAGAGGAATCAATTCAATCGGTGAACTTGAGAAATCGATGGAGTTTACTCAAAAGAATTGTATCCTCATTCTGGAAACGTTGGTTATTGGAGTATGTATCTAGCTTGCAAACCCGAACAAAATGGTACAGAAAACATAGTAATGTATTGGAGGTATGGTTCTCTTAAAGGAAAGTAACCTACCCCCTCTACACTGGAGGTTTGGCCGAATAACGAAGACATTCCCTGGACAGGATGGAGTTGTGAGAGTGGTGGAGGTACAGACTGCAAAGGGAAGTCTAACTAGGGCTGTCAATAGGGTATGTCTCCTCCCTATTGATGAAGATTAGGCCTCATTGAAGGGAACTTCAATAAGTTTAGTGGTTAGTTTTTTTTTGTTTCTTGTTTTATATGTGGGAAAGGTTCCCAAGTTGCTTTGTTTCTTGTTTTTAACTATATTGGTTGTATATAGTCATTATTTCTCGTCCCATCCTCTCCTTTCCGTGGGGCTCCTACTCCTCCTTTTTTATAAGTCTCCTCAAGGGCCCCTGAGGAGTGAAGATATTTTCCTTTTTTTCCTAGTTTTCCTAGTAGGGTTCGTTATAGGTGGTTTTTGTTTTTTGTTATTGGAAGTTCTTACAAGGTGGGCGGAATGTTCGGACGAAACTATCAATGTTCCTCTTTGTTGTCTGGTGTTGTGTGGTAGAGGGGGCAATTGAACGGTGATGCGCATAGCATAATCGCAGCCAGTTGCCGATTGACAGCCAATCGAACAGCTCACTTCTCGTGATGTCGATTTTTGCAAAGTGATCTATTGATTATTTATTGTGATTTATTACAAGTGTCATCTCGTCTCGTGTCGTGATCTGGATCCGGGATCCTAGAAGCAAGGAGGATTTGGACATGGAGGTTGGCCTATGTTATTGTGCACTTAGCCATTTTAATTGTTCAACTTGCTACCCGACGCCAGACAACCCCAAAAGGTTCTCGATGTAATTGATACAGTCCACAAACCAGAGTGCTGTTTGAGCCAGCCTCTGTCGAATATACAGAAATTGTTCAAATTTAGTACAGAAGCCAAGCTAGGGTGTAATAATGTTGTGTTAGAAGAAATTTGAAATAATGCCAAAGATACGCCCAAAATTAGCGTTTTCTCAGTTCTTTCATCAAGTAATAGACAGAAAATGTTCAAATTTGGTACAGAGATTTAGCTAGGGTCTAAAATTTTTGTGATGATGTGACTTTAATATTTCATCAAAGATACGCCCAAAATCAGGGTTTTTCCAACGTTTTTCACAGCTTTTTTGCGTTTTCTCACCTTTTACAATAATTAATGGAAATGTATTAAAAAAATTCAGTACAGAGGTTTAGCTGAGGTGAAAGAATTTTTTTCGCCAAAGATACGCCATTCTGATGAAGATACGTCATTCCTATCTCTAATTTTAAAGGCTAGATTGGAGTTCAATAATTCTCATAATATCCTAACAAAGTTTTCCACTCTGCACTAAATAATTGAAATTAATCGGTGATTGAATCGAGCGAGGAAGTACTTTAACTTTCTGATGGAATGAAGCATGCTCAAATGAAAAATGCAGGCGAGCGAAGCGAGCCCGCTGATCTTATTTTTGAACGATCCAGACGGGGGTCCAGGGGGTGGAGCCCCCTGGCTAGACAGATATGGCGTGCGAAGCGAGCCTGACGGCTAGTTTCTAATATAACTCAACAACTCTTCCACTACTTGTAAGTTCAACAGTTTTCGAACCGGAAAAATTTCTATTTTCAAAGTATTTCCGTTGGTTTAAATCACCACAACCTCACTGCGTGATGAGGTCTCTAAAATATATAATACAAGTTTCTTCAAAGGCTCAAGGAAATAAGTTTTTTGAAATACAAGATATTCAACACTTTCCAATCATTTGAAATTGTTGTCTATTAAGTCGGCAAGATCTCGCTATTGGCGTTTTGACTGAAATTCGACATTTCATGTGAAATACACGAGAATCCACAGGTGAATAGTCAATAGTCTTCTTTCCCTGTTCAAACAAAATCCCAAGGATGTTATATAGCATATATAGATCTATACACTTTTGTTGACAAAATCCAACGTCACCATGGTCTTGAATTCTGCCTTATTTGAATTCAGAGCTTTTCTACTAACAGCAATTCTCCAGATAGAACACTAGCCAAGCAGAAGGCGAATCCCAGCGTACTGGATTGAAAAAAAGTTGAGCAAATCCCTCTATGCTAGTGTTCTTCATGCTGTGAGCTCCACTCTCATCTGTCGATCTGTCAGCATTGAATGAATGGGGAGCGATGATGTTATTCACTGACAGTTTGAAGTGAGTCACTCTGCACCAATGGATGCACGAAAAAGGTAACATCCGTCGATCTTGTTGGCCCACTTCAAGAAGTCTATATGCTGTCGAAAGTTTTTCGAGAATCTAAAAAGCAATGAGAAAAGTTGTTGCCCGACACAACTTTCGTAGGCAAAGCATTATTGCCGGCCAACTTGGCTGACGCAAGTTTTAAGGGTGTTCGAAGAAGCTCAAAATCTGTTTGCGTCTGTGTGAAAGGCATAATCCTGAGTCACAGCTTTGTTTTCCCGTATGTCCCAGGGCGTCCCACTCTCAATCGATTGATGCGCCTATATCACATCTATTGCTAAACTCCTGCTTGCGGCTATTTACATCCCAAACAAGAGCTGAACGTGTCCTCTTCTGTTCAACATTGCCTCTCCAACTTTTGCTCAGCATGTACCATTATTTTGATGATGGCACAACATCAACATCCATATTCTCGTTCATCAGCATCCATCGTATCCATCTAATGAAGCTATAACTAGTTACGCATCCAATGTTGAAGCTACTCATTGAATACTCCCATTCGGAACTGTCAAAATAAATCGTTATCTATTCAATAACTTGAATTGCTCAAATTTGTCAAGTTTTTCGGTTGAGTATTCTTCTCTACGTAGAAGAGAAGGTAATGAAGATGTTTGTTCAAATTAAAAAAAAGAAGACAGTTCTATGAGTAGACACTAATCCAATATGTTGTATGATTAATTATTGGAAGGAATAAAGAGTATAATTACTAATTATATATTTACTCATGTAATTTTGCTTGAATATTAATAAGGACTTTTTTGCATTGAGGAATAAGGACTATTTTTAAAGTACTATTAAAGGACTATTTTTATGCCCTACTTGGCTTGACCATTATATAAATATACTTGTCTTTGTAATAAGAGCTGCAAATTATTGACTTATGGAGGAATGAAAATGTATGCAATTTCATGATTCATTTTATTCCAAAAGATTGTGCAATATTCATTAATTTTCGCTGATTCGCGAAGAATTGAGTTTTTCTAACAACAGATTCAGACTTTGAGTATTTTTAGATAATAGTTCACATGTTAACAATATTATTTCTATTAGTACTGTTTCTAGTGGACAAGACATTCATTAGACAATTCAAGAGTGAGTCAATTCATGACATTTATCAACAATTTTCAAACACTATGATATTTTCAATGTAATTTGAAGATTTTGTATGAATTTTGAGTGAATAAATTTTATTTTATTTTCTTATAATTATAATATTGTGAACAAATAGACTATAGCATAGTCTACCAGTTATATATTGGTACTAATCGATTTATTCGAAGAAATATTGAGTAGCCCTGTAATATACCACACACAAAAACTATTATTAGATACCTTTTCAGTCGGTGTGTTTTGTTATAGGCCTACCTATCATCAATGAATCGAATTTAATCTTCACATTCAACTTGACGTCTAGTAGTGAAGTATGTGAGTTGAAAACGTGGTAAGAGTGGCCCAAGTACGAAGCTGAAGCCTACAAGTGGACATTCCACTTCGAACAGACAGCATTCTCTAAATGGGAAGCATTAATGTTATTTATATGAAGAACTGCCAGATTAAAGTGAATATGACTATGGTTGAATCCAATGAAAGCTGACAGCATTGTTCAAATGGGAAGCATTGGTGCTATGCAAAGGGGATGTTGACAGTAAGGAGTGAATCACTGAAGTCTAGAAGTGGGCATTTCACTTCAAAGGATGCTCAGCTACAGCTACTGGATGAGCTGTGGCGAAGGGGCGAAGGAGGATTTTATGAGAGAGGAGGCTTTCCAGGCACTTTTCCGCTCCGGGTGCTTTTCTACAGAATCTCACTCACATTCATCCGCGCTTCATTCCTTCTGGCCAATCTAAATGGACCGGCACATTTCTCATTCGCCATCTCTCTCACTCCAACTACAATCATACAGGCATTGTATTCATCGTCTCTCTCACTCCACTACAATCATGCAGGCGAGAGATTTAATTAGCCAGCCTGCTCAAAATAGGCACCATCCCTGTTGTTACTCATTACAATCAAAAAGCTGGATGAAACATTTGTGTAGTGTCTCACTCTTTCTCCCAACCCCATCTTCCCTTCCAAGCTTTATTGTAGCAAACATATTGCGTCAGTTTCTTCTTGTGAACATTACAACCTCGGTTATTAAGTAATAGGCGGCAGCCCATTCATGTCTGTAACGTTCCTTGTTGAGAATCTTGTTAAGAAATATTGTAGCATTCTGAATATCCAATTATTGTTATGAATGTATGTGTCTCTGCCGCAGGTAATAGCTCACAGAGGAGGGTCGTCTGGAGAAGTGATAGAATAGTTGTTCTATTTGTGCAGTCTCACATGTCACATTATGCTTTTGTGTAGTATACTATTTCCCTATAACTGTACCACTAAAACTGTTCGGGTTGAACAGTTGCTTCATTCTATCAGACTTGATGTCTCTATTCTATTATGAAGATGTAAAATCTCTTACAAGTTCATGTTTTATTTTCCATGTCAATGAACGATTTATCTTCGCGACATACTGATGACGTTGTATCTACTTCGTGATTTGTATGTATTCTTGCAGCATCACAGTTATTCATATTATATTGTGATCTTGTTCTTTTCTGCTGATAATGATGCCCACAGGGGTTTGGGGTGATGAGCTGATAATAAGAAAGATAATTGACAACCAATTATCCATGTAATCTATGATTTACCAGGTAGTCATTGTCAGCCTTAGAACTGTCAGTTATTTGGAAGTACTACATATTTAGAGTACGGTGCTTATCGAATAAGTGGGATTGAATTTATCAAGTCAACTACTGGCTCAACATTTCTTCTTCCCCTTCTACGATCCTTTCCAGAGACTCTCAACATGTTATCACTAAACAAGTTTTGATTACGTTTAGGAGGTCTAATTAAACAATCAATCATAGAATTATAATTTCCCTAAGTTTCTCCTCCTGATCATTTCAATAATGTTTCATGAAAACCTAAATGCCCATCATTGAAATGATGAATCATGGTTGAGAAATTATTATTGAATAAAGAAATGAACCAATGAATAAGTAGCTACACTAATGTAATAAACCTTTCCCATCAAACATAATAATAATAATTTCTCTGGATGTTGGACGACACATAAATTCATAAATTCATACATACATTACATTATATTACATATTTTCAATATAACAATATTCAGGGTTTAGAAAATGATACCTCACTATATAATATATGTGTCGAGGTTATCATCAAATTAATACTAATTTATGCTACAACAGATAATACAAAAATTCCAAAAAAAACCAAAACTAAATCTATTACCCTAAGCATCACCTAGTACAAAGATACTGAGCCGAGATACTATTTTCTACCTATAAATTATTACCTTATTTAAAAAGAATACTACTCAAATCTAAATCCTACTTACTATTAGTTCCTCACTACTTTGTATCCCAATACTGAATAACCAATGTCTTATTTTTCTTTTGAAGCTATTGAAATTTTCCTCTCCTTTGATTTCTAATGGTATTCTATTAGATATTGTAGGCCCTAAATATCCTAGTGATCTTTGCCCAAATGCTGTATTCATCCTTGGCACTTCTTGGTTGAAACGTTCTCTTATTCTAGTATTATGGCTATGATTTATGATATGGTTCCTATTTTGATGTTTTTTCATATACCCTAATAACAACAATATATACAATTGCCTAACGCTGAGTACTCTATTTTCTATAAATAATTCTACAGTTGGAAACGGATTTCCCTGTTTACAATTATTTTCAAAATGCGTTTTTGAGTTTTAAATAATGGATCTATAAAACTGAAGTTAGCTGCACCCCAAACTAGCAGACCGTACCTTTCCAGAGACTCTAAACATGTTATCACTAATAAAGTTTTAATTACGTTTAGGAGATCTAATTGAACAATCAATCATAGAATTATAATTTCCCTAAGTTTCTCCTCCTGATCATTTTAATAATGTTTCATGAAAACCCAAACACTCATCATTGAAAATCTGGAGATTGAATATCACCATTGTCACTATCATGGTTGAGAAATTATTATTGAATGAAGAAATGAACCAAAGAATAAGTAGCTAAGTAACCTTTCCCATCAAACATTTTTATTCCTAGGATATTTCCAAAATACTCGTAGATGATTTCTTTATACAATCAGTATTTTCAAATTTGTGGTCCTGTTGGATTATATTTATACTGCAATAGCAAGAAGCTCTGATGAATTCAGTTGAGGAAGCGGCAAGATTAATGGGAGCTCAGGCAGGAGGAACGTTGAATATTATTATAATGTTATGCTTCTATGTTTGCCTTACCCAGTAAACAAACTCTTATCTGGTGATGAGGTACCAACGTAGACCTATGTTTGGAGGATGTTAAGTATAATAAGTATAATATGAAGTTAAGATAATTTTCTCCTTGAATATTTCTTAGTTGAGAACTAGTTTGAAATCTAGTAATTGATCTGATACATTAGTATGATGAATAGTGAATTGATACTCCACAATATTCAGGATTTAGAATAACTACTGAGAGATGACTTCCTCGTAGGAGAAGGAAATGGTGCCTGAGGCCATGATAATGAGATGATTCGCAATCAACTATTCGAAAAAAGTAAAAATGAGTTGACCTATTTTGATGAACTGTCGAGGGAAATTAAAAAAAGTTTTATATTCTTTGTAAATTCATGTTGATTTCAATGTATGATTCAATCTTCAAAAATATTCAGTTATGTCTTGAGAACGGAATTATCAAATCTTGTAGGCTACGTGGTATAGAACTGCTGTAATAGAAAGTATTACAATTATTTGATGTTCAGTTTAACTTCAGGTGAATATCAATCGATCGCTGCTTATCAGCTCCAATTCCTTCCACTATATTGAATGGTAACAGCTGTTGTCATTCAGTCCTGAAAGAATTCCAATTTCGCGGTTGGAGTTTGAGAACAAAGTTTGCTGAAAAGGTCGTTTTTCACGTTTAACAAATCTCTTTTTTCCAAGTATCAATTGAATATACTTGAACTTTTCTAAGCTTCAGCATAGCTCGTGCAGATTACATTTTGTCTTTTCCGATGATTATACAGTAGTTTCGAACCATTAGGCTTGAAGATATTTTCTAAAAAGTGATATACTTCAGGAAGATATTCCCTAAATCATATCAGTTGATGGAGATGGTCAAATAATAATGATATGAAATGGTTAACAGATCCTGAGATACTTCTCAAACTATCAATGGAGATTGAATATCACTACAGTACTAAATTCAAAAATCTCGATGACTGTGCTACATTAGCTTTGAATTCAATTTGATGGTTCATGGATGAAATTTCTTAACGGATAGTTCTTTGAAAAATATTGAATAATCATTATCATAATTGATATCAAATTTCTATACGATATTATTATGATCATTAACATCATATATTTGCAATGTCAATTGGATCTGAGAGAGATTGGGCTATATTCAATTGAATCACTCTATGATAGCTTCATTGTCAACTGCTTCCATACCTATGAAATGATAATTTCTCAGTACACGGAACTTTTACGACCAAAACGAGAAAATATTGGGGGGAATATTTTGTGTAAACGGATGAAATGTTTTTCCCAATGTGGAGCTCACAATGGAGCCCCTCAGATTCCAGTGATAATTTCCCTGGATAATAAAGTTTATTACATTGTTTTGCATATCGTACCCAATCCCTCTTTTCTTCGGGTTAGTTATTTCAGGGAAAAATATGGCACCGAAGCAGTTTCTAACTTGCATTTGCCTGTTTATTCTCCCTAAATAGCGCAGGAAAGGTACAGGTAATGCTCTTTAATGTTCCTTTTTTATGGTTTCCGAGACGTATTATCGCAGGGGAGGAAACAATCTCCCGCTGCGTTTTGGGCATTAAGGCCCAGTTTGTAAGCATAAAACTGTTCTGCCTATTCTGTCTCCGTGAACTAAATTTCATACAGGTATTTTGACGCAGCGCTCGCTTTCATGAATAATGGTCATTTTAGGGCGATAATTACCTGAGAATTGCATTCTAATACGGTTGCGGCGTTTCATAATGAAGACGTCCATCGATTTTATTTTCCTCTAGATCCCTCATAAGTAGAATATTTCTTATATACGAGTATGCATTCTTGAAAGCTACTCATAGCTTTTACATACCTCATCCACACCTCATACAACATATGTTCTACCTCATACCTCATGTCAAGAAATGAAAATCTAACTACCTTTTTTGTTACTAACGATATGTTTCTACATTCATGTCATTATCAAGTGACTCATACCTCATACCAGAGGAAACTACTATAATGCATTCTGTGCTCATACATACCTTGAACCTCATGAAAATCATATTTCCAAAAATCTGCTTATTATAAAAATTCAATGAGATGTATACGATCTTTATCCATTTGAAGAATGCTTCTGTGACATCACATAGAATTTTCAGTTTATAAGTCGAAAATAATATTGATCTATGTTTATTGATTATGTGAATACATTGTGGTATATAAAACTGAGCATAGGATTGTGGATTGATACTGAGCATAGGATTCGAGATTAACTCATTTGTACGATACTGTAATTCTAGTAAACTACATTCTTACTCCAACATCTCTCGAATTTTCATGAGAAAATACTCGCTCAAACCAGCACCAGACTCGCAGACCTCAGAAATGATTTGACGCTGCCTTATCTCACTCCAGCAGAACCTACAGCATTTCTTATCTCTGTTGTCTGTCGTCTTTGCTGAAAGCAAGGCCGGTCTACTGTTCTGGTCACATCATATCTCTCCAGGGAGCTGGCGAGAGATTTAGTTAGCAGCCTGGGTGAGCGGTCTGTCGGGAGCGTTCTGTCGGGACTCGGGAGCGTTCATCGCGAAATGGCACTCAGGGGACTCCGGTATTAAAACCGGCGAAATATGGAGAGAATATGAGAGTGGAGGTTGCCACACACATGCGGTTGCAACGTCATTCAAATAAACGCCCCGACGTGAGCACAGTTCCGCGAAATGTGACCGGGCTTTCTTTGATCTCTCAAGTTCGTGAGCGACCTAGAGAATGCGACAGTCATCCACAATGACTTTTGTTGGCACAGAGTGGCTGGATACTGTTATTAAGTCACAGTAATTATGCCTCTGGCAACAAGTGTCCTTGACTGTTAACTGTTATACTATCCAAGAATCACTGTTTCACGAATAATTCTGTCTCAAATAAAACTAAATTCACTTCTAATTTTTTCCATGAGGCTACTTGATAGTTCTATTGTAATATGGAATTTCTGGTAACCTTGTTTTTCTTATTTCAATGACACGACCGGTTTCAGTTATTTGTCAAAAACTACTAATGATACTATAATAGTCTAAAACTATGATAAATCATACTGGAAACGTATTTCTCACAAAGTTTATGGTTCACCTAACTACTTACTAATTTATTCATACACAGTAATTATTTAAAATTCTATGAAAGATTCATTCATTCCATTTCAAAACAAATTGTTATGCGAAACTTGAATAGATTCAAATCCACTAATAACTCAAAGTAGAAAAGTGTATTCACAAATATCTACAAGTATGAAACCGACAGAAAAGAGAAACAAGCCACCGCCAGTCATATTAAGCAATATACAAGAGTATTCAAAAATTAAAGAGGCATTGAAATCGAAAAATCTCAATTTCAGTGCCAACATGATGAACAACAACCATGCTAAAATTGAATGTTGGAACTGAACATGAATACAGAGATTTAACTAAGATGTTGAATGAAGCTAAATATGAATGGCACACGTACGAAAATAAACAAACTCGTCCAATTCGTGTCATGGCTAAAGAGCTTCATCCATCATGCGATCCAGAGGATATAAAGAACGATCTTCTAAGCAGAGGCTTTAAAATAATCAGTGCTGTCAACAAAATGAAAAAAGTGAAGAAAGATGGAAAAGAACACATTATCAGACTTCCAATGTTCATGTTAACATTCAAGAATACAGAAGATACAAAAAGAATATTTGAAATTAAACATATTTGCTACATGAAAGTGAAAATTGAATCAATTAGAAGTAATAAAATGATTCCACAGTGTAAACGTTGTCAACGGTTTGGTCATACACAGACATACTGTCAACATGAACCTGTGTGTGTGAAGTGTGCTGGAAAACACTGGACTATCTCGTGTACTAAGGCTAAAGAAACCCCAGCCAAATGTTTCAATTGTGCTGAGGCTCACCCAGCTAACTACAGAGGCTGTCTCATCGCTAAAGAACTTCAGAGAAGAAGAACTGAAAAAGAAAACCTAGTTAAAAGAAGTAGCGAAGTACCACATACAACTAAACAGAGAAACTTCACTTCAAAAAAGTACACTGGAGAAATATCCTATTCCCAAGTAACGAAACCCACTCCAAGCCTACAACAGGAGAGCCAACCAAAGCAACAACAACAACAACAACAACCAGTTGAAGTCAATAAGGTTTTGCAGGAAATTTTGAACAGTTTAAATATTCTTTCTGGACGACTTGACAGCTTGGAAGGGAAGAGTAAGAGTATCGAGAAGAAAACTAGAAAATGAATATTGCGAGCCAACAAGATATAAGGATTGCTACCTGGAATGCCAATGGAATAAATAATATCAATAATAATAGAAAACAAGAAATAGAAATATTTCTAAAGACACGAAATATAGATGTTTGCCTCATCTCTGAAACCCATTCAACTGAGCAGACTCACTTCAAAATCAATGGATATAATGTTTACGAAACTATTCATCCTCAAAATCAAGCAAGAGGTGGAAGTGCTGTAATAGTGAAGGAGAGTATTAAACACTATGAAGACTTCAGTATTCAAAGTAATGAAATACAGCTAACTGTAGTTGGAATAGAGTCCATCAACCAGAAAATACTTGTTGGAGCTGCATATTTTCCACCACGTTACAATTTAAAGAAAAATGATTACACAAATATTCTTCATCAGCTTGGAGATAGATTCATAGTGGGTGGAGATTTTAATGCCAAGCATAAGGATTGGGGTTCAAGACTCACGACTACCAAAGGTAAAGAACTCAGAGAGGCTATCCAGGAGCTGGGCTGCGAATTCCATTCAACAGGGACACCTACGTATTGGCCAAAAGATTTGAATAAAACTCCAGATCTTCTAGATTTCTTCATAACAAAGAGAATATCCAGTAATTTCATCGACATTGAAGAGAGCTTTGACCTGGATTCCGATCATTCAGCTGTAATTCTCACACTTAGTGAACGAATAATAAAGAAAGAAGACAGACCAATGTTAGTCAACAGAACAACAGACTGGGAAGCTTTTAAAGTGGATTTGGAGAATGAAATCAACTTGAATATTCCACTTAGAACAACTGAGCAGCTAGATGAAGCCGCAGAAAATTTCATGTGGCAAATCCAGAAATCAGCCTGGAAAAACACCAGACAATATACCAGGAAAACAAAAGGATGCAATTACCCTCTGGAGATTCGACAACTTGTTTTAGAAAAACGAAGGGCAAGAAGAAGATGGCAACAAACTCGTGATCCTGCTGACAAAAATATCTTGAATAACAAAACACAACAATTGAGAAGAGAGATAAGGAAACTAACTGAGGAATCCATTAATAACTACCTTCAAAATTTGACAGCTGATGCCAGTGCAGATTATTCATTATGGAAAGCAACAAAAAGAATTAAGCGGCCAATATTACAATCCCCTCCAATTAGAAAACCAGTTGGTACTTGGGCAAGAAATAACAGAGAAAAGGCAGATTTATTTGCTAATCATCTAGGAGAAATCTTCCAGCCAAACAACATTCAATCTGAAATTGATCCTGAAGAAGATATAATGGATGATTTAGATACAGAGATTGATCCAGTTTCTATAAATGAGGTTCAAGAAGAAATAAAATATAATATGAATACCAAAAGAGCACCTGGGTTTGATCTGATTACAGGTGAAATCTTGAAGAAACTTCCAAGGAAAGGTATTGTCATGCTAACATACTTATTCAATGCATCACTCCGATTACAGCATTTTCCTACAATTTGGAAGGTGGCAGAAGTCATTATGTTGCAAAAGCCTGGGAAATGTCCTCAAGAAGCAAAATCATACCGCCCAATATCTCTTCTACCTGTAATTTCAAAGCTTTTTGAGAAATTGCTAATGAAGAGATTGACTCCCATCATAAGTAACAGGAATCTGATACCAGCTTATCAATTTGGTTTCAGGCAGAAGCACTCAACCCTGGACCAAGTACATAGAATCACCAATGTAATAGAGAAGTCATTAGAGAAAAAAATCTATATGTTCAGCAATCTTCCTTGATGTGGCACAGGCATTTGACAAAGTGTGGCATGAAGGACTGATCATTAAACTTCATAAAATCTCCCCACTCAACTTGTAAAACTTTTAAAATCATACATCAACAACAGATTATTCAGAGTAAAACAAGGTGACGACGTCTCCGAATTGAAGGAAATAAGGGCTGGAGTTCCACAGGGTAGTGTTCTTGGACCAGTTCTTTATGTGCTGTACACAAGCGATCTTCCTGAATTGGATGCAGTGACAATAGCTACTTTTGCTGATGATACTGCAATACTGGCAGAAGGGGAAACAGTACAAGAAGCAGCCACAAAACTACAGAATGCTAGCAACAGATTCAGTGGCTGGACCAAAAAATGGAGAATTCGATTAAATGATATGAAGTCTATTCATATCAACTTCACAAACAAAATTATCAATGACCCGATTCGAATAAATCTGAATGGGAATGTAGTACCACACAGCAACACAGCAAAATACCTTGGAATGACTCTTGACGCCAAGTTGAAATGGAAAGAGCATATCAAGATGAAAAGGAGTGAGCTAGGACTCAAATACAGTAAATCTATTGGCTGTTGGGCCGTCAATCACAACTCTCATTGGACAACAAGTTATTGATTTACAAACAAATTCTAAAACCTGTCTGGACGTATGGAATTCAGCTTTGGGGCTGCTCTAGAACATCTAACATCAGTCAGATTCAAACATTTCAAAACAAAGTACTGCGGAACATGGTGAATGCGCCCTGGTACATAAGGAACAGCGATTTGCACCGAGATCTGCACATCCCCTATGTGACCTGTGAGATAAGACGATTGGCAGCCCATCATGAGTCACGTCTTCATCAACACGACAACACCGAAGTCATCCAACTACTAGACAACACTGAACTCACCAGGAGGTTGAAGAGAACAAAGCCCTTCGAGTTGGTGTAGTGCTAGTGGAGTGAAGTATATTGAATAAAAGTGTAGTGAAATAATTTAAAGTAGTGAAATTATAGATTGGAACTGTAGGCTTCACTGGAAGACTTTAGCAATAAAAATTAATTTAGGATAAGAAATAACAGAACAAAATTAATGGTTAGTCCTAGTGACTAGTTTTAATAGAAATAACAAAAAAAAAAAAAAAACAAATTTCAGTTTTGTTCGATTCACAACCTCTTTATCTAGCTTTATCTAGGTATATGCAGTCATCATTTTGGAATGAAGATCAGATTTGTTAACCTTCAGACTGGAGCTGATGATGAATCAATAACGTTCATTATATTACCTTATCTTCTAATCTAAAATCGTCTACTAAATTATGTGAAGAAGAAATAAAAATTTTTATTTTATTTGATATCTTTGGAATCACTATCCAGTTAGTGGAATCAGACAGTGAATTCAGTCAGATCAGGGAATTAAGTACTAATCACAATGTTTGTCTTAGTAAGCTGACATACTTTGAGCTACCAGTTTACCATATTGCATGCAATATCAACGTGATGCACATTTACGAAATCTTTCAGAGGATATGAATTTCAAATTCCTTCTCATATCATTTCCATAACAGACATATTCAGAAATACTACCTCTTTTATTGGTACAATATATTTCTTGTTATACGCCAATAGAAGAGATTGAGGAAGCTAAAATAATGTTATGAAATGCTGGACTCCTGTTTATTCAATCTCTTGGGCTGTGTGTCTACTTTGATGCTATACTGCATCCACGAGAGCTTGGCTGGGTTGGATGTGAGAGATCACAACTGAACTCTTATGCAGAACTGCAATAAAGAAAGTTGAAATTTGAAAGCTGCAACTGTCATGAACCGTAATCGTAGAAGTTTCACCGGTTTTTGTCATAAAGATCTTCACAATCCAACTCAATATCTTTCTCTCCTGAACGGCATCACATTAAAATAATGTTCAAGAAGACTTACTCATACATATATATTGAATCAGATAGCAAATGATTTATGGCAGACAACGAATGATTCTTATAATATGTTTTCCTGGTCACTGTTCCATTTTGTTCCTTCATTCGATACCATAAAGGATGGATTCGCTCTAAAACTCAGTAGGTAATGTTATGTTGCATGTGCATTTTAAATTGATGACCTTTCCAATACCATTTTGAAATATAGTGATTTTACAGTAGAATATTCTGTGTTAAATATTTAGTTTTATTTCTGCATCAGATTTTTAATCAGCATCATAACATGCTCGATGTCTATCTGAGTAGAAGCTATAATAACTTTTAATCATAAAAGTCAGACTGCTTTTTCGTGATACATGTATGAAAAGTGATCATTCAATTAAAAAAACACCGTTTTTACAATTATTATTATGGAAAAATTCCAAAATATCAATTCTGATTCAACTTATTCCATCATTTAATATTATTAAAATCTCTGAAATCCTGTCTTGATAACAACACTCATCCAAATTAACCTGAACTGGATTGAATTATTGTTATCATTATAATCTTAATGAGTTGCTTACCAAAGTGGATTGGATTTGGTTGAACAGAAATAGTGGACGATTATAGCTCATAACTTGAAATAAAAAAATCAGCAATAAATCTTCTATGACACCCAAGCTCCTACTATACAATGTTCAACTTGAACCTACTATCCTCTGAGAGTTCAAAATGTGTTGGAAAACCCACATCAAATGAAAAATCTGGCCTGGTAATTTTCTTAAATTCTGAGTCATGATACAATGAAACTTCGAGACTATAATTGAATCCAATTTCCTTCAAAATTCATTGAATCCTTTTATTGTTTTTTTCTAAAAATCCACATGAGATTTGTGGAATTTATCGATTTCAACGCTGTTGTATTCTTTAGTTCAGATGATTATTAATCGACTTAGCTAGAACATGTATGAGCCGGGTTTTTTTTCTTCCCCATCTGAAAAATTGAATGATCATTCAATTCAGTTCCAATCGCCCTCGATTTGAACTTAATTGGCTAGCTCCAACTAACTACTACTGGAATAGTCAGTGTGGCAGAGAACACTCTTCATGAAAAACCAGAAATCAAGTTTATTGATGAGTCATCGGGAAGGCTTGTTGAAACTCTTGTTCTGCACATCCTATTAGTAAATGTGAATTGTAGAAGTTCTGCAGGGACCTACAAATAGCATTATTGTTTGAAGATATGGTGAGTTAAGGGCAGTGATGCGGTTACCTTGTTATGCAAATTTGAGACTTAGTGGTCCTCAGATGAATAACGCCTTACCCTTATCCCTAAACTCCCTCTATCATTACTCCTCCCACTCATCCTCTTCCTTCTCCTCCTTCTCCTCCTTCTCCTCCTTCTCCTCCTTCTCCTCCTTCTCCTCCTTCTCCTCCTCCTTCTCCTCCTTCTCCTCCTTCTCCTCCTTCTCCTCCTTCTCCTCCTTCTCCTCCTTCTCCTCCTTCTCCTCCTTCTCCTCCTTCTCCTCCTTCTCCTCCTTCTCCTCCTTCTCCTCCTTCTCCTCCTTCTCCTCCTTCTCCTCCTTCTCCTCCTTCTCCTCCTTCTTTTCCTTCTCCCCCTTCTCCTCCTCTTACATCCTCTTTGTGCCCTGGTATTCAATGTAGTAGTGAGCATAGTAAAGCACTTGGCTATCCCAGATCGCTGATGTTGATAACCCATGCAAGAGAGTTTTAAGCCAGCAGTGAGATGACAGGACTGATTGAGTTATGATGTTTGTTGAGCGAAAATACATGAGGGTGGGAGCCTCACTGGAAAATTGGAAAGATTCAAAACCCAACATGGGAAGACATTGACGATGGTGTGTTTCTTTGGGAACGAAGAAGTAATTATAAAACAATAGAAATACGATGAACATGTGTTAGCAAAGACTGTGAGCAAGATTGATAGAGACGTTTCCCCCTATACAGTGGACAGCAACTTAGCTGTTGGATAATTGAAATTCATTCTATCAAATTGACAAACAAATAACATTTCAATTTGATAAAGATTTGATTTTAAAGATAAGAAAAATGACATCGAGTGGATCCCAAATCGAAAGTGTTATTATGAACGTTTGGATATCATAATATGAGAGGAATAAGCACCAGCAATTGCTATTGGCTATCAGTAGTGGGTTTCTTAAACTCCATGAAACTTTCATTTCTGATTGAGTAGTTTATTCAATTCTATTATATATAATTGATTCTTTCTTATTACTCATTGAACAAATGTTTTCATCTTCAAATTAATATTGTGTTCAATTGATCAACAAATGAATATGAAAAATTCATTGACTTGAGTCGTCATAGAATAGTTGCTTATCTCTTGTGGGTTATTTTTCAATGAGGAGGAAGAACATCTCCTTCTTCTTCTTCCAAACAGGGATTAGACTATTGCCTGTTCCGACTCACATTCAGCTTATAATGAAAGAAAATGTATGAAAGAAGAATGCACAGCTACTCAATTGCTGAATACTAACTGAGCTGAATTATTCCAATGTTAGATAAAGACCCAGTATAATAATTTTGGAAAGAAAGAAATAAAACATACTGAACATGAAGAACTTTCTAGAACAGTACCAGCTAACATTATAACTGTATTAATACTCACCACACACCAGTTTAGTTTATAAGCCAATCCAAATTTATCATTAAACATTGATATAGATTACAATTTCCAGAAAAAAAAAACAGAAGATGCTTGACAAATGTGAATGAAATTTCCCCGGTAAAATAAAATCTACCTTATAAAATCACCGCCCAATCTAATTGTGTTTCTAATTGTTTTGAAAATGGAATGTTAAATTCAGGTCTTATCTTTCAGTTACCAGGAACGCAGTTAATATTGCATGTCAGGGTTGTCGCTAGTGGTCATTGCCTATAGTTCACTTCAGACTTTCAGTATAGATTGAATGCAATGTTTCGATGTTATTCCTAACGGATGCTGCCAATTTGAAGTATATATGCAGTTAGTTCGTGATCGGAAATAAAGGTACTAATTAAGTAAAACGCGCGCCAGGCCACTCCGGGTCCTTGTTTGCTAGAGCTGATGTAATTTCACTATTCCCTGCCGCTCTACCTGCTTACTATTCCCTACTCAAGAAATTCAATTTTCGCTCCGCCTCTTGCTAGTTAGCTGCGTTTAATCATGGTTTCCCACTCAAATTATTATGAAACTGTTCCACTCCAACTTTGTACATGAGCTTCGACCAGTAGGGAAAATAATTGCTCAAAGTGTGAAAACCTCTATCAATCTGCTTCAAACTCACATGACTTTCCAGTGGCCCCATGTTGATGATAATGATTTTTCTTACTCAGTACTACCCATTTACAATGAGATTTACTTTGAATTGTCAGGATTCCAGTTCTAAGTACATTACAATTTTCAATTCCACAGACAAGTTTTTCAATGTCAAACCATCTATTTCCTAAAATAAAAATTCTACAATACGAAACCAGTTGAATATGTTATTTTCTCACCAACCAAGTGCGAAGCAGCTTATTTCTACCGTGAAAATCATTGTCTTATTCTATTAACTTCGTTTGTACACTTTAGTAGTTTACTCTATTTTGTTTGGAAAAGATGATTCTTGCTCACTTCTTGCTTAAAACCCGAATCCATGATTTTTTAAAGATTCAATAATTTGCATTGTGAATGTATGATATACTGTATTTCCAATACCAATTCTGTATCAGCTGATGAATTCGATAAGGAAAAAATGTTGTAGAAAGTCTTGTTAAAGACTGAGCGGGTACATAACGAAACCGCTTATAAACGAGAACATAGGATCTGTAGGGCTCATGCACTCATGCTTGATTTGGGGAACCTCTTCCCAAATTGAAGTATTGAGGTACTAAAAACTATGTAATACTTCAATTTATTATGTCTCGTGACTTTTGATAAAATAAAATAAAATCCATCTTCGATTCCATGTTTGTTTCCAACTTGATCGAACTTATTTGATGTTGAAGAGGAAGAAGCCGAGTTAAAAATCCTGGTGAAGTTCCGAAGTTCCTGAATAGATCTCAACAAATCGTTGAACCGTAGGACTCGCAAAGTTATTCTCCGATTCCATACAATATTCTTTCACAATCACACCACCCACTTTCAACCCTCTCTTTCTCTCTAATTCTTTTTTGCTCGTTCTCTATCTCTAATTCTTTTTTACGTTGTCATTTCTCTCTAATTCTTTTTCGCGTGGTCGTTCATCCTGCCTTGTTTCTGGGAGCAGCAGAGGCCTGTTTCAATTTCCAATTTGTACGAGGAATCCCATCAGCCTTTATCTTAAGTTAGCGATCGGATGGGGCCCATTCCCCATTGCTGAACAGGTGCATTCTTCCTTTTCCGATTGCCGGAGCATGAGAGTAACGATGGTCCTCACGACTAAGCCGTGAAACTAACTCCGTCAGGATTACGCAACTGTTTCTCAGCCTCTCCTCTGTTTTACTTTTTTCTGTCTTGATTCCTCTCCGGCTATTTTATCCAGCTAACTCCATAGCACGTCATTCTACTCTCACAATCGTGATGATGAATTCTAATCGATTATGTAATTTCATGAGATCGACAACAGTATATCAATCCGTCTGTATCAATCTGAAAAGTTCTATCAAATCCATAAACTTTATCAATCATTACTTTGCATAGATATCATGATGTTGATCTATTATAAGAACATTATAAATCTATAGAGCTATAATAATCCTATTCATTTGTAGAACCGTAAAGTATTTCCTATGATTTTTTCGGTTTGCACCATAATTTAGAATTGATAAGAATGCGAATTGATATATGAGGTTTAAACAATATTCTTGAATTAGAATGTCAAGTACATTCTTGAGTTTATTCAAATAAAGTAGGCTACCATTCAAACAGTAACCTATTCCAGTGTTACTTGATTCTCTCTCACTCCCATGTTTTAGTGAATATTTCTTGAAAACCGCTGAATTGAATCATATTAGAAATATGCATAACTTATACGAAATGGGGATGGATACAATCAAATATGGTTTTGAGCTTGCAATAATGCTATGCATAATTTATTCAAATTGGTAATGGATACAATCAATATATTGTTGAGCTTGCAATTTTATTCTACAGATTACAATAATAATGATCGGTTAAAAAATCGTTTTCCATACGATAAATATTAGTTTATTGTTAATTGAGAATATTGTTAATTATACGAATGATGTATTAGGAGTGTTAGGTTGTATTGAATATTTTTCTATCAATTTGCCAGTACAGCACTATTAATATCGATAGTTCAAAATAAGAATGCTGGAATAGTATTGAATCATTTTCAAACATTTGAGAAATTTATTCTATTAATTAATATTCAGTGATACATTGTATGGAGCGATTAGATACAACAACATCGACTTTCTTATCGCTCTCATTCTATAGGTAGATGTACTATCAGAAGACAATTAATAAAGATTCAGACTTATAGAGTAATTATTCCGCTCCCCAACCCAAATAAATCAAATTGTTTTCAAGAGTCTTCTAATCAAGAGCGGATTGTCAAAGCGTGTTCATTTGGAGCGCTGGTTGAGAGTTGATTATTACTAAGTGGAAAGCCTTACTGCGTTATTGAATAATTCAGTTACATACCTGTCAAACCAGCTCCTCAGTATTTGGTGTAATTCGGTTCCCGAGAAAAATCGATTACACGAATATTCAAAAGCAGAATATACTTAGATTTATTGAAATGGTAGACGATTCTCCAACATTTTGAGAAGTCAATTTATCAATTTAACTTATATCCCTCATTGATTACTCGGCTAAGCTAATTTCAACATAGAATTGGAATATAACTTGCAAAGTGCTGCATCATGAGATCAGAGCCGTATGATATTATTATGACAAGTATATTACGATAGTAAGAACAATACCATATTACGATTTATAAAACAAAAATGCAACAATATTATGACAATGGCTGGAAGAGAAAAACGGATTTAAAGCCTATAAAATGCACTTAAATAATTTTAAGTGAAACTGGAACAAGGAATGTGCCAAATTATATTTTTTTTTGAAATTATAACTTCTTCAAGATAAAATTTTATAAGAGTGCTGGATTAACGTTGTGATTTTCTCACGGTATTGGAGTAGTTTCACTAATGTCATTCCGCGCATTACGTAATTAAATTCTGATATTTCCTCTATTGTTTTCCAACGTTTTCCTAGAGCACTTAGAATTGTTTGTAACATATTAAATCTGGGTAGATAAAAAGCCCTAACAGAAACAGTAATAGGTCTGAAATAAAGTAACTGGCTAATATCGCCAAATAGATAATAACTAAGATTAGATAGCATCAGCTTGTTCTGGCTAAATGGTACAAGAACCTAAAAAGGATTTGAAGGGAGTTTATTGCTCAAAAATAGATTATTATATAAAATATTTAAAGATTGAGGTTATGTACATGTATTCACGGATCGGTGACCTAGAGATCGATCAAACCGAGGAACGTAGAATCTGACCAAAACCCCTTGGCAGAGCTTTATTGCAATCAGATGGTGTGCAATATGAAAAAACACCCGTCCACGTGGCTAATTATTAGGTAGCATGGAATTAATATTAATGTATAGAATATTAACTAGCATGCAAAGAGCATAAATAAAAAACCAAATAAAAATAATTTAATGTATTCAGGAAATAAGAGTTACCAGGCGCATGAATACCGAATAAAATTTGCATGCACCAATAGTAAAACGGCAGTTAATAGGCGGCAACTGTAGGCCAGTTCAAAAATATTTCTATATATTTATATAAATGTACTAGATTTTGTGTTAAAATTTGTGTAATCTATGTTATCGATATGGCTCGAATGCAAAGAAATTATTAATCATATAATCTAAGCAATATTTTGGTATTTTTTGTAAGATCTATTTGAACCTAAATGGCGGAGGACTAAGATATTTAAATTTTATGCTAATTTGAAAGTCGGAAAGAGGATCTGTAAAACTTGAGAAGGAAGAACCAGCACTCGCCAGCCAAATGCCACCATAAGAGGACTCCAAATATTTTAGAGCATAGTACCTTGCTAATGATTTTGTAAAAGTTAAAGTTAAAGTAAATTATTAAATTTCTTAAAAGACTTCGTGATGCTATTGTGAAGCAGAAGTCATTTTCATTTTGAATTAAACTTATAACCCCTTGGAGGAGACGATTCCGGCTACCATATTCCCGGACCACATGGAGTTGGATCGACATCGGCGGCTTACAAGAAGATTTTCGACACGTGAGTGATTAAATTTGAATTAGTGATGGGCGCCCTAGTGCTTCGAATTAATCTGATGATCAAAGCTAGCTCGCCGAAAGGGTTTTTATTATAAATTGAGAAATTAATAAGAGTAATACTTGCGCAAGTAAAATTAGTATTAAAGGTATTTATTTGAAAGAAAAATATATAGATCAATATTTTAGAAGTTTCTATTAAATCAAAGAAGTACGAAATCTAGGCTATTAAAACATATGCATATAATATTTAATTTTTTGCAATACAATTTGCGATAATTTATTATAGTTCTAATTCACTAGATGAATGGCTCTACCTATTCCGTCAGGTGCCGAATCTTGCACCCTGAGATAAAAATATATATTCGATACAAATAAATCTACTAAATACTAGAGATTTTAATATATATATATATTTGGATTATTAGTGGCTAATTTATCAAGCTGATCTTAGAGCACACATTTTTTGATTGAATTATCCAAGTCGACAAGTATTAGCAAGTGCATATCGCAGCTACATGCAAAAGAATGCATATGATTTTAGATAAAGGCACATGGTAATGATTCGTGCCATAAATCTAGAATATAAAGTTTAGCCTGTGATATTTTTATTGATTTCAATTATTGTTCTATTTTTATATTATATTTTTATCGCTCTTTATATATTTTTTGCCTCGATCTATTTTTTGCATTATTTGTTTAATATATGTATGAACATTCATGGTGTGCAATTTATTTTTTATTCCTCAACACTATAGTATAAGTATCATATTTATATATATTTATTATTTATTGATTACAAGAGTTATAGGAGAAGCTCATACCTAAGCCTATCAAGATTTTTTAAGACTGAATACTATTAGAAAACCACGACCTAATTATATCAATCTCATGCTTTACCGACTGATGCCAAGCAGGAGGCTAATCGTTATTAAATATAAAGAATAACGTGACATAAAGACATGTCGTACCAACGTGGGACTGATGATGAGAGCCAAGCTCATTGAATAATTATTTGAAATTAAGTCAATAACCATATTGAAAATTATAGATAACTTATACGAGTTGTGAGGAAAACTGGCGAAGGGAAATTTGTATTACTTTTTGGGGAAACAAGAGCTTTAAATAGAGAGAAATTATATGTTTTAAAGAAAATTTTATATTATTAGTACTGTGAAAAATTACATGTTTATAAAGAGAGATTATATTTTATAAGCCTAAACTGCTATTACTTTCTAGTCAAAATATATTAGGTGTTTAAGCCGGTTGGAAAATAAGTCGCAGCCTGTAAACTAGCCAAGAATAAATCAACAAAACATTGGGGGCGCTAGAGCATTGTAAAAAACTTAAGTATAAATACCTTGTTGTAAGAGTATCCAAACACTTTACACATCACTGTTCACTGTAAGTCCCGGTTTGTGTCTCTTTTTTAAGCATCTTCGCTTATCATTTTTGTCACTGTTTAATTAGCATTTATCATATTTGACATAATGAATCACACTCCCGCAAACTCTGAAGTTTCATATATGTACGGCGGTTGCACAGATCCCACTTTGTCGACTCCAAGCACATCAAACCCCACCACGGTAGATGCCAATACGCCACGAGAAAGGGAACCAGGAATCGATATGAACCGGTATCATATGATCGCTACCGATCTGCTCCTCAATTTGAACGCCGCTATGAGCACAGGCAAAATGGTAATTGGAATAATGAAAAATTTCAAAATCGTACAACCAACCACTATGCCCAGCAGAGCAATCGTAGGAATCACTATGATGGCCGTGATCGATTAAACTCACATAATAATCACACACAAAACAGTTACAACAGAAATTATAAACCGCCACCTCAACAAGTAAGTACAAATTATACACTAGCACATGCAATAGGTTTGAATCAACAAAAAACCCGGAACCCAACACCCAACGACCCGCCACCAGATATACAGAAAACTACAGCTAATAAACCATGACTATATGATACCCCCGATACAGCAAGCACAAGCTCAAGTGAAACAAACCAAGAAAAACAAGACATCTCAACATCATACACCACATTCAGAAATGATTTACCGGAGACTTTGTTAGAAGAAACGGAAAAAGAAAGCAGGCTACCGGATATACAAATGCAAGCGTATATCGATATAGAATATATGGAATGAAGGTTCAAGCATTAGTAGATAGTGGTTCACAATGTAGTCTCATACAAACAGACTTATTCCAACGTCTGAAAGAAAAAACAAAATTAGCTACTCTACCGTTAACCAACGTATATGTATCAGGTATCAGTCCAGGACGGCGAATACATATAACTACTCAATGTTTACTGGAAATAAATCTTCAACAACAACGATTCGCATATACATTTCTTGTATTACCTGTTTCCGGTCCGCACATAATAATAGGTACAGATTTTCTACAACACTTCCAGGCCTGTTTAAATTTCCAAACCTCGAAATTTCATGCATTTACCGAAACCGAAGCATACGAAGTCATAGTACCCCTTGATCTGAAGAAACGCACTGAAGGAATCGCTGAGGTACATTTCGCTCACTACATGGAAGGCGTGCCGAGGGAGTGGGGTATCCACGGAATAGAAAATGCTATGGAGTGTATGGAGGTATTAAGCCTAACAACGAAGGACCGAGCACCGTCAAGAGCCGACTCTAGTACCGAAGAATTGTTAGAGATACTGATAAACAGAATTCATCAACGTACCGATTGGCACCCTGACACTAGACAAGAAATAATTCAAGTATTCCGCAAAAATGCAGACGTTTTTTCCAAACAACCTGGCCTAGCTACTCACTTCAAATGTTCACTCAACGTTAAACCACACGACACGTATTACCGCAAATCATACCCCATACCGTTCACCTATCGATCCGCCGCCATAGCAGAAATATCTCGCATGGAACAACTAGGAATTATAGAAGAATCCACAGCACCCTATAGTTTGCCGATTGTGTGTGTAGCCAAAAAGGATGGAACAGTGAGACTCTGTCTGGACGCTCGCGCCTTGAACCGCATATTGGATGATGACCGAGAAGGACCAGACCAAATTGAACAAGTTATGCAAACCTTCCATGGCAAGACCATATATTCAACGGTAGATCTGAGCGCAGGATATTGGCAAGTCCAAGTAGCACCGGAATCGCGCGATTATTTATCCTTCCTGTTTAATGGACGCAATTATAGGTTCACTCGTTTAGCGTTTGGATTAAGAAATGCTATGGCTATATTCATACGATGTTTGAGACAGGCGCTAGGAGACGATATCAGTGACTACTGTACATTATACGTGGACGATGGATTAATAGCCTCACAGAATATACGTGAACATTGCCAGCATTTAGATATAGTATTTGATAGATTGATAAATTGCGGATTGAAACTCAAATTATCTAAGTGTGAATTTTTTGCGAGAGAGGTGAAATATCTAGGACACATAATTACACCTACTGGCATATCACAGGACCCGGACAAATTATTAGCCATCAGACAATTTCCATCACCAACCAACCGTAAACAATTGCAAAAGTTTATTGGATTTTTACAATTCTACCGCCGTTTTAATAAACAAATGTCACACTACACCGCTCAACTCAGTCATATACTGTCTAGTACCAAGCCTTGGATTTGGACTGATAAAGAAGAGATCATATTCCAACAACTAAAAGAAGCCTTCCTAAATTCCGTCGTGTTGAAACACCCTAACCTAAAGAAACCTTTTTTCTTGAATGTCGATGCATCAGATTACGCGATAGGCGCAGAGATTTTTCAAGAAGATGAGCAAGGAGAGAAAGGAGTGTTAGCATTTTTTAGTAAGACACTCAATCCAGCCCAGCGTCGTTATTCTGTGACCGAAAAAGAGTTGTTGAGTATTGTGGAAGTATGTATTAAGTACCGGACATTGTTACTCGGCAATAAGATATTTATCAATACCGACCACAAAGCCTTAACATTTTTCAAAACAGCCAAATTGAATCACAACCGCTTATCTAGATGGTTTCTTGCGCTTCAAGAATACGACATCGAATTGACCCATCTGCCAGGAAAGAAAAATCAGACCGCCGACTTTCTATCCAGAGAAATAGACGCTACATATTGTCAAGATACCAACCTGAGATGTTTCGCCGTAAAGAGTGGAGAAAGCATACCATATCCTCCCAACATCCAACCACGAATTCATACCGCCATGTTAACACCTGAAAGAATCCGTATCGCCCAATATGAAGACCCAAGACTGTCCCGGATCCGTGAACTGATGGAAGAAGGAGCTGCCGAACCGCCCGACTACCTGCGACAGTATACCCGCTACAAAGGATTTATGTTCCACCGACCGGCTAAAAATACTTACGACTGGCGCCTAATCATCCCCGCTAATATGGAAACAGATTTGATAAAAGAAGCTCACGAACGCATTGGACATTTTGGAACTACGAAGACCCTCCACCTACTAAAAGAAAGCTGTTATTTTAAAAGCATGCATAAAAAAGTGGCCAAAATAGTGAAAGCTTGCGATATATGCCAGAAAGCCAAATACCCGCGATACCATATCAGAGGTGAAATGAATCCCATTCTCCCCAACGCACCATTGGAATTGATATCAGCGGATATATATGGTCCATTGCCCATGGCGCAATACGGAAAAAATATATATTCGTTCTTACATGTGTTTTTTCAAAATATACCATGCTATTTCCCATAGGCAAATTGACCGGAGAAGTTTTGGCCCGATGCATAACGGAAAGATGGACAAGTGAAGTGGGAAAGCCCAAACGAGTACTATCAGACAACGCAACCTATTTTTGTAGCAAGCAGTGGAAAGAAATACTTCACCTGGCTAATATTAAATGGTCGAGGACATCTCTTTACAGCCCCAGCGCTAATCCGGTAGAGCGACGTATGGCAGAGATCTCTCGTTTTATGCGGACGTACTGTAATGAAAAACACCAACAATGGGTTAGGTATATACCATTTTTAGAAGAATGCTATAATAATAGCCTAAATGAAAGCACCGGTCGTACGCCTTACGAAATCATATTCGGTAAAAGGAATAATACATTTATCGAAAAATTAATTGATTTTCCAAGCTCAGAAGTGAATAAGTTAACAAACCCTAATATCCATCATCTGGTAAGGTTAAAGCTAGAGCAGAAGGCAGATAGCAGAAAGAGATTCCACGACCGAGCATATAAAATATTTTCATATAACATTGGAGATGAAGTTTTAGTAAAGAGCCACAGGTTATCAAATGCTTTGGAGAAAGTAACTCGCAAATTCTTTTTAATTTATTCAGGGCCATTCACTATAGTAGCCATATCGCAGCATAACACAGTTCAGTTACAAGAGAGTGAGAACATGCACATTGTTTGGTGGGAAAATGTAGCCAATATTAAGCCATATCACAGAATTTGAAATAAATATGATAAGAAATCAATGAAAACATTATTATCAAACCGATTACTAACCTTCCTTAATAATTTAATATTGGTATAGGACCTCGTGGCAACAATCCAATGTTTAATTCCTTCCAGCCGTTAGAAGCCTGCAATAAGGAAAAGAACAATTTTTAAATATGTAATTAAATTATATACATCAGATAAAAAAGGACACAAGCGGGGATAATAAAATTAAAATTTGTTAATTACCTTTTTAAGAGAAAAAATTGAGCAGTTAGGTTAGTTATGAAAGTCGACAGCAAATTCTGATGTAACATGTAGCACTATGAAATGTAGAACAGCGACCAGCTGAGCAAAGCCACCTAAATCAAATATGTGACGTCTGTTGAACATATGTTTATAAAAAGAAATACTGTACCCAAAAAGTTATTTATTATTGTTATTTATTATATTTATTAATGTCGATATATTTATTTATATGTTTTATATTTATTACTTTTAATTATGCCACGTTTGTTACCTGAAAAAGACTTAAAGTGAATACCAGCTACCAAAACCAAAGAGCCATTAGCAAAAGAAAAGTATTGTACCTGATGTATAGAAAATTATTTATATTAAGACCTAAGAAATACTATAAGATATAAGCCCAGAAGTTTTGTGAATCGAAATTATTGTCTAAAAGGAATCATTTGTGAGAATTATGAAATGTGTGTAGTTAGGTTGGCGGCCCTGCAAGCGGCGAATTTAAAAATTACTATATGTTAAGTGTTGTCAGGAGGAGTACGTTTAGAAGTTTATATTTATGATATTTTATGTGTGTTGAGGAGGAGAATTTGTTATTGTATTTGATAAAGGTATAAAGGAGATGCAGCAAATATGTCTGCGAACTATGATAGAAGTATGAGAGTATAATTTATAATAAAGTATAGTGTATATCGATGTATTGAAGGGTGGGTTTTCATTAAAAACATTGTGATTCTCAAATATTTTGAATTCAAACCCAGGGGCGCGTGTAACATATTAAATCTGGGTAGATAAAAAGCCCTAACAGAAACAGTAATAGGTCTGAAATAAAGTAACTGGCTAATATCGCCAAATAGATAATAACTAAGATTAGATAGCATCAGCTTGTTCTGGCTAAATGGTACAAGAACCTAAAAAGGATTTGAAGGGAGTTTATTGCTCAAAAATAGATTATTATATAAAATATTTAAAGATTGAGGTTATGTACATGTATTCACGGATCGGTGACCTAGAGATCGATCAAACCGAGGAACGTAGAATCTGACCAAAACCCCTTGGCAGAGCTTTATTGCAATCAGATGGTGTGCAATATGAAAAAACACCCGTCCACGTGGCTAATTATTAGGTAGCATGGAATTAATATTAATGTATAGAATATTAACTAGCATGCAAAGAGCATAAATAAAAAACCAAATAAAAATAATTTAATGTATTCAGGAAATAAGAGTTACCAGGCGCATGAATACCGAATAAAATTTGCATGCACCAATAGTAAAACGGCAGTTAATAGGCGGCAACTGTAGGCCAGTTCAAAAATATTTCTATATATTTATATAAATGTACTAGATTTTGTGTTAAAATTTGTGTAATCTATGTTATCGATATGGCTCGAATGCAAAGAAATTATTAATCATATAATCTAAGCAATATTTTGGTATTTTTTGTAAGATCTATTTGAACCTAAATGGCGGAGGACTAAGATATTTAAATTTTATGCTAATTTGAAAGTCGGAAAGAGGATCTGTAAAACTTGAGAAGGAAGAACCAGCACTCGCCAGCCAAATGCCACCATAAGAGGACTCCAAATATTTTAGAGCATAGTACCTTGCTAATGATTTTGTAAAAGTTAAAGTTAAAGTAAATTATTAAATTTCTTAAAAGACTTCGTGATGCTATTGTGAAGCAGAAGTCATTTTCATTTTGAATTAAACTTATAACCCCTTGGAGGAGACGATTCCGGCTACCATATTCCCGGACCACATGGAGTTGGATCGACATCGGCGGCTTACAAGAAGATTTTCGACACGTGAGTGATTAAATTTGAATTAGTGATGGGCGCCCTAGTGCTTCGAATTAATCTGATGATCAAAGCTAGCTCGCCGAAAGGGTTTTTATTATAAATTGAGAAATTAATAAGAGTAATACTTGCGCAAGTAAAATTAGTATTAAAGGTATTTATTTGAAAGAAAAATATATAGATCAATATTTTAGAAGTTTCTATTAAATCAAAGAAGTACGAAATCTAGGCTATTAAAACATATGCATATAATATTTAATTTTTTGCAATACAATTTGCGATAATTTATTATAGTTCTAATTCACTAGATGAATGGCTCTACCTATTCCGTCAGGTGCCGAATCTTGCACCCTGAGATAAAAATATATATTCGATACAAATAAATCTACTAAATACTAGAGATTTTAATATATATATATATTTGGATTATTAGTGGCTAATTTATCAAGCTGATCTTAGAGCACACATTTTTTGATTGAATTATCCAAGTCGACAAGTATTAGCAAGTGCATATCGCAGCTACATGCAAAAGAATGCATATGATTTTAAGATAAAGGCACATGGTAATGATTCGTGCCATAAATCTAGAATATAAAGTTTAGCCTGTGATATTTTTATTGATTTCAATTATTGTTCTATTTTTATATTATATTTTTATCGCTCTTTATATATTTTTTGCCTCGATCTATTTTTTGCATTATTTGTTTAATATATGTATGAACATTCATGGTGTGCAATTTATTTTTTATTCCTCAACACTATAGTATAAGTATCATATTTATATATATTTATTATTTATTGAATTACAAGAGTTATAGGAGAAGCTCATACCTAAGCCTATCAAGATTTTTTAAGACTGAATACTATTAGAAAACCACGACCTAATTATATCAAATCTCATGCTTTACCGACTGATGCCAAGCAGGAGGCTAATCGTTATTTAAATATAAAGAATAACGTGACATGTTGTAGACGCAAAATCATCATAAAAAGTCTGTTGAACGTCCATTCTATTGCTGAGTCTTCTTATTTGACTGAGGGAATTTTCCTGTATTCTGTCCTTGTTAGTTCTATTCTCTATGTTCTATTTCTCTATGGAGACCTGAACAAGAGAACGATTTTAGATTCTGTAGAGAACAGACATTATTCTCTGAGCTGATTCAATCATGACATATTCGTCTTGTTTTTTGTTCTCTCCTGGAGACTAAATTATATAATCGGGAATCATGTATTCCATCAGTTTTTAATCGCTTATCTTTTCTTCAATAACTTATTTATGAAGTATTTTATTTAATTCAGAGCGGTTGACTGCTGCACTTTATTATTATTGTAGGCTATGGATTAGTGACAGTCGAAAACCCATTTAAGGGTGAGTAATGAATATTTTATAGTATTGTTGTATTGTCTTTATTTTAATAATTTTGATATTACGTTGATGTATCAGGTAACAACCCCTGATTTAACAATTTTTCGTTATCAATTATTTTATGAATTTTACTGAATTTTGCAGTCTTACATCTGAGATGTATGACGATATCCTAATGTACAAGAAAGTTATACTAAATGGAATATATTCCTATTTTTTATTGATACAGTCATTTATATCTCTGACCTTTTGTAATTGTGAGTAAAGTTTGAAATACCTACTGGTTGTACATCAACTGTAACTCTGTAACTGTTCATCATTCTTTTAACTAGTAATTTCTTTTCATAATCCCATTCATTATGGATTTCAAATTCTACAATTAAAACCTATAATATTCCTCTAATTTTAATATTTATGTAAATTGTATATATTGTATTCATTAGATGATTTCTTGAGAAATCATTCATTGAATACAAGTATGTTATTCTAGCATTACTAAGTAGTTGTGACTTGTGTTGCAGGTTTTTTTTTTTGTGTGTGTGTGTATTCTTGAATACTCATTCGAGGATCGTGCTGTAAATATGCCTCGCTGTCAAACGAGGGCTTACGAATTCGCCGACCGAGATGGCCGGTGATATCGGACATCTGACCTTGCCGTGCGGGGCTGAAGGACGATCTTCGATCTGACGCCACTAGCCCGATGCCTGGAGGCCATCACCCTTCATCCTCATCCATCACCCTTTGGACACCGGACTCGAGGACGACAGATCCTAGATAAGTACTTGATACAATATCAGATGTGCCCCGTAAATTTGGTCTCTTAAAGACATATTGTATTTGGTCTCTTAAAGATGTATTGTATTTGGTCTCTTAAAGACATGTGTATTCGGTCTCTTAAAGACAGATTGATTATTAGATTATCCATGTAAAGATGTATTTTGTAATATTCTCTATATTATTCTCATCATTATAAGAGCAGTCAGTCAACCGCATATCTATGTTTTTAATTCCAAGACCCTCAAACCACTAGAATTAGGATCGCATTATTGATCAGATAAAAATCGGCAGACCTCAGGGCCTAGCAAAATTTCAACAACTAAGCCTTCTCCGACAAAATCATCTGTCACCAGGAGAACGGCTTAGGAACTATCTATGCTCAAACATCACAATTCCATGCATGTCACATTGAATATTACATTTTTATATTAAACTGGCAGGTATTCCGTGCTGCGTAAGGTACTGATTAAAAACTTGACAAATTGATAACTTGACCTAATTAATTTTTAAGAATTTGAAATAGGCCTATAAGCATTCTCGGTGAATTGGAAATGTATATGCATCATTTCAAGTTAAACAGTCCAGTAGTTCAGACGAGATGATGCGTCATCCGAGAATTTCCTATCCTGTACGTGTATAACCTAATTCTTCCCTTTATCATATTATTGATTAAAATCACATTACATAGTAATTTAGATGAGTTGGTTCGTATGAGTTATATTCAGAAAGATTTAGATTTGCTAAATCTTAGTTAATCTCATTCGAAGGATGAAACGAACGTGTTTTAAATTCATCAATACTGCTTGAAAAGTTGAAAAGACAACTGGTCATTTCTGGGAATAGGTTGAATAATATAATAAATTGAAGTCGACATAGATTCGTTGATCTATCAACACGTGGAATTGAATAAAATTACTTTAATTTTATATAAACTGTAATTCTTCATAATTAAACAATTATGAAACTCTATACAGATCAGATTCTATCCCGTAACCTGCAAAACTCCCTCTATGCCAAGTATTACCCTTTGTTATCGGAATCTACGCCATTGCAATATATTAGTTTTTCCCTGTGAAAAACAATCGACGAACCATGAAAAGGAAAAAATTGTGTTATTACAGAGAAAGGAAAGGGTTTAACAATTGGAGTAAATTAGCTTCTGAGAACTTTTATGGTTAGAAAGATCAGAGAATCCTTCTTTCCATAAAATTGAAGGGAAGAAACACATATTCCTGTAACATACAAACTCTGTTTGATCTTCAGTACGGTGAATTTTGTTCTTTAAAGCGTTCCAGTGGAAACTGGGGGCGTCTGAATGATTCATAGAGCGAATATTTATCATGCGAATATATATCAAAGCAGTCTCAGGGTTGGGCGGTGACTAATTCATCCAGAAAAATCTGAAATAATTCACAAGAACGAGGAAAATAGAACGAGGAGGGTGAATGGTATCTTGGTGACGAGTCCCACTGATTGGCAGTGTGCCAAAAAACAAGAATGCCATGGAAGAGAAGAGTTACGAATGAAAATACGAAGAAAAACTACCAGACTGACGGTTTTCACTCCAAAATAAAGGATGAGATACTCCCTCTATAACATTGGAAATGTATTATCTTTCTGCATGTGGGAGAAAGATTGCTCTGGAAATTTTTCTTGACAAGAACACAATATTCACTGGCAATAAGAGGCAGATTGAATATCATTCTGAATATTTCACATAATGCGGAAAATATATCGAAAATTTAAGGTATTTCACAGCTAAGACTTTCAGGAAATCCACTGTTCATCTAAAAGTTTGATAGGAGAAACATAGTATCACGGAGGAGTATAATGTACTGTATATTATTTCGTGGACAAATATTCACGTTTTTTACAAAAGTATTAGAAAATACAATATTGATGTTGTTATCGATATTAATTAAGAATACTGGAAGTTGTCATCAACCAGAAACTTATTATAATTATCGGGGTATACTGATTCCAGTTGTTCCATTATTATTAATATTCCTAATAAACTCAAACTAAAGAGCGGAATCGAGTAAGCAATATATTTGATAAATGACTTGTAGGATCTATCAACTTCTGCCATTGCTTAAGATAAGATATGTCACTCTCACAATAATACCAGTTCTCTTTCAAAGAACTGGGTAAGTTTGAGTATCTCTCTCAACTGGTTCTTCATTGAATTATGATAATTGTAATTCGATTCAATCCAAAAATCATCTGTAGGCCTGCATGTACACGTTACAATCATTAGATCAGCGATGGTGGTCCAAACATTAAACATAGCATTGACCATTCATTGCGGGATTGGCTTTTCTAAGTTGATGGTAAAAGTTCGCCTGTACAGGTTGTTCATTATTTATTTCCAGAAAATATTTCCAATCAAACTTAGTATTCCAGGGTGATATCATGATTATCGAAGGATTCATTAATTTTACGGAATACATCATGATTATTAGAAATTTCAAAAACCAAACATCCTTCAGAGTGGAAAATATAAATAGAACCGAGATTAGTTTTGAAGTTTTGAGCGAGTTACAATACACTTTTCCCATGATAATGGAATAAGATTGTGACTCCAATCCGAGCTGAATCACCAAATCAAAAACCTTGTTTCTACATAACTCGAGTCTGCGGCCTAATTTAATGGAAAGTGGATGAGAGGCTGGGAAAACACTGCATAAAATAAGCACGCATGTTATATGGGTCTGAAAACGGGGGACAGTTTATCCCGATATACGTGACAAAGCTGGTCGGTAAAGAAAATAAGGAAAGAGGGTGTGAGAGAATAAAAGATAGATGTGAAGTGAGAGGGAGAACGGTCACAGCGGTCTCGCAAAGGGACCGCGCGAAAATTTGAAATGCAAAGAAGTGGTCCGCAACCCGCAACAAGCCGCTTTCGTTAGACCCAGCCTCGTATTATTCCGACTACGTAACTGTGTTCCACTTGTTCTCGGGTCAGATCTCTGTTTTCATACAAGAAAATTGTGTCAAATCCCAAAGCAAACTTGATATTTTCGGATAAATGGGACATATGCTATCAGGATACCATCTAGGGTCCGTATTTTTTGCAATAAAATATCAGATAACACACTGTAGTCCAGTCACGTTTAATGATTCTATTTTGTTGATTTTTTCTATTGATAAGATTGATAACCAAGTGTCTCCGAATATAATGGCAGCATTCTGTGCAAACAAATACTTTGGTTGTTGTAGTTTGTAACGTTATCTTTTTCGCCAGTTATTCAAATTTATAATCTTACAAGTTTTATTTAACTCCAGAAGAAAATGATGCTCCTTCTAGGGGATTTTAGAAAATCATATGAGAAGAGAGTGTTGTATTTTGTAACTGGATACTTTTAACCGTATAAAAACTGAAGTTAATATACCCATGGCATCATTTCAGTAAAACGTTGAGTTAAAATAGTAGAGGAAATTGAATATTATAGTTCTATTTCATTACGGAACAGTTAAAAATCTTTGATGGACGTGTAAAATGTCTAAATAAATTTATTAGAAATTATCCTTTGAAAGGCTATACCTGTCATTTCTATTTCTGAACAGAGTGTACATGACTACAATACTGTACTCATGAAAAATACCTTCGAGACTTGATAATATCAGCAATTTCCATTTTAAGCTATTCAATTTTCTATTCCCTTTCTCATATTTACTTACTGATGCAAAAATACTTGAATAATCGAACATCTACTCAACTTCCAATTCATTCAATTTTCGGATTGATAAATAACTTCACAAAGAAACAAAACCTTTAATTTACCGTCATGTTCTCTTTCTAATGCACCTTGATATCAACTAACATTCCATTCAACTCAATTTTAGTATTCTTCACTCTAATAGAAATTCAAAAAGACGAAAATTTCTCTCTCCTTCCAATAGTGTAACAACTAGTAGTTTTTGCACTAATATAATAACCAATCAACAGCAGACATTAGGTCATTACGAAGACATCAGCCAAGATATTATGTAAGTTAGTTTGCGATGCGCCCGATCTATTAGACAGCCTGATGCATTGGCGGAACCACATGTGAAGCCACCCTATGTGTGTATTTCCATACCGTTACGTCAATTAGCCAAGGCATAGTAAATGCCTTCCTGCTGTTGTGTATGACAAGTGACCTGAATTCGAGTAATGGATATCCATCATCGTTATGCTCGTCTCACACCACAACTGAGAGATGCTGTTATGTGCACTGTGAAGTCTTATCTTATATCTCATTAGACTTCACACTTCAAGAGGTGCACTGTCTCATTACTTGTGACAAATCGGGTATGATCGTAGGGGAACATGTGAATTGAATGTGATCGGAGGAAGAGAACTCATTCATAGACAACATGGATTTCATGATCATAGTTTGAGAATGTGATAGTAGATTGCAAGGGATTCCTATAATTCAAATAGGAACCTGAAAAACGGCTAAAGAGACATTAACATGTTGTACATCCAGAATGACAATGTTCAGAGCTTTACTATATCTGATCGACATGGTCTATGATGAATCGTATCCTCTCTTGAGAGTAGAGGATAAACAGTATGGATTCATTATATAAAATCATCTATTCGAATTTTCTTCGATGACACGACTGGTTGCGGGTATTGATCCCATTATCAAGTGTCCAAATGAATAATATTGGATATACCCATAGAGATACTACTGTATTCCTATCATTATGAATCACAATTCTTAAAAGTGACTTTTTTGGAGACTATTATTGTATGAAATATGACAAGCATTGGGATTCATAAACTGATTCAATAACAGTCATATGAAACTCGTCTTCGATTCTCTCACACTCTGATTTCAAGTTAATCAAACTCTACAAGTGTTTGAGAATTGATTCATTGATTGGATGAATGATCGTCTAACTAGCCTAATCATGAATGATTGGGAATTGCTTCGCATATCAAGTTTTGGAATTTTTCTCCTCTTCTGATCAAACTTTAGATGGACTTGTCTGACTACTTGGATTATTAATGGAAAGAAAATCAATTTATCATCCCAAAAGTGCTCAAAACGTGATTGCCCATTCAAAAATAATTCTGAATATTATATATTTTTGAGAGGGAATCAATGAATGGAATAAGAAAGTTAGACATTTACGAGATGATCAATGGATGATTTTACTCTACGAAGAAAAGATGAAAAATATTTACCATCCAGAATTTTCTTCAGGGTTTTTTCTATCGCTTGATAACTCATCCAGAAGCAGCGAGAAGGCTGATCTGAAAGTTGATCACGCGGAAAAATATTGAAATTTCGGAGGCCTACTGTTATCTTTGAAAAATAAGAATATCAAAGAGATGTATGTTGATGCAATGCTGGAAAAGGTCTGAGGATGTATATTATTGGAGTAAAAGAATGTTCAATAGCTGGAGGCTTGATTTTAAAAAACGATGTAAGTCTGTGTAAGTAAAACGTTGGTTGTACATCGTTACAACAACCATTAATATCTCAGACTGATTCAGCTTTGGCACTGAAATCGACGGCGTATTGTAGCAAGCGAGGC
The DNA here is from genome assembly GCF_014356525.2 of Nilaparvata lugens. Classification (NCBI taxonomy): domain Eukaryota; kingdom Metazoa; phylum Arthropoda; class Insecta; order Hemiptera; family Delphacidae; genus Nilaparvata; species Nilaparvata lugens. Next base: position 13,055,417 of record NC_052511.1, read on the forward strand.
ACGCCTCAACTGATTCATTTGAATTTGATAAACGCTGAATGGTACCGACTGGCCTTTGTGTTTTGTCTGTGCCGATGTGTGCCCAGAACAGGAAGATGATCAATGAATCAACTGCAGACTCGTCCCCGTTCTTATAGTACCATCCTCCTCCTTCTCATCCTCCTCAACCCCCTCCTCATCATCCTCCGACTCGAATATAACCTTCTCCCCCTTCTCATTCTTCTCCTCCTCTTTCATCCTCCTCATTCCAACCACCTCTCTGTCATACAGAACTACCCCTTCATTAGCAGTCACAAACCTAGTGGATTTATCATGTGAGAACCATTTGTAATATTGTGGTTGAGGATGATAATTTGAACGTCTGTTTGAATCTGTTGACTGAAATTATGATTGTTTTTGTTGAAGGTGAAGGATGGGATGATCTCTTCCTTTTAATCTATTTCTATATTATTGTTATTGTATGGTTATTCAATGTCATTATATTTTGTAGGCCAATAATTACTTTTTTCCAGTCACAAAACGTAAGGATGGGAGAGGCACTTGCAATAGATTGTAGTTTGTTCAAGATGATAATTTTTTATCTGTTCAAATCTGTTAGCTCCAATATTATTACTTTTGTTCTGTTGGAATGATATGTTATCAAAATTAGGAAGCTGGTCAGAATGTCTCATGTCGTGTGAGAACTTCGTATAGCAGATTCCACAGATTTGTACACTTCATTACATAACCACAAGTTTGATCATGTGTTTCTTATCTCGATCAATTTCCATGATTGATGGAATAAAGTTATTTGATCCTTAAATTTCGCTTCAACAAAATTTCTACTTTTAACTCACTATGTTGCTATGAATGATTGGTTCTATGTTGGTCCCTTCTCTGTTTAAAATTGTATGATATTATAATATCAAGATTATTTCACTCTCAATTTACATCATGCTTGTACCTACTCACTCGGTAAAGTATCGACGAAACCTCATAGTTGAATTAAATTATCTTATAGATCTTCCATAATTATTTTTTGAATCCAATTCATTTTTGGTAATCTTGGAAAATGATCTTGGGTAATTTTAAAATCATGAATGAATCACTATTGATAAAAAATCGTTGTGAGATGCTCTTCTTAGAAATTGGCTCCTAATTCATGAAACAGACAAAATTCTGAGAATACAAAATCCTTGTTCATTCAATTCCTAGGAAAACTTATTCAATTTTCAATTCCTGGGAATAGTGACATAAATTTTCATTCATAATTTTTAACTTACAACGAGTATCAATGTGATAATCTCAAGTTTTTGTTTTTACCCTATTCCACTTGATTATTTTCCTTTGTTTTTCCTCCCTTTCAAGAATCATTGAGTTCTCTCATTACCATTTTTCTCAGATAACCGTATATTCCAGTTTAATATTCCTGCTGATTTTTTGATTGATTTATTCAACATTCCGTCTCCAGGTATAATTATATCGATAGAGTTCTTCATTCATCATCTTTTCAGTGTTATAAGTTTATTCATTTATTTTCCATATTATTCTCCCGCTTTCTAGTTGATTGATTCAACCCTTTATAGATTCTTCATCTAGAATCTACTTTCCAAATTATTTGATCAAATTCAATCGACAGTACCTGTTCCAAGTACAAATCCAGCCCACATTCCCATTCACAAATCTCACGAGAATCCAAGCTGAAAGCTAATGTGAGTACTGGAGTCTGGAGCTTCTCATCATGTGTCTTGCAAGTGGAGCGCTCTTAACAATGGCTGCTGAGTGAGGATTGTAAGCATATTTCGACGTGAACTACAAGGTGAGAGCCGTAATGAAGAATGATTCTACAGTGATTTAGCGAAGATGTATTTGCACTTCTCGACATCCGGTGACGGAGAGGGTGAACTCTCTTGTTCCGCCGTGACAGAGAAAGGTGAACTCCCTTGTTTCCAGTAATATATCTTATGAATGTCAACCGGCTCTCAAAGTGCAGGCACGTTCTCTGTCTCTGTCACTCGCGCTGAAGAGTGATGCTACATACGAGGCAGATAGCACTGATATGTCAGACAAATGACAGACTAAGATGTGATGTGATTTGTGAAATGTGCAAATGCGAAGGCATCGCTCAAGTCATCTTCACGTATCATTTGGCTCTCGATCCCAAATGTTTAAGTCTCAAATTCCATCGAATTCAACGTCAACATGGTTTATTTCGAATGATAGGTCTTGCATGAGTGATGGATTCCTGTTATAGTTCAATTTGATAGTTCAAGCTTGTGATAGTTCTAGTTCGGCTTGAGTGATGGTTACGAGTACTACTGCAAAGTGCACTTCTGAAGATGGTTCTATCAAAGTGATGGTGAAGTAAGATGAAGGTAACGGTAAGAATAATCGTGAGGTAGTTTCATTATCGAAGAGAAGAAATTCAGAGACTGAAAATGAACCTTCCTGAGATACAAATCATGCAAACTGTTCAACAAGAAAATTATCACACAGTGAAGATTGAACAATAATATCACTTATATGGTAGCTTCTAATATTTTGATGAATTATTGCATAGGTATTGTTACAGACGATTTACTACGAAACTATTTCCGCTTAACAAACATGCAGAACTTATAATTAAAATAATCAATTCTATTTTTTCATAGAGAAGCTTACAACTTGTGTGTTAATGGGTATGAAATGATTTGAAACATTTCCAAAGATAATGGGAATTGCACCCATGACCGACTCAGAGATACCACGCTGAATATGTTGAACTGACAAATTGGAGTTGTGGTACTTTGATCGTCTAGGTTTAACTGGTATGAGCATCCAAATGGTTCACGCTACAATAATTGACTCGAGTCTCAGTAACCACTCCCCCCCTCCCAGTAACAGTTTCAGTATCGAGTTTCAAGTCTCCACCATTATTGATGGGAGCTCTACTGGTCAGACTTCAACCTTTCTTGTGCCGGAATAAGGGTTTGATGAAGTGTTCATAAATCTAATGACTATGAAAGTCCGTGAGATTTGCAATCTTCTATAAGATACAATATTTTTGACGCTTTTCTTACCTCAAGAGAAATCTTCAGGATAGCTTGAACTCCATTGAGCACTGAAGCGACTCAGAAAAAATGAAAATTATCCTTAGTAGATACTAAAAATTTGTTCCGATGGTAGAAGAATAGGGGAATCACAATTTAATAAATTATAATGCAGTTGATACAATGACCTGGAACAAAAGAAGCAACTCTTTGGATTGAAGCTCATTTCATTGTTTCTGATACAAAAACGATGGTCATCATTAAGCCAGCTTCCAATAATAATTGAACCAAGAATAACGTTGAGTTTGAGGTTACCTCTTCCAAAGTTCATTCATAACGAAAGCTGATTCAATTGAGATAACTCCATTTCAGGATCAGTGAGCATTGCGGTGCGGTGCGATGCACAAGTAGGCTTCCTGAAAAAATAGGTAGTCATCTTTGTACATAATCACCAGGAACCCGATATTATTTCATTTATATTGCTTGGACATGAAGCAGTCCGTACCAAACTAAGTGTTGCATGGTCTACTGATCATGGGCGATTTCAAAAACTTTTAAGAGGCTTAGAGAAAAGTCGAGATATCCGCGAATTGTTATCTCAGTTCTCCAACTTTTTTGTAACGGAAGTTTGCAGTTTTTGTAACCGGGCGTCCAGAGAGGATCTTGAAACTTTTCCGGAACAAAAATGAGACTGAGACTCAACCAATGCCATCTAATGATTGACTTTTGGATTCGTTATTGAACTCTAAACTCGTGGAATTGTGCCGGCTTCTGACTCTCCATTGATTTTGCTCCATTGCTTTTCATGACTGTACGTCAATGAAAGTTTGCAAACAATGCAATAAGAACTTTTTTCGGACTTTCGTTTGATGTCATTTGTGTTTTGAATCAGATCTTTACTTGGTGAACATTGCGTTAAATGCAGTGAGTAATATAAAGTCGGAGGAGAGGAAGAAATTTCTATTCCAGAAACCAATTTATTGCTTTTCGAATTAGCATAGTATCTCATCGTAAGTGTTGATTTTCTCTGCTTGTTTCAAACTATTTAATTGGTATTTTGAATCATCGATTTAGTGGAAACAACAGCTACCCAGATTATGTGTGGAATGAAATTATCAGCAGTGCGTCAATCTTTCATTTTTTTAATAGAATTCCTTATTTTGATCAATACTTTCATAAGCAGGATGATGAATTGACATAAGTTGAAAAGTACGTTCTCTTAATCACGTTCAGCGATATTGTTGCAATTTTGCAACTAGGGAAATGGGCAAATTTATCCTATTCACGATGGTCTCAGACTCTCAAAATCCATTTCCAAGTGTATTTTTACTCATTTCTTGATTCTACTTGCAACGGTTGGAAAAATCAGGGGTTATTGATGATGAATGGAGTTTGAACTGTGGAACTGTGTGGATGAACTGATTACTGTTACACCAAATAAGACTCATGATGTCGACATTACTCCTCTGAAGAACCTCAATTTTTTATTTTTCCATTGGCTATACGTAGGATTGATGAGGCATTCAATGTTTGTTATCAACAAACATACCATCATAGAAATTATTAAAGTGCAGTTTCAACCTATGGTTATGAAACTATAACTAAAGCCTCACCCAAAAGATGTGATATTCTACTCAGCGATACTTCAAAACATACGTGTTATAACATCTCAAACTAGTTCCATGTTCACCTACTTTGATAGTTAGAAATGTGCTTTATGTGAGTTTTCATATGCTATGAACTTTTTCAAAGTTGGCTGCTACTCGTCAAGAAAGTAGCAATGAAAACTTCAACAAGCTGAAACGGCTGTTATTAAAAGCTTAAGTGGTCTGGAATTAAATTCTCAGATAAGTTACACGCCAGTCATCAAACTTAAATTGTCTTTCTCTGTTTTCAAAGGTGACCTAGACGCTCTAGAGTGAAGTGCACACTTTTTGCCAGGCACTATTATGTCTATATATCTGGCTAGATGTATCTACTAGTGGAGGCGAGATGGATTTATGAACTATTACAAAGTATGAAGTTGCCGATTACGTGTAATTGAAAACAACTTGGCGAAACGTTGCCATTTATCCTGCAGAAGAGCACCAAAGAGAGAGAGAGAGCGATGAGAGAGGAAAGTAGGAAGAAGGGTTCAAGACACATCCTGTGAGAAAGAGGAAGAGATTGGTACCTAGCGAAGAAGTTTGAGAGAGAAGAAAGGTGCTAAAGCGACTGCAAAGTGCCAGTAACCGTTTAGGACATTAGGGTCTGGAGAAGATGATCAATAATCTCTGTTGAGCTTCTAGTCGCGTTTTGAGAAAATTCCTTCACACCACGGCTCTCTCAGCAATCATTCAATTTTTAAATTGCTTTTCATGGGAAGAATATTAGTGTTGATTTTCTCTTCGATGGAATGATTTGACATTAATCTTGTTTCATAATTTAAGTTAGTTAATTTGTTCTTTTAGTCAATCAATTAAAATAATTTTAATAGATTTTGTACTCAAAAAATGTATTTATTGTTCCTTGTCTCACATGAATCTATTCTCTCTAAAACGTTTGACTTTGGGCATTGTGAGTTTTGAGAATTAGAATTGACAAAATTATCTATTCAGATTAAATTATATGAATTGATAAAACATGGTACAATATATCCTTAATTATGACTGTTACACTAACTTATGAAAAAATGAGAATGAAGGCCTTGTTTGAAGATAGAAGATAGAAAAGCTCTTGCTTTCGATGATAGATCGATGGTGAGCAATGGATATTGTGAATAAGTTTTGTAATACGAGTAGCCTAGGTTTAAAGTTTCTGTGATATATTTGCAATTTATTCAATTTGTAAGTTATGAGAAAATTCAAACGAATGAAATATCATATCAAGGGAAGGAGAGTTTTGGGCAGTGCCTCCTATTGATCCTCCCTCAATCATTTCAATTAGCATAATTGTTCATCAAAAAATGAGAGAATGAATTCTATGTCTTGTATTGAAGATTAATGATTCAAAGTATATTTTGTGTCACTATTTTTGTTATAAAGCTTTTCGTTTCAATTTCTAGTTATTTTAAGGATTTTTTAAGCAGCTCTCACCAGCGGGCAAAGATTTTTCTTTTTGCTGGTGATGCCTAGAAATTTTAACTAATAAATTAGTTTTCTCTTCTCTCATGTATATGCATGTATGTGTTATATTGTATTATAAACATTTTATTTTTATTTTTGCTCATGTATGTATGTGTATGACTAAATTATTGTTTGTTTTCTTTTTGGCAATAGATGAATTTTATTTGATTTGTAGATGTCAAATACTAAATCAAATTCAAATCTTATACCAATGAGAATAATATGTCACATACAATAATTTGACTTTGAAGTTGAGTTCTCTTTTCTCATGAAAAGTGGTAGTTTCTTACGGAGTTGTTGAGAAACATCGCAAAGGGTACAAAGTGGACTCATTTTGGAAAAGTAATGAAAAATTCCAAGTAATTGATGCAATTCTTTATTTACAAAATCTGACACGTCATCAACACACCAATTAATTCAACAATGAAAGATTCTTGGCGTTCTTTGGTTTCACTGGGTAACAATATATTTCTCAATGGAGCACACAAGTCATGAAATTGTTCGGTGATCGTAAATCAACTACTATTATAGCAAACTTCAACAAACCACAAATATAGAATAAACTTTGTAGTATAATGTTTCTCTCAGTCACTCATAGAAAATACTTGAAGCATTCTTACTGTGTCTTCTTAATCTACATCACTTCCGCACAAGAAATAGACAGATAAATTGGTAATATTTCCACTCATTTATACACACCCTTAAACCTAGTTAGAAAGTTATTTTACACTGTACAAGAAATCAGGCCAACTATGTTACAATGTACACTGTTCCATACCAATTTCACTTTTGAGAAAATAATGGTTTTTACAAATAGTTTCAATCAATTCCACTTTTTTGAGAAGATTTCTTCACAAATTACAGCTTAGACAGCCAGTCAGGTTATTTCGTAGTGGATGAATGCGGTAAATGTCAGTAGTGCCACATACTGTAGGAAGTAGTTGAAGGCTTTCACACTGGAGTATTGGTATGTTTGAATAGCATGGCTTGCTCCACTGTCACTCATTTCGCTACTGGCCAAAACGACGGCAGGACTGTCTTTGCTGCGTCCGCTGGCTGATGTCACTCCACTCACTTCGGGGGGACCACAGGTCTGTAACACATCAAAACATTCATCAACAAACTGCAATCTGAGATATGCGATCTAGAAGATAAAATCTAGAAACTGGATTCGTGGCATAGAAAATGATACACTACCAGCTAAATAATTCATTTATATCCTAAAAGCAGTGTACAGTATCTACTGTCTTTGATAAGTTCAATTTCGTAAGTATTTCTGACATGACAGTAACAAATAATGATATGAATAATTCATATTAATAATAAATAATTCATTTATATCCTAAAAGCAGTGTACAGTATCTACTGTCTTTGATAAGTTCAATTTCGTAAGTATTTCTGACATGACAGTAACAAATAACACTTCTATGATATGAATCACGTTACTAGCTGTGCAATACTTCTTATCCCTAGCTGCACTTATGAAGTGTACGACTTATCATATCTCATACTCATATCTGTATTCATCTTGAATATTTCGAAACTCTTGAAATAAATAGGTTCAGCCTCGATCAAGATTTGCATGTGGAGTTGTCAATGTTGTGACTTCGAAAACTTCTTGTAAATATTTTCCATTATTGCCAGAGTGGTGAGTTTCTACAAAACTTAAGTCAAAAATGAGAAACAGTCTCTGGCGTGAAACAGATTACAGTAATTGACAGCTGAGTCCACAGCTAGCAAAATATATTGCTAATCCATGAATTATTTTCTATCCTTATAGAAATTTTCGAAAAAAGCGGTTTTCAGCAATAAAACTTTCTAAAACGGTATGAACATAATTGGCCAACGGATCATGAATCAAAAACTATTTTTTTCCTTGAAACACTCTTTATTTGGCGAAGTTATGACGTTTTTAGTCCCCCCTACCACTCAACCTTGAAAATTTGTCATTTCAACAAACAAACCGAAGGTTATTCAGTAATCATTAATAATTAATGTTTTATAATAATTGTTTAATAATTATTATTGCTCATTTGATAACAAAAACAAAATTCATTTGATATGTACTCAAACGAATATTTTAATACTCTAGAACTAAATAAATGATCTACGAGAGAGGAATAATCAAGTAAGTACGAGGAAATATCATTAAACGGTATTTTTACTCTATGGATCTATACACTACAACTGATCTAGATATTTCTGTTATCATCTAATGTTCACTGATGTACAAAATAATTTCAGTTCTCATCGATCAATGATACACGTTAATCAAAAGCTATCAGTGTTATTTTAGTTGAATTTACCTGCAAAGGTCTAGTCTGGTTCTCGACGCACCGCTGTGAGTACTCGCCGAGACAGGCGATGTAGGCGATTGCGTGCGGAATGTAGCTCTGGTCGACGGTGCCGCTGAACAGAACGGACGCGAGAGGCCCTCGTGCGTACACGGGCACATCCTCGCCTCCGTGAGTGGCCCACTGGCGGGGCACAGCCGAGCTGTGCACGGCGTTCTTCTCGGCCGTCGTGTTGGTCGGCACAGCCCGTGGCGCCGAGTAGCCCGGTCCGTTGCCGTACAGAATCGTCGAGTACGCGTTGCCGTCTATGTCCGAGTTCTTTGTGTCCATGCCTGGAACAGTAAAACACAATAATCATAATGAATAATTGGCTATCAGAAATAAACACCAGAATCTGGTTCCCCTTGTTCTTGTTCTCTTCGCAAAGATCTTTTAAATCCAATTTTTTTCTTTTATTCTTGCTATTTTGAGAAAGGTTTTTGAGCTCTTATTTTTTATTATTATTTTGATCTTGTTATTTCCAATAAGTTTTTCCAAATCGTAATTTTTTGTCACTTTTCTTCTTGTTTTTCCACAAAGTTCATTCGATACCCACCAGTAGCATAGATTTATATCTTATAAATTCACGCACGCACTTCTCATTACACACACACAAAAAAGTATATGTGGGCATCATCCGCAATAAATAATGAAAGAAACATATTTTCAAAAGAGAGATACAAAGTTTTGTAGATTAAAAAATAGATAGTGAATCTGCCGTATTATATATAACAAACACAAACATTTTCTTGATTTTCTAATATTTGTCTTTTTAGGTTGAATAAAATTGAAATTCTTTTTCTTCTACTTTTTAGTATTTTGTGAAGTGCATTCTCTAATCTTTTTCATCATTTGAGCTCTTAATCCACCCCTCAAGTCTCTCTGAAACACTTTATTATGTTGCACTTTTGTTTTGCAGTTCATTTTGTTGCACTCGATTAATGACTTTTCCTCCATCCACATGATCGCTCTTCTTTACCCAACTCTCATAATATATGAGAATTCAGTGATCCTTTACTTTTGATCATCTATCATTTCAGGCACCTAGTCCCTGCAATTAAGCGAATTGATTATTCTATAATCACTAAATACTAAACGAACAACGATCTCACTTTGAAAGCTATTTTGATTAGTTAAATTGAAGCAATAACAATTACGAAGAACAATAACTCCGCAGAACAACATATTCATAGGATATAGAGATGATATAAATCGATATTGCGGACATTGAACAATGAGACTGTAGCAGTGAACTGCTTTCCAGCACGGCGAGTGATTGCAATCATCTCAGGGTAATGTGTGTACTGCACTGTGCAATCATATTATAATAATTGAATGCTCACCGAGAATGGGATTGCCGCGTGGTGTGGACAGTCCACCCAGCGTCATCACGTTGCTGTGATCCGACGTGACGACAATCAGTGTCTCCGACAGATTCACCAGCGAAAGTACCACCAGCAGCGCAGATTCCAAGACAAGCGTCTCGTCCAATGCCCGGTACGGGTTGTTGTAATGGTGGGCGTGGTCTATTCTTCCGCCTGTTGGACAAAAAATATCAATTATGGAAATGTGAATGATATTGTTTTCAAATGTCGTTGAAGGCTTCAAATGAAATTCACACATATGAGGCTTTTCGATTGTGGACTGACAAATGGAAAGTATTCCCACTAGAAGTGAAACAATGATGTTGTTTCCAAATTTTGTTGGTGGCTTCGAAGAAAATAAAATATTATGCTTTTCGATGATAGACTGACAAAGAAAGACTGAATACTATGTTTTACTTAGAATAAAAGAATGATATTGTTTTCAAATTATATTGTTGTTGGAGGCTTTAATGAAAACTTAAATATGAGGCTTTCTGAAGATAGACTGACTAAGAAAACGTAAATACGCACACAATTGCTTCCAGTTACAAGCCTTGTGAATTGAAATACTAGTTATACGGAGTGGCATGAATTTGAAGAGTGAAATAATCTCGCTATGAGAGGCATGAATTTGGAAAGTAAAACTATTATTCTCTGGCCAGGACTATGAATAATGTTAAGATAACACCAGTCGAAAAATCGGAGAATAAAATTAGGAGAATCAAAAACTATTAAACATAAAAAGCTTGTAAGTAAACAAGAAGGTCAATCCAGAGCTCTCAACTCCAAGTAGGCTAAACTTTAAGGTTGAGTGACTCGCCAGTTTCGATAACCACTCACAATGTGTGAACCATAATCATGGTTCTCATCAAAATATTTCGAATATTTCACCTTATTTCATCTTTTTGGAGCTAAATTTTGGCCATTCGAGGTATCGATTGCTCACCAACACATGTTCACCTTCTTTGAATATTGAAATTGAAAAACAACGTTGCGAACAGAACGAGTGAGTCAAGGTGTAGATTTGGGTTTCGATAGGACCCACTATTCAGCTTTTATTGGAAACATATTTTATGACCGTTCTGTTGTACCAACTGACCGTTCTGTTCGTTAAGCTAATACAACAGTCTAACACCACACAACATCGAATCCTTCAGTTCTCGTTTTAATCGACTGTGAAGCAATAGTGGCAATACCTTGTCACTATAGTTATATACTTTTTGATGTCAGTGCTTCAGTATTTCGATTCAAATAATAATAAAATAATCCAGTGCTGCTGTTTTCCTTCCAATTCCAAACTGCAATATACATTCACAATGTCTATTTGCAAATTTAACAAAACTTTAATCTATAATTCTAACAGAAGCTAACATCACTTCATTTTACAGTTCAAGGCCCAAGCTTAATAAAGGAATGAGTATCTAGGAAAGTGTGAGATCTGAATAAATGGATATGATTTCAAGCAAATATGAGAATGTCAAATTGGCGTTACATAATGTGTTAGCGTGACACCGTTTTATGGTGTCAGAAGCGTGATAGTCGATCTGTTTAGAAATTCACACGCGAATCTTGCAGACTATTACAAGAGAGGGAGATATTGTTTGATTTATTTCTATTCTTATCAACATAATATAACCCTGCCGAAGTCAGAATACGAGCCAAAACGTACGACGTTAAGACTTGAATTTATTTAACCTCGTGAACAAAAAATATATATTATGTTGCAGTTTTTCAGTACGGTAATTATTATTGAAAAACTGCAATATAGAATATATTATTACTGTATATTTCGTTATATAATAGTTCTGTAATAATTGTTTATTTCAGATATTATATTGTGGAAAAATTTCCAATTATTCTCACCTACTTTTCTAAGAAAAATTCTAAAAGTTTATCAGTTTGAAATGTGCTTTTTTCAATCTTTCAAACACGTAAACTACCATTTTATAAAAAAAATTGAATTTTATGTATCTTCGATTTCATAAATATCCGAGAAACGTTATGATAAACCTATCAAACTTGTGAGAGTTCATTGACCTCGAAGTATACAGCTTATCTCAAAGAAAGAGGTTCAATATTCTTGAATTCAGAAAAATTATATTATTGAATTGATCCTTCGTCGTTCATGACAGAATTTGATAAAAATGTTTTTTAGTAGGGGTATGATACAATATTGATGATTTTGAATTATAAATTCAATTCAAATTTTCAAACATTTGCAGTATTGATGCATCTTTTGTCTGTCACATCTACTATGGCAGAATGATTACTAGGTCACCTTTCTCTCCTCATTCCAAAAAAAACACTATTTTGATTGATCAATCTCGTGGATTCAATTGGAATAACTTGATCACATGCAGATCTTGTGGAGGTGAAAAAGCAGTTTTCACTTACTTTCAACGAACAGAAAAAATCCACGAGGGTTCTTCAGCAGAAAGTCAAGCGCCTTTTTTGTCATTTCAGCAAGTGATGGATCGGTCTTATCGTCTCGATCGGCTTCAAAATCCATATGGGAGTATGCGAACAAACCTGCAGGCAGAAAGAAGATTTATCGTACATGTACTTTGTTGATTATTCATGAATATTAAACGTCTCAGTCCCATATCATCAAACAGTAACGTATGGTACAGAAAGAGAGTTTTCAAAAAATAACTTGAAGTAGGCTGTAGTAGGCTCAGTAACTTTAGTAATTTCAATAGCTTCAAAAATAGTAAATTTACAGCCTTCTAGAATTGAAATAAAAAAAAGAAGGATGTTTTTTATAATTTCCTCTTTTCGAATAATGTGAAGAGTTGAAGTTTGGAGGAGAATATAATATGTCGAATACATTTTACAGGAGAAGAAAAATGGAGATGATTGTACAAGAGGAGATAATATTGTAGATGTGATGAGATATTTATTTGGAATAAGTTTTGAAGGAATTTGAGCGATTTTGAATATTCAATAATGAGGTGTATTAATTTTAGTATTTTTCACAAAGGATTATTATGCGATGCGGTGACAGGAATACATGATTAAAAGCAGAGGCAACTGATAAAAGTATTTTTCTTTACTCTATGATAGAACTTTGTAGCTAAATAAGAATAAAATTGAATTGGAAGCTGTCAAGCCAAGTGCCCAGTATAGATAAACTGAGAAAGAAAGTTATCGAACTAAATAAACGCCATACTATTGAATTTAATCGATTTTGCATTCAGGTGCTCTTACTCCTTACAGTATTGTTTTACCCATTTGAGAATTTTATGAATATTATTATAGTTTTTTTTTGGTAGCTAAGCGTAGTACATTGTTCCATGTTATATATTATAATACTAGACTTCTACATTCAGTTTTGACCTAAACCAACCTATGCTAGCAGAAGAAATACAACGGCGTGTTCCATTGTGACGTTATGCTAATGAAGGGAAGCTGTGGTGCTGTGATGGTTGCATACACAGCTCCTGAAGGATTTGTGCTATACGCCGAGCACAGCAGAACCTCTTAGGAGGTAGCTAGCGCACTAGAATACTAACATAACGTTTGCAGCACTACTATTATAGTAACTCACTGGGACAACGGGAAATGTGACTGGATTCACTGACGTTGCAGTAATTATTATTCTGTTAACTGAATAATTCAGTAAACTATTCAAACTCAATCAGAGTTCAATAGAAACAATCAAAATCATTCTGGTTGAGGGTGCTGATGCTAGTTAGAAAATCTTGTTCTCATTTATTTCCAGCAAATTGAAGAAGATGAATCTCTGTATATTAGACATGCTAATGAACCATTGGGAGAGCCTTAAGGTTGAGTATATTACGAGCTCTTATTATATTGAGTATACGTGTATATTTTATCGCTTCACAGTTATAGAATCTCATTGTACCATGAAGAGTTTGAAATTTTGTTTTAAATCAGGATTTATTTGTGTAAAAGTTATGGATCCTCAATATTAGTTTTGTGAAATCCTATTGGAAAGTGATGAGAGTTTGAAAACCCACATAGACAAGTTGTAACAACTTTAGGGGAGTCCCAAGAAGCTTGAGTCCTAAAACCACCGCAGACACTTTCACTCACACTTGGGTGCTCAATTTAACCGGATTATTTCAATCTACTCTACAACACCTTCAAACTGTGCTAATCCTTCTTCCAACTCAAACTGGATAAGTCTTCCACTCGAGATATTTCAATCAGTGATGATATATTATATAGGTAAGATACTACCTATTTGTATTCTTGTTTTTTAAATATTCTATTAATATTTTAAAGGGTACTATGATTTTATCTTATAAAGTAAGATACCACATCTATTGTTTGAGACTACCAAGTTATCAAGTAGAAGATATGAATAGTCAAGAAAGATTACTACTAGAAGTGGTGACTACTTTATCATTGTTAGAGAATCATAGTATTCAATTAATTTTTAACTCTATTGGATTGAACATAACTTGACAAACATCATGAAGTGATACTTCCACAATCTGGATTGTGGGACTTCTTGTGATTGTCAAGTTCCATTCAATCTGGTAGAATTCTTAAAGACAGCAGAAATCGTATTTCCAAACATCGATGTGGCTTTCAAACTAACTCTACTTCTAAAAATTTATTTGTTTTGATGATTAGATATTGATTTTTCTGTTATCGTACTATTCTGTAAATGAATAAAATCCCATTACATTTCATTATAGAAATCAGCAAAATTTGAACTAATTAAACGAACAAATGAAATTTATTGAAGATAAATAATTTACTAAAAATGATTTGGTTGCTGCTCACCAAGCAAGTGGTCAGTCTTGGCCGGATCAACTTTGTCCATCTGCTCCTTGTTCCAGACGTATTCGCCGCGCAGGTTGCGCCGCTTCTTGTCGCGCACCCAGTCGTCAATCAGGTTGCGGCCATCCAGTCGCCGCCCCTCCTCAGCAACCAGCTCTGGGTCCTTCGCCACCTTCGGCAGCCAGTGTCTTCGACCGCCTCCCAGCAGAACCTGAAACATTCATCAAAATGAATTTTTTTCAGTTTTTAGAATCATTCACCTGGAACATAAATAGAATACCAGGCTGTTTTAGTTGTCTGAATTCATTTCATTTCAGTTTCAGAATAAATTTTTATGTGGAGTATTGAGACAATAGAGATCCTCTGTTTATTCTAGCTCCTATGATTGAGTACTCACAACTTTTTGATGAATTGATCACATAATATTATGGAAGTTTCAATAGAATATTCATTCATGAAATTTATCTTCATTTATGTATATACTTTATATATAATTCAGATAAAATCAACAGGCATTCGCCTGAAAACTGCTTAGACTGCTTAAACTGCTTAGAAAACGTCATAATCCAGAGTATAGAGTAATAAATAATTCTCACAAGTAGTGATGAAGAGTATAATAGAAAAAACTTATAGTTATATAGAGTACGAGAAATAGTGGAGGTTCACTACACTTTTCTTCGATTGAAATGAGAATTGGAACCATGATATGTTGCGATCAATTTTCCAATTGAACAAAGAATGTAGTAGTTACAATGTGTAGTAGACATACTCTTCTTGAATCTTCAATTGAATCTACCGATAAGAAGGATGTAATAAGTTTTCCATTTACAGTGATTCATGTAATCTTATACTAATCGTTTAACTCATAAATTACTCTGATACTTGAGTAATTGTTTTCAATAAAATAAGTAAGTCACGAATATATTATACATAATAATCAACTTAGATCTTTGTGGCGAGCTCTATATAGCGATAACATTAGTTGTGGTCCTTCATTCAGTTCAGATTCATCCTCAACTCAATTCTGGAAGACGACAATATAAGCTCTTCGTTTCATGCTGTGGAAATTCGCGCTATGAGGATTATCATCAAGATATTAATATTGATAAACGAATCAGTGTTCTGGGACTCAATAGTCACGTCCTCATTTCCACTGAGTGGTATTTTCGTCTGAGAAGTCTATTCGCCATTTCCATTCTAATGACTTACGGGAACTGCTTAATGTGGAATGCTTGAAGCCAGAGTCCTTCACATTCTCTCAGACCTATCCAGGGCTTAATGATATATCCTGTAGCCGTGTGGTTATTCTCGGTATTCCGGAAACATTACTATGCAGCTTATATCATGGAGGCTGTAATATTACCCCGAAACCTTAAAAAATCTTGAGATTTTTGTGAAGAACACAATGGAATGTTCTACCTCCTCCAGTGTTTCCTGTCGTCTGCACCTTTTCATTTTTTCTCCTCTTATGCACCTTTTTATTTTTTCTCCTCTTATGCACTATGAACCAATTCTACAAAAATTGCGATCATATCTTCCAGTCGACGCGAAGAAATGTTGCAGATTTTTGTGACTCTCAATTCAGTCGAAGGTGTTCTTCTCATTGGTGGCTGGATATCTCTCTACGATGGGATGATGAAATAGTTTGATATGCATTGTTTGCGTACTAGTATTGTTATTTGTAGGAAATGTCAGAATCAATTCCGAAAAATACGGGAACGAGTACGGGATACGAGGAATACGGGAGGACAAGTATCCTCCACCAGGACAGGTATCCTCCACCAATAAACTAAGAATCGACATTTGTATCTGTATCTATTGATATAGATATAGCGATTGCTGTGACGTTTACTTATAGGAGTGGCATATCTACACGAGTGGAAAATATTAACCTGTCATTCATATACCAATAATATAACTTGTTCAAGATTAAAAGTACTATATTCATATTTTGTTGCTTTAGTTCTAGTTTGGCTCCAATTTTATTCTAGCAGTTTGACACTGAAACCTTTATTTTCACATTATGACTCACTTGTGACTTTGACAACTTCAAAGATTCTCATTCAATAATAAGTATTTCATTTTGAAGATGTTTCTTGAAAATAATGACTCTATCAATTGAATGGAAATGTTGTCTTATAATTATTTAATTCCAAGAGACAAGGCAAGTGTTAGATTGCAGTAAAATTTAATTTTGAAGGAAATATGGTTTTGACTGAACGATTTCATAGAATAGAGGAGAAAAATGATGACAGGATTAAAATAAATTGGCAATTGTGAGAAACATGTCCGGAGCAACAAGGACTTGATCCCTTAGTTTGCCATTATCACCACTCTGTGATGAAAGACTTTCACAACAACACTAATCCCTTCCACTTATCCCTGAATCAACAGAAAGTTTCAGTTCTTGTAGAATGTATACAAACATACGAGATGTTAATCTCCTGTAGAATAAGTTTTGAAAAGTTTGTTCACAGAGGACTGTTAATCCTTTGTCATACAGGACGCTGAATCCAAACAAGCCCGTGCATAAATAAATCAAGTTCTGTATTTACTTGAAGATTAGCACAACATATCATTCACAGTTCCCTTGGCAACAGGAGAGCTTTTTAGTGTGAGCATCTAGAGAACAGGAGACAGTTGAATAAAAAATGCAAGCAGAGCGTGTATCCTTTGTGCAGCGCGTATCAAAACCTCGTTTCCGAGGGATTTAAGGCTAGCAGTTTTCTAAAAGTAAAGGTTTAACGGAATTTTCAGCGTTAATTTTTTATAGTGGCCGGCGCTCGAGTGCTGAGGGGCCCTGCAGCAGAAGTGCGAGTTGAAATAACAAAACCACAGATAAATTTCGTGGCCACTCACTGCGCTTGTCGGGGAATACGGCCACTGCACACTGTACACAATACACCACACGTGCAGTGTGAACCAGCCCTACACTCCTTCAGGCAGTTTGCAAATTCTGTTATAACCATCATCGGAATTTTCGATCATCAATTTTAAAACTCCGGCTCATGTTTTGGATATCAAATGCGGTAACTGGGTCAGCCTCTATCTTTTCTTGAATTGGTTGATGGTATATTATTGGATTATTTTCTCCCACGCTTTTCTGCTATAATATCATGACGAGAGAGATAAAACTGGTATTGATCAGACAAACAAGCAGTACTACCAAATCATAGACTTTGCATTGTTATATGTTGGAAAAATTCAGCTTAACACTGGAAATAGGGGGAACTGAATTGATTTCTACCAGGTGTGATGTACCAAAGGATTGTACAGCCCTCGAATTATAAATCAATTTATTCATAGGCCGTTATACGAGCAAAACAAATTCCATCACTAGGAAAGCACCACAATCTTATCTAAGGCAGATAAACGACGGTTATATGACCTACAGAGGATGAAACTAATAAATCAGTAATTATATACCTTTTCAGAAATTTATCAACGGAAAAAACCATATATGTTTGTATGTTTATTAATTTGATCAGTAATGCAATATTTGAAGGTTAGAATTGAACCAAAACATAACCCGAAAACAGACCAAAGCTAACTTGTCAACAAGTAGCCAATTGAGAAGGCAGTTTGATTAACGATCGATCGTAATAGTTATATAATATCAATTTTGTTTATTTTTTATATTATAATTTCTATGCCGAATGGGCCTAAATATTTATTCAATGAACTGTCATGAAGATATATTTGTTAGAAATATGATGACAAATTAGCTTAGCCAATATATGATGATTGAGGGTCGATAGTCCAACATATAAAAAAACCATATAAACAAAAAAGACATATTTAATTATTATTATGTCCATCATTATTACAAGCATGTATATTTTTATATGTCTTATACTTCTACTTTATGTTATAAAAGCATGTCTATATTCTACAAAATCATTAGCTACCCTTGAAGTTATTTAACAAATGCATATCACCATAGATGTAATTTTATTATTCATTTGTGTATTCTTATAATTATATGGAACCAAATGATAATTTAGAACAACCTACAATCAGGAATTTTGCCCCATTTAAAAGCTTTAAAGTTGGACACATTTACACCACCCATTCAGTGTATTGGTTACGTCACAGAATGTGACCAATCCTGAATTAGTATGTAGATTTGGCGAGATAAATTTCGAGGAGAAACTCAAGTAGAAATTAGAAGAAGAAGACTCGAGGCCATTTTGCGGAAATCACCAGTGGGATACAGACCTAGTCCACATACTTAATTGTCTAAAAGCTTTAATTCCTGTTTTAATGTAATTCAATCTCTGTCTTCCTGTTTTAAAAATTTGTTCTGAAGTTCCTATAATAATTTGTGATACAAATTTTTGCAATTTCATTCAAATAAACCCTGAAATTATAATAGTGAGGTCTGTTCGACGTTTTCTCGCCATGCGGAAGTATCCAGCCGGAACGATATATTCTACAGCCGAATATACTTCGAAAACAAAAAATTGAAACAAAAGTCTACGTAAGTTATTCAAATATATAAAAGGGGATCCCCATCAATCTACGAAAATTATACAGCGTATAAATTCGTCAATTTGGGGAAAGTCATGACTATAGATTTAAGGGTATAAAGTTATCATAAATGATTTTTATTGTATCAAGTAAATTTTAATATCCATGCTGTACTTAGCCAAAGGGTCTATTTTCCTTAGGCAAAACCCCACCCTGATAATAATTTTAACTATTCATTTATTTTATTTCCTGAATTATAATTTTGTATTAATTTACTTTGCCTATTTGATTAGTGCAGTTTATGACCTTTTCCAAGGGCTATCACCCACTTCATTTTGTTCAATTTGAGAGTACTAAGTTTTCACATAGTATCTATAATTCGAAGATTCAAATTCGCTATCACTCAATATTCATTCTGTATCAGTTGGAAATTATAATTGGTAAAATCTGTTCATTTATTTATTCAATATTTTGCTGTAAAAGTATATCTTCCAGAATATATCCATATTACCGTTTCATTAAACTGGGTTTACTTCATTACACCTCCAAATTCGTTCTTTCTCGACTGACACATATTGATCGTGCAGGACACATCCTGTTTTGCAATAGTCAGACATTATCAAGTAGAGTATCTATTATTAGAATATTATTTCTTCGGGTGGTAAATGGTGGTCGATATTCTTATCAAATAATAAATCATTTTATTGGAAATATCCTGCCGAATCAAATAAAAAATCGACTGCCACTAGCCTACCACACCGAGGTGTAGTGGATCCAGCATTCACATCCAGTCAACGTCGCAAGGAGAGGTAATAGGTCGCATAGACAGCATTAGGATTAAACTCGGTACTCGAAATATTTACTATTTTGGTTCAGCATTTTGCCATCATATAACCTATAGTATTTATCAGAGACCCGGTTCGCATGGATTTGCTATTCTGTCTGTTGTCTTGTGCGGTCTAACATCTCTTCCAACTATAATACAGGTATTAGAATCTAAGTATATTGGTTATTATTTGGAGAAGAAGCTCACTCCAAAATTACTATCTCTGTCTGATTCTAGTGACAGCATTGATGATATTCGGCAGATTCAAATTGGACTGCATTTTATTACTGAATTGGATTTAATTCTATTCCACTACATAATCACCTACAGCACTAAGTTAGAAATTTACAGTCCTTACTTCGGCTACCTTTGTAGACCGCCAAACCATCCATCTAGCAAATTAGTTTTTCAAACCAGATTCATCCGTAAACTGTTCATTCTATTTAGACACTCTGAATTTAGTGATACAACTTCCCCAGCAAAACGAAGGTTAGTCAACCTAACCTACAACTACGAATTACCAAATTATAACCTCAAATTCCACAACTGTTCATTTATCTTTTTCAATCCAATCATTTCAGTTATTATTTTTCTTTTTATTGCACATTCATGCCCCTCCACGGAGCGAAATAGGCTACAATATGTGCCGACACAAGATGAGGCACTTAATACTAAGAAATCGTATTCATGATTGAAAATTATAATCTTGGTCTATTGTCTCATGACTCAAAGTCATTAATTATATATTTTTGTGTCCCCCCCATGGAGCTAGACTGTGACACATGACGCTTCAACGTGGGACAAGATCTTGACACAGGGAAATAGAGTGATGAGGGAAGCATTTTTATTCTTCCCTATCATTTCTCATTTTCAAGATAGATGAGTGTTCACAATCGATCGCCACAAACAGTGTTCATTATCAATTCCAATTAATCAACAAGTGTGCATTCAAGATACCTCAAACCAATCAAAATTTTAAAAACAATAAGATAAAATTAATCCCGAAAAAATTAAGTTTCACTTAATATCCATTCCATACATCTATTGTTTGTCTGTAATTTTGTAATGATTCATGTTTGTTTATTGTAATACTCATGAGAAGCTCAAGAACAATGGAATGTTCGATTTGGATAATATTAAGATTTGAAAGCATTTCAGATAGTGGATACTCTTTCGCATCTACTCAGTGTTTGTTCAGTACATGGAGATGGAGCTGGAGGAAAATTAATTTTTATTATGTGATATATTTCCGAGATGAATATGTATGGTTGTAAATGTAACAGTATGACTGTCGAACAGGTACCAGATTCAGATAGATTTCAAAGAGTGGAAATGTCTTATTAAAAAACTGATACTAAAGCTGATATCAATTGAACAAGAATCCAAATTCTCATGCTCTCAACTACACATTAATTTTACTACTGTACTGGATCTCAGCTTTCCAGCTCAGATGAAGAATATTTTTTTCAATATAACGCTCATCAAATTGAATTACCTTTAGCTAGTTCTCTTGTAGCTTCTATTCTCTTCTGTGTACAAAAGTCATCAGAGGATGTAGTAGCATTCATGTGTATCAACTCTCAATTTATCAGTTCATTGTATCAGCATTGATTTAACATATTTTGTTGCTTATTGTCGAGAGAAGTATTTTAAGTTTATCGACTTCACATTTTCAAATGCCTATATCTCTTAAGTGGAGCACTTTGTGAAAAAAGGAGAGAAGACACCCCGATATGAGGTGCAATTGTCTCGGTAAGTGAGTTGTATTGGCTAGTTTGAGCTCCCTTGACACACTCCCAGCAAGCAGTTGGAGCCATGTAGAGCAATAGCTGTCCTCAATAACATTCCGAACCCGAGTTGTAGGCTCCGGTTATTGCATCGAATTCAGCCGGGCCATTTGAACACGCTTATAATACAAGGCCTATGTTGCTATAGGGTCTATTGTCACAGCTGCGAACAAGAATTGAAGGCTCTAAGGGTTGGCAGATCTCTAATTTGAATCTCACAATTGACATTATTTCGAAAAGCTACTTTTTACCCTGTAAGTATCTGCAATTGAACAGAAAAGTGTATATTTCAGGGGAAGTTTGTGTTTTGTGGTCCCCGAAATGGTTCTATGATAAAACGGGAATATCCTATTCTGGAAATGGGATGAGAATAAGTGGAAATAGGATAAAAATCATTGAAGACAACGAGTCATGAAGACTCGCCCCGAAAAACAAGCTTACAAAGGAGATAAGAATCTATGACTCACTACTCGTGAAGAATGAGAAATAACTTGAATAACCATTACAATTCAACTATGAAAAATCTGGTGTGGTACACTCACACAACTTTCCTTGCTCATATTCGAAACTACGATCAGACTTTTGTATATGTGTATATATAATTGTTTTCAGAGTACTTTTTCCTTTGTGTAAATTGTGAAATTCAATGATTTTTTTTAGTCGTCATTTTTTTAAAGTCGTCAAAACAGCTGTTCTACAGATGAAATATCTCGACTATGTGTTCTTTTTATGAACTGCTCTACCTACCTACCTCATGCACGAGAAGGAGGTTACAAAGTCCATTTCTCAAGGATGGGGTGGACCCCCCATTAGTTTCCCAGAAAGGAGACTCATGCCAGTTAATAGAGCTGATAAATAACTATACAGAGTATGAATTTGAAAAAAATCGGTCAAGTTATTTTGAAAAAATCGTGAAAAACATGGTTTTTTAGTAATTATCCGCCATTTTTCTCAAGAATATTACGGAGCTCCTGCAATTTTCCAAGGAAAAAACTCATGTCATTTGATAGGACTTATGAATAGCTACCCATGGCTTGAATTTGAAGAAAATCGTTAGAGCCGTTTTCGAGAAAACCGTGAAAAACCTGGTTTTTGTTCATTATCCGCCATTTTTCTCAAGAATATTACGGAGCTCACAGAATTTTCCCAGAAATGAGACTCATGCCAGTTGATAGTGCTTATGAATATCTATCCATGGTATGAATTTGGAGTAAATCGTTAGAGCAGTTTTCGAGAAAACGGTGAAAAACATGGATTTTTAGTCATTATCCGCCATTTTTCTCAAGAATATTACGGAGCTCCTGAAATTTTCCCAGAAATGAAACTTATGCCAGTTGATAGGGCTTAAAAATAGCTATCCATGGTATAAATTTGAAGAAAATCGTTGGAGCCGTTTTCGAGAAAACCGTGAAAAACATGGTTTTTTAGTCATTTTCCGCCATTTTTCTCAAGAATATTACGGAGCTCCTGAAATTTTCCCAGAAATGAAACTTATGCCAGTTGATAGGGCTTAAAAATAGCTATCCATGGTATAAATTTGAAGAAAATCGTTGGAGCCGTTTTCGAGAAAACCGTGAAAAACATGGTTTTTTAGTCATTTTCCGCCATTTTTTCCGCCATCTTGAATTGAATTTTATTGAATTTCTTATTGTCGGGTCCTCATGGTATAGGGACCTTAAGTTTAAAATTTCAAGTCGATCGGTTAATTAGGAATGGAGTTATCGTGTTCACAGACATACACACACACACACATACACACACACACACACACATACACACACACACACATACACACACACAGACCAATACCCAAAAATCATGTTTTCGGACTCAGGGGACCTTGAAACGTATAGAAAACTTGAAATTGGGGTACCTTATTTTTTTTGGAAAGCAATACTTTCCTTACCTATGGTAGTAGGGCAAGGAAAGTAAAAACTGATGTAGCTCAATGTTCGTGATGGAATTGATAGAGTATTTTAACTCCTTTTTGTATTATATTTTTATCTTCACTGCTGGGATTACGTTTATCAATTAACCTGCTCCGGTACCCATCCTTTCTCGCCTCCCTACAACTGTTTTTACAGAAGGTTTATAATGTAGGACTTTAAGGGGCATTCCTCCAGGTATTGCTATATATTATTTTTATATGAATATAATTAATTCAACTCTTTCGAAATTCAATCTCACACTTCCAAGATTTAAAATTTAGCTCTCATTATACTATTATTGGTATATGAAAACTATGATGGATTTGTTTCGTTCAAGCTTTTTCCAAGTAATTGGCTTATACATGTACGGGATAGGAAATACACTATTGTCGCATTATCAGTCATCACTTATGAACTGATTAACTTGCAATTTAACATACAGTATATATTTTGAATTTACTGAGGATAAATATGGAATTATTTTCATTTTAATCAATCAATTAATTACAATTGAATCATTTAAATTGATAAATTGAATATTTCTTTCTAAGTTCACGCTATAATAAAAGCCCAACCAGGGAGAGGAGCTTTCTTCAACAGAAACATTGGTAACGATTCAGGAATGAAAAGTTGTTGGGTCGAGACCAATCATACTCAAGTTTCGTGCAGCCAATTTCAATCCTTTTAAAAATTCTGTATCAACGTGATTTTAACAAAATAATAAAATTATTTTTTTTTTCATTTTTCCTACACAAAAAGAGATTGTTTCTCACAACACACAATTTTAGACGATGCAAATCACGGGTAGCCTGCTAGTAATTTATTATCTTAACTCATCAATGCTCTTTTATGACGTGAAGAATAATTTGAACGGCTTTATCTCATGAGTTTCTTTGTTCTTGAATTAATATTCCAAATAGCTTCACAATATTTTGTCGATCCTAGGCCATACATACAAAGTATCAAATTCAAGTCCATTGAACTATCTGGTTTCAAATTTATATTCCAAGTTGCCCTACTACCATAGGTAAGGAAAGTATTGCTTTCCAAAAAAAATTAAGGTACCCCAATTTCAAGTTTTCTATACGTTTCAAGGTCCCCTGAGTCCAAAAACATGATTTTTGGGTATTGGTCTGTGTGTGTGTATGTGTGTGTGTGTATGTGTGTGTGTGTGTATGTCTGTGAACACGATAACTCCATTCCTAATTAACCGATTGACTTGAATTTTAAACTTAAGGTCCCTATACCATGAGGACCCGACAATAAGAAATTCAATAAAATTCATTCAAGATGGCGGAAAAAATGGCGGATAATTACTAAAAAACCATGTTTTTCACATTTTTCTCGAAAATGGCTCTAACGATTTTCTTCAAATTTATATCATGGATAGCTATTTATAAGCCCTATCAACTAGCATAAGTCTCATTTCTGGGAAAATTTCAGGAGCTCCGTAATATTCTTGAGAAAAATGGCGGAAAATGACTAAAAAACCATGTTTTTCACGGTTTTCTCGAAAACGGCTCCAACGATTTTCTTCAAATTTATACCATGGATAGCTATTTTTAAGCCCTATCAACTGGCATAAGTTTCATTTCTGGGAAAATTTCAGGAGCTCCGTAATATCTTGAGAAAAATGGCAGATAATGACTAAAAATCCATGTTTTTCACCGTTTTCTCGAAAACTGCTCTAACGATTTACTTCAAATTCATACCATGGATAGATATTCATAAGCACTATCAACTGGCATGAGTCTCATTTCTGGGAAAATTCCATGAGCTCCGTAATATTCTTGAGAAAAATGGCGGAAAATGACTAAAAAACCATGTTTTTCACATTTTTCTCGAAAATGGCTCTAACGATTTTCTTCAAATTCAAGCCATGGGTAAGCCATTCATAAGTCCTATCAAATGACATGAGTTTTTTCCTTGGAAAATTGCAGGAGCTCTGTAATATTCTTGAGAAAAATGGCGGATAATTACTAAAAAACCATGTTTTTCACGATTTTTTCAAAATAACTTGACCGATTTTTTTCAAATTCATACTCTGTATAGTTATTTATCAGCTCTATTAACTGGCATGAGTCTCCTTTCTGGGAAACAAATGGGGGGGTCCATGAGGTGCATGAGGTAGGTAGGTAGAGCAGTTCATAAAAAGAACACATAGTCGAGATATTTCATCTGTAGAACAGCTGTTTTGACGACTTTAAAAAAATGACGACTAAAAAAATCATTGAATTTCACAATTTACACAAAGGAAAAAGTACTCTGAAAACAATTATATATACACATATACAAAAGTCTGATCGTAGTTTCGAATATGAGCAAGGAAAGTTGTGTGAGTGTACACACCAGATTTTTATATTTGTAAAATTTTATTGTGTTTATTTGTTTCGTAATTCTTTGTAATTTTGTTTTGTCTAAGTAGTAATTTTGTTTAAGTAGAGGATGACGTCTTTAATGAGCAGTTAATCACTGTTAAATTTTGTAAAATGTTCATGCAACCAACATTAAAATTTTATCTACACGTGGCTTCTTAGTGAGATTCACGTGTTAAGTCAGTGGAGATTATAGGAATTAATTGTTGCCGGTTTTCCGTTTTCACAGCCTTCTACAGTAGCCTTCTGCTCTCCTTAAATTCATCGAACTCATTCAATTTAAGACATCATATTATTTCATTCAGCTTATTCAAGCATTAAATTATTGTGTATAGTGAGGTCCACGTTATAAAGGCAGTGAATAAAGATTGGAGAATAGCGATGCCGATTCTCTGCATTATTTAATTATATTTCAACACTGTCAAAAACATAATTGACATCGTTGTGAACCTAGAAAAGGATAGTACCACCGGCTTTGTCGAATAATAGACAAGGATAGCAAAACCAAAGTTGATCAAATACTGTCATTATAACGTGGATCTCACTATATATATTCAAATAGAAGCTTCTTGCATGTACTATACAAATTGAAAATCATAGCAATCTTTTAATTGTTTTCAAATGGTGACACTCAGACCAGTCGATTCTAGTCTCCGCGACCTCATGACCTCGAGACTGAGCCGAGCGTCGACTCGACATGTTGGTCGAGCCTCGTCTTCAGTTGCATAGTATCGTGCATTTTCTATGAATAATACGAATTATTTTGATAAAATAATTAATATAAAATTTGTTAGGCTACATGCAAATTAGTGTCGAATTAGATCTCAAATTTCTAATAATTAGTTTTGAGTTTTGATCGGATAATATTGCATGAGTTGCATTGAAAGTAACATGACAGGATCACATTCTATCGATATCTTTTTGATACTCATTCTCATGATCTTTAAATCTACAGCCTGAAAAAAGACTAAGAAATAAACGGAGAAATTATTCACGAATGACATAGAGAGATCTGACAACGCGTCTGAGCTGGTCAATTTGTTTTGAGATTTAAAGGTGGATTCCTAAGCTCACAAGTGACGACTGGAACGACTCAAGCCGCTCTGCTGGTGCCGAGCTAAAGCCGTTCTCCAGTAGCAGAGTAGCTCTAGAGAGAGCGGGCCGCTCTCCGGTCTCCTAAAACTAGAACTGGTACAGTGTAGCCCAGTGTAGGAATACCATCCGTGTTTTTCACATCATAGATGATTAATTTTCCTGTTTATTACAACAATAATTTTATTTTGTTCGATATAAGTAATGATGCTACTCTCTTATTACTTTCCTTGCCCTATTACCATGGGTAAGGAAAGTATTGCTTTCCGAAAAAAATTAAGGTACCCCAATTTCTACATTTCTATACGTTTCAAGGTCCTCTGAGTCCGAAAAAGTGATTTTTGGTATTGGTCTGTATGTGTGTGTGTGTGTGTGTATAAGTGTATGTGCGTCTGTGTACACGATATCTCATCTCCCAATTAACGGAATGACTTGAAATTTGGAACTTAAGGTCCTTACAATATAAGGATCCGACACGAACAATTTCAATCAAATGCCATTCAAGATGGCGGCTAAAATGGCGAAAATGTTGTCAAAAACAGGGTTTTTCGCTATTTTCTCGAAAACGGCTCCAACGATTTCGATTAAATTCTTACCTGGAATAGTCAGTCATTGATAAGCTCTATCAATTGCCACAAGTCCCATATCTGTAGAAATTTCAGGAGCTCCGCCCCATCTATGCAAAGTTGGATTTCAGATTCCCAATTATCAGGCTTCAGATACAATTTAAACAAAAAAATTTGAATGGAGAAGATTTAGCATGAGAATTTCTACAATAAATTGATGTTGAGTAACATTTTCACCTAAAATTGAAATTAAGCTCGAAATTCGAGAAAATGTGATAATCCAATTGCAAACTTTTGGCAACTGTTGATTCTATTAAATCATTCACTATGAAGAGATATCAGGCCTCGTATGTCTCCAGCGTTATTGTCCTGTCACCAGCTGGCTTAGATCTTTGTTTATGAGTAGACTTGTGATGCGCGTGAACACTAGCGTCAGGTGATCAATTCTAATAATGGTAAGGAAAGTTATGTGAGTGCGCCACACCAGATTTTTTTCATTCTGTATTCATTGAGTAAATCATGTGTTAAACTGTATTCTGTGTGAATATGATGAATTAAAATGTATAAGCTGTTTCTGTATGGAATGTTTCCTGTGAATATGTGTTTTGTATGGAATGTATGAACTGTTTTCCTTGGAATGTATTGAACCTTTCCAAGGGCAGATCAAGGTCAGTAGGTCACATTAAGTGTACACATGAACATCGTCTCTATTCTTTTGTATTATAATGGAACCAACATACAATACATCATAGCGATATAACTGTGTGATTTGGTCGCCCACGAAGTGGAAAATCCTGACAATTCTGAGTACAGCAATAGGGAAGTGAGTGGGAGAATTCAGAAGCTGTATAAGCTGAAATCAGCCATGTCCTTCGCAAGTAATAGAATTCATCTCGACACAACTTTCCTTGCTCATATTCGAAACTACGATCAGACTTTTGTATATGTGTATATATAATTGTTTTCAGAGTACTTTTTCCTTTGTGTAAATTGTGAAATTCAATGATTTTTTTTAGTCGTCATTTTTTTAAAGTCGTCAAAACAGCTGTTCTACAGATGAAATATCTCGACTATGTGTTCTTTTTATGAACTGCTCTACCTACCTACCTCATGCACGAGAAGGAGGTTACAAAGTCCATTTCTCAAGGATGGGGTGGACCCCCCATTAGTTTCCCAGAAAGGAGACTCATGCCAGTTAATAGAGCTGATAAATAACTATACAGAGTATGAATTTGAAAAAATCGGTCAAGTTATTTTGAAAAAATCGTGAAAAACATGGTTTTTTAGTAATTATCCGCCATTTTTCTCAAGAATATTACGGAGCTCCTGCAATTTTCCAAGGAAAAAACTCATGTCATTTGATAGGACTTATGAATAGCTACCCATGGCTTGAATTTGAAGAAAATCGTTAGAGCCGTTTTCGAGAAAACCGTGAAAAACCTGGTTTTTGTTCATTATCCGCCATTTTTCTCAAGAATATTACGGAGCTCACAGAATTTTCCCAGAAATGAGACTCATGCCAGTTGATAGTGCTTATGAATATCTATCCATGGTATGAATTTGGAGTAAATCGTTAGAGCAGTTTTCGAGAAAACGGTGAAAAACATGGATTTTTAGTCATTATCCGCCATTTTTCTCAAGAATATTACGGAGCTCCTGAAATTTTCCCAGAAATGAAACTTATGCCAGTTGATAGGGCTTAAAAATAGCTATCCATGGTATAAATTTGAAGAAAATCGTTGGAGCCGTTTTCGAGAAAACCGTGAAAAACATGGTTTTTTAGTCATTTTCCGCCATTTTTTCCGCCATCTTGAATTGAATTTTATTGAATTTCTTATTGTCGGGTCCTCATGGTATAGGGACCTTAAGTTTAAATTTCAAGTCGATCGGTTAATTAGGAATGGAGTTATCGTGTTCACAGACATACACACACACACACATACACACACACACACACACATACACACACACACACATACACACACACAGACCAATACCCAAAAATCATGTTTTCGGACTCAGGGGACCTTGAAACGTATAGAAAACTTGAAATTGGGGTACCTTATTTTTTTTTGGAAAGCAATACTTTCCTTACCTATGGTAGTAGGGCAAGGAAAGTAAAAACTGATGTAGCTCAATGTTCGTGATGGAATTGATAGAGTATTTTAACTCCTTTTTGTATTATATTTTTATCTTCACTGCTGGGATTACGTTTATCAATTAACCTGCTCCGGTACCCATCCCTTTCTCGGCCTCCCTACAACTGTTTTTACAGAAGGTTTATAATGTAGGACTTTAAGGGGCATTCCTCCAGGTATTGCTATATATTATTTTTTATATGAATATAATTAATTCAACTCTTTCGAAATTCAATCTCACACTTCCAAGATTTAAAATTTAGCTCTCATTATACTATTATTGGTATATGAAAACTATGATGGATTTGTTTCGTTCAAGCTTTTTCCAAGTAATTGGCTTATACATGTACGGGATAGGAAATACACTATTGTCGCATTATCAGTCATCACTTATGAACTGATTAACTTGCAATTTAACATACAGTATATATTTTGAATTTACTGAGGATAAATATGGAATTATTTTCATTTTAATCAATCAATTAATTACAATTGAATCATTTAAATTGATAAATTGAATATTTCTTTCTAAGTTCACGCTATAATAAAAGCCCAACCAGGGAGAGGAGCTTTCTTCAACAGAAACATTGGTAACGATTCAGGAATGAAAAGTTGTTGGGTCGAGACCAATCATACTCAAGTTTCGTGCAGCCAATTTCAATCCTTTTAAAAATTCTGTATCAACGTGATTTTAACAAAATAATAAAATTATTTTTTTTTCATTTTTCCTACACAAAAAGAGATTGTTTCTCACAACACACAATTTTAGACGATGCAAATCACGGGTAGCCTGCTAGTAATTTATTATCTTAACTCATCCAATGCTCTTTTATGACGTGAAGAATAATTTGAACGGCTTTATCTCATGAGTTTCTTTGTTCTTGAATTAATATTCCAAATAGCTTCACAATATTTTGTCGATCCTAGGCCATACATACAAAGTATCAAATTCAAGTCCATTGAACTATCTGGTTTCAAATTTATATTCCAAGTAGCTCTTCAAACAAGGTGTGACAATATAGTTTTCAAGTTTATTAAATAAACGTTTGTAATTTCAAATTCAAATTCATTCATTTGCCATGGAAATTTTCAACAAATAATTGAAGAAATAAATAGTATCAATTACAATACGGCACTACCGCCAAAGAACAGCTTGTGCGTCGGCAGTGAGTTCCAACAACTCAGTCAATAACTCAAAGTATTTCTCTCAATACTTTAGCTGTTTTTTACGAAGATCATACTCAACAAGACAAGCTTTGACATGAGTACACACACACAGCCAACCAAGCAACCACTTGTCAACAGCGGAAAGCATGCTTCATAGACTTCCTGACCAACCAAGGCATTGCCGAGATGGCAATGCATGGTGGCCCGGCTAGGAGACTCAATGGATAATGGCCTATTATTCAATACCTCTTTTGTGTGTTTGATATATGGAGTTCCCTTGTCGATTACCATTAGAAGGGCACTGCAAGGGGTACTGAAAAGAGGGGTACGTGGGGGAGGGGGGGTTCAAAGGAGGGGGTCACTGGATGGGGTCACTAGAGAAGGTCACTAGCAGGATGGAGTTCACTGGCGATTGAATGCGCTTGCATTATGTCTATTAGAGGATCTGCATAGAATGGCCTGCATAAATGAAGCTCGCCTCAACAAACAACGCTCAGGTTTAATAGCTATCATAGATTCGTGTACCGTAATTTCTTGATTCATTGCTGGAAGGCCAGAGATATGCCATTGGTGGTCAAAGCAAATGGAAACTTGAAAATGGTTCAATTTTATGAAATGTACAATCACATGAGAATATGTAGATACATGTAAATCGAGAATCGATGTACACAAAGTACCCTTTTCAAACATATATCTCTATCAATCACAAAATGTTTCAACACTAAAGCAATTTTCAAGTGAATCAACCATTTTCGCTTGAAAATGGCTTTGGAGCTCAAACATGTGGATAATAGAAATATATGTTTTGAAGAGGTTACTTGAGTGTTGAATTTTCATGTGAAATAATAACCCTAAACAAGAAAGTGGAAAATGGAGATATTCTTTGAAGATGGGTATGATATGAATATGATACATGGTATAGATATGTATTTTGTACATATTCCAAGTAATGCACCTCAAACCATAACACCCAAATTCCTGAAAATTATTCCACATGAATCAAATTAGCTAATTTAAACTCTCTGCTTTACATCACGTTTTCTATTTGGCCTTCTCATCGATTCAGTCACCTACCACCCATTTGTCCCCTGTCAGATTTCATGCTTAGAGGGATGCAATTTCTGTCCTGAGGAATTATAAAATAATTGATAAAGGATGATATCGAGTTGAGTTCGTATACAATATGTCTCCGTGAGTTGGGACGTTCTCCGTGATAGGTGATTCATCTACCAATCATTATTGCTTGCTCAACACAAAAAACATACTTTGCTGCTCTTAATTTCATTAGTTTTAGTCTACTTTGGTTTCATTTATCATTTTGATAACTGTGTAACAGACGAAACCGGTATCTCGATACTTTAATAGTTCTGTTGTTTTGATAATTATCTCGGAGTGTACTCATTTGAAAGGCACTCTAAAACCGAGAATATGAGTGCTCTTCACTTCTACTCAAATACAATCATGTCTCAAGTTACTCTCACTGTTCAAAGCCTCTTGAATTCCTGTGCTAGTTGATCCTTCTCTATTCAAACTCAACTTACAACTTTCTAAGAAAAGTATCATCTTTAGTGCTTCATTTTCCAAGAAACTCCCTAATAAATCACTTCATTGTGATCAAATCATTCCTTGGAGCAAGATTTTATCAATTGATTTCAACTTAGCAGAGTTTAATCTCTTTCCTATAAGTTCTCATATCACTGAAGTGGGTCTCCACATGTTCCAATTTCCACGTATCAGATTCTTAACGCAGTTGCTTGCTCAGGAGCTGAACTTGGAAATTGATACTTTGAAGGCTAAGTCCTAGTTGGTACGAATTCCCTCAGGGGCTTAAACGAAGTCCCGCAACTGATGAATATGCAGCAGGTTCAAGCAAATTATACAACGTTGTAGAAATTTTACAAGGTGCATAAACTCTGATCGCTTCACTGGATGTCATCCAGCGATCTTCTTGAAAATACAGTCTTCGATGAAACTGGAGCGTCTGCACGTTAATACGTTCACTTTTAAAATTGTGTTTTGTCTGATTCTGAGAATTTAAATCTCCGCATATAAGGATAGGATCGTATAACAATATAGAACGAGTACATAGTAGACCACTCCTCCTCATAATATACTGAAGAATTGTAGATTCAACTTTAGCGAGTAAGTCGTTACATGAAATGATATAAGAAGAATATTATCTTGATGAATATTGAATTTAATGTCTACAGAGTACAAATTTCCCACTTTGAGAATATAATCAAAATTTTTAAAAATCATAAATAAATTTGGATGGATACAAATTTCTAATAATTAGTTTTGAGTTTTGATCGGATAATATTGCATGAGTTGCATTGAAAGTAACATGACAGGATCACATTCTATCGATATCTTTTTGATACTCATTCTCATGATCTTTAAATCTACAGCCTGAAAAAAGACTAAGAAATAAACGGAGAAATTATTCACGAATGACATAGAGAGATCTGACAACGCGTCTGAGCTGGTCAATTTGTTTTGAGATTTAAAGGTGGATTCCTAAGCTCACAAGTGACGACTGGAACGACTCAAGCCGCTCTGCTGGTGCCGAGCTAAAGCCGTTCTCCAGTAGCAGAGTAGCTCTAGAGAGAGCGGGCCGCTCTCCGGTCTCCTAAAACTAGAACTGGTACAGTGTAGCCCAGTGTAGGAATACCATCCGTGTTTTTCACATCATAGATGATTAATTTTCCTGTTTATTACAACAATAATTTTATTTTGTTCGATATAAGTAATGATGCTACTCTCTTATTACTTTCCTTGCCCTATTACCATGGGTAAGGAAAGTATTGCTTTCCGAAAAAAATTAAGGTACCCCAATTTCTACATTTCTATACGTTTCAAGGTCCTCTGAGTCCGAAAAAGTGATTTTTGGGTATTGGTCTGTATGTGTGTGTGTGTGTGTGTATAAGTGTATGTGCGTCTGTGTACACGATATCTCATCTCCCAATTAACGGAATGACTTGAAATTTGGAACTTAAGGTCCTTACAATATAAGGATCCGACACGAACAATTTCAATCAAATGCCATTCAAGATGGCGGCTAAAATGGCGAAAATGTTGTCAAAAACAGGGTTTTTCGCTATTTTCTCGAAAACGGCTCCAACGATTTCGATTAAATTCTTACCTGGAATAGTCAGTCATTGATAAGCTCTATCAATTGCCACAAGTCCCATATCTGTAGAAATTTCAGGAGCTCCGCCCCATCTATGCAAAGTTGGATTTCAGATTCCCAATTATCAGGCTTCAGATACAATTTAAACAAAAAAATTTGAATGGAGAAGATTTAGCATGAGAATTTCTACAATAAATTGATGTTGAGTAACATTTTCACCTAAAATTGAAATTAAGCTCGAAATTCGAGAAAATGTGATAATCCAATTGCAAACTTTTGGCAACTGTTGATTCTATTAAATCATTCACTATGAAGAGATATCAGGCCTCGTATGTCTCCAGCGTTATTGTCCTGTCACCAGCTGGCTTAGATCTTTGTTTATGAGTAGACTTGTGATGCGCGTGAACACTAGCGTCAGGTGATCAATTCTAATAATGGTAAGGAAAGTTATGTGAGTGCGCCACACCAGATTTTTTTCATTCTGTATTCATTGAGTAAATCATGTGTTAAACTGTATTCTGTGTGAATATGATGAATTAAAATGTATAAGCTGTTTCTGTATGGAATGTTTCCTGTGAATATGTGTTTTGTATGGAATGTATTGAACCTTTCCAAGGGCAGATCAAGGTCAGTAGGTCACATTAAGTGTACACATGAACATCGTCTCTATTCTTTTGTATTATAATGGAACCAACATACAATACATCATAGCGATATAACTGTGTGATTTGGTCGCCCACGAAGTGGAAAATCCTGACAATTCTGAGTACAGCAATAGGGAAGTGAGTGGGAGAATTCAGAAGCTGTATAAGCTGAAATCAGGCCATGTCCTTCGCAAGTAATAGAATTCATCTCGACCCTGCTTTCATGTATATCTACAAATTAAATCAAATACTAATTTACTTGGGACGGCAAGGTGAATTGAAGAACTTCTTATCTGCTAAGACTTACGAAGTGGCTGTGCTGGAGAGTATGATTTATGGATTTCAAAAGGGATTGTTCTGCTTGCTTCTACTTGTACGTGGTTTCGAACGGGAAAGGTTGGTTGAAAGAGACAGAAACCCCATTGAAAAGTGGGTCGAAAGAGTTGGAGGAAGGAAAGGAACTTTGGAAATGAGAGAGGATGAAGATTGGAAGAAGAACAGCTGTAAGTAGTCGCTTACTTCGAATTTAATACTTTACACGTGACATTCCGACTATCCTATAAATTTTACTTTCTCAAGACTTTCTGTTACAAGATTTATCCTTGATCAGGGAGATCTCAAATAATCAGAGAATCTTAAATAAGAGAAACCTTATTCGTACAATTTATTATTTTATTTTCCACAAGTGTTCCATGAAATATACCTGTACAATATTAGTCGATATTTTGATTTTTCACATACTCGCTCACTCACCTTTTTACTATCCACAGACACGAAAGTCTCAGCTGCTTCAGCCAAGGATTAATTATCCTTTTAATGTCGTTCAGCGAGTTTTCCCAAGGATGAGACCTAGTGCAATCGAATTTCCATATCATAAACCTACTATGTTCCAAATTTCGTGAGAATCGTTAGAGCCGTTTCCACAAATAGCCGTTTTTTATCCATTGAACATAAATAACCAGATATAAATATGAATAACCAGATATAAAATTACACAAATTGCTCGCTTAATATAATAGAATATCTGTATGTGACCGGATCTCGAAAACGGCTTTAAAGATTCTCACGAAATTTAGAACAAAGTAGGTTAATGTTATGAAAATTCGATTGCACAAGGTCCCAACCCTGAGATAACTCGCTGAAGGACATCAAAAGGATAAATACGTCCTTGGAAAAAGAGCTGGAAATTTTGTCGTCTGTCGATACCGTAATGGAAGAGTGCATGTGTGGGATCATCCAGCTGATCTCACGAGAAGAAAAATTTAGCAAGAAAAAACTTATTTTCATTTATTTCTATTTTTTTAAGAAAACATACTTACTTCAGAAAGTCCAAAATAGTAACTAGATGCTGTTAGTGTAGAATAGTACATAGTATATTAACAAATATTGTAGCAAACATAGTATATCATTCTAAATCGAATTCATAGTATATCTATTTGTAATTAATTGATGATATGTTTGTTTTTTGAAGTGTGAATAAATTGTTATTTTAATGAGTGTTAACCTAGATTTTGATTTGGACTGTAGTATAAATTTGAAAAGGGACAGTTTTGGGCATAAGCCTGTTGTGCCTATTCATATAACTGTAAAAATAATTGTACGACTGAGAAGATTAATAAATAAATATAAACCATAAATTCAATCTTTCGTTACAAATTTTCTATGCTTTTAAACTCCAGAGCGAAGCTCGGTACCCCGATATTACTGTTAATTTGAGCTATATAAATTTGAAATTTATGGTTTTCATGTTTGATTTGGACTAAAATTGTATATAGAAAATATTGTACACATGAAATTCTAACCCTATTTTGGACTGTTTCATCACCTATGAATTTGAAGAAAAAATAGCACAATGTCTACCTTATTATTTTATCTACCAATGCTATATGTAACATCAGTTTTACTTGTATCGTGAATAAATGAATGAATGAATAAAAAAAGTGAGTCAAATTGATACTTTGAACATGTTCCGACGAAGATCAAAAGGATAAATTATCCTTATTCATAAACTATAAATGACAATGAATCTCTTCTAAAATATTTTTGTTGTGCGTTTATTCATGAAGCGATTCGTAGTTCTGTTAAAGTAAAGCATGATTATAGAATATAGAAACCCTCTCTGATCTTAAAATCTATTGTTGAAGAATTTCCAGCTCTCAAGTCAACCAACAGACAGTTTTGCAAAAAAGACGTATTTTCTAGTGATAAATTGCATCAATAATGTTTGTAACACTCGATAATAGAGAAAAGAAATCTATATTTTTGAACTTAATCTTTATTAGAGATTCAGTTCATCTCTGATTGATGAACTACTATCGAGGTACATGACCGATCAAGAACTTTACTAAGCAAATCCCCTACTCAACAAATTGAAGAACTTCAACATATTCATTTTGATCGAAATATAAATGAAAACACAGCTGAATTATTATAAATTTTGAACAGACCGCTAGATATAGTGATATTGGAATCAAGCAGTTCAACAGTCTCTCAAGGAAGTGAAAAATCGGGTAATAAAATATTTGATACCGTTTAACACAAGGCGAAATCTCCAATATTTTTCAATTATCTATTCTCTCCATCTACCACTTTCAAATTTTGCTTTCATTTCCAATTAAAACTTTTCCAACGTAAGTAATTATCCATTCTCCCTTTTTACCAAGTTGCGATTACTGAATTTGCTCCAGTCAAGTGTAAATGGAAGCTGGACCGGAGCAAACGTGAAGAAATCGTTCTTTAATCGCTTCCTGGTGAATTCTTCATTGCAGCTTACTTTCTTCAGCGACTAGCTCAAAGTTGTTCTATCTTTCTCGCCCACTCCTCAACTTAGTATCACTCTATCTCTATCTATACATTGATGAAGGCAGACCCTGGACTCCTACGGAAGCTACCGGGCTACAAGGCAAGACTGCATTTATATTCTAGGGCGGCCTTTCATCAAGGGCTGTACTGCAACTACCTTTGTGAATTTTGTGCCTGCTTTCTCACAGCTCTATAAAATATTAATGGACTCCAAGTACACACACACTGCTCAGCTCTAACTCTATTAACGCTGATGTGTGCTCTTTCCTGTAGTGGAAATCACTTAAAACTGTCATCATGCTTCAGGAATAACATCAAAGCTCCATATTCATCCAACGCTGACAATCTCCAGTGAGTCTGATGATTTGTGCTCCAGTAAGCTCTTCTACAGCTGCCGGCCAATTAATTGATCCAAGCCAGGAAAGCCTATTTCCAAACCTTCGTGTACTAAAAAATCTGTGTGTTAATCTGAGTGTTTTATCTACTCCATTGAGTAGTTCATGCATTTTTATTGACATAGAACATCGAAGTGTTAATTAAATACTCGATTAGTAAGCAAGTTTTCCCTCACCAGAGTTCATGCAATTTGAACAATATTCTGTTGAAGCTTTATACAATTCAAAGCTGATTTTCATACTTGGATGATGAGTGATGAATTATAATTGATAATACGGCAGTCATTGAATTTAACATTTTATCAGAGATGTCTATAAGTGTTTCATGATCAAATAAAAACATGAATCATATTTTTTTTTCACTTCAACTATTTTATTCACACAAAACTTAAATTTCAATACTCATGGCATCATCATCATTAGTAATTGTAGTAGTTGTAATCAAATTGAAGCTATTGAAGCTTTAGTTTGAACTATTGATTTTGAATTGAATGGAAAGAAGAAGAAAAAGAAGATTTTTAATTGAACTATGACTAGAAAATACAACATAATACGTTAGACTATTTTGTACTTATTTTATTTTCGTTATGAATGCGCTCAAACTGGAGTGAAATAGAATAAAAATACTGGAAACGTTGGTAGAGCTGAGGAGGTTCTCTGTAGGTTACAATGAAAAAGGTCATTTCCAATTCATTGATCAATAGAACTGAGCTCTGAATAAAAAAATATACCTGAAAATTCAACTCCAGGATAGTGAATATGTACTTCAAATAGTACATATAGAATAGTGAATAAATGGACGTTAAGTCCAAAAATAATTAATAGTGAAAAGATGAATGTATATTCAAGAAAAGTGATCGAGATAGAAACAGTAGTGTTGCAACAAGGAATGAAACACAAACCATAAAGCTTTCCAAAAATGATCAACCGCATTTATAGAGCGGCTGTGTCTATTGAAGAGCGTCCATATTCATCCAACATACTCATTGTGCTTTTTACAACGTGAAAAAGATGTAAACTTGCAATGAAAGCCAGTGTTCACAGTGAGCTTCGAGTGTGTGGGTGAAAAACACTTGATTCTCTTTAATTATTCACACGTTTGCCCATTGAGAGCTTTCAACCCGTTTCACACCACAAAACTTGAAACGTTCCGTGCTGGATCAGATTCACTACCAACTGTCAGCATTCTTTACTAATAACATCATTGGTTTCCATTCAACCAATGCTGAGAGTAAAGTGCTCGCCATAGTGCTCTTCATGATAATCAGTCGCGCTCGTTTGAACATAAACGCTGCCAGATATTTGGCGTAATACCAAAAATTGGCTCGTTTTTTGGGGCTTAGGTGGATTGTTTTGCAAGTACAATATCTGAAATTCATAATACAAAGGAGCTATTAATTGATTGCAGTGGAAGTACACTAGTATCCAAGGCAAATCAGCCATTGATTCGCCTGTCAATTTTTTAATACAACCACCAACTTGACTGAGATAATATCTTGAAGCTGAATTCATCAAGTTGGTGGGTGGAATAAAACTGCAGTTTGATCAGAACAGTGATACTAATTTCAATGAAATATTAAATTTATCTCCAAAGGAGTATACATTTTTAATGAGATGATCCACATCATGTACTTCTGTCTCTATTATCAAATTACTAATCGAATCAAGGCAAAATATGCTATTCCAAAACCCTCAATCTATACTCCGCTCTCTGAATTAATTTGACCTTGATGGAAGAGTGATAATCGAGAATTTTCTGTGATATTATGCAGATACATACCTTACTTATTATCTAATAATAATTAGAAGTAGCACACCCAATTCTATCAATTATTCCACTGTATAAGAGAATGTGTTCTGATAGGAAATGAGTTCTATGATATGATTGGAGAAATCACACCTCCCAAATAGTACGCTTCCTCATTATTGATGATAAAATTCATCATTTTTTGAAGCATGATCATTTATTTATTTAGTTATATATGTATATATATCATAAGATATCAAGATGTACGAGTTCAACAAATATATATATATATATTATATATATATATATATATATATATATATATATATATATATATATATTATATATATATATATAACTAAATAAATAAATGATCATGCTTCAAAAAATGATGAATTTTATCATTATATATATCATGATATATATATATATATATATATATATATATATATTTGTTGAACTCGTACATCTTGATATCTTATGAAGATATCTTATCATCTTATAGATAATAATAGATAATCTTCAAGATAAGACTTATCTTAATAATACTGAAGAATAAAATAAATTTAAAAGAATGAAAAATTATCCATTTCCAATTTGCTCTTGGAAGTGTTTGGATTTCCTGCTCCATTCCAAAAAAATCGTGTGGAAAATTGAAATGATGAACCAGCAGAGACGTTACAAAAACGTCACTTGCGTCTTTTGTAGGCTCAGTGGTGCGAACAAAGTTATTTTCACCGAGCGATCAATCACAAGCTCTCCAACCCCTTGTCAAAAGTGGGAAGATATCAATTGAAGGGAAAGTTCTTCACAGGAGTTGAGGGATGGAGGACAGGATGACACTCTTTCTTCATGTCCACGAAAAAATTCCAGGCGATAGGTCTGAGGAAAAAGATTATTTCCATTCACAATAACAATTCTTGTTATGAATTTAGATACCTTTCATTTAGATTGATTTCAGTTGCTGTATGTTGTAGAATTCAGGAAACTTCAGCCCACAGAAACAAATTTCGAGAAAGTATAGAGAAAGTGGACTAGTATTCTGCACAAGTGGAGTAGATTGCAGAGCAACACGTGAAATATTCACTTGAAACTATACAATTGCTAGCAAGGTGATTGAGAATTGATATCAGCACTGAAACTGAATAATATTTTTTACAGTAAGAGAGAAGACCTACGATGAACCACCATCAAGAAAGTGAAGTAGTGAAGATATTCGCACAAGAAGAGTATAACAAGCAGTAGATTCACTTTAAAAGCTCCAAATTCCATACACTGTGATTAAACTTAGAATAATAATATTGTAAGGCTCATGCTATCCTTTCTCTACGACAAAGAAAAACTGCAGCTCACGAGATGATCCACTGTTCAATATTGATAGTTGAATAGTAAAGGTACTACTTGCAAGAGTGAAGTAGGATCAGGAAGAGATTCACAGGAAACTATATAGAAGGGCATAGAAGGTGATAGCCTATTTAGTATTGCTACCAACACTAAAACAAAATGAAAAAGTTCATGTGTTGTGAATGTAAAGGTGCGTACAGACTTGAGCACCACAAACACGCGCATTTCACTTTTCATCAGCTGAATCTATTGTTATATCTTTATCTTACTGTTCAAAAAATACAGTTATAATCAGCTGATGAAAAGTGAAATCCGCGTGTTGAGTCTGTACTCAGCTCAAGAGAAACTACAACAAGCAGAAATGAACCACTATTGAGAAAGTAGTGAAGACAGTACTTGTAGAAGTGAAGTAGAATCAGCAGTAAATACACTGGAAATTATACAACTAACATGGAAGGTTATCAATAAAATAAACCACTATTGAAAAAGTACAGAAGTGGAAATAGTACTTCCAGAAGTGAAGTAGAATCAGCAATAGATTCACTGGAAACTATGCAACTGGCATACAAGGTGATTGAACATAGCTAGCTGCTCTGAATTCAGACGTTGAATGCAGCCTAGAACCGCACACAACACACAAGGCAGGGAGGGGGAAGACAGACTGTCATGTGAAACAAACTTTTGAAACGTACTCCCCAATGGAACCATGAGCAACTCGTGTGCTACAATAGACAATCTGAAAAAGTCGTGTTTTGCCGAGTCAGCTTTCGGCTCCTTTGAATCTCTAGTGGAATGTTTCGAGTGTAGTCGGCGAAAAAAAATTCTGCAGCAGACTTTGA
Organism: Nilaparvata lugens; assembly: GCF_014356525.2. NCBI lineage: Eukaryota > Metazoa > Arthropoda > Insecta > Hemiptera > Delphacidae > Nilaparvata > Nilaparvata lugens. Next base: position 13,097,228 of record NC_052511.1, read on the forward strand.
AAGCAGATCCATCTTTTGAGGGCAGCTACAGGATCGTCTTACAGGTCGGAAATGTTTCTTCCCAGCGTGTTGAAACTGTTACCGGAGAAAGCTGTTTTATTATACTACTAAAACTTTCTAAACTGGAGCTCATTCTTGAATGAATAAATTTTCACGCTCACAACAAAACCTGAGATCACTGACACTTTATTAGCAGAAGGTGCATTGAATTTCTATGAAGATGATGAAAAATTGAAGCTAACAAATTATAGCAGATCATTCACACTCAAATATCAATCCAGGGAAAGATTGAGAATCATTCCATTATGCAGCACTTGAATCTTCTCAATTTCTCAACTTATTTAACATTTTTTATCACCTGATAACCCATTATTCAAAATTCATGAATATTGCTCCAAGCTATCTTGGGAATTATAAATTTTCTGGGTACATAATCACATAATCCTACAATACCAGCATCGCTTCATTCATTATCAAGATCATTGGACGAATACAATTTGAAATCGATAAATCAAATAATTATGTGAAATATTATCCAGATTTCAAATAATTTAGTGAAATTCATTAGAATCTCTCAACACAGTAATGTATCATTTTTTTCTTCTTCTTCTTCTTCTTCTTCTTCTTCTTCTTCTCTTTCACCATCACATAAGATATATTTTGAATGTACCCTATTTTCAGTGACTCTCAACGAATTTCTTGTTCTCTCCAGTTCTCCACGGATATGAATGAACAAAATCTATGAATATATTCGCAACAAAGTATGTCGACTACATGTGAAGATTCGATTACCCTCAGTTGAGGAGTAGTCAAAGGTCGTAGAGCACAAGTCGCCGCCAGTTCACATATGAAATACGATTCCTGTGAGGATTGGAAATATTGAATGTATCTGGAAAGTCCGACAACAAGTCATGACTGGATAAAATGCTCCGCTTTTATGTGAACACTATAGAATCGGCCAAAGGTCTGCTTGTGACGTATGACTCCTTTTGTTCCTGCACCGCCATTTCTCCTTTTTTATCTGCCCTCGATTCAGTATTTACAATTCACCCTGGAGACAGCTATAGTCACATTTATTTAGAATGGGCAGCATTGGTTATATGGAAAACATTGATGCTTCACTATAAGAAGTGCTGACAGTTAGCGGTGCTTTCCAGTTGGGTCGGTCGGTCACCCTTTCCTTCAAGCTACGACGACGACGTTCTTTGCGATTTACTGTCGAATTATTTCTGGATTCTGGTGAGAGTTGTCTTCGAATAGATTTACAGTACACTGATCTCTTGAAATACACTGATTCAAAATCCATTATGTTTGTGAAGTTGTAAAATAATTCGCCATACGAAATAGAAATCCTTTGCTCCGCGTAAAACCGTCTCAGTCATGATAATAAATTTTAAGATTCTGTTACACAGAGTTTATGATTTAATGACTCCAACCAAAGAGATACTTCTTCAAATGTTTATCTGAACCGGAATTGTGGGTTGAAAGTTTTTAAATATTACAGACTGGTATCATCATACTCCCTTAGAAAAGTTTACAGAATGATAATCACCATTCACTAGAGATATTAAATTTCAAAAATATAATTTCCATGTGCTTTTAGTATATAGTTCGAAATACGGAGAAAAGGGTCATTATTTATTCTCATCATGAAAATCAGTTTATTCTCATAGGCCTATATGTCAAGTAGTGATACTAACAAAATAGTTATTTGTGCAACTAGTGCGCAAAGTGACAGTTTGCTGCACCGAAAGAAACGTTTACGCACGATCCGAAGGCGAGGGCGGAATGATTTCTTGAGTGCAGCAGAGGAACTTTGCTCACGTATTTCACATTAAATGTGAGAATTGAATATGAGAAGTGGTTGAATATGGGTAAAATGATGGCTGAAATCTATCAAATGTTTGTCTGTATAAGTTTGCTATTAATAACAACTTTAATTTTTTTTAAACTTGATTATCCAATTGAAAATTTAAAAAAATATTTTTTGAAATAATGAATGAAATTAATAATATTTAAAATGTATAATTTAATGAGTTCTCATTTTTATTTATTTGAAAATCAGAAAAAATATAGATAGAACAAATTCGCATTCAAAATATACGTCAACAATGTCAACAGCTGATTGGGATGGCAAAGTTATACTTTGCGCACTAAAGCGTAAAAATGATTCTTTGCGTTCTGTAATCAGTGCAGGAATTGTCACTTTTTATGTTAACTGTAGGAAAAGTAAATAATACTTTTCATAATATAGCATACTTTTCATACATGCTCGATTATTTCAATAAGCTCCCACTCATTAATAATAATTATTAGATATAAATTGGCAGGATTTGATTTTTCGAGTATGATTTTATAATAGTTACTTTTCTGATTCAAACGTTTTCATCTTCAAGTTGTTCACTTTTATTCATTTCAATTTTTATTCCAATTTAAAAGCACACTGGCAAATTCAAGATGTTGAAATATTTGATATGAAGACGTATATAGGAGTCTTTTTATGAACAAAGTAGTGTTTAAAGTCATGATTTTATGTCATAATAAAAAATAATAATATCGTGTGACCTGGCTGGCTCAGGTCTGGTGTAAGAGTTTTCTGGTCGCAACTGATCAATTCCAGGGCCTCTGACATGACCTAACGACTGCTTTTTAGGCAGCCGGGACCTTCGACTTAACGTGTCCATCCGAAACACGAGAGTGGCCCGAGATAAATATCTTGCCCGGGCCGGGAATTGAACCCGGACCTCTGAATCATTAAGCCAGCATCCGATCCACTCGACTACGGCCTCTCCAAAAATTATTGTTTATGCCATAACAAAATAATCTCACTGATACTCCTCTTGTGAATATTCATAAGGTGAAAGATTAGGCTTGTATTATATCAGTGATTATACAAGAAATTGAATTGTGACCATTAAGAAAGCATGGAAGGCAGAGGCAGCAAGTAATGAGGAAGTGTTCAGTAGTTGATAACAACAACCATTAGAATATCATTTGAGACTCTCAACAATGGGCTGTGCTGGTAGTGGAGTAATGTGCAGAGTGAGAGAAAGTGAGAGGGACCGATGAGATATGCGGAAGCTATGTATGACTCTCTGCTCCAATGGAGAGGTGGCCAAATAATGAAAGTTTTGCTATAAATTATCCTTTCCACACAATTTGCGGGGGATACTCTCGAGGGAGTTGAATAGCCTCTACTGTACGCAACACACTTGCTGATAATAAACATGAAGATCCCGGAGCCTATCATGTTAGACTAAGAGAATCAATCCTCTTATTTATTTCAAATGAAATAAAAACACACATATATAGTTAAATTCTACAGTGACTCAGTCGATTTTTTTTAAATAGAAACAAAATGTTCTATTTAAAAAATGAACAAGGATAAGTGTCGAGTTTTGGGAGAACGTTAAGATTTCCCTTATTTGGAAGAAGTCACTGTTTGTGGATCTAGCAGTTTCTTAAACATATAATCAATTTCTTCTTGTTTCATGCATTTTAATTTGAGTATTTTCGACCCCTTTTCCTTTTGCGTCCATTTTCTCATCGACTGTCGTAAATACAAAAGTAGGTATATTTTTGTATTAGTATCTGGCCTCATTTTGAAAACATAATTATTCTATTACTTAGAAAAATGAATGAATTTTATTCATGAACTTTTGTTTTCTCTTCGATTCGAATTTGTATTGTATTTCTGTGGTTTGCTGTTTGTCATAGGTCTTCAGAACTGACAAAGGAAATGAAACCAATCAATCAATCTTGTTAATTGGTTGATTATCAAATCAAACTTGGTTAATTTAACACGATCTTAGTTATTTTGTGTATGCGGTTCAAAATTTAGAATCAAGTTAGCTCCTCCATTAACGGCAATCTGAAATTAATTATAGATTTACAATTTTCCAATTCGTAAAGAAATATTGAGGGTTTGACTGAATAGTATACTAGTTAATCAATGTTATTGATTGTTTCTCTATGATTTATTGTTCACCCCCAGAAATTGTAATAACAGTAGATATAAAAGAAAATATCATCACATATCAACTATTCTTTTCATATCCTAAGGGATGATGCATAACATATTATGAAAAATTGGTCATGATCTACTACTATTTTCATAAATAATCAATTTTTTCTGTGATGATTTATCATTCCACCCCAGCAGGAAACTCATGAAATATTTGCAAAATTTATCAATAGTAGAGTTTCTATCGGTCTCATATTGGAACCAATGATGAGGGTTTATGAAGAAAAGTGGTAACATTTAAAATTCACCCCTCTTCTCACCAGAACTATAGTAGGAAACGATTAAAATCCCATGAAAATATTTTTCCGATGATGTTGAAAGCTTCGATGATGGTCTGGTAATAATAGCGTGGTCACGTGATTGATCGCCACTTAAATCGATACTTAGTATGGAGCATCAATACTTCTATACCTCGAAGGACTGTTGAATTATTTAGATTGAATTATTTATAAAAAGCTTTGGATCGGGGAGCTGGCGCCTGAAATATGACAGGAGAATCCCACGGGCCAAGAATCCATTTTGATGATGATCGGCTCGCCGCTTTGCCATAAAAAATGCAACACCTTCACACAACAGACTCCAGCCGACTGCTGAAAAAGTCCAGAGTGGACCAAGATGACATCATGACTGATGATGTTGGCCTCATCTGTAGGCTTTCTTCCTTGACGACATCGCAAATCGTCTGAAAAAATGCCGCTATCAAGTCACCGGATTCGAGTTGGTAGGTAAATTTTGTCGTGACGGAGTGATTGACAATACTGCGAGACCCTTATACCGTCATGCAAGAGTAGTTTCCCCAACACAGCATGTATTGACTCGGCTATTGAGGAAATAGCTTTTTGGTGACGTGGAAAAAAATTACCATTTCCAAGGCAGGATTTGGCCTTGTAATCAATCTGTCTCCAAAGAATGAGAGTAGTTATCAACAAGACAATACAATAGTGAAAATCAGTAGGTGGGTAATCAAAAACAACCAAACCGGAATCAAAATAGTTCAATTGATTCGTAGATGTGACTACTTTGTATATTAATGAAACAATCTGCTTCGAATAATAATGGTTGAAGGTCCTAACCTTATTATTATTTATTCTTACTACATATTGGAAATTGAAGGTTAACTCTTGTACTCTCATACTTGTAATCAGTAACAGTATCACATTGGAAATTCCTGTCAACTGGCAGAAAATGAAACTAGGAGACATAAACTATAATTTCCCCCTCTAATATTGTCAATTAATTGTTTTTTCCATTATATTGACAATGTAAAACATGACTGGTGGACCGATGATAAGAAAATGCTCTAAAAAGACCCAATGATTTTACCTGTCCATATGATTTACAATGGTATTGAAGATGTCGCCTTACAATACTCTTCTCCAGTTTATTCGATAGGAATTCTTTTTCATGGCACAGTCTCTGCCCGACCAGGTACATGAATCATCTAAGTTTTTCCCCAAGAAGGTAGAATCCCGGTTGACAAAGATTTGTAGCTTTGGACCCTTTTTTCAGTGGCGTCTTTACGTTGATTAAATTCGCACCGGTTTCTGGGGCCGGAGAAATACCTCTTATGAATCAAGGATTATACCTCTTGTTCGACTTCGTCTCGAGATCCCTGCTTTGTCGGTGATAAGCCTCATCTCACCTTTCAATAACTACAAAAGCTGGAAATATCTTATTAGACTTGGTCTCAATGAGTTCACAGCCAGAATTTTCCTTCAGATGTAGAATCTGCGAAAAAATATCATCGTAAGGGGGAAAAAGAATTTAATTATCCAATGAATGACTAGAAAAAGGAACTTTATAAGACTTTATAAGACTCTGGATAAAACTTATCATTATCTAAGGTGTTCATTATGTGAAAGACTAAAAAGTACAAAAAATACGTAGCGAAAGAAAAAAATTATTTCCACTCATATAGTATTCCTGTAGTATTCAAAAGAAACACAATTCACCGGTAATTTTGAATATGTTCATTACAAATTCAATCATTCCATTCATCAAAATGCATCAAATAAATCCACTGATCATATTTCAAACCCATCTGATTATGGTTGATATAGCGGAGCATGAATAAAAATGAATTTAAAGTGGAGCTGAATCAAACAAATTTATTGATACTTTATAAGATATTCATTCGCATGCGATAGCGTTACTACGTTCCTTTTCTACCCATGACATATTATTTTTCAATACCAGCATCAAGTTCACCATAGAAACCCTAGTAATGCAATTTTGATTGTTACAGATACAGTAATATATGTATATTGAAGTCTCTTAGAGAAAAATATCAAAACAGCATTCCAGGAGCGAAAGAATTGTTTTTCATTTTCCATCAAGAAGGGAGATCTTTTTGCTGCCTACTGGATCACTATCAACCCTGCGGGTCACAAAGCGTAACGTATATATCTGCTGGAGTCACATTAATAATTCATCGATTCCACCTGCTCTCAGACGAAAGTGACAACGTTATTTAAGAGACTGTATTTTGAAAGGTCAACTTGTTCCACCTAAAATGGAATTATTGTTACAGTATTGCCGAGTTTTTCTCAGATCCTTCAAGTAGAAATGTGTGTTTTGGGAAAAATAGTAGAATTATATATAGAATTTGGAAGTGACATCTTTCAAATTCAAGTTCTCAAGTTAACTCGAGTCATAACGTGTGTTTTTATTCTCTTTGAATTGTTTTTTTTCAGATATGGAGGTTCTGGAGAAATGCGTTCACTCTCCATTTGCCTTTTGTTATATCATAGAGATGTCTAGAAGAGAAAGACTGAGAATGATTCAGATAATAATGATTTCTCTATATGAGCTCAATTAATTAGTTGTATCATTCGAGGGGTGAGATTTGGAGAAAAATATTTGGTTCCATTACAATAATGGAAACTGTCTTGGATTTGAATTTTGGAAATTGAAGTCGCATTCATAAGTATTATCTGAGCACTGTTGAAATATAAAATAGTATTAGCAATAATATTCAACAGAATAGAGTTTTACAATATCAAAAGAGATCCTACATAAAAGTCGAAAGAAAGTATGTTAGGCTAAATTTACTATTTGAAGAGAATATTATTTTAAGTGAATGTGAAACATGAAGCATGAAACATGAACAGTGGAGTGTGAACCTGTTTTTTCAAGTGAATTAAAATAATAGTTCTATTTTCATGCGATAGATGATGATGTTATCAGAGATGATCATAAGAAATGATGATTGATGATTCTTGAGAAATGATGAGATGATTTTAGAAATGATCTTCTTCATGACCTTTCCTCCACTCATTAATCATTATAATATAATCATCACTTGAACTCAATGCTTATAAAATAAAATTAATCAAATTCATATCCCTCTTTGAGTGAATGGCAACTTGATTAGATCTTCATTTCTGATAGGTTTTCCTATAGATTTATCTAGTGGAATTTGAAATATTGTTTCCAATTGTATAAATAAATAAAGTTTAAAATTCTCTTTTATTATATGTTATTGTATTTTGATTAATAGTTTTATTTACTTATATATTAATCTTATGTAATTTTATTACATAATATGTAATCTATTTTTTTCTGTTCTTATGTAAATTTTTCTTCTTTTGTAAAGGGTTGTGTGGCAGAGAGGACCAGGAGTCCTAATTCCGCCCTAATAAAGGCATATAATCAATCAATCAATCAATCTTTCACTAATATCATGGATTAATTTTACTATCTAGTTATTCCAAGCTAATAATTGGGATTCAAAACCTAATCGCACAGAGCGCAAATAACGATCTTATTAGGATGCATTTATGTGGCCCAATAATGATAATAATAAAGTGCATTGAAATAGCTTGTCAGCAAGAGAAAAACAATGGCGTTGGCAAATGGAGTATGCCATTAAAACACGACCACCATTAATCGAATATGCTATGAATTACCACCACCCACAGCCAATAAAATTTGTTTATGACTCCATGAGGAACTAGCAGTCAGGCCAGATGCTTGTGAGCACGGGTTTGGCCTGGATTTTTCAATAATTTTCCGTCCCAATCTTGATTTGGCTCACTACATTCGGTCGTTCAATAAATATTCATCTGGAAAACGCATCCGCTCGTAGTTCTTGATCACCATAAAACGAGTCACAACAATTGTTTTTCAGCTGCAGCCAACTACAGCTAGAAGCTCGTGGCCCATTAATCATGACAACTGCACAACTATCTGTTGCATGGGTGCAGTTTTCCTTTCCGCTCAAACTGAATAGAGATGGAGATCGAGCTCGTGTGTGAATGAAAATTGAATTAACCCAGATAGTGACCCAGAAACTACCAAGAAATATGACTGGAGCGCATGACCATGACGCGCAGAAACTTGACTAATAAAAAATGGGAGTTGAGCTTCAGAAACATTGCTAGAACTGAATCATTGAGTACATGACGCCTGAAAATTGACGGGGATAAAATGGGATTTGAGTTTTAGTTGCAATAGGTATGTTTTCTCAATTCCACCGAATAATAGAATTCAATCATAATTTTGCTCAATCCGTTCATTCGTCATATCCTAATTGAGAGAAATTAATAAATTGCGAAATAATAAATTATGTTGTGCGATTACAGATCGAGAAAAATCCAGATCGTTGAATAATTATTATAAGTTCATTGGGGATTGAATTGAGAGTAAGATCAAATGTATAGTATTAATAATTATTGCTGGATTATGAAGATAATTTCGTGTGATTTGGCTGGCTCAGTGTTTTTAGTCTGGTGTCACAGTTTTCAGGTCACATCAATCTGATAAATGTTAGAGCTTCTGACATGACCTAACGACTGGTTCAAGGTACAGTTACTGTACTGTTTATATAATAAATGTAGTTGAAGGTAGCCGGCACCTTGCTAGATTCATGAGGTTTTTGTATTAAGATTGTTATTTGAATCAATCCCACTCTCATATCACGGAAATCCAGTTTATTTGACATCATACTTATGAACACAAATCAATGAACTATTTCATAGATCCATATCAATTTCTCAAATATCTTCTAATCGACCCCATTAATTTCAACATCTCTTCCAACTCTATTTTATAACTGTTTTCTAATCCACATTCGAGATTGAAAAAATTAATAATCACTTTGCAAAAAAAATTGGCAAATCTGTTGAATCTTCACCTTTCCAGTGGTTTGATTATATAAAGTTTCTTATCTATAAGGATATTGTTCTCATTATCTTAATACAATTTGGAATCTCCATTCCATAAATATAAACTGATGCAACTTCTGTAGAAGTAATAATATTACTAATGGTCTGTTTGATTATTTTCCACGTGGAACCAACCTTTGACACCTCGACAATGTTTTTCATTCGCTCGAAAAGTGGAGCGATCATTTAATTGCATATGAAAACAATTCCTGAAACCAAATCTCAAACCTAAATAGAAGTGGAAGGTAAGCCAAACAACAAAAGTCCCCCCATCACCCATGTCACAAACTCATAACTTACAATGAAACAAGCTCCATCCATATGCTCATGGTTAATAATTCAATCGGAATCAGGAAACCTCTCTTATTTATCAGAAATATCTCAAGACATACTCATAACTCTCCAAGAAACAAGCTCAATTTCCATACAGCCATTGGCAATAATTCAATTTCACCCAGGAAACGTCTCTTATTTATGTCGCACAGTATTCATTCAACTGCATAATCTGATGTCATTTCGTGTCAAACCAGAATTAAAACGACGTTGGCGACAAGGATCTGATTCGAAAGTGGACTCAGTCATGCAAATACTGAACCTCCTTCAAACATGAATTTGAATCTATTGCATGTAGACAGGACTGAAAAACATTCGAACGTTTTGTTGTATATTGTTGGTTTGAAATATCTGCAGTCATAATTCAGCTGAGCTGATCAGTGCACTACATGAATTATGATTGAATAAGTTAAGGGTATTCAGAATTAATTAATTTACATTTTTTCTCCCGTTGAATTCCAAGTGGATCCAGTAAATTGATGCTTATTCGATTATTGACTTGGAAATTCAATCATATAATATAATAACATATAGTTTTTGACGCGCTAAATTTTTTCCTTTGAAATGAGCGTTGTTCAATGAGGTATTTAAATACCTGGATGAGTTGGGTGAGTTGGATATGTTCATAATGTATGTTCTTGAATAGCAGTTGTAGATTGTTTAACAAAAACTCACATTTTTCCAGTGTGTACCTCTAATGTTGTCATTTGAATAATAATCAGAGATGGAAAAATCATACCATGTGCAATAAATTGCTGTTATAAGTAGTCTTCGAATAGAGAGTGAACATAAGATTAATAAACATTTCGCATGTACTGCTACTGAAAAAACTACATTCATCAACAGAGAATTGCATCGATATTATCTTTCATTGAATGAGAATTCCTCCACTATTTCACATTGATTGTTATAAATTCCCAACGATACCCAAGAAAGGAGATTATTTCAACATCTATTGCTGCTCTAGTGTTTTTCAAAGCCTGATAGAGATGTTGCTCAAGTTCAATCCTAGTTGGATAACAAAAGATAATATCATAGAATAAGAATAGAGGAGCATGTACCTATGCTTTCGATGATAATATCAAAAAAGTTCTGTACTTGAACAGAACTATGCTCACTCATATAATCGAGCTGCTTTGTAACAATTGTGGGTGGAATTGAGCATCGAACAATACAAGACAATACCAGATGTAGTTGGAAAGAACTAATCTCGCTGACATGATGGCGTTCCTTTGTAATAATAATTGTAATACCCGATTGTGACGTGGGCAACAGAAGGATTGAGGATTGAGGGTAGACAAGAGTTATACAAGCAGCGTCTAGTATCATTGTGGAGGAGAATGGTTTGGTCTCTGGCCAAAGTAAATGTTGTAGTAAGTTGCCAAGCATTGTAGTCTGCTGGATAGAATATAAAATCCACATGCCTGAAGCAAGAAGCAGAGCAGAGCATAGGTTAGCAACGAGCGGCAGCCAAGCAGAAATACCGAATTCAACGTGGAATTATTCGCGCACTAGTATTATGATATCCGAATTGTAACGTTGCCATTAGTTTGATGTTTCCTTCCCAGACCTTTCCAACTTCGTTCTTGACGTTCCAAAGTTTGAGGCTACCATGCATGGTTATCCTGTGTTTGTATTTTCATGAATATTACTGTATATACTCGGGAATGCTGATGCCCTGTTATAACACACGTGAGATCCTCTTGCAACTTACAACATCGACTCAATGCGAAGCATTCAAGCTATATGCTTTATATAAATGCTGACAGATCAAAGTGAATCTTACTAAACAAGAAGTGCTCGTGCTTTTGTTGCGAGTATGCTCGCGTTCCAGCTCCCGTCCGAATAATCTCTCGAAAATATTCGTCCGAAAATGTTTGCAAGTATTATTGCAGATGAATGGTTGAGAATTCGCTGTTGATTCATTGATTCATTCTAATAGTCCGTACTCATTTCATTAGCTCCACCTCAATGTGTAAATTGATACGTTAACCTACTTTATCGAAAGGGAAATCCTTGTTTGATACATAGGATAGTTCATTCAGATTTATTCGAAAAATTCAGAGATGAGAATGTATGAATGGGTGATGAGTTTTCATAATTTATTGTCCCATTCTGTTTGTATGAATGAGTGAGGAATTTTCGTTATTGACCTATTCTGTTTGTATAAATGAGTGAGGAATTTTCATGATTGACCTATTTTTTTTTTGTATGAATGGGTGATTAATTTTCATGATTGACCAATTATGTTTGTATGAATGGGTGAGGAATTTTCATGATTGACCTATTCTGTCTGTATGAATGGGTGATGAATTTTCATGATTGTCCTATTCTGTTTGTACGAATGGGTGAGGAATTTTCATGATTGACCTATTCTGTTTGTACAGAAAAGTGGAGCTACATTCAGTTACATTTTCACCCAGAATAGCCCATTATAATCTATTAATTTTCCATTTCCGTGAATCAATTATGTATTATTTAGTGAAGTGACTCCTATTATTGAATCTTAACGGAAAATGAATAATATTGAGAGATAATCAATTATTAATTGATTCAGTGCTGAAAGAGAATATTAACAACTCCTCATTGCATTTGATAGATTATAATAATATACAATAATAGAGCGAATAAAGAAAATAAAAATCTCAGTACCCTTTTTTGAAATATTTTATCACTTTTGTTTCAAAAAAGGGTACTGAGATTTTTATTTTCTTTATATTTATATTACAAGTAGCCCTATACAGAAAATAATAATAGAGTATCTTATTAGATTGAATCCTAAATAATATGCATCTCAATAGAGCATCTTATTAGATTACTTTGCCCAGGGAATTTCATACCAAGAACCAGAAAATTGAAATTAATATTTTTATACAACTAGTAGTATCTCAATCAACAATTATGGATTTCTCTTTAAAAGTCAATCTCTATGTGTGTATAATTGGATTCTAGATGTGTATAATGCATGTCAAATGTTGACATCTAGTACAGTGCTAGAGAATCGACTAACCGAAACTATTTCTTCTTTTCTAGCTCCAGTAGAATCAAGACTAGATTTTTTGCCCGTTTGAGCCATTTGGCAGCCGAGATTGCTCTGCTCCAGTACAGTATTGGCCCTTTCAGTGCAGCTGTTAATTAATCGTACACGTTGGAAGAAGGAAGCCTGCATTCTCCTTTAACTCAGCGCTGACTTCCAAGTGACGATAACTCATCACTTTAATTAAGATTTTTCTTCTAGCCGTTTCTTGGACGTCTCTTTCTCTCTGCCTCCTCTGTTTTCATTATCAGCCTTTCACGTTATTGGGCCTGGTCCAATGCCAGAGAAACCTCCATTCCAGACTCACGACAATCTTTTCCTCAAGTACGAGAGATTCACTTGACCAAGTAGTTGAAGATTTCCGAGAAATTACAACATTTTCCAATTTCTTCAATCAAAAAGTGATTCTCTCTGATTCGATTAACAACGGGAAATACTCCAAGACTATAAATAGATTGAAACTTTTTCTCTGAAACGATGAGGGGAATTGATTGAATTTTGTAATGGACATTCTCAGAAATGACGCAAGTCTGCTACACATTAAGTAATCAATAAAGGAGAACCGACTTGAGAAGTAATACTGAAAATGACAAGTGATGATGTCTGATGAGGAGGTTGATCAATTATTGATTATAGGAAATGTGCTTTTCGTGGCTCATGAGTTTGTTTCAGACAACAATCCATAACCTATTAGGTGGGAAAAGATCAATGAAGAATGATTCTTCAATGCAGGGGATAATTTTGTGTAATCTGAATATATTATTAATATTACTTCATACACGTCTTATACTTGACTAGAAGATGTTCGAATGGATGAAAATGGATTGTGTGAATGGAGCTAAACGGATTCAATTTCAGGTAAGCTATAGATTGAGACTATCTATGCAACCAAGTGTTCAATTCGCAATCAATAGACAAGATATTCTTTTTAATCTATTGGAAGACAATCACCATTCATTATTTGACGTTAAATTTCTTTCACGACTGATTAGATCCAATTATGATCATTATCACCATTCAATATTTCTTCAGTTTTTCATTTTGTTACATTAGGTTTGTACTCATGATAATCTATTTATTATGAAGAGTAATCCTATATTCTTTCCATTCCAAAGACCTATTTATTTTTGAATATGATATATTTCCAAGACAAAAATTCAATAATGAAAAAATTGAACATTATCTTTGTTTAGTAGCAGCTAAAATTCCGAAATCAGTCAATCACTTTAATAACTAAGAAAACTAAAATCAGCGCCTTTACATCAAATCGATGTGAAAGTATGAGAATTCTATCAAAGTTGTTTTAGTGGCTCAGCATCCCTTGGGCTTGTGTCGAACTTCAGGTACATACAATCAACTTTTTCCATTGTTGTTGTTTGTTGTGCGCCTGCGCACTTCATGAATCATAAATGATTTCCCCTGAGCGTTTGACGTTTCTACTATAGAGAAAATATCAGAATATTACACCAGCAATATATTTCTGAAAAAAAAACATCGACGATCATTCCCAAGGAGTTTGTCTTCTTTCTATCTCACTCAGTATCCTCGTGTTATGGGAAATGTTAATCTTCAACGACTGAAGTATCATTAGAAATAAAAGTCTGAACCGAAAACCAGAAGGAATAAAAACATGAATGTTTTTAAAAAATGATTTTCCTCGGACTACTATACTATGAAGGTACTTACAGACTTCTGCGCCATGAACACGCGCATTTCACTTATTTCATCAGCTGATGAAACTCATATATCATAAATCTGAATCTGAGGCTCAACTCACACTTACGTGACTCAGGCCGAGAAGAGACTCGACTCTAGTCGAGAGCATGTGTTTTCAAATGGTGACAGTCGCGGGGACTAGAGTCGACTGGTGTGAGTGTCACCATTTGGAAATATTGGTCGAGTCTATTCTCGACCTGAAACGCGCAAGTGTGAATTGAGCCTTACTGCTTTTGTACAAACACAGATATAATGAGCACAGTATCAGCTGATGAAAAGTGAAATGCGCGTGTTCGTGGCGCATGAATCTGTACGCACCTGGAAATTCAACATTCCAATTTTGCGTTAATTTTTTTTTAAATAATTTTCCACAATTCAGCAAATTGTATTTTATGTCTTTTATGGCTTTAGCCTCCTTTATTATTTTCCATCTTCTATATCATTCTATCTTTTATAATTAGATTTCCAAATACTTTCTCTACTCAAATAAGATAAATCGATGCAGACTCTTCTTCGCACACAGGCACCGTAGCCCATGTCAGGCCTTATCCAGGTATAGGAAGTCCTGCCTATGTGAAGAATGTTCTTTCTCTGAATTTCTGTTACTATTATTCAAACATGTTTGTATCATTGAAGAGGAAATGAATGAAAAATTGAATTAAATTCGAGAAAAATGTTAAACAATCAATGCAGATAATGATTTTCAACGAATTTTACACAAAATTATATCACAGAATGCAAATTACACAACAAATCATAAAATCAAACTACAAAGTGAAGTAATTATTGTATGATTAATGTTTCAAATAAGTGGGTACTCACATTAACATGTCGTCCGGGATCATCTTCGACGAGCTGCCTTGCGATGTCCTTGCAAGACTTGCGGGCTGGCGGCGGGACCTTCCCGTCGTCCTCCCAGTAGCGTGACGCGGCGTGACCATACAGAGCAGCCGGCGTGGCGTGCGTGATCCGTGAATTGGTCACGATGCCGGTTGCTTTGCCTGCAATCACGTCGCAACACATAAATTAGTCCGGCAATTATTAGATCAATGGATTGCGGAGGGACTGCGTGCCGTGTCGACTGGCATTATGCGCACTTTGTTAATGGCTGGCTTGTTGACAAATCACGTGAGGCTGTTACGTTCATGAATGAGAGCGATTAGTTCTAGTGGTGAATGGGAGAAAATCCAGCAGTAAATTGAGATGGTCTCCAGGAATTGGGTTCATGATTTTCAACTAGGACTATTGAAATTTTGAAAAACTTTCCTGACAATTGTTAATTGTTATTGCTAAAAGGAGAAAAAAAGGAATCAGGTTGATACTGTGATGATTTCTAACTGAAGTTATTGGAATTTACTATTTGAAAAATATGTTATTTTGTTATTTGGAGATTATTATTTTCAAAAGTAATGTCTATCACTGACATGAAAATTATATCAAATGGTATTATGAGATTTCGTCTTTATGAAATAAAATAGTGTTGGTAATGGCTGATAGTCATAGTAGAGACCCAGGTTGGGACCTAGGTTTGGGGTTCTCTGTGACGATGGTTTCGAAGTAACAGTAGTGGCAAGACCGGGTGCAAACTTCAGCACGGTCCCACATCCTATTGCTGAATTTACAAAAGAATTCGATTTAAATGACAGGGTAGTTGTACTGGCTGGAGCTAACGATGTAGTAAATAATACTAAACAGCCAACTGAATCGAATTTCCAACCAATTATGGAATTATGGACATTTCGAAGCGCACAAATGTAACTATATCAACGATTCTGTGCAGATATGATAAGCCTCTTATGAATGTGAACGTCGTCAACAAGCTGAATTCATGGCTATCAGAACAGATTCCCAGTAGTGATGATTTAGACCTACTCGACCTTGGCCACTTTGAAATAGGGGATTACAATCGTCACGGCCTTCATCTAAATAAGAGTAGGGGAAAGACAATAATCCGAAAATACATACGAAATCATCTGGTGTTGGTGGACACACTAGTGATACAGTTGTAACACTTGGAAAATTTCACGGTGGTGCACAAATGACTAGATTAGATACAGAAGGAACAAAAATAACATTTCGAGTCTGGGTGATGATAACAGTAGAGGACATTTTTTATAGGATGCGAAATTTTCCATGTAAACTGTCAGGGCCTTTCAAATGCAAAACAGGAACTGGAAGCTATGTTATCATTTGGAAAATCTAATATTGATGTATTATGTCTGAAGAAACACTGGTTATGAGATAGCGAACTGAAAATGATGTCATTGCCTGGTTACACATTGAAAGCTCAATACAGCAGAATAGTCAAAATCTGAGGTGGATCATGTATATTTGTGCGAGAGGAATCGATGGTTGTTGTAATGTTAGAAATGATTTAGCATCTTTGGCGTTGGAGAGTGTATTTGAAATCTCGGCAGTAGAAATAAAACTGAAAGCAATGTCGAAAAAAATAATAGTCCTATGTGTTTACAGAGCTCCAAATTTAAACTGCGACATTTTTATTGAATTGCTTCGGACTGTACTTTCAAGGGTTAGAAAAGGAAAGCGAAAACTGGTGTGTCTTTGCGGAGATTCAATACTCATAGATTATCATAAAGATGATAAGAGCAGTAATATTCTTAAAAACCTTATCTCGACATTCAACCTGAATAAAATAACGAGTGGTCCTACACGAATAACTACAAATACTGCTTTGGAAATGGATTATATAATTACAAATTATATGCCTACTTTATGTAATGGCGAAATAATTCCCTGTACTTCTCTGACCATGAAGGGAGCAGTATTGAGTTTCTTACCAACAGTCCAAATTATAAACCTGATAAAACATTCAATGGTAATTACGAGAAAAAAGGAGAGAGGAAAACCATACGAGTCATTAACGGAACTAGTATCGAAGACTTGAATTGTGGTCTGGCCAATGAAAATTAGTACGCCGTTCATAATTGTAACAACGTTGAGTGTATTATGTTAGCAATTTGTTATCTATATAACTGCAACAGGTACGTTCCGGAAAAACCAGCAAAAGCGAAACGAAAGCAGCAGTTATCTTGGATAACGCCGGGCATAAAGGTCTCCAGAGATAGGTTGAAAATATTGAATTCTCTTTTGAATTTTTTGAAGAATTCAAATATGAGGAATTCACTGATCCACATTATTACAAGAGATGGTATACGATATTTTAGCTTCGCATCCTATTACAAAATATACAAGAGTTTATATAGAAAGGTTTTAATAGCAGCCACTTGGACATTGGTTAGAAATGAGTTATCCACGAGCAAAGACCTAAAATCTGAAACCAATATGGCCACTGATACTGGAATATTCAAAACAGGTAACGAGGCCGCCCATTTAATGAATAATTATTTTGTAAATACGCCACTAGATATTCCTTAGCTTATAGCTTACACAAGAAAACAATATGCACAACTTTCTCAATTTCTTGGATGACTTTCACCAAAATAGTTGAATAAGACTAAAATACTTCTATTGAGCATGAAAGAACTTGGGGAAATAATAAAATCGCTTAAGAATGAAAAATCTTATCATTGCTAAAACATCTCCAACCACTTTATTAAAACAATCAGCCTTGCCAATATTAAAGCCACTAACATTTATTTTCAATAAGTCAATGCAGGTAGGTTATTTGCCGTCAAAGATGAAAATGTCAAAGATCGTTCCAATTTATAAGAAAGGTGATAGCACCCTTCCGGAAAACCACTGTCCTGTTGCCAATCCTCCAGTGTTTCTCAAGGTTTTTGGATATGCTGTCTTAGGACGATTGAGAAAGTACTTAAACGAAATAGGTTTGCCCTCTTCCAAGCAATTCGGATTCAGGCCAGGTTTTTTCTGTTAATGATGCATTATTCTCCCTAATGGACGAGATATTGATTTCGGTGGACAATAGATCAAAGGTAAGCGGTTTGATAGCTGATCTATCAAGGGCATTCGACTTGGTTAATACAGATATTTTAATGGAAAAGTTGAAGTTTTATGGTCTTGAGGGTCCGGTACTTAAGTGGTTTGAGTCTCACTATGAGAATCGATTCCAGAAGGTTGTAATAAAGTCTCACCCGTGAGTTCATAGCTCTAAATGGTTAAAAACAAGAAGCGGAGTACCCCAAGGATCTGTTCTGGGACCCTTGCTTTTCCTCTTATACATTCATGATTTGCCTTCTTATCTCGAGCCAGCTCACTGTTTTCTATATGCAGATGATGTCAGCATCTTGCTGAAGAATGATAGTCAATCCGAAAAGGAAGCACAATCTCAAGAGACCGTTCATAAACTCGATAAATGGCTAGCTGCCAATATGTTGTGCTTAAATTATAATAAAACTAGAGAGATTCCATTCAGGACGACGAGAGAATTTGATTTAAGGATTGATAACTGCGCTATAGAGTTCGTTAAAGACATTAAAGTACTCGGAATAATCATAGATTCAGAGCTCTCCTGGAAGCCTTATTTGACATACTTGAAAGGAAGACTGAATTTGGCAATTTTCGCTATTAGAAATTTAAAATCACTCATTAAAAGAGAAACTCTCTGAGAGGTATATTTTGCAATATTTCATTCCCTCTTGTCGTATGGGCTTGTTTTCTGGGGCAATTCTAGTGGTATTATCAAGATATTCCGAATTCAGAAATGGGCGTAAATAGTAATAGCAGGAGAATCAATAAGAGATAGTTGTCGGCTACTTTTTAAGGAATTTAAAATCCTACCATTGCCTAGCCTATACATCCTTGAAACTATATGTTTCATGAAAAAATATGAGAGCTCATTCAATACGGGAGCATTATTCCATAATTATGAGACAAGATACAGGCGAAACTTAAGGGATGATGCCCATCATACGGTTCTATATGAGCGAGGTGTAAAAAGCTCTGGTATAAGATTATATTATAATGTATTGCCACGACGTCTGAAGGAAATCACAGGGAGGGAGTTTAGAGCTCAATTGAAGAGGGAGTTACTGGATATATCTTCATATTCAAGGGAGGAATTTATTGCTCTTCATGAGCAACGTTTGGGAAGTCACGTTAAGAAATATTAAAATATGACTAGTTAGATAATGGACTCAAATTTTGACGAATCCGCATGCCCCCTCCATGGGTGGTCAATGGATGATTGATCAAAAATTATAATAATAATAATCATTATTATTATAATTTCAATTATGCGCATATTTCAATAAGAGGCTTGGAAACTTAGGACTGAAACGTTCAAGAATGTGCTGGATTAGTGCTAGTAGCAAAATTAAATTCTCAATAGTTAACTATAATTTAAATTCCATAATTTGAATAATTATAATCGAATTTCGTCAGTTTATAATTCATAAAGGATTTATACTTTTGTATTTTGTTTTGCAAGTTGGCAAAACTGCTGTTGAACAGCTGAACTGTTATGCTGTATTCCTACTGAATGCTTCGTCACTGACTACTACATTGGATTTTAGCATTGTCTGACTTAGAATTTAAGAAATGGTTTCTTCTTTTCGTTCAGTATTTAATTATCTTCCAACATGATTTAATATTGTCAAAATAGGCTTCGGCTTTTTTTTACTTTTAATGTTTTGATTGAGTCTTTTCTTTAAAACCCAGATGGGTAAGTTTAAAACCTTTTTCTGAATTTGTAGATCCTGAATTAGCTTGAAGACTTTTATCACTTTCTCATGTTCTTGAAGATTCATCTATATTATTTTTAAAATCTTGTTATATTTCTTTATATTCTGATCTTTATTCCGAATTCATTCTGGTAAAGTAACTACTTCTTCTAAATTTCGGTAAGCTGCATCATCAGATTTCTACATTCTCTTCAACTACATTCTCTTCTCTTTGCAAATTAATAACTTGGAAATCTTTCAAAACGTCGAGTGAAATATTAAAGGGGTAGCGCTACTTCCTAAATTCATGAACTCTAAATTTAAATCTATATCAATCTATTGTAATTCTTTACTTTGTGACAATCATAGTTTCTTCTCAATTTTCATATTTGTTTAGAGGAATATATACTATTTTCTTGACTCTCTCAAATTTCGAATTTTCTTAACCTGACTTCTTCCATGATATCGAGCTGCTGACATGATCCGCCGACTCTGGGGTTCATTGCATTCTTTCTCTTGTTCGCAAGTAGTTTATTATTAAACTGGTTGTAACATAGTGAATTGAGGTGGAGGTAGTGATTGAGATTAAATGTAAGAAGAACTGCAGAACAGTTGAGTTAATACTGTAATGATTTTTCCAACTAGGCTGCTTGAATTTTGAGATTATTACTTGTTATTTTCGAAAGCATTGTCGATCTCTGCAATATTGGAATCGTTTGTGTGTAGGTGCGAAGCTCATAAAGATTGATATAAGAGCTGCTAATTTATTCCCTGGATATGAGATTCAATGAAATATGAAAAAATCGAGACGTATCTGTGAAGACTTCAGAGAACAGGTATGTTGCATGTTCATAGATATTCTGAAAACACCAGTCTTATAATTATTGTGATGACTATTTTTTTATGCTTGCTTCTTACTCACCGACCATAACAGCTCAAAAATACACATGATTTGAGATACAAATTGAATATATTAATACGATACATATGAAATATCCAATACTCGATGTTATATTATTTATTTAAATCAATAACATTGTATTTAATTCTGTAGAAAATTCCTAATATGGGATACATAGGCTTACACTTGAACTCGAACTGGATATAGACTAGGTTGAACTCAATTTTCAAGAGGAAATACAATATCATAAATCATTCCAAGATAAAATATTTATCCATGGAATTTGACATAAATAATGTTTCCAGTGACCAATCGAGGATTTTTTTATTTTATCGTAGTGGTATCATTATGATGGTATCATGAGTCACTTGCAGAAGCTGCAAACTACGATGCATATTCACAGGAGACAATATTCTAACCTTTGATCAATAGACAAATAATGTAAATAAGTCAGAATAACGTGCATTATATTCTCCCATGTTATTTGAACTTTGCTTCAGTACTGTGAAATGGAGCGTAACGTCGTTTCCAAGCGAAAAAGATCTCTCCTTCCAATAAGTAGTTTCTCACACAAAAAGCTGTACAGTGAGTTGAAGGTTCCTGTAAAATGGGAAAGTTTTCACTGCAGAGGAAAAACTTGTGCTCTAATGTCAGTGAAAGGTGCACTAGATAGCATACAAGTACTTGCAGCGTTTTTTCAGAAAGGAAATGATACTCTCAGCTCTTTCCCTGAGGAAAATACCCGTTGGAGATTAAAGACTCACCTGTCCGGTTGCTTTAGACATTCATCCGTTGGAGCTGGCAATAAAAATTGAATGAAGAAGTAGCTCAAGTGCATGTTTTGGACCACACATCCTCTTCTCTAAACTATTTTCATCTCTCTCATTGCTATTCTCCTACGATCCCATCAACGTATACAGTTTTCCCTCTCTCTTCAATACTGTACATTCTCCTCTCTAAGAATAATCTTTTTGCCTCACGCAGGCATTGTTCGATGTATGACGGGATTGGAACATTGACATATTTCCACCATCGGGAATAATTTAGTGGTGGACTTATGCTTCTCAGAAAAGTCAACTCGAGCTTGTGAGCTTGACCTAGAAATAACGAGACGCAGTGAAGTGTTTTTCAATAGCCAATATCAATTCTAGCTCCAGGTCTAGTGCATTCTGAGTTGAGAAAACTGATCCATGGTAGAATATGAGATATAGAACTAGAATATATGAGAGAAACAGCCTGATAGAGGAAAAGTGGAGCAGGAAATGAAAATATGAGATGGGGAAAAAGAGAGTATAAAATAAAATTGAATATTAATTGACTTTTATTGAGGGCAGAGCTGGCCCTCCAGGCTCTCTCTAAGAGAGAGAAGGAGAGAAAGTGGGAGATGAGAAGAGAGGATAGAAGTAATTGAATATGGAATAAGTAGAATAAGATGGAGGGAGAAATGGTTATTTAAAAAAAATGTCTAGACATTCAATGTCTATCGAATGTCTAGACGAAATAAAATTGATCGAGGGAATGTTGGAGGCAAGAGATGTGGAATTTGCGAGAGGGAGAGAAAAATGGGAAGTAGAGAAAAGAACTACGAGTATTATAAGAAGAAGGATAGTTTTGATAGTGACTTACATTCTTGCAATTTTATAGAAAATTCTAAGATACGTGATCCTGTTCTTGAAGACTTGTCACATGGAACGAAATTACGTTTCTCTCCCATTCAAATCCAGTTGAATATCATGAATTTCAAAACGAGTTCAACATCGCAATATCGAAATAACTCTGTTTCCCAATCCTTTTCCTATTACCACATAGCAATTCCATTTCATTCCAAGGCTGTTCCAAGATCAATTGAAATATGCAAAGAAGTGGAATAAAGCATTGGTGTGTTTATGGAGATTGATATGAAACAAAAGAAAAACAAGTTCCCATCACAAAATATTTAAGGGTATACCTACAACAATAACATATTAATCTTCCGAATTTTTGTATCTGTGAGATATTACAGGACAAATGAAACCTTGATGACATGTTAGAAGAGTACTTCTCGTAATTATCACGCTATCCAATTTCATTTTTCAATGAGATCGTTATCGAGCTCATCATAATTTATTTAAACTCATGACTTGCATTTGATTGCTTGTCAACACATGACAAATCAATTTGGTGAGGAATCATGATAGGCTATCAATCAATACATTGATAGTATTATCAAATTTCTAAAACTCTTATTATTGAACCACTCAGTGATCTAATGAAGTATCAGATTTTATTCTCATTACATGTATTAAAACGTCCGAATGAGTTTTAAGGCATTTTGCGTCATTTTCAGGATTGAGTATCATTATCATAGAATTATCATAAAACCATCATGAATTTAATACCTTGATCTGAGAAACGTGTCTGGATTGCACAAGTAGTTTTTGGTAGGCCTACTGTTGTGAAATGTGAAAGTGGAGTTAGATACTGTATTGGATCAATAAGTGGAGCTGGTTATCATGATATGATAGTCGAATTATAATATAATCCTTAGCACCTGGCAGAATAAGTTGTATGCTCATATGCGTAGAGTATCATCGATTAATATCTGAGTACTTGGAAAGTTGCGTTGAAACTCAATGCTTAACACATCAAAAGCAATTAGGTATTACAACTTCCCGACCGTTTAAAGGCTTGCCTGCCAGGGGGACATAAAACCAACCATTTTCATACTCGAACCACCTGCAATTAGGGCGAATCTTATTGGAAAATCATACAACACTTGCTTTACTGTACACGGAACTTTGTTATTAGACTGCTGGTAATTGTTCTTTGTTTGAATCAGCACAATGAGAAGGACTAGCACAATTTCTTAGGACTTACAACGCGATCGTTTTACCCCACTGCAATCGGCAGCTGAAAGCTATCTCCTGTTCTTAAAAGGGTTCCGGTACACGCAATTCGTGACTCGAAAAGCCAATAAAACTTTCGTCCATTCTCATTTTATACTAAAATCCTAAATGCCCCACATTTTGAAAGTATTGTTCACTTCAGGTTCATATAGAAATAAATGAAGGGGTTTATTATACTGTAGTTGAACTTCTAAAATGAAATGTTTTCGGCTTTTTCAATGCTTGCAAAAATTATATATATATATGAGCAAATTTTGCTTACAGCCTTAGCTATCTCTCGCATCCCATATGTCAATTTTTCCTCTCAATTCAATCCTCTTCAATCAGATTCCGGTCTATCATATCAGAATATACATGTTTGGGTCATAACTCGGGTGGTCAACCTCTTTTACTCCGTCCAGGTGGGTTCCAACTGTGCACTCTCTTTGGCCATCTCTCATTTTCAAGTTTCTTATCTCATCCATTTTTGATATACCACAACTCCTCGGCAAGAAATCCATGTCAACTGTTAATCCCATTTATTATTCTCCCTAGTTTCTGAGCCATGCAACAACATGCTTTCGACAATTGATTAGATAGACAAATATTGATACTAGGGTCCAATCAAATACATAACGATTGGAACATTGATGCTTTAATGATTCAATTTTGGTATAGATGGAAATAACAGTAAAGTAATTTGTAGATACTAGATGATTGATGAATTATTCAACAAGAAGAAAAACATTTGGGGAGAAATCGATTTTTCAATTTTCTGAGTGCTACAGCATATCATGATTCAACCAAAACTCATAATATTGATAGCATATTTTCAGTTTTCCGCCATAAGGCTCCTCCCTATCGTATCATACAAACAATATTGTACAGAACAAAATCGTATCTTGGTAGGAGTTGAGTATGCAGTACAGTATTTTCATTATTTCTAAAAATAATTCCAATTTTTTTTCTCCAATTTCAAGGAATGAGTTCAGTTGAAATCGAATACTTCTAAAATTCTGAACAAGATTAAATTTGGTCTATATACGTTCCATGCTCCGAAATTCGATAATTGGATTATAATGCAGTAAATGGGAGTACACCTTCAACGTTCCACGGAATTTACTTTACCTGTAGAGTAGAAAACAATTTCGGTTGATATCTCACCACAAAATAAAAACGAATCACACCTCGTCAACACAGGCAGTCCTCTTGAGGTGTGAAAGCTTCGCCTTTCTTTTCAGCCAATAGGCGTTCAGTATACAAACTATGTGGAGCAACAACTGCATCTCGAATAGTGGAGAAAGACATTGGGAAATAATAGAGAGCGGATTTCCGGTATCTGCTTGAGGCACTCGCGAAAAACAATGAACGTGAATGTGTTTGCTGCCTCTGAGAAAAGCGCTTCAATAAACGCCATTTTCTTTCCCTTCAGGTTCTTCTTCAAGATCTCCGCCCCTCATTTCACTGTCATATTTCTCTTCTGCTTATTCTTATCATTCTATCCTAATTCCTTGTTATTTTTAATTTTTGTCAAAAAATCTTCTGAGTTTACTCCTTATTGAATACTTTCTCTTTTTTAAAGATCATCACTACTCCACCTTTTCCATTTCTCCTTTTTCGAGATGTGAACGCTACTCTATAATACTTGCATCTCTCAACTTCTCCTTCTATCAGCTTCATGGTAATCCAAAGTTTATTTTTCACAAATGTATTGTATTGTTCACATTTCCATATCATTTTGTATTTTGTCATCTTATCATTTATCTATCCATCTATCTATCTATCACTCTCCCTCCCTCTTTTCCACTTCTCCTCGTTTCTCTAACATTCACATGATGCTTACTTTAACAAGATTCTACTAGAATTTCAAGTATTTAACTTCATTATCATTTCGGTCCGACTCCTCATTTTCTTCTTTAAAATCCTCTGTCTTCTTTTTCTTTTACTCCTTATAAAAAAGATTAAACTATTGCCTATTCCAACTCACATTCAGTTTATAATAAACAAATTATATATCAAATTATTGTAATAAAAATGTTATTCAGTTCCAATAATATTTCATCAATAAGAATGTATTCAATCTAATAAAATTTGTTTTGATTTTATCCATTTATGATAGTAATAATGATTGCCACCTTTTCCGTGGCCTGCCTACATATATTTTGCCTACCGGCTGATGATTGAAAATTTTCATTGGGAGCCTATCAGCTGACATTGGTTCAACATGCTCTTACCATTGTTGGCGATACGATGCAACTATCTTTTCCTTTGTCTTCTTTTCCTGTTATCTTATTGTGATTCTTCCACCTTATAAATCTCGTGACTCATTCACCAAACCCCCATTGCTCTTCAATCCTAAATCATCCTAGTACTCAACTAATCCCAAATATTTTTTCTCCGTCCCCAAAACCTCAAATTCTCTTCCCTACTCTCTCTTCCAATTTATGTAGATGCATAACAATATGATTATTATCTATAGTTATTATATTACAAATTGCTTTTGCTTTTTCATATCATATACAGTTCAATAATTATTTTCTTAGTCTATATTATGTAAATTCATCTATAATTTTGCTGTATTGTAAGCTATTAGTAAAAGTACTCAATCAATCAATTCCACTCACCCTTCCAAGTTCCAACCTTCTCCAACGCTTACCTCTCTTTTTCACGATTTGATGCATTTTATTCATTCAATTACACTCATTTTCCTTCTCCACTCTTTTTTTGTCTTCTTCAACTTCTTCCACTCATTTTCCAGTTTTCAACTTCTTCAACCCTCCTCCCTTTTCACTTTTCTTTCTCCACTTATACTCCTCCTATAACTCTTCCAGTCTCTTCACTCTTTCTGCTTTTTCCGCTACACCTCCGTTTCCAATCCTCTACTTACTCCTTCTCCATGCGAATCTTTTCCCTTCCCGCACTCTCACCCTCTTACTTCCATTACTATATTCCTTCATCACATCAGAAAACTTCTATCCTCATCCCGCTGTACCCTTTAGTTCCAATTTCTCCCTACAACCTTCTTCTTTCTTTTTTCTCTACACTGCCCCTCCATCTTCCTTCATAACATCGTCAGAAAGTTAAGCGACGGTGGGAAAGTAGCAAGCAGCAAAGAAGACATCGCTTTTTTCTGCAAAGTCATAAAGAGCAGATGCTAGGAGAGCTGCAAGCCTGGAACGGGTGCGGCTCCGGTGGAGGAGGATTTTATAACGACACTCAAAGTCGATAATAGGTTTCTTTATCGTGCATTATCCAACTTCGCTTCACTGTTTAAATCGTAAACGGGCCTCGCGAGTAGCTTAGAAGTGTCATCAGTATTTCCAAGAACAGAGGAGGGCACTTACTAAGGAGTGTTAAGTCGTATCGATTTGAAGAGTCCACAGGAAACTGAATCTGTAAATGGGATTATTATTAGTGAAACAGTTACGTTATGCAGTTGGAATTGATGATTTTACTGCATTTCTCCTCAACCACTAGTGATAGTTCCCTTTATTCCTCTCTATGATAGTTGCAATAATCGATTCAATTGCTATTCGAAATTTAAACTGGATAGAAAATGGTTGATACAAGTGTCGCTGTCTAGGAATAAAATTGGATAGAGTAGATTAGAATAATCATTGAAACTAGAAAAGCACAAAGTCTATATGTATCTTCAAAAGGTTGAGAAGACTTTAGTGATGAGGAAGAAATTGAATGAGTCAAGTGGAGAAGTTGGACTGTGGTAGAATATCATCAATTCAAATGATATCTAATTTTCAGTCCTCTGAGCAATCTTTGTTCAAATTGGATAATCTAGTTTGCTTATATGATGTGGTTCATTCACACCAGGTTTTCTCGAAAGTCTATTAACTTTTAATTACGAATAATTTAGACGAGAACCAATCAGAGAGGCCTTTTTTTTTAGAGAAATCTTCTCTGATTGCTTCTCGTAAAATTCAGTCATGATTAACCTTTGATAGACTTTTGTGCAACCGGGCTTTCGAGTTTGAACCATCAGCTGATTCAATCCAAAAGTTAAAGCTTCCTTTGTGCAAACAGCCCTTAATCATTCATATCTAATCGAATTCAATTTATTATAGGTTATTCAATAGCTTATCAAATAGCTAAATCACAATGATACATTGTATTCTAGGTACATTGCTAGTTCTAATCTAGCCATCCTATGAAATAAAAAGTGAATTTTAGTGTTGCATGTATTGTTTATTTTATATTGTTCATGAAGGGACGGATTCAAGGATCCAGAGGTTCAAAGAACCCCACAAATCAACCGAAGCTTAGGCATGTATTAGGCAAGGTATTGAAAGTACCTTGACTCTGAGCCCAATCGACAAGCGAGTCTACCCTGGCCAGAAGACTTGAGGTGCAATTCTGGAAGCGGCCTCCGGCGTCCAGACCGACTGTCTCTAGGCGAGCCTTCACACCACACACCAGAGCAGTGGCACAAGCTGACGACTCACCGATCTGCCCATCCAAGTTGTATGTCTGTCAACAAAAATGCAATAAATGATCCGATTGAAATTTTGATTAACATTTGAAGGTTTTGGGCATTTCAACTCTCTATTGAGAAGCGTTTACATTAGTAAAGTTCACTTGAATTCGAGTTTTGTATAAAATGAATGTATTTTGCAAACTTAAAGTCATGTTCACAAGAACATTAACTTGAATCCACTACACCAATGCAGTTATTTCTTCAAGTTTTGTAGATGTTGAACATTTACGTATTGAATTCAACATTAATCTTGTAGGTACAATCAAGCCTACAATTTACAAATGGGAAATATATGAAAAAAGGGAGATGAGAACAGTTATTAGGCAACTTTGGATGTATAGAAACAACTGCAAAAAAGTATGCAAAGTTAACTCTGAAATTGATAGGATTTTTATAGTGATAGGATTTTGGTTATTCATACTTTTGAAGCTATGAGAAATTGAATTCGAGTGAATTCGACTTCAAGTTTACAAAACCGCCCATTCAGTTAAAACAATTCGACTCTACTAAAATTGGCTGAAGTAACGTATGAGATACTATGAAGGGGTTTTCTTTCATGAGTTTCAAAATAAAATCAGTGGTTTCAGAACTTATTCGATTTGGGAATGAAGCCAATTAATACCCAACATCAGAAATAATGGATAATTAATCATCCTTCATTTATACTTGAGACAAATTCAACCTCCAGACTTATTCTTGAACATTCAGATATTATAAACTGATCACAAATCCTTCACAAACACAGATATACAAATCCATGAAAAGCTGAATTCAGAAGGAGTTCTTCAAAGAAAACATATTTTCTTCGAAATTGTGTGGACACATAAAATATGGGAAGTTGTTCAGAAGTTTTAACAACGGGTTGGTCCAGGTTCAAGTTACACATCATTCACGTTATTTTTCCACAACTTTTGCATGTACAACCAAATATATATCATAGCTGGTCCGACGACAATGCACTTTATACACGACCCTCGCGAACGTGCTCCACAGAAAAAAGCTCTAAAATTACCATACACGGGATGAATTGAAGGGGATTCAAAAGAGTGAAAAAAGGAGATCAAGTACCTACGTGAGGAAGAGAGACGGACTACACGCTGAGCGTGAAATTTAGTGTTGAACGTCATAAGAGGGAGTTTTCATCTATATATCATGTTTTCGTGGAAGATTCACATGACTCAGACGCCCTCAGAATTTGAAATATATTCCAAGTCAACTGCACTACGTAGATGTATTTTATAATGCAATACGGTCAGATAATAGTGTAATAAATAAAGTCGTTCCGACACATAAATGGCGTCGAGATGTTGTCCAGTGTAGTTGGGGCTTGTTTTTTAGCAGGATAACCTGAACTGAACAGTGTCCACTGTGTATGCATAGGGTGATGACAAGTGAGGAGTCAGACACGTCATTTTTGTCTGTCACTTTTCAATCCACTCCAGTTTTTTACGCGGTATGAAATTAATAAGATCACCGTCCAAATTTCTGAACTGATTATCGGATGAGATGTCAAGAAAGACTTTACCGACCATCATACTTCTACTTCGTTCGAGTGTTTATAAAGGCATGAGGAGTATGATTAATATTTTTCCACTGACGAACTGCTAAGCAGAAAAAATCTCTTTTACAACATATTAATCAATTCCATTACAGATGTGAATATCAGCTCTAGTGGAAACTACTTCCTACTTCAGTCTCATCCATTCTTCAACTGATTTACATTCGTATGCTATGCAGCTCACCCCAACTATTCCCATCGACACTTCCACATTCTCAGGTGACGTCATTCTCTTCGGAATATAGCATCGTTTCACTAACTAGTATGGAGTGCTCAAAGCTGCTTGAGAATGTAAATCTCATGCTGTTGCCAGCTAATTGATAGTTAATTGATTGACGTTCCTCTCTATGATATTATTTGCCTCATGATTCACTTTGCACTTTGTATCAAGTTTGTAAATCGTTTGAAAAGCAGTACATTAGCAAATTAATACATGAGCAATTTATACATTCCTTCCTCAATATTATGCAAAGCTCTGAGATCCATTCAATTACTTGCAATAATTATATCCAAAGGATATTCGATCGAAGAAGGGTATGCAATTGACATGAGAGCTACTTTTATAATATAATGTGATGTGGAGTGATAAGTTTGCATTGACATTTTCCATCATTATTTTATAAAAATATCACTTTCACATCACGATAATTGCAATTCCTCCTCTAAAGCTATGCAAAATCAATATGATAATAATTGGTATAGCTTTTTTGAAATCAACTACGGAATTCTTGGTTTCATGGAATGAATTTATTAATTCGCTGTTTCTGCAATATGATTAGGATTTGTAATGATCAGAATATCATATATTATAATTGAGATATAATTAATGTATAATCAACACTCTAGAATATTTTTCAACTGAATAGTAATATTATCCGATATTGATCTTTTTTTTCGATCTCTTTCCTCTTGCAATCGTTTGATTCCATAGAGTATCAAAATAAAGTTACATTAGTAACTCGTTAAACAATGGGTTGAAATACCTCAGGCATTCTAATATATTTGAGCTACAACACTTGAGTTGTGCTCGTCGCCTTATTTACGAGAAATAAATGATATCATCTCCTTCTAAAAAGCTGCGTTCACTTTGATATCTGGCTTGACTCATTAAAAACTGTACACAACCCAATCAAATTTTATTAATGAAATTCAAAAGTCAATCCTATTTCCCTCAATCCCATAATATATTTCCCACAATGCTTTATCTGGTATAGTAAGTACATCATAATAGGTATATTATAGACATCAAGTGTTAGAAATTTTGCGAGAAAGTTTCGTTATAATAATTGATTCAATTAAATTCAAATACATGGATGAATTTGGATAAGAGTTTAAACCAGTAATCCAATCCGCTATATAAACGTCTATTCATTTCCTCGCTCATTCATCACTGACAAAACTCGCAAAAATTATACACAGTCGAGATATAAAAGTAAACTATCATAAAAATGAATAAACAGTACTATTATTGTATCTAGGCTTAATATTATGCTACACAATAATATTGATTGATACATGTTCATTTTGTTGGTAAAT
The DNA here is from genome assembly GCF_014356525.2 of Nilaparvata lugens. Classification (NCBI taxonomy): domain Eukaryota; kingdom Metazoa; phylum Arthropoda; class Insecta; order Hemiptera; family Delphacidae; genus Nilaparvata; species Nilaparvata lugens. The sequence goes on from NC_052511.1 coordinate 13,128,451, forward strand.
AGTAGTGAAGACTGATTTGGGCGTAATGCCTGTAGTCTTCCTTGACATTGTAAATAAATAAATAAATATATAAATAAATAAAACTTACTTTTCTGATGAAATGAATCAAAATATATTTTAATGAATGCACTTTTCTCTCAAAATAAATCGTAAATGAACGATTTAAGTGATATCGATCAATATAATATAATATAATGCATATTGTGAAATGACATAGATACGTCGTCCTGTTTGCCATGGTTGTCATGTTGTACATGCACTCCTACACAACACTGTTGCTCCATGTCAAGCACTATGGAATACAAGAAGGGCGGTAATCCCAAACATCTCCCAGTAGGAATATCACAGTACAAGAACAAGAAACCGTTGCACTGCACAACGCTCCCACCAAGAGATATGTGAAGAGGTGGCTTGGGAAGTTTTTGGATGGTGAAGTGTTGCCGGAGAAGGGAGCTTTTTGGGTGTGAGTTTGAAGTCATGAAGCGGTCCCAATGTAGAAGCACCACACGGATGTTTACACAACGATAACTCTCGTAATCTCTCGCAACTCTTAGATTCTGGCTTCGAAACTATCCAGCGCTGTAGCTTCCTTTCGAGACGGGTCTCGATTCTTGCTCCGACTCACAATATGATGGTGGGTTTCCAGTTACATTTACAAGAAGTTGGGTTACGCTGTTGAACAACAATGTTTGACGAAGGAAAAAGAGGGAGTGATGTTGATTGTCAGGCAAATGAGTGAGAGAGCTGAGTTTGCTCATTTATGAGATGAAAATTTAAGTGTTTTTTAGTCGACTAGTGGTTTTTAGTTTTATGAGTCGAAGTTTTGAATAGTTTCACAGTCATCGCAAGACTGATTCCAGAACAAATTTCATCAGCATAATAATTTAAAGTCTGCTTACTATAACTTTTATTATATTCATGAGTTAAAAATCGATGAGATCCTTCTAGACTACATTGTAGTTCCTCGTACTGATGAGTTTCTTGATAACACTATGTAACATGGATTTATGAAGCAATAACTACAGTCAAATAGAGCTGCAGTTTCAATATTGAATTCGAAAAATATTGAATTTGCCTTTCTACAGACAGAGTTAACAAAAAAATTATTGCATATTCTTTCATAAGAATTACAAGAACCTTCATTAGTGTATTGTTTCTATAGTCAGAAATTCATGTCAACTTAGAATGAATTCATCTTGTCATGATCATTCTGAAGATAAATCACAACCGAATTGAATAGTTTATGGAGCTACTATTGAGTAGTAATAAAAGTTGTTATTATTATTAGTATTATTATGGGATAGAGAGCCAAAACCACTCAACTCTATTGAACAACGAGTATGAATCCAAAATAGAATCCAAAGTATGAATCCAATTATAGAGTTGACATTTTATAACATAATCAAAAATCGTGAAGAGAGTTCCTCAGTCCTGTAGTCTCTAATTCTTATTGGTTTTTTATTATAATAGAATTGATCGGACTCACATTTGAGATTCTGAATTTTTACTTCATAATACTTGTTTCTTCTCTTGACCTTTATTCAGCATCTTCACTTCCTCTCTTTCTCCACAAAATCTATTCCCCTTATCACGGAAATCTCCAAAGTACTAATCAATTGTATTCTCAATTTAAAATGAAAATCAATAAGTCAGTTCATCTTGTTTCTTCTCGGCTCATCAATCGGCATCATGCTTTCCATTTGTTCCGTTGATATATGACATGTTGGTTTAAGTCAGACTCCCACACACACATCACACAGACCAGTGGAACAAAGCGAATTCCTATTCGGGAGCTCACTTCTGTTAAACCCACACTAAACTTCACTTCTATCTGCTAGTTTGTAACAGAATCTCCAACTTCACAACAATCTCTCATCAGTTTTCAAATTAGAATCAGTTTGCTGGTTGAAAACAACTCACAAAGCACATAAAATCCATCTATGCCTGTTCAACTTTATCTCTTCGAGACAGTTCATTAGTGTATGCAAACTCTTTGTAATACAAAGCGTTGGGAACTCAGAAATGTGAGACAGCTAGTTTTTATAAACTGAACAAACTCCTCCCCTTCATCCAACGATATGAGAGAATTGCTTTGTGTTTCCAAATTATTCTGAATTCCAGCTATTAATCAAATACAATGCTTGATGTTCATCATTACCTTTTTCATGAATACAACCACCCTCTATTAACGATAAAATTAACGTTATGTACTTTCATGGGTATAACAGTATCTTAAATTATAGGCCTAATTGCTCATCTGAAAAGCAATATAGTATTCAAAATTCAATTCGACGATCCAGTTCCATTAATAATGAATTTAGTCAGTATTTATTCACATTCTAAAAATAAATGTATTCTTTATTCCACAGTGTATACATGAGACAACTGCGAACTGCGTTGTATTGTAGTTTTTGAATACTCGATAAACTCTGTACAATTTCTTGCTTCAATTTGATTAGCAACCGTGATTAAATTGAAAAACGTGTAGGAGAAGCGGAATTTTTGAATCGTTACAACTTGTGATGAAAATTCTAGCAACGTGAGAGAGTCGTCAACAGAACAAGTCAAACAGTTCTGACTAAACGGTAGCCATGAGGATTATGTCAACATAATTATGTATTAATCAAATTGATATCAATGTGAATGGGGCAATAATCACTTCAAATTTGAATAATTCAATTTCTAACTGCATCATGAGATTTTGGATATCTGAATCATATTATATAAAACAACCATTTCGTATCAATGGATATAATAAATTATTCCAACAATTCAATTCTTGATCTTTCCCATCTTCTGTCATCAGAAAATCATTTCCAATTATTCTATCTTGATAGTAACACTTATGGAAGAATATTTTCCGAGCATGAAAGAGAACTCTCTATTGACGTGAATCCACATAACTCTCCGATTCAACTGTTAGTTAACAAATAAGCATGAGAATTGAGAGAGATGCTGAATTTTGAATCAATTCCAGAAACAATTCATTGTTGGCTGGAGATTTGGGGTTTGTCCAAACCGTTCACCAAGGCATTACGTAAAGTCTCCTTTTCAAAGCACTGAGTCTTTTTGCTACTCTTTAAACAATCTTATTGAGTTATCGAGGAATTCTGCCACATTTCCAATGATTTTGAGCAAAACCATTGAGTTTGTTCAGAGGATTGTGGATGAAGTGGAAAGAGATGAGAAGGGGATGACTAGCAAAAACACAAGTACTGCAGTTGTAGAAACAAAGAAAAAAGAGATACGTGAGAGACCAAGAAAAGTAAAAGATAAGAAAAGGAATGAGAAGAAGGTGAAGAATGAGCTTACTACAGCAAGTGGGAAGAGAATAAGTTTGGGGGTCAGAGACAAGTTCGAAAAGGAACTAGTGGCAGAAAATGATCTGACTAAAAACGTGTAAAAGCGGATGATTGTTAGCGAAAGTGGGTTAGATTATTAGAGAGCAACGGAGAAAGTCGAAAGAAGACAAAGAAAAATTCGAGGGGAAGTTGGAACGATGTCAAGTTTGAAAAACAATGGTGTCAATGTGAACAGGGGAAACTGTGTTAGTTTCAACAGTCCCTGCCTTGTTCAATGGGGACGATATTGGTGGTGCTCTCTGGAGGAAATCTAGGGGAAACTCAAATGGCAACAGGCGCCAGCCAAGGCTAGTGATAATCTGATAAGCGGCTATTTGTTTAACTTTCTCCAAGTGCCACACCACTTACTTTAAATAGGGACAAAGCAACTATATCCATTCTTGTGTTCCACTGTACAGTTTACAGGGTAACTGTAGATCTACTGTACCACATTTGCTTCGAATAATTTACTTGGTCATAGATATTATAATGATTTTGTTTTCATAATCATTGTAGATGTATGGGTGTATACTATTGAATTACTACGTTTATATTTGAATGAGAATTTAATAATCTGACTCCAATAAATAAAACTACAAATAATACGGTACAATCACATTATTGGCAGGCCAGCTACAGGAACTTTCGGTAAGCACGTGTTTTCGGTAGGAATTTTGGAACTAGACTGTCTCCTCGTGGAAGGTCTAATATCTATTAGCAGGAAAGGGAGGTGAAAGTTACAAAAATAGGAAAGAGAGTGGGAGTGTTAAGAGTGAGACAAAGAAGGAATGGATGTGAGTTGTGAGGGGTGGAAATACTATGCAGGTATGTGTTGGTGCGACGGACTTGAAAGAAAGGAGCTTGGACAATGGTAACAGAATGGAAAGGAATAGGGGAGTGCAATGTTACTGGCCTGCGAGGGTTCAATATGCGAACAATAAGCAATACAAATACACACATGGAATACAAATATATATATATACAGTTTTTGAATATAGGCTCTATCAGCAACACCAATCATTGAGAGATTGTTCAAGGAAACTATAACTCAATTTGACGAAGAGATTAGTGAAACTAGAAGAAAATTTCAAGAATTTGGATACTCTTCAGTTTGTTTGTTTTAAATTTATTCCATTTCTTGAAATTTTCTTCTAGTTTCACTAATCTCTTCGTCAAACTGAGTTATAGTTTTCTTGATTATTCTTTCAATGATTTTGAAAACAAATGAAAACCGTTGTCTCTGCTGAAGTGAACTATTGTTCAGTCAAACAGCCGAGAAGTTTGTTCACTTCCTCGAAATTTATTATTCAATTGCAAACTGTTGGCAACTGTTGATTCTATTAAATCGTTCACTATGAAGAGATAGCAGACCTCGTGTGTCCCAGCGTTATTGTCCTGTCACCAGCTGGCTCAAATCTTTGAATAGTAGACTTGAGATACGCGTGTACACTAGCGTCAGGTGATTAATTTTCATAACGGCAAGGAAAATTGTGTGAGTGCGCCACACCAGATTTTTACAATTCAGGGAAGACAATAATTTTTACAATTTAGGGAAAACAATATCATGATGGAAAAAAAAGAAAAGAACTTTAATAGCTTAACAGCTGTGGTTGAAGTTCAACATTATTGTATATAATAATATATTATATATATCCATTTATCAACTGAATGGATTTATTCATTCCTTGAATGAATTACTTGATTTGATGAGTGCCATCAGGAGAAGTGCATGTCCCACCCTGCACTGGTCTACATCGTCAAACCTTCACTTATTTGTATTATTAGTGCGGGTCTGATGAATGAATTCCAAATGGGTACTAGTGTTCGAAAAAGTGATAGTCAATTACAACAGGCAAGTGGAGTTTTGAAACCACAGTACATTTAACTATGTAAAGAAAGCACTGCTGATTTGGTTCTCAATCACAGAGCACGAGAGCACCGCAGCTGTAGCTATTCAACTGAAAAAACTCAAACCGAACTCATTCATCATCATCAATGCCGGTTCGCAATTGCACAGTTCCATTCTGAGCTTGCATGATTCCATCCTGAGCTTGCACAGTCCCATTCCGGGCTTGATTCCATTGCAGGCATCACTCGAGCGATGCAAGAGTCAACAGAATATATCCGTCTGGCTCCAAAATTGAAATTATTCCAAAGGGGCCAGTCTGGTGTGGTTGAGCAAACAAAATGGCCGATTAATCGGTCAAAAGCGGAGAGGAAACCACACGACGACCACCGTCGCGGTCCATTGGTGCAATTGATTCATTTCGTTCGCACGCTGAGGGCTCCTACCCTCTGCACTGCGACCTACCCCAAACAATTCCACACAGGCTGGCTCATAAAGGCTAACGTGCTGTCTCTCTCACTCTCTCACTATCACATTACCCCACTTCATTTTAGACTATACGATCAAGACATTCATCTATCATCATGGACCGTCTATTTACTGTTAATAATTGATTGGCAAACCTAATATTATGAACAAGTGGTGTTGTTTCCCTCGGTGATTGGTTGTACCAAAGACATCAATATAACGAAAATTAGAATAGAAGTATCCTATATACAATAATGAATACTATTCTATTTGTATATTTTATGGTATTGATGCTGTGCTATGCTTATGATGATAGAAATGAATTCAATTGCTGTTGATGAGTGAATGTATTCACTTCTATTCATCTATGAATTTATTATGGAAACTGCCTATTAATAAATTATTCAACATCAAAAAAGTACGCCTCATTTCTGTTTCTATCATTTGATTGATTCATCTGGGAAAAGTTGATTCAAATTAATTCAATTATTTGCATTCCTTGCTATTGATGGTGTAAATTAGAGGAAACTCTATGTCTAATATTCTATTCAATGACAATATTACTGTAATATTTTAACAGTAAGTAAGAATACTTGCCTGGAGTTCTTAAAAGTTCCATTTTACTGTTCAATGACATTCAAATATCTGAAGAAAGTTTTTCGTGGAATAAGAAAGAATGTTTAATGCTGTGTGATATCAAACACACTTATTTTGTAGAGAATAGCTTATTATTTGATTCTATTTCAATGCAGACTTAATATTGTATAAACTCGGTGATAGTATGTCATTTCAGATTCCACTCATGCATTGTAAACTCATCCATGATCTCCATAGGTAGTTGGGTCCCAACAAGCCATAAGTATCACACTGACATGGTTTTCATGTAATAATCCATACCATATTTTTATCAGGATACTAAAAAATCGATTAACGAAAATATATATTTCAGAATAGGTTTAATTGGTACCAGAATGTAAATAGAATGGAGGAGAAGAAGAAGAAGACTGAAAAATTGCCTGGTTACATCCAATCATAATATGGTTCAGCTATTACAGGAAAATATCCATTCAGCTCGGAAGCTGATCAAATACAAAATAAAAGCAAAAAGGCTATAGATAGTACCGTATTGATAATAGTACTACTTCTTTTTCATTATTATGTTGGTAAATTGTTTTTCAATTTCGAACACTTGACTGCTAATTGGATTGATAAGGGATAATGATACCAACTATTCTACAAAATTATTCGGGAAGGATAGAGACTTCTAATTTCCTCTGGAGAATGCAGATTCGAAATGGCCACAGCCTCAATACCAGCGAATCGTCATCAATTCGAGCCACAGACATCGCACTCCGCGCAGCGATCTCTTTGTGCTTTTTGAGATTCCTTTCGCACTCTCACCCGCCACTCTTCTTTATTTCTTTCTCTTTTGTATGGCAGCCACAACCAACGCAAGACGGACGTGTACTGAATGAGAAGATTGATGAAATTTTTCGCAGAAAAAGGTCGACAAATTGGCACGAATAGTAATGGTGCGCTGTCATATGGACCAATGTAATTGTGCAGTGGATAATTTATTTTGAAACTTTCCAGGATATCATCATTATTCATCCGGAACGAATCTAGCGAATGTATTTCAAGATTTATTGTAATGCTGGAAGAATGCCGGCACTAATAGAGTTACATTGTGAGAAAGAGAAATTTGATAAAATACACCAGCATTTTCTTGTCGTACTTGTTCCAATCTCTTGGAATAAATTATAATGGTCTTGTTCGTTGGAGAATATCCTCCAGCTCCATTCTAGTTCATACAATGTCATTGAATTTTAGCACTTGGATCAACTCCTATTTCCGTTGAGAGAACTCTTAACTTTTGAGAAAACTGAGAAATCCCACTTATAGCATAGAGGAAGGATAAGTGTATAAGCTATTTGTTTGTCTCTGCTTGTACTTATTGAATGAGGAGTCATTTCTCTCATATAATTCCATCCAATTGGAGAAAAATACAGTTATACACTAATTGCTATCTATAGAAATAATGATTATCACTCATCTAAATTTTGATTCCGCAATTTACAAATTTTTCAGTGAACGATAATTTCCCTTCCACTAATGTCGTAGAAGACGAGTCGATACAATATTGACCTATATTCAAAAAAAATAAATGTATATTGAAGGTCTATGACATTCATCCCTCTCATATAATTTCATCTCAATGAATCACATTATACTTTATTATACTTTATAAACCCAATTATATCAAATTTAAAAAAGATGTAAGAATTCAGAATTGTAAGCTCACATATCCCCGGAATAATTATATAACATGCATGAATTCTGAATCACTCTATACAAAACATACAGTCATACAGAGTAATAAATGAATTCTTGCTTGTTGACCGAGGGTCAGGTTGTGCAGGTTTAATGAGAAATGGCAGAGAAAGCATCATATCTAGGAGTTATAGATGAAACAGTAGGTCTGATAATAGTTTGTTATTTGTAATAGAATGTAATATTCAAACTGTATATCATGCCGATTAATATCCGTCTACATTGTATTGGGTTGTGGAGAGTGATACATTAGAACTATTATTGAACTGTATTATATTATATAAGCACATTCATAGGGCTTATTTATGAAGATAGACAACTTTGGGAAATTGTGTCCTGATACTCCTGATCAAAAATGTCATCAACTCTTGTAGTGAGGAATCTCGATTTTCAATTCTCGGTATAGGAATTACAGCAGAGAAAAGAGCCATCAGCTCTTTACTAGTGTCATGTGCTCTTCCATGAGGGAAAGGGCCCACATAGTGGCTCTCTTTTATCAAGCCATTCAATAACCACTTGCCACAGCACATTGAAAATCAGCTGGTAAGAAAAGTTGCACATCTAAAAATATCGACATGAGATTCTCCAGAGGTCAACGCGTAACTTTCGTGCTCGAAGGGTCAATCATCTTTTCTATTCAGCAAATTTATAAGTCTGACATTTTTTGTAAATATTACCATTTTCTGTTTGGGATTTTCTACCTGGAGAAACAGTTCGGGATTCAGTGGGGTTACTCATTCATATTTATGTGACAGGTTTGAGGAAAACTTTCTTTGAGGAGGAAAAGTGGTAAGTCTGCGTAGACGACTCTGTAATCCTCCAATTACGAATTTTAAGTCGCAATTTGATGATGTTGAATTGATTGGAGTTGGGAATTTTTTCTCTCTTACCACACAAAAAATATAAGATATTACTTTCACAATCATGACTCTACAGCAATATTCAATGGTTACCGAGCTCTATCCCAATTTTATACTTCAATATTAGGAATAATTAATATTGCTGATTACAAAATTTAGGAATTGTAACTGGAATTAATGAGAGAAGTGAATCTTATCTCTCATGCAATAACAGTTTTTCTTGATCGATTACAGACAGAGGTCAAATGATATTTTCCCTGTTAGATATAATGGAGTCACTCTAGAAATCTATTGCTGAATTTGAATTGAAGATGAACTCATCCAAAATTATATTCTCAAGCTCATTCCCAAGAGCTTAAAATCATACTTATTTTTAAATATATTAAGTGATCCTGGTGTTTTTTTTAGCTTTCTGAAATCAAAAGATATTTTTCCAAAATGATTTTTATGTGATAATGGATATCAAGCATAAAACATAACAGTATTCCGTAATGAGAGATTGTGGTTATGTCAGCTAAGTGCAACTTCCCACGGGAATCCCCTCCATTCTAGCCATACGCTAATAATAATGATGATTTCTTGAAATTGCATTCTTCAATACTGTGTTGAATTTGAAGATGATTAGTTCACATGACGTAATCAATCAGACTTCGAAATGATTAAAAAAGTTGCTTCTTACATCAGTAACAAGACAGAACTCCCATCTGAACGAGGAATTTTAATGTTAATTTCTTAAGTGTATTTCAAATTATTCACTGAGTAAGTGGCTGTCGTAATGGATGTCAATGATTTCTCATGTAGTATGCGCTATTGGATTATCAAAGGCTCTTCAATATATTCTACCAAATATACACGATAATGATACTCTACGGAAGAATATTGCCTCGTTAAAGTCAATATCATCACTATATCTTATCTGCTTGTGACCGTTTTGCTCAACTCCCTGACAAAAAATATTATTGATACTTGGCTATGGAGGCTGTTGTTTTTTTAAGTTTTCAACTGCTTGAACACAGTCCATTCATTGTACCTTAATGATGAATCTAGCGATATTTGATTCTATTTGTTTGTTGATCCTAATTGTCCCTATAAAATCCTTCATCTTTTTTATTACACTGAACAGATAAATAAGAAGAAGAAGATTAATAGAGACACATCGATCTATCGAAAGTACCCTCATTAAAATGATAAATGAAAAAGAATGAAGAAGTATATGATAGAGGGAATAGACTAAGAAGGGAACAGAAGACAAATGGAAAATTGGCGGAAAAGAAGAAAGAAGAACATTTAGCGAAGCACGTCGTCGTTCCTTGACCCGAACTCCAAATTAGAGTTGTCCAAGTTCATAAGTCAATCTCACCTCACCACCCATAGGGTTACCTCCAACAAACTTCAACAAGTCTGCACGCCCTAAATGGAGCTGCAAAGATTTTCAAACTTTTTGAGTTATTTTTGCTGAAGTCGGACATTTGATTGATGGCAAAACTACTTATTGATTAGGCCATACAATTTTCTACTTTCATACCTTCCTAATCTTCATTTTGTCAGCATCAAGATATTCGACAGTTTCTATTATACATGAATTCCAAAATTATACCTTTGTTCGAAAATATACCAATATGATAGAATTGAGCTGCTTGTGATGAGACACATTCTCAATACCTACCAGAAATACAGTAGTGATTTATTGATACTTGGAGAGTAAGTTTAATATCATATTAGTTAATGATTTATACAACAGAATTATAGTACCCTTAAAAAATTGATAAAATATTAATAAACAAGAATACAAATTGTAATGTAACTACTAGTTTCGGTGATCACACCATCGTCAGGTTAGAAAAATAAATGTTTACCAAGTGTGAAGGGAATCCCCTTCATGGCATCCATGTCATTAGCATTCGTAGCCTTGGCAACCCTTCAGACTAAGAGTTTGTAATCTTGTTTTACGATTAGTCATTAATGTTCAAGTTTTATTAAAGAGAAGATTAGTTCACTTCAAACAGTATAATTTTTCATTTTATTTTTAGCATTGTCAGTTCTTTACATGTTTAATTAGTAAACATTTATTTTTATAACCTGACGATGGTGTGATCACCGAAACTAGTAGTTACATTACAATTTGTATTCTTTTTTATGATATTTTATTAATTTTTTAAGGGTACTATAATTCTATTTTATAAATACAAGAAAGTAGCCCTGAATTCATAAATTTTAGCTAATAATATTATTTAGTCACTATTCCTTCATGTGTAACTTTTTGTCAGTATTCATTCGTGCACATAAACCTACTATGAAGAAGTCACTGACGAAATAATCATGGATGAATGTGAAATATAACATACTTCTCAATTATAAATTATAGAACACTTGATTTTTCTGGAAATTGAAAGGCTTCTCCAATCAAAGACGAATATCCAGTAATTCAACAATTCGACGTATATCTCTATGATAATAATTATGAAGAGTGGAGAGAGAAAATCGAGGAGAAAGTAAATTATCTTCACAAGAGAGAACCCTAGGAGGAGTGGGAGTGATGGAGAGTGAGGCTAGATGATGTCAGAAAGTATTTTCAATTCCAACAATTATGAAGCCGAGGCTAGAGTAGCTCCTTGCAGGGTAAGTGAAAGGGTTGTGGCTCCCTCTCAAAATTACCAGGGCTCATATCCTTTCTTCACCAGACCACTAATTGATGTCTGGTTTTTGAAAAAAAAACATCTTTACAGATTCAGCGCTCTCGTACCTTGGAAATTCCGCCGCTCATTTTTAGAAAAGGTTCAAGAGAACTCCTTCTCTCATTAACAGGGTTTCCGGTTCAAAAATGGGAAAGATATTGCAAAAGAACTCCTAACGACCCTTTTTTTGAAGGTGCAAATAGCAAACTCCGCGTGGCTAATTAATTATTTTGCTCATTTCCTGAGGCCAGCAGAGGTGAATGCGGCACTTCAGTGATTCATTCCCAACACCTGAATATTCTTCATCTGTAGCTCGTGATGCATTCATCAAACCCTCGACACCATAAATGAATATACTACACATTATGTGTGAAAAATCTAAAATATATCATTCAAAGTGTTTCTGTTCAAGTGAATATATCCAAAAGAACCGCATATGGGAATGTTTCTCTCTTAAGCTTGTGATATGAAAGTGTTTATTCTTTGATCTTGTGATATAAAAGTGTTTCTTCCAAGAAATATCATTCGAGAAGGAATAAACTCATAACAATCAGTATATTAGTCAATGAGGATCATCTATTGATTTGAGTCAATCATTTTACTTAGGCTTGGAATGTTTAAAATATTTGGAGTGGAATAACAGATTTTCAATGCCTTCGTTCCTCTACTTTGAACCTCTGAGTTTCATTCTTACCCCGAATTCATTCTAATTAGATTTGGATAGTTTCCGAAGCATTCTCAAATGCGCACTAGACATTCAAAACCTATGCTATCAACAATCAAATAATCATGATAATGAAACAAATCCTGTCAACTGATATTGAAAATCGGTGAACCTCATATGTGCAGACGTAGTCGTGAAGGAATGCAGCTGAGCAATGTAATATGAATGGAAATTCCAAACTCCCTTTGGAGAAGAACAAAACTGGAGAAATAAATCAGCAGCACTCAATTGAAAGCGATCCACGTTTTCGAAAGTGATTTATTGAATTCTTCCAGTTTTCCGTCTGTTTTCTCACGTGCTCCACCTCTGTTTCGCTTTAATCTCACTTGTTTACATTACCAACTTGCTTTTCCTCTAAACGACGCTTTCCCTTCGCTTGTGCATCCTTATCCTTGCAGACTTGAAAATATTTTTTCGCCCCACTTGGATGTAATGAGCTGGTTTACGTGCGTCATATGGAGGCCGAAAGTGATTGTTTTCTGGCCAGGCCGGTAAAATTTTTACGGCCCTAGGGCTGTAAAATAACCTTGAAGTCAGCTGATTCTGATTTGATGTGAACGTGTTTACAAAATAGTTTATGAAACGGAATAAGTTTATGCTTCTAGAATTGAATAAAGTATTTTGCAATAAGATACTATCATTTTATTTGGATGAATGAAATACAAATGAGATATTATAAACTATTCAAATTCAATTTTCAGAGTATAATAGAATCTAACCTCAAACCTCCTAGTACTGCGTTTATCACAGAACATAGTGGATAAACAGAATCATTTTATGCTTCTAGAATTCAATAAAGTATTCTGCAATAATATACTATCATTCTATTTGGATGAATAAAATACAGAGAAGATATATATTATTATAAACTATTCAAATAATTCGATTTTCAGAGTAGGATAGAACTTCTAACCTAAACTTCCATTGACATTCAGATTGGCCAAATTTCAAGTGTGCTAAAACAGCTGATCAAAAACTTTTCATTATTTGTGTTTATCATTCAATAATTAAAACATTTATAATAATATCATCTTATTGTCATTTGGAAGAATAAAAGTTTAAACTCAACCTCTTACATAATTGAACATAATCTTTTAGGTTATTTAGACAAATCAGAATAAAAAATAAAAATACTTGGACAATTTCCTGATATTCAGATTACCTCAGAATTGCTAGAGCTATGACCTTCCACTTTTGCTTTTGGAAGTGCTTATAATAGACAATAAATTATTTTCATATATATATTGTTTATTTTTCTGTGTGGCGAAAAATAACGTTCTCACCATGGGCAAAAATGTTTTTCCGGCTCTCAATCTTTTCTAGTCCTCGGCCTACGGCCTCGGACTTGAAAACCGATTTCGAGCCAGAAAAGTCTCATTTTCGGCCCTAGGTGCGAAATATACTATACCGATGATCAGTGTCTGGTGAGAAATTATAGTTTTAGCATTTCAAGTAATAGGCTCAAAAACTTTGTCAATAAAAACTCATTAAATATTATTACATGGATTAAATATTTTTTTAGCTTGAAGAGGAGAATTTCAATTTCTGTCTCAATCGAGTACTAAGAATCCATCACTAAACAAAGACAATAAACAAGTTATGGGATATTGAAAGTCTTAATGGGCTATGTCAATATTTTGGCATTAGGTCAGTTTCTTCTCATTACACGAGTAAATTCCTAGAAAGTTGCGAACTCTATCGAATCCCAATTATCTACAATTGGAAATTAAACAATGACTTGATGGTTAACTTCTCATTTGCTTTTCTGAACATCATATTGGGAAAATACTAGTTATTCTGTATTTTTTTATAATATTGTAAATCCACGCTCTTCGTCTGCAGTTTTCTCTTAATTTTCTATTCAACAGAGGCTTTCAAGAACTCTATACTCACAAATTCGATCAAATTCCCCATCGTTTTTTACTGAAAATTAGTGATTGATTCACTGATACATGAATTGCCTCCCGTTAGTCTTGGACATGGAATAGCACACGCATACTCATTGAACGACACTCAATACAGTTCACCCTCATAATTATCACCTAATTTTCTATTTAAAAAGGTGCGCGTGTTTCCAAAAACGTTTCACAGACTATCAAATTCTCATTATATGAAAGTGGAAATTGGTCATTAATTACTCACTCTTAGAAATCTCTTGCTATTCTGGTACATCATATTGTTATATTATCGTTTTTACATCGTGAATAATCATCTTTGATCATCTGCCAAAGTAGTTGTCCGACGATATAATATGCGCTTAATTTTCTATTATCAGTCGCAACCTAATTCCGCTCTCCCCGCAAGCAAAAAGGCTACTCCTCGATGTTTTTGCATCCCCTGATAACAACATGAGAAAAGACAGACAACTGCACACAAACAAACCAACTCAAGTCAACTGTTGTTGAAAAAGCTACGGTGACAAAAGGACCCGTTCACACACAACCGACGGGCGACGTTAATTGAACAGTATTCTGTGCGATAGAAATTACCGTGACAGTAATTGTGTGAAATGGGCCGCGTAATTTGGAATGTTCGCTCGCTCAAAGCGTCGCAACAGTCAGCCTTTGCTGACGCTCATTGTAATAATGAGGGAGAGAGACTGGGTATGTGATGAAGACAGGTACACCGGGAAAATCAAGGAGAGAGAATGAGAGAGAAGAGTGTGTGAGAGTGAGATAAAGTGACCGCAACATCAAACCTCGGCGACATTGTTATTTCGAGTAGAGGTTGACGCAGTGAGGTTGTGTGGATCTTACGGTCGTTGCTGACAACCAGTTAATTAGTGTTGAAGCACTCGGCTGAGATTTCTTCTCGTTCCAAGGTTTATTTTGCTTGTAACAATAATATTGTTGTGGGAGAGACCTCTCTTTATCCACTTGATTTTTCTTGAAAGTTCTGGTTGGACCATGATTCCGTATCTGATGCAGGTGTGTTATATTTAAAATTCTTATAGAGAATTCATCATCAAAAATATAAAAAGCAGGTTAACTGATGAATTCCTTCAAAATCATCAACATTTTTCGAAATTCAGTTGTAGAGTTTGATTGTGATTCAGATTGTGTTTTTTCCTATTCACCCAAACTACTACTACTTCTAGGAAGAAGAAGAGAGATTATGATGATTATGGTGAAGACGAGAAGAAGTTCACACGATCTTTTATCGAACGTTTGAGTATAGTGATCATATGGCAATTTAAAATAAATAACTCTAATGATACAAGGCCATCTGATCCCAAGACAGCACCGTAATGAGCATGCGCACGTAACGTTCTATTCAATCAGTTCTTCAGTTCTAATAAACTAGTAGCTTTGTGGACAGTAGACTTCGCGCAGTTATTGATGATAATAATAATAATAATTTAATGATGGGGACAACAGGATGGACCCATTTTGCCTTCTTCACACAATACAATATTTTCAACACAGTAAGGTTCAAGACAGTAAGGTTGACTGATATAAGTTTAGGAAATTCCTAATAGAGTCGAATCATCAGAGGAGTATTTTCCATGAGATACAGTTTCCATGTTGCGTCTAGAGGCAACACGTCTTGGGGCCAGCAACTATAAATTTCTTTCCATTTTTATGAAAACTGAGTGGCGCAAATCAGGTGACGGAATTCAAACGTCGGGGAAAAGTTGAATCTAGGCAGATGAAACAGTGATACCAGAATAATCATCCATTCATTTACACATCATAGATCTGATCAACATTACTAAGAGAAAGTAGCAATTGCGTTGTCATAACATCAGCCAATGAACGTTGAGTAATAGAAACTTCAACCAATCACAGGCCAATCAATAACAGAGCAGAAATTGAGTTGTCTCATGACAACAGCCGAACAAACGTTGAAGAATCAGTGGAAAAATTAACAAATCACAAACAAATATTGAGAGAGCCGGAGTGTCATGACAAGAGCGATTGCTTATCGAAAACACTGATGATTGATTCGTAACATCAATACAAATTCGTATTTGCAGTCGAAAATTTATTTGTACATAGTAAATCTGCGTTTAAACAAAAGTTATCAACAAAATGTTGATAACTTTATCTTTATAGATCCTATTAAATTGAACGGAGCTTGACAAACATATATGTTCATCATGTGTATGATAAGTTATGTTCAATCTAATAGAATCTATAAGGATTAAGTTATTGATATTTTGTGAATAATTTTGGTGTAAAAGCAGCTTTAAATTCTGGTGTTTCAAGGCGCAGCACACCTATTTTAATAGTATCCAGGGGCAACGAATGAAACATATTTGAATTTGGCCCCGAAACTCTTTTAATGAACTGGATCACAATATTATTATGAATCGGTGAACCGATTTGTTATATAGAGAAACTGCAATCGATTAGCATGGAAGTAACTTATACCCAATAATTGAGTCTTGTTCTCGACATGCAAGAAAACCTCAATTTGCACTCACAGTTGTTTGTGGTTTACAATCATTACCTTTTCCGCCAATCAGTCAGCTGTACCTGCCACACTCGAGCAGCTTCAACCCATCAATTCAACCCATTAGCCTTGTCAATGGTGTTCTTGGAATTTCGAAACCCATAAGCGCATCACTGAACAGTGATACTCTCCTATTAGTTCAAGCATTGCAAGCCATCGACGGCCATCAATAGTCAGCAAATTCAAACCACCGATTACAGGGAATACGAGCTAGTAAGATTCACTTCAAACTGTCACACCACTGTAACGAAGTGAAATCAACGCTTCCCATTCAACCAATTCTGACAGTTTAGAGTGAATCTCACTAAATAAAACCCGGTTGAATGAACTAGATAATTCAGCTCTAAACGATTCCCAGTCAATTCTGTCCACATTTCGGTCGGAAAAAATGAGAAAATGTTGATCATGTGCCCCATAGCTGTCATGACGAGTTATAACCGGTGAACTGGATAATCTGCAGCCACCCAATTAAAAATTGTCACAGCTCTCGTGAACCCAATCAGTAGAATTCCGGTGATACATGATGTCGGAGCAGTTTCAATCATCACGGTTAAATACGACAAGAGTTATTGGAAAGGGTTAGCTGTAATTGATAGGACACCAGAAGAGTTGAAAATTGAAAAACAAATTCCATAAATCAGAGGCTTCATAACTTGATTTGAACACTAATAGTTTGGAAAAAGTACTTTGAAATAGTTGATTGTGAATGATGATGATGATGATGAATTGAAAATAATGTAGAGTAGATATCGATTTCCACATATTGATAAATGATTTGTTTCTATGATCAATTCAACTTACAAGTGACTTATAATAGACCATCAATATTATTGTGTTCATGGAAAACACAATTTATCGGTCAATTAAAAAGGTTGGTACTGATAAAAATGTGATTATTTTCAATATTTATTCTCATTCATATAATTTCGGAAACAATTAGAATCGGAATTTTATACTGAGAATAATAATTGTATACCTTGAGTTATTATATCTGAAAGATTCAGTTAATGATTGATGCCAGCAAAAATAGAGCTGATAACAATGATATTATCACGTTACATTGTTACGTATACATAGACCATTTTTGTGTAGAAAAAGTTTCCCCAGCACAGGAATCAGATGACAAGCGTTACAAATTGGATAAATCGTATAGGCCCTCGAGAAATTTCTCAATTTCAAGCAAATTGTTTAAAATGAATGTTAATTAACGGGACTGGAACGCACTATGTAACGGCAGACATCGAAAATTGCTTATAAAGAATGCAGATTGAATTACGTTCACTTTTCGATGTTTTCCTCTCACAAATAGAGGAAGAGGTGTGAAGAGAAAAAGCAATAGGAAAGAGAAAAGGGAGACTATAAATATGGCTGTACTTTTTCCACTGCAACCTCCATCTCGCTTGATCTGATTTATCGGGTTGGGAGTACTTGGGGAACAATTCTTCGCTCCGGGTCGTATATTCAGGATATTAGAGCACGAATATACGTTTTTCTGCTGTAATCACGGCGAAACAGGCATATTTCTGTCACAGCCCGAAAACGAGCGAAATTTATTCGTGATTTCATCCCCGTGCGGCCACTAATGTAACAGAAGAACTACGACACTGTAGTTATCAGGCATTCTCTACACCTGTCCCACTAGTTCTAGTACAGATTAAATTATGAATAACTTACTGCAGTATTTCATTTTCCAGCTGAACACTTCATGGAGATATATTGGTCACATATTTCAATTCTAGTCTATAGTGTGATCATTTGAATGATGTACTCATGTGTAAGGATATGATTGAATATGGAATTCAAGAGCTCACATCTTTTCCTTACATGGATTTTATTTCCAAGACGGAAAACTCATTGAAATTCCATTACTGACTACAGCAAGTACATACACACAGTTTCTTGAATTACATTTTTTGGTATAACCGAATGTCAACAGGAGTGGAATGAATTTCATTTATGAATTCCAGAAAATCAATTGGTGATATGAGAATTCACTGTATATATATGTCATGATCTTTGTCATAATTTTCTGACATGACCGATACAATCAAATCAATGATTTTATTGATAAATGAGAATACTTATAACAATTCAATTCATAGTCATCACTGTGTTTTGCATAAAACGATAACTACATCAGAGATGAATCTCCTAGTTACTAAACCGCTACACACCAGATAATACACGCGAGAAGCCCAATATGAATGTGAAAAGTGGAAGAGTACTCAAGTCATATTCAGTTTGAAAAGCAGGATAAGTGAAAAGTATGAAAAATTGCAAATAATATAGACTTTGATAATTCAATATCAACTCCAATTTCTACATGGTAGCTAGTTTCCCTAGTACTCTCATAATCATTTCATCTATATAGTTTCAAATTTACTAAGGAGCTCAGCTAATTCCGTGACCCAAGAAAGGATAGCCATAGGCCTGTGAGTATATTAGCCAAGTCCTGTAAACCGTGAAGGCGGAGTTTGAGCGGAAACCACTTTTCGTTTAAGTTGAGGCATTAAGCATTCATTGGGCCAGTTTTACAACGAGATAACCACCAGCAAACGCCACAGGCCAAACTAAGCCAGACTCCATTAGAAATTTAACAGCTAACAACGCAATCGGTCCCCGCTATTCGTTTGAAGGATTGTATGATTTGCAAAGTCCAATGACTAAGCGATGAGTGCCGATGTCTGTTCACGGTTTATTCATGAGAATTCCATTGCCAGAAGGCATTCAATTCTGGACTTGGGTAACAAAACATCGGATATGCCAGTATTGCTATAATCATAGTCTGGAACTGGACCATGGAAGGAGTATTTATTTGATCTTAGAATATTCGGATTCTTGTTGATTGAGATGAAACAAGATTGATCTACATGATAGACAACACTATTGCATTGATGAGTAACTGAAAAACTGGCACAGAAGATAGAATCATAAAACCTTTCACAAGAGCTTTATTTGTTGCCCGCAAAATCTGATTTTATGGGACGTTGGAGTGGCGGGAAGTGTGTAGGATTCGCTTCTTTCAAAGACAATCAAACTGCTTTGTGGAGCTTGTTGTGTGTGAAGGAAAAAATCTGCTACCAATCGTTATCGGATAGAGAGAAATCCGGGCTATATCCATTGGGTGACAAAGCCAGCTCGCTATCGAGGTTACACAACACCCAATATCCTCCTTGCGAGACGATTCCAAGACTGTATCCTTTGTATTGATCTGTATTGTTATATACCTGTGTATCTATAAGGAAGAACGGAACAATTGAGTCTATACGGACTGTAGTTTACGACCTATGAATACAGATTGTGTCTAGATGGTCCAGGGTGGCTTCACATTGTTTTCAGGTCCATTCGACGGCTTCAGTAGATGACTTGTTTATGGCACCAGGTTACTTTATGACGCGGCATTGTGACGTGATCCTAGCAAGTTCTGCGTCAGAAGGTGAGATCGCAGGGATCAAATTGGGCGATAAAATCGCAGGTTTTCAAAATCAGCAACGTTATGTGCCAATGGAAACAGTACGAGATACAGTGCACATACACATAATACCGGCAAATCGACAGATTTCATTGCAGAGCTAACACCGTGTTCCCATCTAAATTGGAATATTTCCAGTTTGTCGAAAGCAATTGAATGATGCGATCATTCAAGGCTATCTATAATATTTCCAGCTTATCATCGAAAAACTGACAAACTGTTAATGTAACTACGCCATAAACTGGGAAAGCTATAAAAATAGATGTGTTGATAAGAAGGGTAATGGACAATAACTGAGTTGTACGAGTGTATTTGTGTTCTTATAGCGGATTTGCTCAGCAAGTATCGTTTTATTGGTATCTAGATCAATGTAAAGTGTTTTGAGATCAAAGTCATTACTATATTGATCACGACAACTTGTAGCGTGTTGACTTAAACTCATAAAATGTGTTTGTAGTCTAGACACTGTGTTTCTACGTTTCTACGTCTAGACTACTACAGAGTTATTATAATTTATTATAGTGTTCATCATAATCTTCATATAGAAGAAGTTCCCGAGTGGAATTTGAGAGAATTAATATACTCCGATAAAAGAATGATATACTTAGTAATAAAATGACGGGAATAAATTCTTCAGAGTATATTTTTATGGTTGTTACACCTCCCAAATACTTTTTTATGTAACTCAGCGTTAGGTCTCATAGGTTTCATAGAGCTACTTCACTAACAGAATTTGGAAGAAGTAATAATAGAGATATGGATGGAACTGTGCAAAATAAGAACAACATTTTAAAAGTTAAGCGTTGAATAACGATTGCGTTAAATTTATGGGGACAGATAAACTTTCATATTCATTAATGAAAATATAATGATAACAATCATTAATGATTATTCATAATTTTTCAATGATGAATAATTGATCAATGCCAATGTTAATGCATTTGATGATCATTATTATAAACGTAGAGTTTCTACATCAATAAGGGGAGGATCCTTTGAATAGACTCATAATTTTTGTTCTGGAATTGACTCGAACAGTTTTAGTTCATAAATTTTAATAAAACTACATATAGTCAGTTATCACCGAATTTCCGACATAGTACCTGTGTAGATTTATGAATTCGTTTTTTTTTATTTGAAACACTAAAGCACAATTCAAATGATCCAATTGCATGATGAGGGTCTTCGAAAAATTAAATTACGGAAATAAAAAAGAACTCTCACGAGGTGCTGTATTTTAGGAAGATGTTGGAGGATTCTTAGTTTTCTGGAAGTCGACAAGGAGTCAGGAGGCTCTTGAAATGTTTATCACGTAGCAGTTCGTTTTCTTTTTAAATTAGTTGCATCGGCAGCGAACGGAGCCGCAATGAGAAAGTCTTCTCATCTGTGTGTTGGCGCTTGGCGCAATTTTCATTTGTTCGCACAGCGTATGAAATATGAGCCAGACCTTTGATCCTAGTTTAGCGTGGAGTCTTCCGGACAACCGTAATTGTACCACAAGGAGCTACGCTATAGTCAGATCCACTTCATTCTGTCAGCATCCCTCATGAATAACACCAATGCTTCCACATTCAACCAATGCTGACAGTTTAAGGTATATCGCAGTATTGTAACCGATAATGTAACGGGATGCTGTCTGTTCCACCCCTTAGCTTCCCCCTCCTCTACTTCCCAACCATCTTCTCATCCACCATCGTCCTTTGAACTCCAGGGAAGAAAGGAATACTGCCTGGTAACTGTAGACGTCTGCTGGAAGGAGACTGACAAGCTTCTAGCATCACTAGATATCATTGTCTAAAGGGGTGAGTCTTGATTATTTTTAAAAGTCACTATGAGTTCATGTCAAGCTTCTAGCATGACTATCAGTTATAAAATTGTGTGATGGCGTGCAATTGAATTAATAATAAATATTATAAAACCAAAATATAGTTTTCTGTGGGTGGTTGATGAATATTGAATAGTGTGAGGATTCACTGTTATAGTTGAAATCACTTGTCAATATAATGTGGAAATACAATAAAAATTATTGCATTCGATGTTCACATCTTCACAATTTGCCTTACTTGTGCGAAACTCCATCATGGAGGGATTATTGGGATACTCAATTAATTCAATGTGATAGGCCTTCATATTTCCAATGAGCGATTTTCAATTTCTCATAAATTCCAGAGAAACTCTTCAGTATTGTGATTACATAACGATAAAAAAGAATACTGGATTATCTCAACTCTCAATTATTTTCAATGTGACAAATCAAATTAGAGATGATTTTATCACATTACTTCAAAACTTAGAGGCATGTCTGCGCCCGGACTTTCTACAACAAGAGAAGCATGAATTTCCAGGTGTGTTTCTCGAAATGAGAGATGTGATGATGGTAGGGATTTTTGCATTTTCGGATAAAGGTATGCGATATATGCTATGGATATTTACAACCTTCAATACAGCAATCTCAGTACTTTTAACCATTTCAAACAAATCATGGACAAACTACTTGAAATTTGTAGCTCCTTCAAACAAACGATGATCACTTGAGTTTGTGAATACTCGTGAGAGCTCAAGATTGTAAATTCAAGATTGCACTGAATGATTTGTAACAAAAAATTTACAGAATCTTCAAACATACGGAATATAGACAAAAGTAAAATCCATATTTTCCAAGTTTAGCCAGTTAAACCAATACCTACTATTACTTCAGGCCCCACAACTGATCTTTAATAAACTATGACATTATCACACATGTAGATCGATGATCTACTGGCGGTAAGCAAGCGAAATAAGAGCGCTGATGCTTGTTATTACATCTGATATGGTAATCAACAAAATTGGAATTACAAATTCAATTTTCACGGTCTTCCATTTCAATGAATATGGTTTGTTTATCATTCTTCTAATATTCGTTTGTGAAAAGTAATAATGAATTTGAGGTTTTCAATCATGGGATACTGTTGTGTACCTAATTGTCGCGGGAATTATAACAAGACTCCAAAAGTTTCCGTACGGTATTTTCTTTTTTGAAAGATGAAACTTTGAAACGAAAATAGATACGAGCGATCAGAAGAAAGAACTTTAATTTCACAAAACAACGGTTTACATGAAGTGTAGAAGAACAATGTAAATAAATTATGAGTGGAAAATTCAATTTAAGTGTGAAAGACCAGTGTACAAATGAAATGTGAAATAACAGTGTAATTAGAGTGTAAAATAACAGTGTAAATAGAGCGTGTGAAAGAACTTTTGAACTAATAAATTGAAAAGTAAATGCAAAGTGTTGGAACTGTCTATAACATTATAATATTGAAGGTTTTACCTAACTGAAAAAACATTCTCCTGATGGATTTCTTTGTAGCACAGATTTATTATGATCAAGTTTGTGGGAGCCTCTTTCCTAATAAAGAGTTACATATAATTTGGTTTATCTTTGATTTACCTCTCTTTTGATTCCGATAAAGGATATTATTCAGTATTTTTGGTTGAAATGAATTTATCAATAGCTCTATCACTTAATTGAGTAGGTCCATGTCTATCAAGCTGAAAGTATGGATAAATTATTGCATTTGTGGAATGAAATGTTTTTATTTCAATAAAATTTCTATTCAATGAAATACAAATGTCTTCAATCTAAATTTAGATAGTACTCCATCCAATAAAAAATCGATACAGTAACAAAAGTTACATTGATAAGCTAGTAAAAACTACTATGATCTAGGAAGAATCAATCTACATGTTATGACGTCATTAATTAGTTGTGGGGCCTGAAGTAATAGTAGGTATTGGTTAAACACACATAGATTTTTGGATGTTTGATTTTTTTGCCGTCCTTATAAATTCTACCAGACTGAACGGAGCTTGACAAACATAATCTGTTTGATCTAATAGAATTTAAAAGTATGGTGAAAAAAGGAACGTCCAAAAATCAATGTGTGTGACTGGCTTTTCGATCCTAATTTCGTTCAAATACTCAGTAGAATCTGACTTTGGAAATGGATTTGGAAATAGTACTGAGGTGTTGAAACATATTGTGAATGAACGTTTCTGATAAAGGGTACTTGAATTTCTATTTCCTGGTGAATAAGAGTAGGCCTCACAAGAAAGTAGAACTTTGATAATGTCAAATTTATTGTTCTTCTTCAGTTATAATGTCTATCCTCTAGCCTTGTATACTTTCCAAATATTGCAATTGGAAAATTTTAAAGAATGTAGCATTGAACATCGATCATGTGCATCTCGAAAATTCTTTCTATGGAATCTGTCACATTATGATCCAACAATGGATCTTACAAGATAGAATGCATCATTATTAGCATTGGATCTGGTCAGCGACCGGAAACATTCACTTTTGGCATGCCGTCGGCCAATTTCGTGTCCAACTTGCTTTGAATTGATGAATGGCTGTTCACCAGACCAGCACTGACCATCAGTCACTGTCACTTATGATTACAATTCACAAGAAGAAGCAAGCAGCTCCAGATCACATCACACTTTCCCCAACAATAATCGTCTCTTGGAACAGCACTGCAAAGGAAAACGTCGACTATGATGACAGACCACTTTCAACTGTCAGCATTCGTTGTTAATAACATCGATGATTCCCATTCAGCGAATTCTGACAGTTTCAACTGGACCTCACAGTGGATGGAGGAAGGATGTCTTGTGGACAACCACTGAATATTGGCTTTCTTCGTCGATTCCAGCTGAAATCAATCGCAGAACATGAACGACTTGGAGGAGAAGGTGGAGTGATGATGAGGGATGAGGTGGAGGAAAAGAAAAAGAAGGAGAAGAAGGAGAAGAGAAGGATCCAGGACAGCTCAGAGACGCTATCCTTCACGGCTAATGGCAGAAGGATGTGGATCAAGGAATTTGCAGAACGTCGAGTATGTGATGTGTCCCTTGGCTTCTTGTGTAATGGAGCGGAAAGACGAAAGAACAAGCGTTCGCTTCTCCTAGCTCGGCTATCCTCAGTTCTCCTCGCTTTTCCTTCGCTAGTGGCAATTTTCCTCGTTTTCCCTCCTCCTATCCCTTTTCTCCGGCTTCTACCAACTTTCTCTCCACCCAAACTATCGCAAAGCTCTAGTATTTTCACCTGCAATGCTGTAGAATTCTAGTATTTGTTATTTCAGGGTCTACTTATCCAAGGCAGGAACGTTTTATTGTGGTTTATATGTGACTTGTTTTTGATTCTGAAAATCCATTTTTGCAGGGTTTTCTCTGGATGTTTCTCCTCTCAGACTTATACTTGTACTCACATTTACCGTTTTATCTTATTTTTTACACGTTGATAGCTTCATCTCGTCGTATAATAGTTTCACTTTTGATAGCATTCACGAACTGTCCATGAATTGTACGATTTTTCAATTTCTTTGACTAAGAGCTCACTTACTCCTCGGTACTACATCTCATTTAGGGCTCCTTCGACCTCCTTTTGATCTCCTTCAAAATGCCTCTTCATTCTTCTCTGTCAGCAGCTTTCCTTCTCCATCCCATGACACCCGCCTTCCTCAAGTCTTGTTTCCAATCTTCCAGCCAGCATTGGCGTGGACCCCTGGGTTATCTCTGAAGATTCTCTTAATGTTTTTGAGTCATTCATTCTTCCAACGTGGCCTAACCAGTACAATCTTCTGAATTTTATTTCATCTACAATTTCTGGTTCCTGGACTGAGAGCTGAAAAGCCCTTTTCGGCAAATTGTTAGTTCATCAATCCGTTTTGATTGTCAGAATGTGTGCTATTAACAATTCAATACTTAGTTTTTGAATTAGTTAATCATCAAATCAAGTATCTCATTCTCCTCGTTAGATATTGCACAAACAAAGATGGAGGTTTTTAATGTAAATATTGTAATTATTAACAGAGACAAACGAATAGACTTACGTTATTACTGAAGATCATCAAGTAAAAAGTTACATGACTAAACTCCATTCAACCGCACTGAGTCCACGTTATCAGAAACTAAGAAAGGTATTTTCTGCTCAAAGGCATGTTGAACATGGGACGTTTCAGACGTCGAACATTCACTTGAAAGTTTAATGTAACCTAGAAACACATGTTAAACCCACCTCAATAGTGATAACAATTTCTAACTAGTTTGTTACTGCAAACTTTTAGAGTCTGATTTCAGTTAACTTGGCAATAATATTAGCCTACTCTACACTAGTGATGTTTCCAGAACTTTATGTACGCCTATTTAATGCGCCAGCGTCTGCTTTTGTGGACTGTGGTTGGTTTTGGAATACCATTCTCAACTTTGACTCATCAATCCTTCACACTGTTTGTTCACAGTGCGTAGGGCCGATAGCGTTCAAATATTGACACATCCTGTAAAATAGGCCTCATGTCAGTAGCGGTCAGCAAAGTCACTACATATTTGAGAATTCAGTTCTCAGTATATTCAGTTAAGTACCTACTCTAAAATAGTACAGTATTTAGTTTGTTTAAGTGTATATTTAAAAATAAAGTATGTCTGAAAATCGAGGGTAGTGATAATAATGCTCCTTCCACTTCTACAGGGTACTTTCTTAATAATACTACACTACTGGTATTTTCAATGATGAAATGACAATGATGACATGATTGTAATGATTTACAGAGAAAATCTGGATAATAGCCACGGTAGGCTATTGTTAATCGCAACATTTGATGATCTTTAAACTGAAAAGAGGAAAAATGAAAGTAGATTGGAAACAATGAACAAAAAAAGATTGTATTTTTCATGGCAATATTCTAGTATAGATAACATCAATGCAATATGAAATTTGCATTGCATCGAATGTACCATTTCGCATATTCTGTGAATGTATCATACACGTCAAAAAATTATATCTTTATACCAAAGACATTGCTCACACATATAGAGTCTTGTATGGCGATCATCAGATCATCAATTCAACATTTGCAATGCATAGAAAGTATTACTTTGGGTCGATATAAGGCCAAACAACACAGATTAAGAAACAAAAGACAAGGCCAAATTCGATGAGAGGATTTGACGGAGAGCGACTCTGACAAGGTCACACTCCAAGGTGACTGAAGCTGTTAAAGAAGTGGACGAAAATAGTGGTTGTCATCTTCCAAGGGAATTATGAAATGAGAGGGTCGGCTGCTATCTTGGCTATGATATCTGCCGCTGAAAGTCATCTTAGTTCAGCCTTCCATGTCTGCAGTTCACGCTTCCATGGTCTCAAGTGTCACATCTTATTCGTGTTAGCTTCCAAATTTCAACCAGTCTCCCTTCTAGTTGCTCGGTTAGGGTGGGGGATATTCGGAGCTTTACTCTTGGATAAAGGCACGTGTGGATAATGGAAAATAAGATTGCTAGGTTCATAGTCAGGTTTGGAGGATATGGAAAATTTTGGTACTGGATGTAATAGAATGATCGAGTGTAAAAATAAGAGTTAATTATTTTAAAGGCATAATTGGATTGAACATCTTACTAATAACATGTTTCGATGAAAAGAGCTATAAATTCGAAGTAGGAAAGAAATTGATTGTAAACGAATGCAAAAATTATAAAGATGGTGCCAATTATAAATATTGATTCGAACCAATTCATTTTCAATTAAATTTCTGGTGACATGGTAATCTTCCATCACATACCTTCTAGAGGATATCAATGTTGAAGTCGTGTTGA
The DNA here is from genome assembly GCF_014356525.2 of Nilaparvata lugens. Classification (NCBI taxonomy): domain Eukaryota; kingdom Metazoa; phylum Arthropoda; class Insecta; order Hemiptera; family Delphacidae; genus Nilaparvata; species Nilaparvata lugens. The sequence goes on from NC_052511.1 coordinate 13,156,252, forward strand.
ATTCTAATATTCTATGAATTATGGAGCTGAAATAGAAATTCCATCATATATGGTTCTAATTCCTAGAGTATTATCATCCTCCAGACAATGACGGAGAACCAGAAAATTAGAGAAGCTAATAATTATTGGGAAGTTTTGGGCTGGTTTTGATGCATGATGTGATTCATCTAGCCTGCTTATTTCTATGCTTCTGATCTCCGTTTCGTTTTCAATTAGTATCAACAAACATTCCTTCTATTCACAGTATCTGATAATTAAAGTTTCAATTCGCTGGTTGATTATGATTGCAACCCTGTTAGTAGATTCTAAAACATGCATATTTTGATAAATATGAAAGACCTATCACAGATGAGTGCTCAAAAATATCGAGTTACAGTCATGTTTGATACCAAATTCTGTTTAATGGAGGACCATTATTTGAAAGAAAAATGTTATTCTTGGCTAAATGTAATTTCTCATGGTATTGTTGATATTATATCGCTAAATTGTCGTTCTCGTCACTGTTCTCAAGAAATTGTTTTTCAACAAGTACAGTCTTCTTTAATTTTATCATCAGGCGATCTCCAATGCTACAAATGAATGAATTAGGTAACGATTGATTGTATAAAATGATACGATGAATATGATCTTCTTGGACTTCAACACGGTCTCAACTAAATCTCACGAATCAACATTTGAAAGAATATATCTACGACAATTATTGAATAGGAGACGTAAATATTGTATCAATCTTAGGAACAAATCAACTTCACCATAGATTGTGTATATTGAGCAGCATATATCACCACTGTCATGAATTCTTATTGAAACAGTAATCATTGTTTGGTATGACCCCAATATTCCAGTTCAATTTGCAAATCAGTCAATTGTTTTGACTCAGGTGGGCATCTCATCCAATAACCTGGATTGACATCAGATGAGGGATGGGATGGGGGTTCTATTCGAGAATTATTATGGATGGATTATCGACAACTCAAAGTTATAATCGAATTTCGCGCGTCAGGATATTTGCGTTCGTTTCAAGATGCACGATCAACGAGAACACTTCAAAGTTGTTCTCATCTCAATGTTTGTGTCTCACCGGAGAGAACTTTGTGAAGAAGCAGTTTGAAGCCTCACCTTCACTTTCCGCAATTCTTCAAGGTTTGAATGAAACAAGAGGGGAAACAAGAGGTGCTACATCAACTTTCCTTTCTCATTTCAATGCCTCACCTCATTACTTCTGAACAATTGAAAGGAAAGTAGATGGAAAGAGAAACTACTGGAAAGCATCAACTTCAAGTAAACGTCATGGAAAGTATTTATTCAGATCATCACATCATCAGATAATTATAAATTGGGTTTCATCTGGGAACAAAAGTATTTTCTCTTGCTAAGGAAAGTATATGAGAGCGCATCAACTCTGCATTAGGCCTCAAACACTGAATGGGAAACTACACAAATACTTCAAAAGAATTCGGTTCTACACAATGCTCGGTTAGAACTGTGTCGAATTGAGTTGGCATTACATGGAAACCACCTGTAATTCCGTATGGTATTAAATATTATGGCTAAATAGTTAGTAAAAGTTGAACAGAAACAACAAGTTAAGTTTTCAAAACATGAAAGTTTATAGGAAACGTAGTTCTCTCTCACTTATTTTCTCCACTCATTCTTATTCTCTACTAATTTTCTCTACACTACTGTTACTACTTCGACGTTGTCAATTTATGATGCTGTGGATATCCATTCCAAATTTAAATAGCTTGAGATTGTCAAAATCACTGTTTTATTGAACAATTTTGAGTTATTAGTTTCGGTTCTTACATCATTATCAATCTCTAGTAGACTGAAATCTCTAACATCGGGGAGCAGAATGTATAATGTGGATGAAACACTACGACTGTTGGCCAATGACATCAGTGTCTGGCTGATGCAAGACACAACAGTTTCCAAATATGGGCATGAGGGCCGTTAATGTCGAACAACATTAAACGAATGAATATTAAATAGACTAATCAACAAACCACATGAAATATATGCGTGAGAATGGCAGAATCGCATACAATATTAAAGCCAGTAAACACGTAAATATAAATAATAACAGAAACAAAGGTAGGATACCTTTGATATCAAGAGGATATGATCAAAATCGGACGTGAATAGAGAGAAGAGTAAAATGAACCTTCAAATTGTCAATTTTATTCACAATTATGTTAACAATTGATTTATACTTGAATGGAGAAATATATATTTATTATCATAATAGAATCAATATTGAATTATAGTGAAGATTGATCCTCAATAGAAATAATAATTCACCTAGAATCCGATATGCATGCATTGTTATGCACTTTATACATTGTCATGAATAAATTACAACACATACATACTTATAAATAACTTTATACATTTATCATGAGTTTCTTATCTCATATTATTATTACATGTTTCACTTGTAACAATGAGCAGCTTATGAGGGATAAAAGTTTTACACTATCAAAATACTGCAATTGAATAGAGCTCCACAGAAATTTGCTGACATAAATAACGGTGAAATTATTTCATTACTATCTCCCTCTGCGCATCTCTCTGAAGCTTCATTAAAAGCTGGACCAAACACTATACCACCTCATTAGTTGAAGGTATTTCTAATTACAGCAGATATGCCACAGCTTAACACAACAACAAAGCCAACTGAAATTAGGTTCGCTATGTCTGTCTAATGGCGAAATTTGCGATTACTGTTTGTGATTCCGCAAACAGTTGAATTAATGAAGGATGCTAATGTCAACAATACATAATATTATCCATATCTGTATTCTTCTTTTTCAGTCCGCTTCACTAGTTCCTATGGATTCCCAATAAAATATTATCACATTTTGTCAAGCATTTTTCCAATAAGAACTGAACATGTATATTCATTATAATCATTGTTGAAACTATCATGTACGTTCCTTAAACAGAATCCATTGACAGCAATGAAAACACATTTCCAGGTGAAGACTTAATCAGATTCACTTATCCAATGATATCGTCAGACTCAATAAGATCCACTCAACCAATGATATCGTCATTAAATGAACATATGGATACTGAAATGGGAGGATAAATCGATATCATATATTCTCATCACATCTAGAATATATTCAATTTTTCAAATATTTTGTCTCTCCAGAATCGAACAAAAGTCGGATTTTGTTACCTCATTTATGAGTCCAGTAAGGCACGGTATATTTTTTAGCTTTTAAATTGATTCACCTATTTTCCAAGAATGTCATGAGAAGGCATTAGTATTGTTCTACCTCCATCTGAATTCACATTTTCATTGTTCCTGTAATGAATGTATTGTTATCTCTATAATAAACTATCATTATCCATAATTTTTTGATGTGATCCTTGCATTGCCTCCTTGATATGGATGTGTAGCAATACCTTTATTACAATCTCCATAATTGTTTGATGCGTTTCCTGCATTGCCTGCTTCACAAGAGTATGGAGCAATACCTCCATGAATTATCCACTTGTATAGTAATTCAATCAACCATAGCATAACACACATTATAAGAATGACAGAACTGTTCTTGTTTGCTTTCAATTAACTTGTACGAACAAGAATGGAGATAATCCAATCATTGTTAAATCACTGTCAACCAGATTAGAAATTGTGATAACACCCCACTCTAGTTATTTTCTGGTTCTGGTTGTGAATATGAAATACGGAGTGGATCAAAACCTGACATAAATACGAGTATCGAGTGGAATTTTACTATTACATATTTTCATATCAAATTAATTGATGATCATTGACGAAGAAGATCCATAAACATGTCAGAGAGTCACACTATGTTGAAGCGAAGTTGATTTAATATCATTGGAGTCAAATGGTATGATCTTATAATATAAAACTTATATTCTTTTTTTTTAACGTTGCAACCAAGTTATCTAGAATAAAATATTGTATTCTAGGTACATTGGTTGCAACTAAACTCATTTTCATGAGAAGTTGAAATTGAATTGAGCTTATTTTCTTAGTACTTCTATGTAAAAGGATGAGGTACTCCTCAAGGATACGCGTTACTCTCTAGCTTAATGAGATACAATTTTTGCTCGAAACCAGATTTCAAAAGTGAACCGTTCTTATAAGAGCAGAGATAAAATATCAGTTGTATTGTATTCTCTCCTCTCTGATATTAATAACTAAAAACATACATCTTGTAAAAGTATGTGAAGCCTACATCAAAGAGAAATGCATCACTATGGTCTCGAGACGAGCTCGATAGAATTCAAGTTTTGCTTCAAAAGCAAGAACTATAGTTAATCACTTTTTTGTTTTGAGTTCAAACACTCAACCTCTTATCCTCTCAACTCTCAATCTTCAATCTTCTCTCAACTTTTTTCGTATTCAGTTCGTCCCATAGGCTGGAGTTGATAACACTCAAGTATTCCTCTTCCCACACCTCTGTTTGGTTTAGTGATTACCAATTCTCTCAGTATTCAGAAAAATAAACTTCCAACTGGATTACAACTATTGGAGTAACTAGTTATTTCACAGCCTTGAGCTACAAGAACCAATGCAAACAGGATAGACTGCGATAGGGCATGCCTCAACTTAATGGAAAATCGACACGGCTCTTCCCTATAGAATATCAAAGATTCAAGACCACATCTTGGCTACTTGGGCTGAATCTCATTTGAATTTTCGATTGAATAATTGACCAATGAGGTAAGTTTGCTCAGAAAAGCCTCTTGCTTGCTGTCCTGTTTCCGACATCTTTTTTCTTCTAAAAGTTCAATCAAACTTTGTTTCCATGATTAATAAATGATAAAACAACTATCATGTAGTTGAGAAGTAGGATTACTGTCATTTTAAGCTGAAATTTATATTTCTTCATTGAAGATTTCCATAAAAGTCTGAATTTTAGGGATGTGGGATACAAATGTCTTCAATATTGCTCGTACAGTATTAGTTTTCCATTACTTATTCAAAATTTTACCAATGAGAAACAGCAATAGAGTTGCTCCCAGTGATCAGTTTCTTGAATTACTATTGGCTGAGAATTAAATAATAAATATTATAAATTATAATATTAGCATTATTTAATATTATTCATAAATATTTACTCAACATCGGGCTGCTTCAGGATGGAATACATAAAGTCAAGTGCTTCATAAATAAAGTAAATAAAAATCTTGCATGGTGCAACCTGACAAGATGAGATTTTAATTAATAGGCATTGAATAGTATACAAAGTTCATGTAAAGAGAATCAACTCTTCCAATTTCTCCTGCTGTCTACAGCGTTCTATTTTTCTAGCAATTTTTTCAGTCTGCTATCTCTCAATATTGAAATGTTTTGATATAATGATGAATAGTACCAGCAATTAATAGAATTTCATATGATACATGATACCAGTAATTCATTGGTTTATTGATTTACATTTCCTATTTATTACATTTATGGCTATTTCATTTATTCTACTTGGAAATGGCTCTTGAGGAGTTAAAACTAGTTGTGTTGTGAAATGGATCATAGTATAATTTATACAGTATCTTTTAATAAGAGAGAAGGGTACGTGATATATTCTAACAAGTTTCAATACTTTCAGTAGCCCTAAAAATAAAAGTATTATTTTATTTATTCAATATTGATCTCGTCAACGAAAGCGCATGAATCATTATATTTGACTATCAGCCAATACTCACATAATAGTTGAATTTCTATGGTGTTCAATAGATTTGTCATGTTTTTTCACTAAAATTCAATGATTTGGAGTGATTCAATTTGAATAGTTAATGGCGCATACCTTGGCCAAAGCAAGTGCAGGAAACTCGTCCCAGGCGAGGTAGTGCTCTTCGCCGGACTGACCGAGCCGTTGTCCCTTGAAGATGCGGGCCGCAGTCAGGGTGGACACGCCCATTCCGTCGCCGACCAATAGGATGACGTTCTTGGCCGATACCCGCTGACCTCGCAGCACATCGCTGTCCGCCAATCGCTTCCTGATCACCGATCTCGCCTCCTCGTACCAGAACTCCCGATCTGAAAATAATCAAATTGAAAACCAATTTGAAAGGCTTTCATTTCCACCCATCTCTTGCACAGTGAAACAGCTATTTTTACAGATAAGAAAATTGATTTCCCCTGATTTATTTATTTAGAATCACACAACTCATAAGAAAAGTACCACAGGCTGAAGCCCAAAACGGTTCCGAATCTAATTTATACACTAGTCCAAATTCTAGGTTATATCACTCTCACATTTTTGAGTTATACTCCAATTTACGATCCAATCAAAAAACATTTTCATTATCAATATAGACTTTTCATCGTCAAACCGTGTCAATATTCATTTTGTTCACTGTTTAGTCTGTACTTTGTATTGTCTATTTCAGAGAGTAATACCATAGAAAAAGAATAGGGAAATATTACTCAATGCTTCCTGTATGATAGTAGACTACTATAATTTTCTCAATTCACACAATTGATACAATGGTAGCATAGGCTTTAATTTTCCAATTGAAACATTTGATTGTTTGTGTTTTGGAGAGTAAATTCAGGAAAATTCCAATATTAAACTATTAGTGGACGATGGTCAGTTGTCAGTTTGAACCTGCAGCTCTTGAGTACTTGAGTAGTGAGTACTTGTTTTGAACCTATATATTTTTTCTGATTTATATACTTGTAAATTAAGTTGTTAAATAAACGAGTAAATGAACATGAAGTCTGAATAGGTATGGACAAGCTTTATGGCAATTTCCTATGTAGTGGTTTGGTGATATTTATTTATTGGATAGAGTAAAGAATACAGTACTCGGAAAAGAAAAAACAGGAAAATTGTGGCTGATATTGGAAAAATTTACTGGAAATTATCAAAACCACTGTTTAATGAAAATCACTATGTATCTTTGCTAATGTTACTGGCTATGGCTATTGAAGTATTCTCATTCATCGCTCCTATGAGAGACGTGGAGGCGAATTCAATGAACCGCGAGAAAGGTTCGTCCATAAACAATGTAGTTACAATTTGGATTTGTAGAGGTTGCTGATAAAGTCTGAGAAGAGCATGATTTCTTATAACAATACTTGGTAACAAATCCCACCAGAAACATGACACTTCCATTTCAGTAGCAATATTTTTATGTTCTAAATTCTTTTAAATGCTTTTATGATAAATGCTTTTCTTATGCACGGTATGATACAGCACGTTGCTGTATCTTATATCTATAGTAGGGATGGGTATCGAAAGACAAAACATCGATGTTTTGAACATCGATGTTTTTTTCATCCTAACATCGATAAGTGAAAAACATCGAACAGTAAACATCGATGTTTTTGAACATCGATGTTTTTAAACATCGTTTATCGCCCTACGTTTTTATGGATGATACTATTAGTCCAGTCAATATAGACATAAAAAAGGGGGTGTGCTTGCAATTTGTATAGTAGTTCTGATTTTTTAATATATTATTTGGGTACATAAGAGAAGTCCAGATCAAAATTTCAAACACTTATAATTTACTTTTGACACAATGCTCAGATTTCATCGTACTACACTTTATTCTTCTCGGCTCGCCAAGGCGGTTCAAAATCATGCATCAACAGTCAAATTCGGTCAAAAAATAGAAAATTCATTGTTGAGTGTAGGTACTTATTCATATTCAATACATAAGAAATGGCCAATTTCTATATTCAAAGCTATGTATCTCGGTAACACCTTATTATCAGAAGTATTTCACAAGACATGCAACTTTGAATATAGAAATTGGTCATTTTCTGTGTATTTGGAATATGGGCTCAAGTACACTCAACAATAAATTTTCCATTTTTCGACCGTATTTGACTTATTATGCATGATTTTGAACCGCCGTGACGAACCGAGAAGGATTAAGTGTAGAACGATGAAATCTGAGCATTGTGAGTAGCTTACATTCAAGATTACTGGGAAGAATTTTTGCGCAATTACCGAGAAATAAGGAAAAATTTTTGTGCAAATCCCCCTCCCCCTCACCCTTCCCCCTCCCCCTCTGCGCATGCGCAAACTCCCCCTCTCCTCCCCCTCTCCCTCTCCTTCTCCCTCTCCCTCTCCTTCTCCCTCACCCTCTCCTTCTCCCTCTCCTTCTCCCTCTCCCTCTCCTTCTCCCTCTCCTTCTCCCTCTCCCTCTCCCTCTCCCTCTCCCTCTCCTTATCTTATCTCCCCTCTCCCAGTGAGGATGAGGGGGAGGAAGAGAGAGAGTGATCTTTCCCTCTCAGTGAGGGAAAAAAAAAATTTCCCTTTTTGGAGGAAAAATTCCCTCTCTCTCTATAGTGACAGATTAAAGTGAATCCATCTAATGCTATACTGACAGATTAAAGTGAATGCTAAATGAGGGAAAAAATTCTCTACTGTCAAATTAAAGTGAATCCATCTAATGCTATACTGTCAAATTAAAGTGAATGCTAAATGAGGGAAAAAATAATTTCCCTTTGAGGGAAAAATTCTCTACTGTCAAATTAAAGTGAATCCATATTTATACTGAGTAAATCTGTTACATCTTTATACTGTAAAATTATAAAGTGATTGCAAATTAATACAACTAATAACTTATACTGTATCTACTGACAGATTAAAGTGAATCTGTTACATCTTTATACTGAGTGAATCTGTATAATTTCCCTTTGAGGGAAAAATTCTCTACTGTCAAATTAACGTGAATCTGTTACATCTTTATACTGACAGATTAAAGTGAATCCATCTAATGCTATACTGTCAAATTAAAGTGAATGCTAAATGAGGGAAAAATTCTCTACTGTCAAATTAAAGTGAATCCATATTTATACTGAGTGAATCTGTTACATCTTTATACTGTAAAATTATAAAGTGATTGAAAATTAATACAATTGGTTTGCTTTCCACCCAACAGTTAAGAAAAATTTCACAAATTTATATTGAAATTTTCTATGTGCTGTACAAACCGCAGGCGTTATTTTTTAAGTGTTTCTCCGAGAATATCTATAGTAAATTTAGTATGAACAAGCATTCCAAAAATGGCTATAGATATCCTCAGACCTATATCACTTGGGGTATCAGCTCTATTGATGTCTTAACAGAGAGAGGTCAATGATCTAAGTTGATCTTTTACATTTTTTATCTGCAATGTCATACAAGCATTTCCAAAGTTCATCGGAATTTGTAACAATAGTTGAGAAATCATTTGCACTACAATAATGTAGATGACCTGTATCTAGTATGTCCAATAATTCGAAAATCTCAGATAAAATTGGAAAATGTACATTTTCTGTTTTTGTTAACGCTTGATCAACATCATCGCCTTGGAATCCTGTTGAAAATTTAATATTTTTTGCAATAGAATCAAATTCATTGAATGAAATTGACATCAAGAGGCGAGATAATTTTTCGAATTTAGCAAAGCTAAAACACTGCATGACCTCGATTATGTTATGAACAATAAAATTGATAAGGAAGGAATGTGCACTTAGCTGTAACAGAGTTGGCTCTGAGGGGGCGTATCTCTTGATAAGGTAGGAATGTGCACTTAGCTGTAACAGTTGTGTCTGAGGGGGGCGTATCTCGCGTCCTCACTCAATCAAGTCTACACTGATACTAAACCAAAATGTTCGAGGAAATATCTATATATTTGTTTACAACATTTCACTACAACAATACATCATAACTTCATCTTCAATTTTAATTAATTTATCTATAGACAAATTGTGTGGACGGTAATAACACAAATAGTCTTTTATATCGTTCAAATTAACTGTGCTTAGAAAAATGTCTTTCAATTGTTTCGCCAAACTATAATTTTCACTAGATGATTTCTGAATTGCAATTTCGCATTCGTCATACCAGTCTATGCAGTTTTTTAACCTCACTTCCAACTGGTGGTCAGCAGCTAACCACTTTGCCGGATCCATCGTTGTCGAGCGAATGGAGAAAACTATGTGTAGGCTGGCACTATTATAGAATAATTAAACGGTCTTTCTTCATTAATAATTGTAGACAGACAACACGTGCGAGCTTTATGCAATCTCAGTGCATGCAGGCAATAAACACACTGTAATTCCTTTACGTTGTAGAAGAATCCATATCGTGCAAAGTTTCTTTTCTGAGCATTCGTATACATCGGTGCCAATTTCATACTTTTCATACGAGTATTCTCGCACAAGAAATTATTTGTTTGATACATATTTTTAAACAGCAAAGAATTATAATGTTGAGCAGAGAATAATGCACACCTTCCATCGGGTCTATACTTATGTATCTTACATGCATCATAACACCACAAAGTGGTGAAAAAGCTGAAATCGGGCTTGAGAAAGTCCTCCGGTATGCATTGTACATTAGAATGCAATCTTCTCAAAAACTTTGCTTTTTCAGTTCCTTTTGTAAAAATTTTTTCATAACCTGCGAGGTATTCACGGATAATTGTCTCATTCCATTCCAAATCTCCATCTTCCCATTTTATTTTATGATAGTTACGTTCCAGCCATGTTACGTCGTTAAACAATTTTGTAGTCAATTCCATCTTTGGAAATGGTGATTTGAAATGAAATACAACATAATTATTGCTCTCATTGACAATAGCAAGTTCCTTTACAATAATTTGATTACAAGTTTGCTTAAACCAGTGAAGATCAACCGTAGCAATTTTCGTAGGTGTCTGCTTTTGCACTCCTTTCTGTTCCTCTTCTCGTTTCTGTTCCTCCACCTCTGGCGCCCCCTCCTCCTCCTCCTCCTCCTCTCCCGACTTCTGGATTGGTGTACTACTCCTCCTTGGTTCATAATAGAAATTTGTTGATTCAATATCGTAAAGTAGCGACAACTGAGTTTGAGCTTTGTCCAAAATATCAGAATCAAGATCACACTGCATACCAATAGAGCGAGTTTGTGGCTTGTCCAAAATATCAGAACACAAAGAATAGGACATGATTCCTGTTCAAAGGTAAAACTGATAATGGCTTACATTTGGCGCAGTACACACCTTATATAACCTGCAGTGATGCACTCTATCAACAAATTACTGAACTTCTTTCACCATGCTCGTGAGTGGCGTGTACTCCATCACACGATCGCTAATTAAAACACAATACGCGGAAGTATTTGCAGGTACTGCACTATTAAATTCCATTTCAATACGAACATCTGTCGATGATTTCAAATGACTTGGTTGGTGTGAACAATCTACAACAATCAGCGGTGTTGATTCACAAAACGTTTTAAAATCGATTTCTGTTCCGAGTTTGCTATTGATTGAATGATTATAATACGAGGGTGCGAAATCCAGGAACATCCGGTATAAAACTTCCTTCTTACCTAGCAGATTTTCGTATGGATAATACTCACTATTCAAATATACTTTAACATTGTAAATATTACAGCTGTCAAAATTAGATATTGATTTTTTAATTTTATTCTTTCGATCAATTTGAAATGCAATTATAATATATTTTGGAGTATCAAAATTCGATTTCGTGCGTACTGACCAAGAATGAACAAGTGAATTTTGCAAATTTGGTAATTCACAAATTTCCCAATGGCGGAAACTTAATTTCAGTGGAGTGTCGGCATCGAGCAGTCTCAAAAATTTCAATCGCACATGATCTTCTAAAGTAATGTAGGGCATCCGCCATTGGAGCTTAGTAATTTTTACACTAACCTCTGTACCGGTTGCAGACTCGACGCAATTGAGGTCTGAGGGCGACCTCAATAATACAAGCTCTTGTTTCAAGTTAAAATTATCTTTGAAAATCTTCAAAAATGGAAGGATTAATTTCAACGGCACACAGAAAGTGAATTTATTATCTGTTAGCTCATATCCTGCTCTGTCAAAACCAGCTAAATGATATGTGTTTTTATCAGATGCGTTCTTCACAAGAATAGCTTTAATTGTAGAAGTTAAACCAATTAATCTTGATTTGGAAATTTGTTGACCTGCTAATTCGTATCGTATTTCATCAAAAAGGTTGCCCACTATGTTACTGCTTAATTTATAGTCTGCCGCAACGGGTGCACCAGCCGGTTGAGTTGCCTCCCCTGCTACTGTAATCGCAGGCGCTGCCGGCTTTGTACAGCTCACCGTTCCCTCAATTAATATAAAAGATTTGCAAGGTAGAGTATAAACATCCAGTGAATTTATTCCAATTCGAGCTTCATCAGAGTTCTTTATCTCTTGACCCGAAAAAACTGTATGTGTATGAAACTGGAATTTGGTTATGTCATTATAAAACTGAAGCTCTGTCTGTACATCCAGAATATCACTAATTGCGGCCCTTCCTGACATGTCGCCAATCAACTATAAAACCTAATCTTTCCAAAGTTCTCGCACTTTTAGCTGATAACGCCCTATTGCTTTTACTAGATGTTGACGCTATCGCGACCTTTTCTCTAATGACTTGATTATGCGTACACGTACTACGTGTACGCGGGTTGAAAATAAGATATCCCATTACTTTTGTTTTTCACGTATGTGCAGTCTAATTGTAATTGTATCTCCGCGGAAATCAATAAACGATCCGTTCTGGTCTGTTACCTTTACATTAATAGTTTGAATTCGACGTGTATTCAAAGGTACATAAATAATTGGAGAGGGTACTTCATTTATTAAATAACCGCTAGGAACCTTTGGCAAAAATCGTAGATTATATGTTTTTCTTTTCCATTAGAATAACTGCCACATGCTAAATTACATTCAACAAGAATACCATCAATGCTCGATATGTTAACCAGATGTTTGGAATAATACCATTTATTTGCTTGTAAAACTACATTATCAAAACCGAGTATCTAGCAATCGAATCAGAGCGTGTTAAATCAATAGGCTTATCAGAATAAATTTCAATCTTCATAGTATTTGCATTTGCACGTATAATAAGTTTATTCTTCTTCCCATCAATATTCAATTTATTCTTTAAAGATTTTATAATATCTTCAAATTCATATGCACCGGTATCCAACAAGATTAACTTATCACCATATTTGAAGCTAGAATTTGTTCCTTTGTTTATGTTTGCAATACTATTGTAACTACAAAAATTAATCAGACCAATTTCCCATTCACTATTTTTGTCCAATTCTATAATTTCTTGTAAATGTTTGTGTTCCTGCACTATTTTAAAGATGATAAAGAAGACAATTTTGAATAAAATTTAGAATTTAGAAATAGGCCGGCACATCTAGAAAATACCTGAGTCTATACCTAATTCATGCAGGTGAACGGGCTAGAGTCAAGAAAACTTCAATTAATCTTGCCATGCCTGATTTAATAGGTTTATACTATAGAATAACACTACAATTTGAAATAATAGAAAAATACAAACAGCTTCAATAAACATTGGCAGCTAAAATCGAACAACAGAAACAACAATATCATGTTACTTTGTTGACATTCTTCATCTGATTCGGGGGCGCATTACTATCCCCGTTTAGATAGCAATACGTCACAAAACCAAACAAGATCAGTCATAAAATAACCAATCAATTTCAACATGAAATTACTCAAGAAAGAAAAAAACCGTTGAACCCAAATTTCGTCGATAGTAACCCATATAACCCATTTCATAATAATTTTGAATCCCCACTTTTTATTGACATTCTCGAATGAACCTTTGCTTCACTACACTGCACTTTCGTTGGTCTGTACGTTGCTTTATCGTCGGGGTTACAGTACCTTGTTTTTGACGGTGAGCTTTTACCGGTTGAATTTGGCTTGACGGCGACGTCCTCTTACGTCCCTAGACCTGTCGTCTGAACGGGTGTCTTGAAGCGGTGTTACATTAAGTTGCGGAACCAAAGGGGTGGTAGTACAAGAAGTTGGTTTGGGGACACACATGAACCGCTGTAAATAAATGTATTACAGCATTAATTTCTAACTCTTCCTACAATTCATCAAAAGCTAAAACAGGAGTTTATTCGGTTATTTAATTTAGATTTTATCTTGACGTTCTGATTTCCTTCTCAAAATTTAACAGATTTAAAACAAATTACTTGCCAGAGTGTCATTAATCTACAATGCAACTTTATGAAAACACTCGTAATAAATTAATATAATGCTTTTAGAAAAATGAATACTTCATTAATTATGATGTTAACTTTATGATATTTTTCGTTTGGTTTGCGAAATCAAATATAATTTTTCATATAGTAGCTCGGCTAGTATTGTTGGAAACTTGTGCGCCAGCCAACATTTATTTTATTATTATTTATGAACTATAGGACGCAATCCAAGTGTAAATAACGGGCATTCGCCCAAAACTGCTCAGAACCTTAATTAAAAATGAACATTCATTAACATTAATTTCTGGAAAAGAAAAACTTTCTTCTTCGTCTATTAAGATTCTATCATAAAAATTTACTAAATCATTCGAAAGCCTTAATGACATAAGAAAACAGAGTCTGAAAAATATAAATTAAAAAATGTCATAAACTCAATATGAACAATTCTTAAAAGTTTCATTCCAATTTAAAGGCTATCTTCCTGACTTGCAGCCATACTCTACGATAATATATCTCCAGAAACAATAACTCAAATGTAACGTAACTGAAAACTTTCTATACTTCTGTAGAAAAAAAATTTATAATTATCTTCCATCACTAAAAAAATCAAAAGGATTATTCTCAATCAATATTATTAACTGAAAAATAACAGGCTTATTAATTCAATACTCTTATGGAAGTTTCAATCAATTTATAACACTTAAATTATTCCCTAAATTATATTTTAACCTTATTTTACGTACCTTAGCGGTTATTTGAAGAAACAATATTCGTACATGGTGAAGAAACACAATTAAACCTTCAGGACATGGCACTACTAGAAATTTAGACATTAATAAACAATAAAACTAGCTCCTACATTAACTACTGAAATAAACTTATAAACCTGCCCAAAAAGGGCGAAACATAGTGACTACATCTTTACTCTCGTAGTGCTCCTAGCAAAGTGTCCTCCGAAACGTAATCTGGTCTGTCGACTGGGGAATCCCCACTACTGTATTTAGAAACAGGTCTCCTATTGGGCGAATGGAATCAATTTGACCAATCGTCGCGTGGCTTCTACAGCCTTTGGACCAAATAGTAACTGCAAAATCGGTAGTTTGTTATAATTTCAAAGCTAGCTGTTTTCCAACTTATCGCATTTTATGTCGCGACCAGAAGGCTAAGTTTTAGAGATAATACCATACATTACTTCCTACCTTCTTATATGCAATCCAGTGTGTCCCCGGTTGGCTGTGCTTGTCCAAATTCACGATCGCATTTTCGTTTTTTAGAATTTTTTTGGGTAATGCATCTAGCATATATATTCTTCTTAAACGAATTCGTAATAAGCTAGCCCAATCCATTAAATCATAGTTACTCAATTCTCCTTCAATATTCATGCCTTCTTCTTCTTCTTCTTCCTACTCTTCTTTGTTGTTCTACGTTTCTTAACTTGAGGGAATAAACTCACACCATATGATGATGGTGGGGGTGGGGGTGGAATTAAAAGCCGCCCACCACTAAGCGGGGGGTACGGCTTCAAATAATACCCTTTACCTGCTATATGTTGTTTCAACTGAGCTATAGCCTTGCGTCTAATATCATTACTATAACTTCTCCTCTCATTCTTCTTCTTCTTCTTCTCAAAGAACCACCAAAGTAATTTTTAGCTTTCATTACATTCGTAACAAGGTAACTGAGACCTCTCTCAGCTAGGGGAGTTTTCGGATTTTTAAAAATTTCCCACGCTGCGTTTGCTAGAATTCTGTCAGCTTTGGCTCGATTAGAATTATCACTATTTAGTGAATATGCTATATCATGGGCCTTACAAGCCTGGTCAAGTTTGTTTATTCCAGGATCTCCACGTGCTAATCACTTTTCAAGTTTGGTTCCTGGTCGGCAATACTGGTAGCCAGGTGCTATGGGGATTTCAAAGGGTGTTACATCGATCAATGTATTTAAAATAGTTGAAGTAATACCTGTAGCAGCCCCTGCCGCCCCCTTAAGTACTTTCGTGGCCGAGCTTAAAAAGCCTCTCCCTCGTTTTCTTCCACTTTGCTTTCTCTTACATACCACCATTTTCATTACCTTTCAACTCAATGGTTGAACATTAACTAAAGTTAATTAATTAATCATTACACTAACTTAATCTAAAAGAAAAATGGAAATTTTCTATTAATTTGGAATAATACTTTGAATTCATCTATTCAGATCATCTATTTGAAATGCATTTGCAAAATGCATTTCAAATAGCTGATGTGAAAAAGTCAAACACAAAATAATATTGATGAGAATGAATGGAATACCAATCCAGCCAGATGTGTGTGGGGGCAACACTCAACATTCACAACAAGACCTTGTGAAGGTCGCGAATGAATGAAATGCATCACACCAGATGTGGCAGGCCAACGCCCCCACTTCGCAACAAGGAAGGCAGAGCGTTGAGCCGACCTTGACACAGTGAGCGATCGGCCGATGTTGTCAGCTCATGCGCATGCTTGCGCGTGCGTACACACTTCATTCTATATAAAAACACATTTTTAATTTCTTATCACTCAATGCAACTTGGAGAGTGATTGAGTTCTCTACACATACTAGCTGCCGAGGAGGCCTATCACAATTGGCGAGCACTGCATACTCCACAGAGGTTTAGCTCGACGCTAACATTATTGATTGTAAGTAAAAATTTTTGTTACATTCTCATATTTTTGTGAAATAACACTAAATTGATTTTTATAATATATATTTGGTTACAGTTATTAAATATTTCATTGTTTTTCACAGCATTTTCTCACCTCACTACTCGGTCTCATAAGCAGTTGTGCTCTCGTGAGGGAAACTTACCTGCATCGAGAAAATCATAGCCGAGGAGCTAAGCTGGAACAATACCTGAACCGAGTCGAGGAGCTGAGAGAAGCATATCCGATTATTTCATTTCGTCAAATCAACACATGTAAGTTCATTTTTACTTAAATTTTCCTCTTCTCCGAGGACAATATTGTTCTCCATGTTAGATCCTTCAACATGGAAGTAAGAGGAGCTCATTTTTCAAACATGAATCTTATCTTGACAGTGTTTTCTATCATCAATGAGATAACGCATTTTAATATTTAACCAACCAGTAGCAAAGTTGATGCATTTCATTTATTTACAATATTGCACACATACTTGATTTTGATCTTTCTTTGTCAATCTTGTTCTAAGCCTGTTTCATCTGAAGAATCTCGTAAAAAATTCCAGATAAGTTTATTTAATTGTTCTTTTGTTAAATGAGCATTGTTTTCTATTATAACCTTCTTAATTCTATTGATAGACTGTGTAATTATTGCACACACACATGAGCCTGGCATATCGCCATTCCCCAGAATTTATCATATGATGTACCATATAAATCACAAACAAGAATATGATTATAGTTATCACTATGCCAAACTCCTAATTTTTCATAATCTCTCACAAAAGTTAAATATTGTAGATTTGTCCATCCTTTTTCTGCTAACTGGTCCAATATATCTAGGTGCATGTCCAAGAGTTCACTTAATTTATATTGATATCTCATTTTTTCTAAAGGAACAGAATGGTATTCACTTAATTGATTAAAATGTCTATCTATAATGAATTGAACGCACAAATCTGAAGACTTTAACTCAGACTCCGCACCAAACACATTATCCATCTCAGTACAGTAGCTTGATGTTGTATCAGCAAAGACAAGATCACTACTAACAGATTAGCTTGCTCTAGCTTATTATTATTATTATTATGAAAAGCACACTCTAGCGATAATTTATTGTACTTTATAGTACTCTACTTATATATATTTGGTTACAGTTATTAAATATTTCATTGTTTTTCACAGCATTTTCTCACCTCACTACTCGGTCTCATAAGCAGTTGTGCTCTCGTGAGGGAATCAATCATACCATAGGCCGCTATCTACACCTGTACCATAGACCGCTATCTACACCTGTAGCATAGGCCGCTATCTACACCTCTACACTCGAGGAGATTCACGCTGCATCAACCAGTACATGTAAGTAAATTTTTACTTAAAGTTTTCTCCTCCGAGGACGATATTGTTCTCTGAGGACAGTGTTTGTCCTCGGAGGATAAAAAACCTTCTACATTATACTGCATGCTTGTGATTTTTTCGCTTCATCTGTATGATGAGCTTCTTCTTCTTCTTCTTTTTTCTTACACTCATCAGCATATAAACAAAACGGTAAATGCATTACTTTTTCAAATGGTTCAACGATAATATATTTACAAAACACACATTGTAGATAGTGATAGTTATGTAAGAAATAACCATTTCTTGCAAAATAGTCTGCTCTATCAGTTAATGGTTTGCAAATGTAACAATGTAGATGGTGATGCTTTTCAAAGTACTCTCCTTGTACAGATAAATCTTCTGGCATATTAGTAAATGATAAATATCTTTCTTCATATAATCGTAGAATATTATTATCATAATTCTCATCTTCAATTGTTATATTTCCTTTCCTTCTACAGTTCGGGCTAAACTTTGCATGTTCGTTGGCTACAACATCATTTTGCTCCCAATCTCCTATACAAACTGAACAAAATACGCAGCGCACAATATCCGGTTCACTTGCGAATACAAAACCGTCTTTCGCCATATTTTCTGCCGACAAATTCTGACTAGTTTTTGTCCATTTTTTATCGAATGTTAATAATCTCAATCTTTCATGTAACATTATCTGTCCTTGTGATAACATCGTGAATGCCAATTCACAACTGATTGTGAATTACATTCCTTTACACATACTATTAATTATTGCCCCTATGCCATCCTGATCATTATTCTTTTGTTTTTTCAGTATCATGCCGAGGGAACGCAGACTTCGTGGGATCAATTCAAGCGCAGTTCGCCATCGCATCAGTTTTGAGGACGAGGATATTGACATTGAGAGTGTGCTTGAGAGGACGAAAACTCGAGTTTTCGAGATAATTAGGGAGCATGCGGCACGGTATGATGCAAATGTAAAGTGGTACATAGTTTTAAACGTTTTATTGTATAAATTAGTGGTGCTGGATGACAAGGTTGATGAGTCTGTTTCATCTCTAATAAATCTACATAGTTACTCCAACATAGCGCTAAACGTGCTTGAGAACTATGAAGATTTTAATGAGCATTTTTTCTTGGCTGTGAGAAAAATCCTCTCATCTTTCGAAAATTTCGTAAGACATGGGAGCGGATGGGTGTTGAAGAAAATTGAATCACTGGATGTGAACGTGATTAAATTTAATCCTATATACACATCCAGTTTCATTCAAACACCCCAGTTTTTGAAAAACAAAAAATGTATTATAAATGTCAAAAATCTCTCTGACGAAAAATGTTTTTTATGGTCAGTGCTCGCGTATTTCCATCAGAAGCCAAGGAACTCGGACTTGACTGTAAAGTATTTGAGCAAGTTTGCTCACAGACTCAATATGCGAGGTGTAAATTTCCCGGTGACGACACGCGATATTAAGAAATTCGAAATACTCAATCCGGACATTGCAATTCACGTCATCGCGTATGACAACAAAAAGTTTTTCCCCTACCGTACAAGCATTTTCCGCACGCGTAAACACCAAATTAATCTTTTAATGTTGAAAGGCGATGCAGGAAAAACTCATTTCTGTTTAGTAAATACCGCGAACGGGAAAAACGGGCTATCGCGTCTTCTCTCCCACCTTTCAAAATGCCACGGTCAAGTACACATTTGCAATTTCTGTTTTCACCGGTTCACATCAAACAAATCTAAGAATTGTGATGGTAAAGCAAATTTGTTGAAACATGTGGAACTTTGTTCCAAGTTTGAATCTCAGCGCGTTTCATATCCTAAACGCGGAGAGACAATTAAATTCAAGAAACTAGGCGCGACGTTGAAGAAAAAGTACACTATTTACGCGGATTTAGAAACATACGTTGTGAATATTGATAATGATGATGATGATGATTCCGATTCTGATGAAGTTACTCGTAGTTACACAAAGAAAACGGCGCGGCATATTCCTTGCGGGTATTGTTTCGTTGTTATAGATGTAAACGGAGAAATCGCCTACGGACCTGTACTCCATAGATCGAGTAGTTTAGACGAAAAAATCATGGAGAAATTTCTTCAGGAAATTACAGATCTTGGCGAAATTTTGTATGAGGATATGAAACGTGAAATTCCGATGCAACATTTGTCCGAAAGTGAAGAGCGCGAATTTCAAAATTCAGTAAACTGCGGGCTTTGTGCTGAACCGTTCTCAGAAACCGATATTAAATGTCGTCACCATGCACATGAAACCGGTAATTACCTATGTGCAGCACATGTTTCTTGCAATTTAACAGCTCGTACTCCGGAGTACATTTCGTGTTATTTTCATAATTTCTCCGGTTTTGATTCGCATTTTATTCTGAAATCGCTCGGTAAATGTAAAAAAGAAATTTCCTGCATCGCAAATACGTCAGAGAGATTTTTGACACTTTCAGTAGGCAAAATTAAATTTTAGATTCCTACAAGTTTATGTCTGAATCCTTGGAAGTATTGGTGCGTAATTTGGTAGAAAGTACAGACATGGAAAAGAAGTTCGAACGATTATTTTCGGTGTTTCATGATCCACCTCGCGAACACAGACAGCTCTTGTTGAAAAAAGGAGTATATCCCTACTCGTACATGAGCTGTCCCGAAAAATTCGCGGAAACATCGCTCCCTCCCATTGAATGTTTTCATAACGACTTAACTGATACACCTCTGTCTCGCGAAGAATATGAGCATGCGCAAAGAGTGTTCTCAACATTCAAGCTGAAAAATCTGGGTGAATATCACGATTTTTATTTATGTTTGGACGTAATGCTATTAGCGGTAGTTTTTGAATCCATGAGGTCTACGCTTTTTAGCTCATACGGCCTCGATGTGACCCATTTTCTTTCCCTCGCGGACTTCACCTGGAATTGCATGTTGAAGTACACTAAAGTCGAATTGCAATTACTTACAGATCCGGACATGCATCTCATGTTCGAAGCGGGAATGAGAGGCGGGGTCTCATTTATCGGTAAACGTTATTGTGAGGCGAATAATAAACATCTACCTGAGACATACGATCCCTCAAAACCGTCTAATTATCTCCTTTACGTGGATGCTAATTCTCTTTACGCGGATGCTATGAGCAGACCCCTCCCTTTTGGGAATTTCAAATTCCTCACAGAGGAAGAAATTTCCAAACTTGATTTCGCGAATTTGGACAGCAATTCAGGAACTGGTTACATAATTGAATGCGATCTCGAGTACCCGAAAGATTTACACGATAAACATGCCAGCTTCCCTCTCGCGCCGCTACACTTAACTCCACCGCGGGAATTGCTGTCCGAGTATCAGACAAATGAGAACGGTCAGGGAGTGACCAGAAAACTCATGAACACACTTTTTAACCGTGAAAAGTACATTGTACACTATGTCAATTTAAAACTCTACCTTCAGCTCGGTTTGAAATTATTGAAAGTGCATCGCGTAATAAGCTTTTCCCAATCTCCCTGGCTGAAAAGCTACATCGACTTCAATATCCGGAATAGACAGAACGCGAAAAATAAATTTGAAATATCCTTCTTTAAGGCCTGTTGTAATCTTTGTTTTGGTAAGACTATACAATCAGTTCGGAAACACATTAATGTTAAAATTATTACAGACGAAAAACGATTAGACAAGTACATTTCAAATCCGTTATGCAAACGCTGGCAAATAATTAGTCCGGACGTGATCGCGGTTTTCTCTCGCAAGTTGGAACTTAAAATGAACAAACCTGTCTATTCCGGCTTTTCCGTACTGGAGTTGAGTAAATTCCATATGTACGATTTTTTCTATTGCAAATTACAAAAAATCGTACCCTGGAACCGCGTAGAACTCTGTATGACCGATACCGACAGTTTTCTTCTAAACCTAAAAGTAGAGGATGTGTATCAGTTGATCAAAGATAATTTGAACCTATTCGATACTTCAAACTATCCACCTGCCCACCCTTGCTTTTCCATGGAGAGAAATAAAGTTGTAGGTAAGTTTAAGGATGAAACGGGCTCAAGGCCGATCTCTAAATTTATAGGTCTTAGATCGAAACTTTACAGCTTTTTAGTTTGTAATGAGAATGATGACGAGGTTGTAAATAAATGCGTAGCAAAAGGAGTAAAGTCATCGGTTAAATGTAGAAAACTTAATTTTAATTTGTATAAGAAATCATTGTTTGAACGTAGTGTACATGTAGAAAAATTTAGTATGTTAAGATCCTATAACCATAGTATGTTTCAGGTCGAATGTGCTAAGGTCTGTTTGAGTCCTTATGACGATAAGAGATACATTGCAGAAGATGGTCTGAATACTCTCCCTTTCGGTCATTATAGTCTCAACACTTCAACTGATTGATCAGTATGTGTCGTGACAATCATCCAACACCACTAATTTGATTTGTCTGTTGTAAATATCATGAATATTATTAGATCTAAGCTAGCTTTAGAGCTTCATAGCGTGCCGCGTGTGAACTATCCCACTCGCAAGTATGAACTGAAAAGTGAAAAAGATCTCCTTCAAGCAGACCTTATTGAAATGATAAGTTTATCACGTTTTAATAAGGGTTATAAATATATCTTAGTTGTTATTAATTGTTTTACAAAATTTGCATATTGTGTACCATTAAAAGACAAGACAAGTCAATCTGTATTTAACGCTCTCCAACCAATTATTTCTAAAAATAAGGGCATTAAGCTGTTCCAAACAGATCAGGGAACAGAATTCTTCAATTCAAAAGTTAAAGCATTATTAGATAAATATAGTATTAAACATTACCATGTTTTTACCGATAAGAAAGCCTCCATAGTTGAAAGGTTTAATAGAACACTTAAAGCAAAAATTTATAGATATTTAACTGAGCACGGAACAAAAAACTGGTTAACCAATCTAGACAGTTTGGTTCAAAATTATAATGCTACAGTGCACAGTTCAATTAGAATGAAACCTAAAGATGTGGGGAAAAAAGATCGTACACATGTTTTATCGTCATTGAATTCTGCATTCAATAGACGATATAAATTGAAAAATTCAAAACCAAAATTTAAGCTAGGCGATATCGTGCGAATCTCGAAGAAACGATTATTTTTCGATAAATCTTATAACATAAACTGGAGCGCAGAGTATTTTGTGATTCATTCTATATTTCCTTCCAAACCTATAACCTACTCACTGAGAGATCTAAACGGTGAAGTAATTAGTGGTCGGTTTTATGCAGAAGAAATTAAAAAAACGCAATTAAACGAAACGGAGAGACAAGTGTATTTGATTGAAAAAATATTAAAACGTGATAAAAAAGGATTGTTAGTGAAATGGATTGGATTTTCTAAACCTAGCTATATTAGTAAAGATCAATTATTAGATGAAAAATAATCTTTTGTACTCAATTGTAAATAACATGTACATTTATTGTAAATAATCTATCGAAGATTTTATTGTAAATATCATGATGTACATTTGTTGAAAATATATTAGAAGTATTATTTGTCATCATCAAACATTGGTTCTCATTTCGTAATATAAGAATCTTTTGAACATCCATAATCTGTCTGATGATGATGTGGAGAGGAGGTGGAGAGTGTTGCTCTGCATTCCAATCTCTGGGAAACGCCTCTCTATACATGTAGCGTCATCATGACCTCGGTCATTGTTCTAACTATTGTAAAAATTTTCAGTACCTTATCAGATCACGCTCTGTACGTTTGTAATCATGAGTCAATTACCAATTGTTAACTTTGATACCTTAATTACAAATAAAGAAAAGCCTGCATTTTGTAAAAATGGAGAGCTACTACCTCACAATGCAAGAATGTTAATTATATCTCCCAGTGCTGGGGGAAAAACAAATCTCTTATTTAATTTAGTATTTGCTGAAAATGGTTTAAAATTTAAGCACATTTACTTATCTAGCAAAAGTTTATATCAACCAAAATATGTTTTTTTAAATAAGGTATTTGCAGGTTTGAAAAATATCGGATTTCACATGAAAGATGATGTGAGCCAAATTCCCCATCCAAACCGTATCCCTGAATATAGCTTGGTAATTTTTGATGACTTGCAACTGAGTAATGTGCCACAGATAAGAGAATATTTTACAATGGGTCGTCATCGTAATATTGATACTGCATATTTAATTCAGAGTTATGGTGCCACACAGAAACATTTCACTAGAGATAACGCAAATATGATAATAATTTTTAAGATGGATTTATTGAGTCTCAAATTAATTCACAGAGATCATGTTGGAGGAGATATGTCTTATAAAGATTTCAGTAAACTTTGTCATACAGTTTGGAATCGTAAACCGCATAACTTTCTTACAATTTTAAAAGAATGTACTATAAAGGAAGGAAAATATCGGGATTCACTGGACACGATACTTTCCCCTCAGTAGAGTATAATTCTTTGTGCAGTCATGTTGTCTAAAACACATAAGAGTAGGAGGAGGAGGGGGAGGAAGAGGAGAGGAAATAGCTTAGTAAATAACAGGAAGGAGAATTTAATAGAAACGATTAAGACATTACGAAAGGTGATTAGTGACAAGCATAAAAGCCTTATTAATTTTGAAAAACGAACGGATGAATTCAATAGGAAATCTCTTTCGCCATTAATTGAACCTATAATTGAATTGGGAAAAACCAAATCTACATTGCATTCTAATCATGATTTTACACCTAAAAAGGAAGAAGTAAAAGAGGAACAAGAGAGTATGGAAATTGATAATGAAGATGATGATGATGATGATGATGAGTATGAAGATGAGGAAGAGGAGAGGAGGATGGTGATGATGATGATGATGATGATGATGGGAGTTCACTTGGTGCTAGCAGAATCAATGATTTGTTGAGCAAATACCTAACAGTGTTTCATAACGAAAAGTTGAATAATTCAATTACTTATGGAGTTTCATACAAACATCAAAGTGAAAAGTATTATATCGGTGATATACAGGTAATATTTGATAATGGATATATAGATGTTGATAAAGAAAGAATTCAATTAACTCGCGGATTACTCGAATTATTATTCAAAGCGAGACCAAACAGAAATCTTTATAATAATGATGACCTTGACAAGTACAAACGTATCTTATTACTTACTGGCGTACATTTAGATCGAAGAGGCTATGTTAAACGTAATCATGGAATTAAATCGCAATTGATTCAGAAATTATTTCCCAGTAAAAAACTTGTTAAAAAGAAGGGACAAGGTTTGTTGAATTTTGCAAAAAATATTTCTCATGAAAGAAATTACCAATACTTTGATAGTTTTGATGAACTAGTGGAAAGATTAAATTTACTCTATTCCTCAAAAGCTTCTGGAATTCTGCTCATGATGTTGAGATTTCATCTATACTAGAAGAGCTCAGAGAAGCAAAACTAATTATTTAGTGTCACGATGACCTTGCATCGATTCGGACGGATTGAAACACCTACTGCTACCGCTTCAACTGCTGAGGTTTCCTGTAATATTGATGTCATAACACAGACTATAATTGATTCAATAAATCAGCAGGGAATCAGTGAAGCTGTTAAAAGTTCATTACAGAATTTTAGTGCAAATATTGATAAAGTTATCATAGAGAGAACACAAACTCTACAGAGTGCATTAGGAGAAGTGAAAAATTTATCAGATACCTTTTCAACCCAGTTGGTTAGTATTGACAAAAATAAGGTTGATAAATCTTATTTGGACGAAAAATTGAAAGCCATTTCTGATAAAATTAAAAATTTAGAGATCTTGGACAGAAACTATCTTAACACTAAACTGAAACAGCTTAGTACAGAAATTTTTACTAAAGTAAATGAAACACAACCGTCAGTAATTGATAATAAATATTTAGATACTGTTTTGGAGAAATTGACTAGTAAAAATATAACTAAGGAAGAATTTGAAAAAAGATTATCTGGAATGGCAGACGCAATAAAAGCTACTATTTTTGATGGGATTAAACAATTCGTTACAAAGGATGCTGTTAATGCTCTGATTAAACAAATTAATGAGCAATATGCACAAAAAACTGATTTAAAAGATTTTATTAAGAAAGATGAATTGGATCTTGCTGTTAAAAAGGTTAATGATGAACTAACAACCTTGATTACAAATTCTGAAAAAGATACTGTGATGAGACTGCAATGTTCACCCGCTTTTATAGATTATTTAAAATTATTCATTCACAAAATGGCCTACGATATTGTAAGGAATTACGCAAAAGTTAGTTTTAATATGAATTGGATAGAGGCTAAACAACATAATTTGACTGAGGAACAGGTGGGAGATTTGATTACATCGAAAATGGGTCTTGGTCAATATGCTGGGTTTGTATTAGCCCCAAAAGAAAATCTATAACGAGCGGTAACAATTTAATTGTAAGCATAGCTGGCGAGGGAAAGCAGAGCTGGCGAGGGAAAGCAGACTTCGTAGCATCCAATTCAACTGCTAGTAGTAGCGAACGGTCGATCATAGTGGAGAACGGAATGAATTCTCTATTCTCTCTTTACTCCTCATTCGTAAAATGCTGTGCTCCGCTACGCGGAAAGAGGCATATGCTCGTATACGGATGACGAAGTAAAGGAGAGCAAACTCAACACACATGGCTTTTGCAGCAGAGGAAAAGCAGCAACGCGCGAGGAGGCCCGAATTGGGTGCATACCAGTCTGCTACTTGTGTGAGAGAGAAACACATAGGAGCGCATCACCATTTCTCTCTCTCTATAACCTTGGCACGAGCGATGGATTTCACTACGTAACATCACATTAGATAAGGAAAGTATAGCACGCGTCGAATTGCAGCAACAGAAGGTGTCATTTGCTTTGAAACGTTCGAACTGATAAGACGATAAAATGAGTGCTTATTTCGATTGCGCAAGCTTTAATGAATTTTCAATTGATGCAGACCCGCAAGCAAATTGGGGTTTTGACCATTTGGCTTACGATTGGTTTACTGTAACCAATGTCACATTTCCTGATAGTGGTGAAATTTGCATACACATAATTGATATTGATAGTGAAGGAGACTTTAAAGAGGTTATCAACTTGCCCAATGAGTATTCTCTAGTCTTAAACAAGCATAAACTTAAAAGTTTTCTTTCACGCTCGTGGGAACTTAATGTCAGTGGAAATCGAATTTTCCTAAGAGAACTGCACCGATATTGATGATGTTGATTTGAGCACACCAAGTGATATAGGTCTGAGAATATCTATAAATATTTTTGGAATGCTTGTTCGTACTAAATTTACTAATAGATATTCTCGGAGAGCACACTTGACCAAAAAAAGCAACGCCCGCAGGTTTGTACAGCACACATAGAAGAAGAGGAATTTTAGAATTTGGAAATTCTTCTTCTTCTAAACTGTCGGGTGGAAAGCAAACCGGATTCACTTTAATCTGACAGTAGAAAGGGAAATTAATTTTTCCAACAGGGAAATTATTTTTTCCCTCACTGAGAGAGAGGGAAAGATCACTCTCTCTCTTTTCAACCCCCTCGTCCTCACTGGGAGAGGGGAGATAAGATAAGGAGAGGGAGAGGGAGAGGAGAGGGAGAGGGAGAGGGAGAGGGAGAGGAGAGGGAGAGGGAGAGGGAGAGGGAGAAGGAGAGGGAGAGGGAGAGGGAGAGGGAGAGGAGAGGGAGAGGGAGAAGGAGAAGGAGAGGGAGAGGGAGAGGGAGAGGGAGAGGAGAGGGAGAGGGAGAGGGAGAGGGAGAGGAGAGGGAGAGGGAGAAGGAGAGGGAGAAGGAGAGGGAGAGGGGGAGGGGGAGGGGGAGGGGGAGGGGGAGGGGGAGGGGGAGGGGGAGGGGGAAGGGGGAGGGGGAGGGGGAGGGGGAGGGGGAGGGGGATTTGCGCAAAAATTTTTCCTTATTTCTCGGTAATTGCGCAAAAAAACCCGTCTGAAATCTTGAATGTAAGCTACTGTAAATCACCCGAAGACTTCTGCTACTGCAAATATGCAAAGGGCTATTTAATTGGATCTCGTTAATATAATGATTATGGATTGCATTTGAACAATGCAAAACTTCCAGTTTATTCCTCTGATTCTATGAAATAGTCTCCATTCATTCAAATTATCTATTCGACGTATTTAGTTCTTAAACAATGTAACCCATATAGAAACTCTGGACCACCTTACCTATTCTACCAAAGACCAATATTCTATTCCGTTAACGTTGCAACTCAGGCTTTTGGCCCATCTCAATCCTTCAGGACAAAGCTTTGAAAGCGCCTTGTATTTAGCCCGAGGTTTCAAACAGAGCTTCTATATCAATTAACGTCTGCCTCAGATACGCAAATGCCATTCACACGGATATCTTGTTTGATGGGTTTGGTTGAACTGTCTCAAAATATCCAGTAGTATGACCTAGAAACTAATAGAGCTCCACCTCTTGGTAGCTGATCAAAACATTTCAATCTGCTTGATGAAGAAATTGAAAAAGCGAAGTATGTATAATGATTTGAGTTGAGAATAGAGCTGGATTCGGACATATCATACACACATCAGTGTCAGTGAAAGTGATCGGATCAGTGAAAATGTAATGCTCATGAGTTCCAATTATTGGACTATTTCAACTCAGTATGTATAGTCCCATTAGAGACTATGAGAATGATATTCTCACGCTGTACCGGACCCGTTCACTGATAATGATACTTGGGAATACAGCTTTGAAAAGAAACTTAGTTATCACACAGGAAAGTGAAGTATATATTATATAAAATGAATATCATCATCAAGATATATTAATATGTTCTGAGAAGGATTAAAGTTATGATTATTATTCTTATCTGGAGGTGATTACATTCCATTGGATATTTAATGTAATATAGTAATAATGTGAGTATTAATGTTATTAAATACTGTATTATCAAATTAAGTACTATTATAGCACTAATCTATATAACATTGAATATTTGCTCTATTTGAAAGGGGAAAAAGCAATAGAGGTAACTCCATTCAATAAAAATAATGACAAGAAATCATTATGATTTACCATAATTAGTATTTGGATATATGACACTAATTGAGATTGATCAGTTGAAAAAAGTTGCATGATAATAGAGAGTTTGGAGACTCAACATCATTTGCAATCCCATTTCAACAATGCATACACCGATAATGTGATGGAATCATTCATTTTTGGTACAACGGGTGAATGACATCATAAACAAAGCCAGAAACAAAGAGAGAAAAGGGAAAAATTGAACGTGGTGGTGAAGAGAAATAAAGGATCAATCTCCGAGAGAAACGACCATCAGTTGAGCTGATGTATGCAGTCCCATTTCTGAATGCACGAGATAAATTGATAAGTTTCTCTGCATTCCGCATCCAAATCAAATAATCATTAATCATCAGGCATTTGAACCGTTTGTTTGCAATTGTGCATCATGCATTGACTAAATTCAGTTCGAACTGAATCAGCTTTTTCTAGAGGTCGTGCAGAATTAATTGATTTTTAACTGTAACTCATTGCCATTTCACAAATTCAAAGTGAGCATCAATCAGGTGCAGTCGATTGAAGCTCATTATTTAGAATATCTCTCAAATACAATAGAAGTTACAATTGAATTTTTGTTAAATTGATAAATTATCCTGTGCATTCTGATACTGAAGTTACAAACATTTGGGAATTTGGAAATACAATGACTCAGACTGAAGGGAGTTCTAAATGCAATTTAAACAGAGCTCATGATTAATTTGATTGTTGATTCATCTGGAGCATGGATGGATTGATAGACTTTGCGTGAGGTTCATTATATCATATTACGATAGCCCCTATTTACCATTCATTCCATGTACTCGAATAATTAATTTTGGATTGTACTGACATTAATTCACAAAAATGTCAAATGAAACTATCACTGAAAAATCCGCTTCAATTCTAAATAACAATACAACTGACTAAAATATTAACTGGGTTAAAGATCTTATGTGGGGTCTTAAAATATCATACAATCATTTTCATCTTCATTCATCTCTATCTCGTACAATACAATGTTATTCTTGGTTAATTATTTTTCAAATAAAAATTTTATTTCTGATACTAGCAGGTTACTGTCCTGTGCAGGTTACTGCAGGTAACGTCCTTCGCAAGGGTCTGATTAAAAACTAAACAAACAAAAAACTTTACCTACTGAGATCTTAGAGGATTAAAAAGAGGCCTATAACCATTCCCATTAAATTGGGAATCTGTATGCCTAATTTCAAGTAGTATTTCAGATGTGATGATGCGTCATTCGTGTATTTCCATTCAGTACTAGAGAAAACTTCTAAAATCGTTTCATTCTACGCCCGTGCATGAAAAGCCGATTCTTCCCTTTATCATTTCTTTATAGACTGACTAGTTAATATTTGTAACATTGGGTTTCTTAATTTTTTTTCTGTCTCCCTGAATTCCATCACTAACAGGAATATTCCACTCACATTATATCAATTAATCGCCATTGTATACATTATCATCCTCTGGATGATGACTATCATGTATATCATAATCCTCTGGATATAGGAAAAATCCACTTGCACCCTTCCTCTACTTCTAAAACTTCAAATGTCATACAGAAACGAATTTCAATGGTTATATAAGGGGAACAAAAACATGATTGTGAATTGATGCACAGGCATAGAATGATACCAAAAACTGCCATCAACTAGGCTTCATACGACAAGAAACCAATCAGGCATTACTTGAGGCCAGAACAAACATTTCAATGATTCATAACAGACTACTGAACACATCCGCATGCGATCGTCACGTCAACCCATAATGTTTCCCCTTGCCATTGTCACAAAGTATAAACGACCAAAACAACAAAATAAAGCGTCAAACTTCTATCTAAACGGACGGGAAAAGTGGCGAAGTCTGGTGACGATAATAATTCAAGTCTCTTCTGTCGATACAAATTCACAATGCAACACACATTCTGTCATGGGGAATTAATGTGGCTGCCATTCAGGGTTCGACGCTTGTGTGGTGAGTGACGGTGTTTGATCAAGATAGCAGTGAACGCGCCAAAAAGCATCAAATGTTGCGAACAATTGTTACTGCTAGTACGGGAAGGTATAGTCAGTATAGACTGTAGTCAGTACACATGGAGAGACAGAAACATTGTACAGTAGTGCAATGTACGCTTGTCAAAAATCAAGGGTAGTGATGGGTTGGAAACGTGGTTATTGCAGGAAAATGCAGATGGAATAAAACAATGAAAGGTGGTGATTCGGTATTCGGGGTAAAATAGAATGACTGACTTGATTGATTGGGAGTTCCGGGTGGAATAGAATGATATGATAATATTATTCAGATGTGGTTGATCAAATAAACGATGATACTCGTAACTTCGAAATGTTATTCCCCTCGGAGTACTTCGTTGTAATTTCAATCGAGAATCAAATCTTTTTGATCAGAATGACACCTAAGGTCAAGAAAATTATAATTTGGGCTCTAATCCATCTGGAAGTAACTTGAAAAAGTACATACGGTACAGTTATACTTTCCGAGAGATCCAGGTTCAAACGTGGAGACTAGGTCTATTGGAAAATCCAATGCTCAGTGATCCATTGAAAAATTCAATGGAGATATATTTTACTCCGATTTAAACTTGATAAAAATGATGGAGGATAGTCATGATGAACACCAACACTAAGCAGCTAGAATGTCATTAGTTTCGTATGAGAGTTTTTTTTGTGGGGGGATGATCAAGACTAACATCTTTATTATTTCTTCTTCTTCTTCTTCTTCTTCTTCTTCTTCTTCTTCATCATATTCTTCTTCGACTGTACAATTCGCTTCTGATAATATGAATGGATAATATGAATATAGTTCATCTCATGAACTATATTGGTAATTCTAAATGGATTAACTAGCTCCCTTTGAATTACATTTTTCTATTAACAACATGTTTCCGTTACAATGTCATTATGATAATTAAAGTAGTAGATTTATTCAAAGGATATACTGAGCAGCACGAAAGGCCGATAAAGAGCATCATAACTGAATCATTGATTGATCTATTCAGAAAATAGTTCTTGATTGATTCTCTTGCTTCTCCCACAATATTATTGATGCATTTTTGAATCCATAGTGAATGGATTGTGTAGATCAATTTCTGTGAATTTGGAAATGCTGCTGTCAGTTGCATCGAATCAATTTAAGTCTTCACTCAATTTATCTCCCGATTGAATAAAGTCTATTCAATTATGTTGGAATCCAATCAGTCTTTGTACGCTGATTGATTACTTCACGCCATGAACCGTCATTTCAAAAAAGCGTTTGAGTTCAAGTCTCTTAACAAAAAATCAATAACCCAACCGACACATGCGACTGTTTCCAATGACAATTTGCTCTGTGCATGATAAATGGTTTCTGGACCGATTAATTTATCAAAGAGTATCAACTGTAGAATAGTGCAATCACCGCTGGTTTCCATTGCAAGAGAGCATCCAATCGAAGTTCAGCAATCAGTTTCACACCTAAAAGACACAGGCTGTCATCAGAAAGGGCGCGGGAACCTCTCCCTACAACAAATAACCACTGACGACGCTGCTATAAATTCGCCAGTAATCAATTTCAGGTTTATCTTCGCTGATTAGAATCGGACACTGGTAATGTTCTAGGAAGCCCCTCGTCCATGCGACAGGTTCAGCCCAATGATCACCGACTGCCTAAATTGCAATGACCTGTTAACGCCCATCGGCCAGGAATTTCAATTTCCGACCATCATTAGGCGCTGATCCTAATTCGCATTACTTGGCTCTGAGATTTCATAGGAAACGATTATGCGATAGTACGACGGATTTGCCACACTAATTCCATACAACTTGGTCACACTTGATATGATCGGCGACAGGAGTACATGATCAAGATTGATTAGCCTAATCACATGGAGTTAGATTGTTCATGATAATATCATAGAGGTATAGGATAACAACGTTTCAAATTATAATCCTTGATAGCTTGATCTATGATAATATTCGATGACAGAACTACTTCGAGAGAATGATCACAATGAGTGAGAGTGGAATTGCAATTATCGGCGATCAAGTAAAGGGTAATAATTATAATCATGATTAACACTTGTTTAATGATCTCAATGATAATCTCAAATGTGAACACTGGTGAACATGAATCAGGAACTGACAATAAATATGTGTGTGATAGCAGTAATAAAACTCCAAAATGATTTATTTATATTGTATTAAGTGAACAGATACATTATTCAGAGAAGGAAAAAGGATATCGCCCAAAGCGTCTGGCGCTTTGATCCAAAGGATAGCCGTCAAATCCTCACAATTTTTGAATTGAGCCTCAAAAAGTTCAAATATGTAGATTTTGTCCATTATAATTATAACTACACCAAATCATCAAGGTTAGTCATATTAATCTTGGATTGAGATTATCAAAGTGTGTGTTCCAAAAAGAAGGTTACTGGCTATGGGAGAATTAATTTTTTAGACCGAGACAGATACTTTCGACCTTTCAGCAGAGATACTTTTAGCCGTCGTAAACTTTACAACCCAACAAACCTGAAACTGTAGTATGTGTCGTGCAGTGCAGTTCAGGCCACAGCTCAACGTTATTCTTCATGGAAGTTTCCTAACTGGGGAATTTCGTGGGAATTTTTTCCAAAGAGATCCAAGCAGCCACATTATATTTTCCTAGCCACATAAGACATAGGAGGGAATTTTATAAGTGCTTTCAGTCCTAGGATGTACTAGCTACGGTGATTGAAACAGAGAAATAACCCATGTTACAGCTAAATTACGAATGCATTTTCACTGACTTCATTATAAGTAATCTAAATCATTAATGTCCACAAACAACAAATTAACTCGGAGTATGGAACTCTCTATTATTATGGAATGGAGGAGATGTGGATATAACGAGAATTAAGTTATGACCACGTGACTATGAAACAGTAGTCTTGTAATCAAAGGTGAAACACGTGAAAAACTAGTAATTGGAGAGGAAAAATGAAGACACGTAAGCTTTGTGTTATGGACATTTGAAACACATGAAAGAGATAGATTTTGTTTGAAAATTTTTCTGTTCGTGACATGTATGAGTAATTCACAACAAACGAGTACCTGTGAGAGAATGATTGTAGCATAAAAACTGAATACATGGAATGAAACGTTTGCTATGATGAAGCTCATCCAATTGGCCATTGTGAGTTTCACTTGGAACTGTCAGTATTACCGAAGAATAACACCAAAAAGGAGCGTTTAACCTATGCTGACAGATTGGATTAGCAAGTTGTGTGTGATAAACAATAGGGTTCACATGGATTGTCGACTGTAATGAATAAAAACCACGGAATTTCATTATGGCGGCGTTGTTGTATGTGGCCTGCGGGTTTATTAGATAGACGTCGATGCGTCGCGCACTAATTGAAGTTCAACCGCAAAAACAGAAATGGGTCGCTTAAAAATCTCCTGGCGCTTGTCTTGTCACCAACGTTGACTGTTGACATGGGGTGACCTTCACAAAGACGAAGAGTGGAATCAGACAAGACATGCTTAGTTCAATTTGTGAGAATGAACATGAGAATACATGTGGTTTTTAATAAGTTTTCAATTTTATTCTATTGTGTTGAAATTCGTATTTATAAAGGTATGGAATGAGTGCTGATTCATTACCACCTCGACGTTGGACAAAATTCGAGGAATTTCGATGACAGGGAAGTTTCTCATAATCTGAGATGTTATGTTATGATTTGATTGTTACGGAGCAATCCCATGTTCCTCCCCTAGACTCCTCAGATCTACATAAGTTCCAATTAGGTATATTTAAACGAATTCTAAGGAGATCTTCAAATTCAAAAAAAGAGATGATTCACTATAACAACACATAATATTATCAAACGAACCTGAAATACCTTCGAATTCAAGCATTCAAGCTTTGAGTTGTACAGTAATATTCAACAAGAAGCAAACAATAGAAATCTCAAATTTTCATGAGCAGTGAAACCGGATAAAACAGTGATACAATACACTTTCCTGACCAAGAATAAACACTTTCCTCCGAATACCATTTCAGAATAAACTTTCCTCTGGTGATCATGTAGGTGTATTCCCCGAATGTACAAGTGTTATCTAACTCTAAAAGCTCTCACACGTATGTTATTATTAATCCACAATTCTACAATGTGAGAGCATGCTACTACTAATAATGCCTACTGGCATTATACATTTTAATATATGAATACAGATAGACAGCACCGAATTTGACGTTTTAAGGCATAAAGTAAACATTTCGGGCATCGCTAGCGCTGATTTCAATTGCGGCTATTGTTCGAGTGTTGAAATTATTGTTTCAGTAGCGGCAATGAGCATCGCTCAGTCATTGTGTCTGGTTCAGGCCGGCTATTGTGTCAATGGCTGCCGCATTCATTGTCCACTCATGTGCATGCTCCGACCGCCCGCCATGATAATGGAGCCACTGATTCACTGGCCAATGTCTCACACTTAAATACACAATTAGAGTGGCAGAGGGGTGGTTGGAGGGGGGTTGTCCGGAAATGCTGGGATGGTGTGAACAGTGCTTGGCAAAGAAAGAGATGAATTAGTGGGTACAATACTTGAGGAAAGATTCATGTGAAGGTGGAAGGGAGAACGAGATAGATTCGTTGTGAGGAAATGGGTCAACAAGGGGGTGAATAAGTTGATACAATGAACTATTGAAGATACATGTAACGGTTGAAGGGGAACTAGGTTTGTTGTGGGAAAATGAGTCAGAGATGATAATTTGGGTAACTATGGAGGTGAATGAGATATGTATTTGAGATTATGGATAAGATCTGATTACATTTTTTTGCTCGAAGTGAATATCATTTTTTGGCTGAAGTTTAAGCTTTTCAGATGTCATTCGAAACATTGTCACCTATGGAACTTAAATATCAACAGATTTACTAATAAGAGTTTGAGAACTTGATCGACTAGAAGTAGGTCATTCTGCTACTACGCTGCATCTAATCCATTTCATGACCCCGATGAACCTACA
The DNA here is from genome assembly GCF_014356525.2 of Nilaparvata lugens. Lineage (NCBI taxonomy): Eukaryota > Metazoa > Arthropoda > Insecta > Hemiptera > Delphacidae > Nilaparvata > Nilaparvata lugens. Next base: position 13,192,242 of record NC_052511.1, read on the forward strand.
GTCTCTTTCCTATATAACATATTACAATCAACACGTAGCTGTGATTGAACTTATTTTCAAACTTAACAAGAGTGATTAGTTGATAACCTAAACTAACCTGACCTATTCATAATTAAAACAGTAGTTTAATTGCAGAGCTAAAGCACTTTTAAATATATAAGAGACGGAAGAACATGAGATTCGAGTTTATCAAAATATTCCTGAAATTGGAGTTTGAGACTATTGAATTGAGTTCATCAGTTCATCTACAAGTAGCTGCAAGAGTTATTGAATAACTAGCAGGTAACCCGTGCTTCGCAAGGGTCTATTAACTTGACGTAATGAGATCTGGGAGAATTGAAAATAGTCCTATAAGAATCCTCGGTTGATTAAGAATTTATATGCAGCATTACTGCATTTATATGCAGTAAATCAGTCCAGTAGTTCAGATGTGATGATGCGTCAAACATAATTTTCCTTTACTTTACACCTGTATACGTGTATAATCCAGTTCTTTCCTTTATTATATTATAGAGATGATGGCGGTTCCAAATGGCGGAAAAAATTTGGGTGCCACGGAAAATCTGTTTTTATCATTCGAAAAGGATCCCCAATCATACCTATCTTCTAATTTCCCTTTTAAGAGAAATGTTCTGCTGCTTCCATATAACAACTGGAAGCATGACAAATAATTGAAAACTTGACAAACTGAAAGCCTTATGTAATCGAATCTTGAAGAATTTGAAATAGGTCTATAACCATCCTCGGTTAAGCAAGAATCTATATGCAAAATTTTGAGCTAATCAGTCCAGTAACTCAGACGTGATGATGCGCCAAACATAATTTTCCTTTACTTTACACCTGTATACGTGTATAATCCAGTTCTTCCCTTCATTATAGTATAGAAGATGATAGATGGATGGATGATCATTGTTATGTTACCAAAAGATAGAATAAGTTGAGTAGTTTCCCTTTCAGAGGGAGTTTTGACAACCCACAAAACTCATTTTCCATTTGAAGATATAACGAAAAGGTGCATATGACCATATTTTTTTGCTCAGCTTGCCAAAATACCCCTTATTCCAATATTATAATCTTTGACTGACTGTACAGTGAGTCAGTCATTCTGTCAGGGCTCAAATAATTTTCAAAATTTGATTAAATAAGAATGAAATAGAATAATTTCTTTATATCAACACCTTTATTCAAAGACATATTAGC